>NC_091789.1:118994418-119607184 GCF_029378745.1 Bos indicus | reverse complement strand
CTAAAAATGAAAACTTTTATGTTGTGAAAACTAACAATGAAAAAGGCTATAGGATTTTAAAAAATAGCTTCAGCAATGACCCTAGAATCCTCACAGGCTTTTGTGTAACTGTCTGAATGGAGAAAATTATCTACAAGGTACCATGTGCTTGCAAGGTTTTAGCTTACATTTTAATAACCACAATAGAACCATGAATTGAGGATGCTAAGCCCACATCTTCCCTCAGTTTTATGTGAGAGAAAAAGTAAAGAAATAAGCAATAATGAAAAGAAAAGACCTACAAAGAAGTAGGTGGTAGAAAAGATAATACAGTCAAGAAAAAACATAAGAAATAAACCATATTTCATGAAAGTTGTTCTGAATTGTGTTCAAAGTTATTTGTTCCTGACAGTGGGGGAAAAAAGGAAAATTCTTAAAGACTGGTAAATGTGTACAAATGTTCCATCATTACTATTATTCCTAAAAAATAGATGATATTGTTTAGTTGCTAAGTTGTTTTTGACTCTTTTGTGACCCCATGGACTGTAGTCTTCCAGGCTCCTCTGTCCACGGGATTCTCCAGGCAAGAATACTGGAGTGGGTTGCCATTTCCTCCTCCAGGGGATCTTCCCAAGACAGGGATCGAGCCTACATTCCTGCACTGAAAGCAGATTCTTTACCACCGATACACCAGTGAAAATTGTTCAGTCGTGTCTGACTCTTTGGGACCCCATGGACTAAACAGTCCATGGAATTCTGTAGGCCAGAATACTGGAGTGGGTAGCCTTTCCCTTCTCCAGGAGATCTTCCCAATCCAGGTATCAAACTCAGGTCTCCTACATTGCAAGCAGATTCTTTACCAGTTGAGCCACCAAGAAAGCCCCTAAAAATAGGCACATGCTTATATTTGAGGATTCTGAAAAAAACTGAATAACATAAAGTAGGTGCAGTTATACACTGCTTCTGAAATACCTGACCACTATTAAAAAAGGTTCTTTCTTTGTTCCTACTGATAGCTTACAGTGAATGGTGTTGGATTTGTGATCTCCAAAGAATAAGATTTAGCTTTGGGACCAGGGACCAGGCTTGATCAGTCAAGAGCTTTTGTGTAGCAGAGTTTTATTAAAGTATAAAAAGGAACAGAGAAAGATTCTGACATAAACATCAGAAGGGGGATACTAGTCTAAGCAAGAGAGCTATGTAGTTTTTCAACTGGGTATTACAGTAAATCAAAAGAATGTTGCAAGGTTGTAAAGGTTTTACCAGACCAACTCCCATAATTTACATTTTAAGATAACGGGATTAGAACTATCAATAGAAAGATCTTACCAGGCTCATTCCCACAACATACATTTTAAGATGACAGGATTAGTCAAAAGGGTCTTAAGAAAGAGAAACATATCCTCCAGCAGGATACCTTGTTGTTTTATAGTCATTGGTACAGAGTTTAAGATATCCCACATTCAAGGGAAGAGAAACCCAAGTAAGACAGTAAGTGTTGCGAGAGGGCATCAGAGGGCAGACACACTGAAACCATAATCACAGAAAACTAGTCAATCTAATCACACGGACCACAGCCTGGTCTAACTCAGTGAAACTAAGCCATGCCCTGTGGGGCCACCCAAGATGGGCGGGTCATGGTGGAGAGGTCTGACAAAATGTGGTCCATTGGAGAAGGGAATGGCAAACCACTTCAGTATTCTTGCCTTGAGAACCCCATGAACAGTATGAAAAGGCAAAATGATAGGATACTGAAAGAGGAACTCCCCAGGTCGGTAGGTGTCCAATATGCTACTGGAGATCAGGGGAGAAATAACTCCAGAAAGAATGAAGGGATGGAGCCAAAGCAAAAATAAGACGCAGTTGTGGATGTGACTGGTGATAGAAGCAAGGTCTGATGCTGTAAAGAGCAATACTGCATAGGAACCTGGAATGTCAGGTCCATGAATCAAGGCAAACTGGAAGTGGTCAAACAGGGGATGGCAAGAGTGAACGTTGACATTCTAGGAATCAGCGAACTAAGATGGACTGGAATGGGTGAGTTTAACTCAGATGACCATTATATCTACTACTGCAGGCAGGAATCCCTTTGAAGAAATGGAGAAGCCATCATGGTCAACATAAGAGTCCAAAATGCAGTACTTGGATGCAATCTCAAAAACGACAGAATGATCTCTGTTCATTTCCAAGGCAAACCATTCAATATCACAGTAATCCAAGTCTATGCCCCAACCAGTAACACTGAAGAAGCTGAAGTTGAACAGTTCTATGAAGACCTACAAGACCTTTTAGAACTAACACCCAAAAAAGATGTCCTTTTCATTATAGGGGACTGGAATGCAAAAGTACAAAGTCAAGAAACATCTGGAGTAACAGGCAAATTTGGCCTTGGAATATGGAATGAAGCAGGGCAAAGGCTAATAGAGTGTTGAGAAGAGAACACACTGGTCATAGCAAACACCCTCTTCCAACAAAACAAGAGAAGGCTCTACACATGGACATCACCAGATGGTCAACACTGAAATCAGATTGATTATATTATTTGCATCCAAAGATGGAGAAGCTCTATACAGTCAGCAAAAACAAGACCGGGAGCTGAATGTGGCTCAGATAATGAACTCCTAATTGCCAAATTCAGACTTAAATTGAAAAAAGTGGGGGGAACCACTTTTCAGGTATGACCTAAATCAAATCCTTTATGATTATACAGTGGAAGTGAGAAACAGATTTAAGGGACTAGATCTGATAGAGTGCCTGATGAACTATGGACGGAAGTTTGTGACATTGTACAGGAGACAGGGATCAAGACCATCTCCATGGAAAAGAAATGCAAAAAAGCAAAATGGCTGTCTGGGGAGGCCTTACAAATAGCTGTAAAAGAAGAGAAGCAAAAAGCAAAGGAGAAAAGGAAAGACATAAGCATCTGAATGCAGAGTTCCAAAGACTAGCAAGAAGAGATACCAAAGCCTTCTTCAGCGATCAATGCAAAGAAATAGAGGAAAACAACAGAATGGGAAAGACTAGAGATCTCTTCAAGAAAATTAGAGATACCAAGGGAACATTTCATGCAAAAATGGGCTCAATAAAGACAGAAATGGTATGGACCTAACAGAAGCAGAAGATATTAAGAAGAGGTGGCAAGAATACACAGAACTGTACAAAAAAGATCTTCACGAACCAGATAATCACGATGGTGTGATAACTCACCTAGAGCCAGACATCCTGGAATGTGAAGTCAAGTGGGCCTTAGAAAGCATCACTATGAACAAAGCTAGTGGAGGTGATGGAATTCCAGTGGAGCTATTTCAAATCCTGAAAGATGATGCTGTGAAAGTGCTGCACTCAATATGCCAGCAAATTTTGAAAACTCAGCAGTGGCCACAGGACAGGAAAAGGTGTTTTCATTCCAGTCCCAAAGAAAGGCAATTCCAAAGAATGCTCAAACTACAGCACAATTGCACTCATCTCATGTGCTAGTAAAGTAATGCTCAAAATTCTCCAAGCCAGGCTTCAGCAATATGTGAACCATGAACTTCCAGATGTTCAAGCTGGTTTTAGAAAAGGCAGAGGAACCAGAGATCAAATTGCCAACATCCGCTGGATCATGGAAAAAGCAAGAGAGTTCCAGAAAAGCATCTATTTCTGCTTTATTGACTATGCCAAAGCCTTTGACTGTGTGGATCACAATAAACTGTGGAACATTCTGAAAGAGATGGGAATACCAGACCACCTGACCTGCCTCTTGAGAAACCTATATGCAGGTCAAGAAGCAACAGTTAGAACTGGACATGGAACAACAGCCTGGTTCCAAATAGGAAAAGGAGTACATCAAGGATGTATATTGTCACCCTGCTTATTTAACTTATATGTAGAGTACATCATGAGATACGCTGGGCTGGAAGAAGCACAAGCTGGAATCAAGATTGCTTGGAGAAATATCAATAGCCTCACATATGCAGATGACACCACCCTTATGGCAGAAAGTGAAGAGGCACTAAAGAGCCTCTTGATGAAAGTGAAAGAGGAGAGTGAAAAACTTGGCTTAAAGCTCAACATTCAGAAAACAAAGATCATGGCATCTGGTCCCATCAATTCATGGGAAATAGATGGGAAACAGTGGAAACAGTGTCAGACTTCATTTTTTTGGGCTCCAAAATCACTGCAGATGGTGATTGCAGCCATGAAATTAAAAGAAGCTTACTCCTTGGAAGGAAAGGTATGACCAACCTAGATAGCATGTTCAAAAGCAGAGACATTACTTTGCCAACAAAGGTCTGTCTAGTCAAGGCTATGGTTTTTCCAGTAGTCATGTATGGATGTGAGAGTTGGACTGTGAAGAAAGCTGAGCACTGAAGAATTGATGCTTTTGAACTGTGGTGTTGGAGAAGACTCTTGAGAGTTCCTTGGACTGCAAGGAGATCCAACCAGTCCATTCTAAAGGCGATCAGTCCTGGGTGTTCTTTGGAAGGAATGATGCTAAAGCTGAAACTCCAGTACTTTGGGCACTGCATGCGAAGAGTTGACTCATTGGAAAAGACTCTGATGCTGGGAGGGATTGGGGGCAGGAGGAGAAGGGGACGACAGAGGATGAGATGGCTGGATGGCATCACTGACTCGATGGACGTGAGTCTGAGTGAACCCCGGGAGTTGGTGGTGGACAGGGAGGCCTGGCATGCTGCGATTCATGGGGTCGCAAAGAGTCAGACATGACTGAGCGACTGAACTGAACTGAACTGTACCTGTTAGTCCCGTACTCCTCATTTATCCCTCCTCCCACCTTCCATTTGGTAACCATAAATTTTTTTTCTATGTACTGTGAGTCTGTTTCTGTTTTTTAAATAAATTCATTTGCGTTATTTTTTTAGATTCCACATATAAGTAATATCATTGGTTTTCTCTGTCTGACTTCCTTCACTTGGTATGCATATCCTACATTTTAAACTTAGCATTAATGTTGTAATTATTCTTTCCCTATGGCATTAAATAGTATTTGAAACTATTATACTTGTCGTAAACATTGTTATATCCAGTGGTAGGCATAAACCAGCCTTTAACAACAAATATCCTTCAAAATTTGAATTACTATCTGGATAGCATTAGATTATATTATAAAAATATGCATTTTAGATTACTAATCATCTTCCCATGATAAATAACCAAATTACAAGCTTAAATAAAAGCTATATACTAAAGTGGTTAGTAACCAACTTCACTGTTCAGTTTCCATCTCTGCTCAAACAATGTTATTTTACCTTTTCTCTTTCTCTACCTCTGTTTCTCTGTATTTCTGTCTCTGTCTCTCTTTTGAGGAAGTTTTACAAGTAAATCCTTTTGGAATGTTTTATGTGAGTCATATTCCCAACTTTGCAGCTCTAAAGAGAATCAATTCAAGGAATGAATGCAGAATACAAAGGGTTTGGGACTAAGTCACAAGAACTGGATCTTTAATGAAAGTGTATCCTTTAGTTTTACCTAATTCTCATCTGATTCTTCATGTTTATAGGGCAACAATACATGCTCTTATGTGTGATTATCCTTTGTAAATTGATCTAGGAATAATAAACATTGAAGAAGAACATAAAACTTTCCCTTTATTTACCTGGGTTAGGAATTGGTTTTAACCCTGTGCTAAGTTGTAGAGCTTTGTGAGTTCCTGAGTGTACTGTGTATGAGACCGACAGAGGAGTGGGAGAGGAAGGGAAACATCTGCTTTCAGGGTCCTTATTTCATTCACGCTTAGCATGCTGTTTTCAATTTGACAGTGAATTCTTTGTATTTTTAATTTACGTTTTTAGGATGTCTTTTTTACAGTTTTAAACAATATATTTCTATTTATGTTATATATATATATATTTCTATTTTATGTACATGTCTATTTCTATGTATGTACTTATATATTTCTGCCTCTACAGCTCTTTAAGTTTCTCCTCATACACACAAGTTCCTAGAAGCTCTGAGTTCTAAGATTCCAGAAATCTGGTCAAAAAAAAGATTATCTTCTAAAAGTAAAATTAGAAAAAAAAGACATGGTGGATAATATTAGTTACCTGCTAAAGTAAACTGGTGGAGTCTTGGATGACTTCATAAAAATGCACATTCCTAGTCACACCTTATATCCCTATTATGACAGAATTCCTTGTGGTGGCAGTTCTCAAATTGCCAGTAGGGCTGGAAATTCGTGTGGAAAGAGGTGTTTTGTAAGAGTTTGGTGATGACGTACCCAAGTTCAATCAAGCAAGTAAAGGGTAATAAGTAATGAGTAATAATGTGACTAATACAAACTTCCAACTATTGATTTATATCTACTTAGCATCCCTAAGGGAGAAGGCAATGGCACCCCACTCTAGTACTCTTGCCTGGAAAATCCCATGGATAGAGGAGCCTGGTGGGCTCCAGTCCATGGGGTTGCTGAGTCGGACATGACTAAGTGACTTCACTTTCACTTTTCATCTTCATGCATTGGAGAAGGAAATGGCAACCTACTCCAGTGTTCTTGCCTGGAGAATCCCAGGGACGGGGAAGCCTGGTGGGCTGCCATCTATGGGCTTGCACAGAGTCGGACACGACTGACGTGACTTAGCAGCAGCAACATCCCTAAGGGCTTCCTGCCAATGCAGGGGACACAGGTTTGATCCCTGGGTTGGGAAGATCCCCTGGAGAAGGAAATGGAAACCCACTCCAATATTCTTGCCTAGAGAATTCCATGGACAGAGAAGCCTGGTGGGCTACAGTCCACCGGGTCACAAAGAGTCAGATATGAGTGAGTGACTAAACAGCAACAATATCCCTGAGTTTTGCTCTGGTCTGTAAGAGACTATAAGAAAAGGAGGAAGGTAAGTGTGCATATGTGTGGAAGATGACATGCTGCATGGAATGCAAAAGGAAAGCCAGAGAGCAGACATTTGCTATTAAGCCTTTGGTACCATCTGAGAGAAATGATCTGTTTCTCTCTTTCCATATTAGAAGTCATCCAGACTAGTAAAGGTGGGAAGTACACTTAGCTTCTCTCACTTAATGAACTATCCTTTAATAATATGATACTACTCTTACTCTAATTCTTTGGTCACCACCAAACCTTGCCATCCATAATTTGGTCTTCTTCATAGTCCTGGGGAAGGCACTATGAGCAAAGTATCATCATTAATTTTTTCTGACAGTTTTATGCTGTTATAAAATAATACTTTGAATTTATTATCTCTTTCAAATGATTACTAAGCCAGTCTCACATGAGTTTGTGTAGCATAAGTCAGTCCCCCAGAGCCTCATCACCTCAAGGTGAATTATTAAAATCTAGTTGTTGGCTATGCAAAGCTGAGGACAAGATACTACACCTATGGTAACACACCACATGATATGAAAACTATCAATGACCTCCTTAAAAAGTACTTCCTGAAAGGATTTAACATTCAACAGCTTAAAAATCATCAAGGAACAGATAGTGAAAAGCTAATCCATAAACCTGAATATATATATATATCTCAAGATCAATTCCAAATCATTGGATACATATCCCTTTTTCTTGCTATACCTACATTCTAAACTTTTGATCTTAACAGACCTTAGGAATCCAGAAATCTTTGACCAATGGTTTGAAGTGAAGTGAAGTCACTCAGTCATGTCTGACTCTTTGTGACCCCGTGGACTGTAGCCTATCAGGCTGCTCGGTCCATGGGATTCTCCAGGCAAGAATACTGGAGTGGGTTGCCATTTCCTTCTCCAGGGGATCTTCCCAACCCAGGGATTGAACCCAGGTCTCCCACATTGCAGGCAGATGCTTTACCCTCTGAGCCACCAGGGGATCAATGGTTTAAGTTGTACTTAATATAAAATCCTGGATAATTGGCTATAGACCAATAAACATTTGTTAAAACCATGCCCTTTTTATGTCTTTATGAGGTTCCTAGAACTTATTTCTGTTATTCTCAAAATATTTCCTTACGATAATTTAGTAATATTCAGATCCACTTAAAACAATTACTAGTTAAGTACAAATTAGCTCCAAAATCAATCTGCAAATATGTTGTAGGGATATATATCTGCTGAAAGATGGTTTCCTTTTATGCTCCCCCTCCCATCTAAAAGTTATTAAGGAAAAGTCTGTTGGCATGGAAACATTCAATTTGGCACCATCTGTATTCAAAATTCAATTGCTGCAAGCCTTCAGCCAATCTCCATTTTTTAATTGGCAGAGCTTCCCAGAATGCTTTACAATTTTTTTTTTTTTTTTTAGGAAGCCAATCCATGAAGCGTATCACAATATAAAGCATCAAGAAGGTTCACAATGCAAGCCGCCCTCCATTATCTAAGATCACACTTGTGAGGGCTTAAAACATTAGGCCTTCTGATAATTGCTTGGCATGGGGTTAATGCCTGAAATTTATCGCCAAGTTGTTTTTTTCTGCCTAATAGATTTCTCATTCAAAGAAAGTACTCATTTTACAAGTGACTTTAAGTATTAGGAAGACCCTGAAAAGGAGCCCCAGTGGGAAACTTGTATAGCATACATAGAATAATAGAAAACAAATACAGAAAAGAAAGTTAATATTTTGGAAACAGCCAGAACCAAGTTTGGATATTAATTGGGACACTTGTTAGCTATCTCACTTAACCTTCCTAGGTCCCATTTTCCTCATCTGTAAAAGATCTATTATGAGGAATATAAAGTACACATTTCAGGGAAAATAGCATATTTTACATACACTGTAATGGCATTCAAAAACCTGTTGATCCCCATGGTCTTGAAGAATATTCCTCTGGAATATCAAGAAATAGAATATCTATTTCTATCCAGCATAATAGAAATGCTGTTAAAATGTATAGAAGAGTTAACAAAGACTTAAATTGTCTGACAAATTATTTTTAAGTGACAAGAGAATAAGGATGGATCTTGGAGAAGTGTAAAGATGCTCAAGTAAAAAAAAAATGAAAAAAAAATATACATGCAGTTGTGGGTCTGATTTTGTCATTTTCATGGGATAGAGAAGTCACTCACCAATTAAGCACTGGCATGATTTTTTGGGAGTCTCTTCTAGCCCACCATGTTATCATTACCATGTGTGAACAGTGCCCCATAACTAAACAGAATCAGAACATCACCTTCTATATATTCCCAGGTGGGTCAGTGGTACAGAATCTGCCTGCCAAGGCAGGAGATATGGGTTGCATTCCTGGGTCTGAAGGATCCCTTGGAGTAGGAAATGGCAACCCACTCCAGTATTCTTAACTAGGAAATCCCATGGACAGAGGAGCCTGGTGGGCTACAGTCTGTGGTGTTGCAGAGAGTCAGACGTGACTGAGCAGGCACACACATTGTTATACAACGCAGCAGGCCACCACCACTGCCCTACTGACCAGCCAGTCTCCCTCTTTGGTAATCCTTAAGGGGCAGCATTCCAGCTATATTTTACTGCTCCTAGATTACCACACTTTCAAAAATCCACGTCTTGGACAAATTGTTAATTTTGGTATTATATAGATTTTAAAATTTATCCAGTTAAATAATCTATTTCAATGCTACCTGATCATAGTATTTTGGTTCCATGAAAAGAGCAACTGTACCTTCATGCGTATCCTGATGAAAATGCTTTCATATTATTTTTCTTTCCCTTAAAAAAAAATCTGTAAAAGGTATAAGTTGTGTGTTGACTAATCAGGACCTACGGCATATAAGCATATAAAGACAGGAAACTCCCTGGCAGTCAAGTGGTTAGGACTCAGTGCTATTGAAACTGTTTACCTCAGATTGGGACTTGAACCCCCATGGCTAGGACTCGAACCCAGCCAAAACCCACAGTACCTGGTTTCAGGACCTAATGAAGCTCAGGTTCTCAATGTCTCATCACAGAAATAATCCAGTGAGAGACAAAGTGACAGGTAGGAAGTGGATTTATTCAGATTCAGAGAGGATCACACTCCACAGAGGGTGGGCCATCACAGAGGGTGAGTGCAGCCACGAAATGTGGTATGGTTAGTTTTCATAGGCTGGGTAATTTCATATGCTAATGAGTGAGAGGATTATTCTGAGTATTTTGGGAAAGGGCTGGAGATTTCCAGGATTTGGGCCACTACCCTCTCCTTGGTCTTTTGACAGTGCCTTGGGACTGTGATAGGGGCTTCTCTGGTAGCTCAGACAGTAAAGCATCTGCCTACAATGCAGGAGACCCAGGTTCGATCCCTGGGTTGGGAAGATCCCCTGGAGAAGGAAATGGCAACCTACTCCAGTATTCTTGCCTGGAAAATCCCATGGATGGAGGAGCATGGTAGGCTACAGTCCATGGGGTTGCACACAGCCGGACACGACTGAACGACTTCAGTTTCAGTTTGGGACTGTCATGGCACCTCTGGATATGTCATTTAGCTTGCTGATTGAGGATCAAGGTCTAATTAAAGTCAACTTGTCTGCCATCTTGGACCCATTTGATTCTTATCGGTTTATGCTGTGTCCTTGGGCTATGTCATTCTTTCAAAAGTTGTGCCCTGTCCCTTTCCCTCCTGTTATACTTTCACCTCTCTGGCCTGAGTTAATCACCTGTCAGGGAACAAAGGTCAACCACACTCACCTCAGAAACTGGGAATCCAATGAGCCACTTCTCCAGGTTTCCCTCCAGGTGTTCCTAAAGAAACATCTCTTCAAATGGGAGGGTCAAGGCCTCCCCTCATGAAAGTGGGTGATCTTAAAAACTGGGGAGTGCTACAGCAGCATTTTCTCTAAGAAAACTGTAAATTTTTCTAAGTCACTATCCTCTGGATCCTTTTCTAGCCATCCCCTTTCCAAACATGGCACCTCTGTAGTCTGCTATCTACAGTACTTTAGCCCCTCAGTCACAGACACTTCCAATTTAGCATCCTGCTATAAATGAAAGTGTGTGTGTTGATAGACTGTTAGACCAAAGTTCTCCAACAGTGAAAACAGAAAGTAGGAGAAACATGGTCCTAGATGGTCTCTAACGTCTCTTCTAGTTCTGAAGGTCTCTAATTCCATGCTTTTAATCTATCTTCCACTTGAAATGCATATTTCTCTCAGCTTTAAGGCCCCACTCTAGAATCACCTCTTCCATGGAACCTCTTCCACTGTTGCACTGTGACTTCAGTACACAGGCAATGTATCACCGGCACCTACTGTTGTGCACTGACTTGATAAGACTTCAGATCCACTTACTTATGATTTAACAGAAATAGCTTTAATACACTTTTGTCCAAAGACAAGCAAAAACTTATCTTTAGGAGTAAAGTTGGTTTGATATAAGAATGAAGTAATAAGCTGCATCAGGATGTCATGACCTCAGCTATTGAGGGTTCTCACAGTGGACTTATTGATAAGAACATGTGGAGAAGCCACTATAGTGAGGGGGCATTTAGACCATAACCTACTGAGAATTTGTGAGAAACATCTGAGAGATTTGGTCTCAGGGCAAATCTACCCCTTAGTTTTTCACTGGCGGCTGGATGTCAGCTCTCAGTTGGCAAAGCCATCTCTCCTGAGAAACAACCAAAACTTCATAGAAAGGGTACACCTTCACTAGATTTGGACTTTACTCCTTTATCTCCTCTTGCCTGGAACAACAGTGTAACTGATCTCTCATTTGTTTGGAGTATGTTGTTTCTTTATAGGCTTATTAAGAGAGATTACCCTCCAGGCTAGAGGCTTGTAAAATGTCCACAGTAAACCTATGTCAAATTGGCTACTGGCAAAGTCAATCTCTGTTCCTGAGCATTATTTGCTGCCCCACTGACCATCACCCCACTATCCCACCAACAAAACAACTTACTCTGTTCCAAGCACTGGTTTTAGGAAATCTATGATAAATTAATAAAAAAACCAAAACAAAACAGTCTGTACTCTTTTGCAGCCAAGTCTCTTTCTCCTTTGCATTTCTATTTTATTTTACTTGTGACTTGCTTTCATGCTTTGTTTTCTCATCAATGTTATTGTCTGTACACATCTGTATCCCCCTATATTACCAACCCTTTTATAAAAGCATTCATATTTTATTCACTTTTATATATCTCTCTCCCCCAATGGCCAGGAACTAATTATTAAATGAAGTAATAAATAAACTCATGGATGTACAGAAGTATAAGTAGTTTGAAACAGAAAAACACAGGTCCAAAATGGTGTCACTTGCACTAAAGCCCATGATGCCAAACCTAGATTTAATACCTAACTGCAGTTTCAACCTTTACCAGAAATACAATCTTAATCAACCAATCTATAATTTGAGTCATTACCAATGAGATAATCTGCTGGAAGAAAAGGTAATCTGCATGATAAAACTTGTGCCTTCCCTACACCCCCTCAAAAAAAGGATGATGTCCTGGCTTAAAACTAATCCTTTCCTTTGCTAATTGCTCCCTTGCCCATCTCTTTCTGTAAATAATTTCCATTTTGTACAACCCCTTGGAGTTCCACTCTTGTTGCTAGATGGGATGCTGCCTGATTCATCCATCACCTAAAAAGCCAATTTTATCTTCAAGTGCAATAGGTTGAATTTTTTTTTTTTTTTTTTAATAGATTAGTGGTGGCGATGAGATCCGAAGTGAACCTCACAGGTATTCAGAGACAATGAGAAACACAGGTATGGTACCCTACAAACCCTTGTGAGTTCACTCTTTCCATTTCTGAGGGCCATTAGTGAGTTCCTCTTGGTTGAGCTTTGATCTTCCTGCATTTGAGCTCTGGATCTAATTGACTTTTTCCTTCACTGGGCAGGTCAACCTGAACTGGCAGATGATTCTTTTAAAGGCTCAACTGAGCTGGCAAAGGACTCTGCCTGGAACCAAGCCCCTAGTCTTTCAGACTGAAATTCCCTAGGGGAAAATGCCAGCCCTTACCTCTGCCCCTGGATTCAATGCTAGGGAGTGCTGATGGCTTTATCTGTCATTCCTTGTTCATTTGGAATCGTTCCCCAGATTCTGCACTGGGCATGGATGGTGGCAGCTGCAATTCTCCATTTGTATGCAATCAGTCCCCAGTTCCCATTCTTTGTGGTCTGTTTATTCAATCCTTTCCCCCAGTCCAAAGTTCCATAGAAACTGTTGGTGGTTACTGCTGGAGCTAGACTAGGTCTGATTTGAAAACTGGACTGGGTGTGAGTTTAGACTAGGTCTGATTTCAAAACTGGACCAGGTCTGGTGGGAGGCCTCAGGTGGATATTAAATAAAAGCCAGTTACTAATGGGAATCTCAGAAGGCTTTTCTCAGAGCCATGCTAATCAGCTTCTAGTACTTCCGAGTTTTCATAAGTAACATAAATCTATTTGTTGGAAGAAAATGACTTAAATATAATTGGAGTAAGAGTTTATTTGTTGTTGTTTAGTCACTAAGTTGTGTACAACTCTTTGCGACCCCATGGACTCTAGCCTGCCAAGCTCCTCTGTCTATAGGAATTCCCAGGAAAGAATACTGAAGTGAGTTGCCATTTCCTTCTCCAAGGAATCTTCTCCGTACAGGGATTGAACCTGCGTCTCCTGCTTGGCAGGCAGATTCTTTACCACTGAGCCACCTGGGAAGTCCCATAAGGGTTTATAGGTAAACTTTTAAGCAACAATTATATTTTATGGTATAAATACTTAAAAACAGTTTCCTAGATCTTTCCGGTGACTTGAAATCTTAGATTTTGCTAAGTTAAATGATGGGAAATCAATGGATATTTAGAGTACTTCCAAATAGGAGAAAACATACTGAAACAATGAACATACATTCATCTACTTTGGCTTCTAATTACGGAGAAACAAAAGATAAATTTGGTTCTAAACATGTCTTGTTCCATGCTAAGAAATTGCGATGAGAAAGCACACTTCTAGAAATTATAAAGAGTACTTATAATTCTGTCAATCTAAAGAATACTAGTGTAAGAGATAGTCCACACTTGTTTATTTTCTAAATGTTTACTAGAAATTAATGTTTCTAAGAATTAAGAATTCGAATGTAGTTAAAGCCAATTAAAAAAGGAAATATCTTTATAGGTAAGAAAAGTAGGATGTATTTTTTGCTAAGAAAACATATGAGGAATAAGGACACATTTTTGTTAAGGGAAATGACAGTAATTGAGTATAAACTAGAACATCTGGTTTTGAAGGCTGAAGAGAGAAAGGAGAACTTTCCTTGTGTAATCAGGCTAGCAAATATTAAATTGTTATTCTAAGGGTGTAACATTAAGCTTTAATATCAATACTGTACTTATCATTAAACTAGAACTTAATTTTTTTTCATCTTCTAAATAGAGAGCTAAGCACTGTTTCATATTAATCTGTGATCCTATTCGTATTAATCTGTGATCCTATGTCAGGTGTCCAAATCTTTTGACAACTTTGACTAATTTCTCAAAATGAAATTCTAAAACTGATGTGTTTTTGACCTGGAAGAAACTTGAGATTTTTCCAGAAGACCCTTGGAACATTCCAAAAGATTAGTTAAACTAATCAGACTTATTTGATAAGTTAAATTCCATTGGAAGCACTGTCAAACAAGAAGTAACATTAAGCCTTTCTTATATTGTGACTGTACAGGTATGTGTTATAAGTATTCCAGAAGTTGGGTGAAATTCCTGGAAGTTCTGACAAACACACACACACACAGAAAAACACTGTCTGTCACCAAAGTTGAGGCTCATACTAATGACTGAACCTGAGTATCAGGGAAATGCCTTACTTGGCCTTCATGCACAAGTAGTGGGAACAGAATTACAAAGACTGTGGCACAATTGGGTGAAGTCCATTCTGCTTCTGCAAAAAAAATGACCCCTCATTACCAGATTTTTGTAACATGGCAACAGTTTCCTCCCGAATCAGAGAAATTAAGATGGGAAAATAATGGCTGTAAGTTAAACAGTCAGGGCTATGGGAAACCCTAGATGGCCATTTTGCTTGTCCTAGAATCCTGGCAGTCCTAAATTTGGTGTTTGCATTCCTGCACCCTCCACAGTACGTTTAAGAAAAACTATTTTTCTGTCCTCAGACCTCCTACCTCTTGACCCTTTGAACACCTGCAGTTGGACCTCATTCAACTGCCACTTAGTAAGGAGTTATCAATACATTCTCATTATTGTATGTATGTCTTCTGGATGGGCTGAATCTTTCCTCCATTGCAAGGCTGATGCCTTCAATCACATTGGCAAAGAAATTGTTAGAAAAAGTGTTTCCCACTTGAGGTACATCTTTCATAATTTCCAGTGATCAAGACACCCACTTCACTGGGCAAATCATATAAGCCTTAATGGAACCCCTGTAAACTTCTTGGAGCTATCACTGGCTGTATCACCCTAAATCATCAGGCAAGGTCAAGAGAACTGATGGAATAAACTGGACCCAAGAAGAACATGTATTAATAACATGGAGCTACATGAACTGAAAAGGATGCTCAAATGTTTTGTTTCTCCAGATTTAAAGGTAGCTTTTCACTTAAGTTATCTATGATTTACTGTAATTTGGTAAAGTGTACCTTCATGAACAAAGGTGAAGTATCAAGTTTTTCTTCCTACCTGATTCCCCCAGAATTCAGAAATTCTGTGAGTATACTTATTTTCATGACAATACATTTATTTGCATAAGTTGGATAAGAATTTGTTCTTTTTGTGACAAGACACAACTAGAAATATGGGCTATATTACCCAGGCTTTGACTGGAATGTCATATGTGAGAGACACATAGACTCAGATATGACCAAATCATCTCGAGGAGCTGCCTAGAAAAATCAACCTGGTACCTTGCTTATAAGACTTCAGCAAAGCACTCCTTTAAAAGGAATGTATATGGTCAATCATTATTCTTGCTGTATTCATATAAATAAGCAGGCCAAGTTAAATACAAACTAATTAGTTTTACTGTGATTATCTTTGGTAAAATAATGGGATAACTGTAGTGAAAAAAATTGTTTGCACCTTTGTAGATAGTAGATTCTAGTCCTCCTAATTGTATTTGAGTTTTTGTTGTACATCAGTAAACTGGACTGGATCCTGAGTTCTTTTTGTTTCCTCAAATATCTGGCTATGACTCACCAAACTAACATTTCCATTTTCTCCCACCCTTCTGATTTGAAATAACTAAGAATAAAGGCAACATTATATGGGCTTCCCCAGTGGCTCAGCAGGTAAAAAATCTGCCTGCAATGCAGGAAACACAGGAGATGTGGGTTCAGTCCCTGGGTCAGGAAGTTCCCCTGGAGAATGAAATGGCAATCCACTCCAGTAGTCTTGCCCAAGAAATCCCATGGACAGAGATGCCTGGCAGGCTATGGTCCACGGGATGTCAGAGAGTCAGTGAGCACACACAGACGCACAGAGCCCTGCTGGAAAGGACTCTATCACTACTTCCTGACCCCTGACACTGCTGCACAGCTAGAAGGCACTGAGCCTCGGGTACACATCTCACAGTTCAGGAGGACTCCATCTGACATCTGGTGTGTACAAAGGCTGAAGACCTTTGAAGAAAATCAATGGAGAAGAGAAGTAGCTGACATCCTTGTCTACTGCTTCTGCCCAAGACTTCTCAAGTTAACTAAACATGAAACCCTTTCTTTTTTCTTTCCTTCACTCTAGAATTGGCCTGGAAATATAACACCCTCAACTGTATCTCCCAGGCCATTACTAAGGGGGGAAAATTCTGGAGTTTAGAATGATTCTTTCTTTCAGACTAAGAAATTCTCTTCTCACATGCTCTAAAAACCTGAATTACCCCTGCCTTGAACAGGTAAATATAACATATATACTCTTGAATACATCCATTAACAATACTCTTTAACAGGAATGGATTGTGCCCTTCGGGTCTTTGTCTGTGATGTTTATCATTTTCTTTGGGCCTATGAATGCTTCCCGATAGCTCAGTTGGTAAAGAATCCACCTGCAATGCAAGAGACCACAGTTTGATTCCTGGGTCGGGAAGATCCGCTGGAGAAGGGATAGGCTACCCACTTCAGTATTCTTGGGCTTCGCTGGTGGCTCAGCTGGTAAAGAATCTGCCTGCAATGCAGGAGACCTGGGTTCGATCCCTGCATTGGGAAGATCCCCTGGAGAAGGGAAAGGCTACCCACTCCAGTATTCTGGCCTGGAGAATTCCATAGACTGTATAGTCCATGGGGTCGCAGAGTCAGACATGACTGAGAGACTTGACTTGCACTTTCACTTTCATGAATGCCTAGGTTAGCACACAGCTGAGCTATGCCTGCTAGGTTATCTAACAGCGCTCTTAACTATTCTAAACATGACCTACCAAGAGGCCTTCATGATTCAAGAACTATATTGCAGAGCTACTTTCCTGGTTAGGATTTAATAGAGATGAGAATATGACTGAAATCGAGCACGACCCTATGGGGTTCCTGGATGCATAAACTTTTCTCTGTCCCCCATTTCTTCTTTGCAGGGAATAGGCTTCAGCCTTGTTCCTTCCCTGAGTTCCAAAGGGCAGGTTCAAAGAGTTGTTAATCCGGAAAGGGAGGGGATGTGGAGACAATGGAAAAGCAGCCAAGAAACAACAGTACCGCTTTGGGGAAGGGTCTTGGTTCCTCCTCCAGAGATATACACAACAATATCTTTGAGTTCTGCTGCAGAACTAAAACGCCCAACAGATAAAAGATGTTAAGAACTTGATGAACCATTCTTCACTCCAGAGAGAAGGTCACAGTTTGATAACCTCAAGAACCACAGAAACTCATCAGGAGAATGTCTGAGGTCAGATTAAGGGAATGCAGTCCTGTACATACTCTGATCCTTATCAGCAACCCAGCACTTGACCACAGCTATAAAAGTCCTCACCAAATATGCCCAGGATTAGGACACATAATTTTAAGGGTAGGAGCCTGCTGTGTCCCCCTTTGCCTGGCAAAGCAATAAAGTTATTCTTTTCTACATCACCCAAAACTCTGTCTCTGAGATTTGATCCTGCACTGGTGCACAGATGCCGAGTTTTTGGCATCATGACCAGGAGTTTTTCCTTAACTTTTAAGAGATGTTGTGGATTCTGTTGTTAAGACACCAGCTGACCATCAAAAATCCTTAGACTCTCTGGCCAAGGTTATTTCTGATAATAAGATGTGTGCTCAGTTGCTTTAGTTGTGTCTGAATCTTTCGATAGGATGCACTACAGCCCACCAGGCTCCTCTGTCTATGGAATTCCCCAGGCAAGAATACTAGAGTGAGTTGCCATTTACTTCTGCATGGGATCATCTCGACCTGCGCCTCCTGCATTGCAGGCAGATTCTTTACCCATTGAGCCACTTGGGAAGCCCTGATAATAAGATTACCCTTGATTTTCTTTTAGCTAAGCAAGGATGTGGTGGTGCTGTAACCAACGCTACCTGCTATGCTGGACTGAAATCACTGAGGAAGTTAAAACCCACTTATATAACATCACTGAGTAAGCCGCTTGACTTAAAAGAGTGACTCCTTCAATGTGGGGTGGGGAGGGTAGGTCTTCATTTCATTGTATTAAGTCTTGGGCACTAGGGCTCCAAAATGCACTACAGACATTGGGAATCACCCTGCTTGTAGATTTCATAATAATCCCCTGGCATACTGTATCCTCTCAAAAGTTTTAAATGTATGTTCACAGATGCTGACCAACAGGAAAAAAGATCCCCCTACTCCATATACCAGCAAATTTGGAAAACTCAGCAGTGGCCACAGGACTGGAAAAGGTCAGTTTTCATTCCAATCCCCAAGAAAGGGAATGCCAAAGAATGCTCAAACTGCCACACAATTGCACTCATCTTACACGCTAGTAAAGTAATGCTCAAAATTCTCCAAGCCAGGCTTTAGCAATACATGAACTGTGAACTTCCAGATGTTCAAGCTGGTTTTAGAAAAGGCAGAGGAACCAGAGATCAAATTGCTAACATCCGTTGGATCATCAAAAAAGCAAGAGGGTTCCAGAAAAATTTATTTCTGCTTTATTGACTATGCCAAAGCCTTTGACTGTGTGGATCACAATAAACTGTGGAAAATTCTGAAAGAGATGGGAATACCAGACCACCTGACCTGCCTCTTGAGAAATCTGTATGCAGGTCAGGAAGCAACAGTTAGAACTGGACATGGAACAACAGACTGGTTCCAAATAGGAAAAGGAGTACGTCAAGGCTGTATATTGTCACCCTCTTTATTTAACTTATATGCAGAGTACATCATGAGAAATGCTGGGCTGGAGGAAGCACAAGCTGGAATCAAAATTGCTGGGAGAAATATCAGTAACCTCAGATATGTAGATGACACCACCCTTATGGCAGAAAGTGAAGAGGAACTAAAGAGCCTCTTGATGAAGGTGAAAGAGGAGAGTAAAATGTTGGCTTAAAGCTCAACATTCAGAAAACTAAGATCATGGCATCTGGTCCCATCACTTCATGGGAAATAGATGGGGAAACAGTGGAAACAGTGTCAGACTTTATTGTTTGGGGCTCCAAAATCAGTGCAGATGGTGATTGCAGCCATGAAATTAAAAGATGCTTGGTCCTTGGAAGAAAAGATATGACCAACTGAGATAGAATATTAAAAAACAGAGACATTACTTCGCCAACAAAGGTCTATCTAGTCAAGGCTATGGTTTTTCCAGTAGCCATGTATGGATGTGAGAGTTGAACTATAAAGAAAGCTGAGCACTGAAGAATTGATGCTTTCGAACTGTGGTGTTGGAGAAGATTCTTGAGCATCCCTTGGACTGCAAGGACATCCAACCAGTCCATCCTAAAGGAAATCAGTCCTGAATATTCATTGGAAGGACTGATGCTGAAGCTGAATCTCCAGTACTTTGGCCACCTGATGTGAAGAGCTGACTCACTGGAGTGACCCTGATGCTGGGAAAGACTGAAGGCGGGAGGAAAAGGGGAAGACAGAGGGTGAGATGATTGGATGGTATCACCAACTCAATGGAGATGAGTTTGGGTAAACTCCAGGAGTTGGTGATGGACAGGGAGGCCTGGTATGCTGCAGTCCATGGGGTCGCAAAGAGTCGAACACGACTGAGTGACTGAACTGAACTGAACTGAAAACCAGAACATCAGAAAATAAGTGAAGAGAATGAACAAGTTAAAAATTGTGACTCAAGTTCTGGCCTATGAGTATTACCAGCGTTCAGCAAAAAAAAAAAAAAAAAAAGTCATGATCTATAGGTACCAGGCCAAAGATCAACAAAGCTTCAGAGCTGTAGTTGAGAGTGAAGCTAATGCCTTACATTTTGATTACATCTCTGTTAGGTGAGAGTGTGATCAAAAGGGGGATTGTTAAAGAGAAAAACTATAGGCCCATACTGGCATCACTTGTGCTGAGGTCCATGATATCCAACTTAGATTTAATACCTAAACTCATTCCAATTTCGACATTCACCAGAAATGTAACCTTAATCAACTAGTCTGGAATTTTCTGGTCATCATCAAGGAAGTAACCTGTCTTGTGAGCCCTCTCCATCTCCCAGAGGAACAAGAGCAATTTGCATGATAAAACTCCTGCAGTTCCCCTCCCCCTAAAAAATGTGTCCTGGCCCCAAACTAACCCTTTCTTTTTTTCTCTTAATTGCTTCCTTGCCTCACCCTTCCTATAAATACCTTTCATTTGAGTACCATACATTTCCTTTGAGTGCTCTTTTAGTTACTAAATGAAATGCTTCCCCATTTGAACTACTTAGTAAAGTCAATCAGATCTTCAAATATTTGTTTTTTAACAATGGGGAAATAAAAAAATCATAGACCCATATATTTATAAAAATATTGTTTCTATTTCTTCAGTGGCATATATAAATCTTAACTAATATTACAATAAATTTATTTCTGTTTAGTAACAGACACCTTAATTTAGGATAGCGTATTATTGCTTTCTTGGAATACCGTATAATTTCTAGTCTGAAACCTTAAGCACTTTAAGTACATAATCAACATTTGATATACAAATGTGTGAATGAAAATTTCATTATTTTAAGCCTATATTTGCCCTTCATGTAATTTTAATATTAATTCACACTCTTAAGTAAAAATATTAGGTCAAGTTTAAAATATAATTCAGCTTTTGGGAAATGAATAAAATAATCTTTCAACCCAAACTGATTTATTTGTATATATTAGGTCCTTATAAAACATTTTCAGATTTACACATTTATAAAAGAAAGTCACCAGTCTCATCAGTTCTTTTTCTTTTAAAAAAGAGTCAATCTGTATCTAATTTCTTTCTAAAAGCTTGAAGGTGAATTTAATTAGTATGCACTGAAGGGGAGCAGAATTTGTCACCCCAAAATATAGCTGTTTTGTATAAGGAGTATTTCAGTCTGATTCTTTTTAAGAAAAAGCAGACATGGGAAAAGCTCTGAAAACTGAGGAGAAGTTACCCTTTTGTAAGAGACATTTACATTTATAATGGAAATCTTCATTTGTAAGGGTGTCTCCCTGTTTGTACCAGGAAAGAAGAATGACTCTAAATCTTTAGAAACTCTGGAGAAGGAATACCCACTCCAGTATTCTTGCCTGGAGAATTCCATGGACAGAAGAGCCTGGCAGGCTACAGTCTAGGTGGTCATAGATGAGTTAGACATGACTTACCAACTACAGAACAACAACAACAATAATTACAACAGTATAGTTGCTGTCAGTAAACTGTCTTTAAGAAATGCTGTATTTGACAGAATCACAGACATGGAGAACAGACTTCTGGCTGCCAAGGGGAAGGCAGATGAGGGAAGGATGGAGTGGGAGTTTGGGGTTAGCAGATGTAAACTCATATATATGATGAATAAACAACAAGGTCCTGTGGTATAGCCCAGGGAACTATATTCAATATCCTGTGATAAACGTAATGGAAAAGAATCTGTAAAAGAATGTGTATATATACATATGTATAAAGGAATCATTTTGCTGTACAGCAGAAATTAACACTGTAAATCAACTATACCTCAATAAAATAAATTTTAAAAAAATTAAAAAAAAATCTCTAGAAACTCTCATCAAAGGAGAAGACATGGATTTAAATCTGCAGAACAACCTTACTCTTGTTCACTGTGCTTTTCCTGGCAGCCTCCCATAACTGGCTTCCCTCCCACCACCAATATCTTCTTTTGTCTTTAGCTGAATATTAAAGGTAGTGGCTTGGGCCATTTCAGGGAATTACTCAATTTTCTTGGGTATTCATGTTATTAAACTTCTGTTTTCCTCCTGTTTATCTTTTATTATGGCAGGTGTCTCAGCTAAGAACCTAGAAGGGCGGAAGGAAAATTACTTTTCTTTCCCTATATAGTCAACAATTTTTATCTGAACTAGACAGTTGTATATGCCAGTGACTTTAGAGGATGGAATTTTGAATTAGGAATCTGGCTCCCATATTCCTGATAAAGACCTATTATATAATCTCTAGTTCAGAAATATATATAAAGTTACCCTGTTTTGAATGGCCATGCAACTTGCTAGTGTATATGTGTGTGTGTGTATATATATATATACACACACATATATTTAGAACTAGGATGTAAAAATAATGAAATGATACCATTTCATCAAAACATAAATGAAATATGATTAGTACTGTTAAAATAAACCATCTCCCAAGTGCCTATCCCAGATTCTGGTACTAACTGACGCAAACTATCATGGTCAGTCTGGTTGTTTTAAGTCTTAAAATATGTACAACTCATTACCTACCTAATGAAGTGTAAAGCCAAGGAATGCAATGTTTTTAATGGCCACAGCACATCTTGCTGACTGCCCCAAGCTGATATTTATTCTACTTCCCCTGGGGACAACAGTTACTTAGTCATACACTGTTTTCTTTATATAACACAAATCCACATTCTTATTTTGTCTTAAGTTGTATCCTGACTTCCTGAGTTGAGCTCTTTGAACCCTTTCAACATATATCATGATTAAAAGGAAAATGACATTTTCATTAAAGTAGAAAAGATACCAAGAATCTGAATCCAAATTTCCACTTTCAAGCTTGAGGTGGTGGTGGCGGGTACTGAGGGTTCTAAAGATTTAGAAAGAACTCTCTTTTTACATGGCATTCTCATTTTGCTCAAATCTGCCAAGCCACCATAAGTGAACTGGAGAACATCTTACACATCCCAGTATATTTTCTGCAAGGCTGAGGTATGTGGGGGCTTCCCTGGTGGCTCAGATGGTAAAGAATTTACCTGTAATGCGGGAGACCTGAATTCGATCTCTGGGTTGGGAAGATACCCTGGAGAAGGAAATGGCAACCCACTCCAGTATTCTTGCCTGGAGAATACAATGGACAGAGGAGCCTGGCAGGCTACAGTCCATGGGGTTGCAAAGAGTCGGACAGGATTTAGCACAGCACAGCATGAGGTATGTGGATAGGAATCAGACCAGGGTGCTTTTAAAATCTTTTCTGTTTCTAAGAAATGGTACTAAAAAGACTCTCAATCTCTTACAATTGAAAAGCCACTCATCATTCCAAAGTCTGGATGTGTCTGCCATGGGTTTTGCTTGCTTTTTGTTTGCTTTTTAAGCAGGGCATTTTATTACTCTCTTCAGGCTAATTCTATCTAATGGTGACTCATGGCAGCTTGTAGCTTTACACTATTTGCCAGTTACCCTGTGAGACAGTTCATTCAATTAGTAAGTACTTGTGGTGTACTTGTTATTCTCAGAATAAAACGCTAGAGTTACAGGAATTCAAACATAAAGGAGTCACACTTTGAAGCTTACAGTTCAGTCAAGGAGATAAAACATACTAGGCAGAAGATGGGATTCCCAGGTGGTGCATTGGTAGAGAATCTATCAGCCAATGGAGGAGACTCAGGAGATGCGGGTTTGATCCCTGGGTTGGGAAGATCCCCTGGAGGAGGAATGGCAACCCACTCCAATATTCTTGCCTGGAGAATTTCATGGACAGGGGAGGCTGACTGGCTACATACAGTCCATGAGGTTACAAAGAGTCAGACACAACTGAGCATACACACATGCGGGCACACATTTAGGGACACACAGAGAGACATGATGCTGCTTAGAACTCCTAATCTCCGGCATTTAGTAACTTACAAATGTGACTATGTGAGAAAGAGACCTGCTCCCTGGTGCCTCCATCTCTGAACTATCAGTGAAATAGAGGAACAGAATCTCCTGCTGGAAACCTTTTTGTTTTGTTTTTTAACATATGTTGGCTCCTTATCTGAGAAGTTTTAAAGGTGACTTTCCTTAAGGTTAAGAATGAATCCCCTTAGGGATCTTGAAGTCTCATTATTCAGTAAATACCTGGTATAATTTAACTTTATTGAAATAATCTATCACAAGCTAAAAACATATAAATATACATCAGTATTACATATAAAATTTTCATATAAATCTATATACATGAATATATAAGAATATAATTAGGTATATAAATGTGTACCTATATACATTTATGTATTTCACATATACACTTACAAACTTTCAATAACTGAATCTCAAATGTTGTCTCCCTTTGGCATTTGTTTGGGGAAAGAACATCCACCTGATATCCTTTTTTTTTTTTTTTTTAATTTTATTTTATTTTTAAACTTTACATAATTGTATTAGTTTTTTTTAGAATCAAAAGACTTGGGTAAAATCGTGACTCTACCATTTGCTATCTGTGTGGTGACGTTGAACAAGGTATTAATAGCTATCACCCTTAATATCTTCATTCATTTAATGAGGACAATATAGTTGGTCCTCTATATCTGTGGCCAGAGGGCCAGCTGTACTCACTGTCCTTCACTATTTTATATAAGGGACTTGAGCAGCTGTAGACTTGGGTATTCACCGAGTCTCCTGGAACCATCCCCCACAGAAACTGAGGAATAACTGTATCAGCTTTAGGTGATACTGTGGAAATCAAATCAACTCACACATGCATCAGAGTTCTTGGTCCAGTTCATATAAAACGTAACACTGATCTAAAATATTATTATTATTATTTATGAGATATTTTCAGATTTGAATAAAATCTGATTTTTCCAAATAAATAAGTAAACATTTTAACAGCTCTAACGTCTCAAACTTTGCCACCTCATGCGAAGAGTTGACTCATTGGAAAAGACTCTGATGCTGGGAGGGATTAGGGGCAGGAGTAGAAGGGGATGACAGAGGATGAGATGGCTGGATGGCATCACCGACTCGATAGATGTGAGTTTGAGAGAACTCCAGAGTTGGTGATGGACAGGGAGGCCTGGCGTGCTGCAATTCATGGAGTTGCAAAGAGTCGGACACGACTGAGTGACTGAACTGAACTGAACTGAACATCTCAAATGTTTCATATATTCTGGAGTTCTCTGGGATGTGTTTCCAGTTATCAAAACTCCTGAGAGGGAAACCTTGACATTTTGGGTGCTCTGCCAAATGCTAAGGGAAAAAAAAAAAAAAAAATATATATATATATATATATATACACATACATATATATATATATATACACACATATATATATATATATATATGTGTGTATATATATATATATATATATCGGAGAAGGCAATGGCACCCCACTCCAGTACTCTTGCCTGGAAAATCCCATGGATGGAGGAGCCTGGTAGGCTGTAGTCCATGGGGTTGCTAAGAGTCAGACACGACTGAGCGACTTCCCTTTCACTTTTCACTTTCATGCACTGGAGAAGGAAATGGCAACCCACTCCAGTGTTCTTGCCTGGAGAATCCCAGGGACGGGGGAGCCTGGTGGCTGCCGTCTATGGGGTCGCACAGAGTCGGACACGACTGAAGCGACTTAGCAGCAGCATATATATATATACTCCCATTCAATTTATTGCTATGTGCCACAAAGTATGTTTGGCCTGGTGCCCAACACTGAGAGACACATGACCTGATACTCTAAAACTCTGAGCAATTTCCAAGTAATAGTAATCATCAAGAAAATCCGTCCCTTTTACAGCCCTATAGGATTGTGGCTTTCCCTTTCAGTGGTCCCTACAACAGCTCAGACTCCACAAAATCTCTCAGGAGGAGTCGGTAAAGTGCCATTGTTTCAACAGGCCAACATGAGCCTATATATTCTTATGTTGTTCATATGACCTTATTTTTTTTGCACAATTACACTTGATGTTCACATTTTCAGGATGACTGCATTTTACCAATTCATGGCACGGTTTTCTGTTTAATTATGGAGCGAGGTGCTTTCTTCTCATTCTTATTCTGTACATTTGAGACCCAATTTTATCTTTTCAAACATTCTCTTGTTTATTACACATTTTTCTGATAACAAATGAAATCAGGCTGGTATATGACTCTCTGCCTTTCCTTCCCTCCACCAATTCTATTTACTGTTCTGCAAGCTAGTTGTGGCTCAAGGCAACAATTCTAAGGCTCCTTTACTGGAGAGAAAAGTCTGATTGCAATGGCCAGGTTTACTGTTCTATCACTGCCCTGTAGACTTCACAGGGGACTCTCAGTGGATTGACTCCTGCTACCCAGAGTCAGAATATTTACAATTGGCAATAAACTAGACTGTGCAGTAGCTGGAAACCATAAAAATAGAATGCCCTGTATAAATAGTTTTTCTTTATCTTAATACTGAATAAAATACTATAAAGCATTTCATTCAGAAAGTCTTGATGTAGAACCTATTTTTTTCCCCAAGGCCCTAGACTGGAATTTAAGAGAATCAACACTCTCTGAAGGAAAACTTCTTGAACAAGTAGTAAAGTTTCTGTGTACAGACAGAAGAACTATTCTCAATCTTCATGTACCTGTTTCCTAGATGTAGAAAACGCCTACCCTTCCAGCAGGGCCCTGTAACTGTTGACACCTTGCAGACCTAGTGGAACTGTCCAAGAGGAAGATAGCGGAATGTGATGGACTGAATGTTTGTGTCCTTCCAATTTTCCCATGCTGAGGCCTTAATGCTCTATGTGATGGTATGTGGTGATGGGGCCTTTGGGAAGCAATGAAGTTTAGATGAGGTCATGAGGGTGGGTCCTCACTATGGGACTGGCATTCTGCTCTCTGCGAACTGGCCCTCTGTGAGTTAGGAAGGGGTTCTCACTAGGAACTGAATCTGTAGGCACTTTCATTTTGGACTTCTCAGCCTCCAGAACTGCGAGAAATAAATGTCTATTGTTTCACTTACATGGTCTATAGTATTTTGTCACAGCAATCCAAGATGATCAAGACAATGTTATTTTTGTAGTGATTTGCCATTTGAGAAGGGCTTTTCTCGATGTCACGTCACTTAATCCTGAGAGCAATCTGGTACAGAAGGCATCAGAGCCCAGTTTTATAGATGAAAAAGCAAAGCATCAGAGAGAGACTATGTAAGCTGCCAAGGATCTTTAATGGTGAGCGGGGGCAGGATTTAAACCACATTTGCCCGTCTCAGATCCACTGCTTTCAGCACCACATTACTCTTAGAACGAAATTAAGGAGAGCCATTCTTAGGTGTTTGTCTCACAAACATAAAAGAAATAATCATCACTGTCATAATCCTTGTCATCATTATCCACTGCCCAGGTCTGTCTGGTAGGCTTCCAAAGCTCGAGAGCTTTCTTTCCAAATCCCATAATCCCCACATGGAGCTAGGCTGGGTGGACTTGACATAATTACCACCATGTCCAGCAGCTATAGAACAGTCTTCATGGGTTCTTTTTCCTTTCAGTGTGTACAGGGAGGATCAAGGGCACACATTGGTGGTCTGCCATTTTCAGGGGAAGGGGAGCTTGGACATTTGTTGGGGTGTCTGACTGAGATGGTCAGAGCAACATGTGATCATGTTTCATAAAACTTTCATTCTAAGGCTTAAAAAAAGTCCTACGGTGGGCAGCTCCAAAGTGCTCCCCAATGATCCTTGTGTATGTGTGCTAAATTGCTTCAGTCCTGTCCGACTCTGTGTGACCCCATGGACTGTAGTCCACTAAGGTCCTCTGTCCATGGGGATGCTCCAGGCAAGAATACTGGAGTGGGTTGCCATGCCCTCCTCTAGGGGATCTTTCCAACTCAGGGATCAAACCCATGTCTCTTTACGTCTCCTGCATTGGCAGGCTGGTTCTTTTCCACTAGTGCCATGTGGGAAACCCCCAATGATCCTCACCTCCTGCTATTTATGATTTTTGGAGTCTCTCCTTCCTCCACTTCACTGCATCAGGGCTGATCTGTGACAAATAATTTCCTGGAGAAGGAACAGTATGAATTCTGAGGCTAAGTTACAGGGATACTCAAGCAGTCCCATGGAGAAGTTCATGGAGAGAAGAACCAGCTAGACAGCACCACCTCACAAATGACGAGTGAGCCTCCCAGAGAGTGACCCCTCCAGCCCGTCAAGCTTTCACATGCCCATAGCCCCAGGTGCCTAATGTCTGCAGTCTCATGGGAAATCCCAAAACAGAACCACTCAATCAAGTCACTAGTGATTTCCTGACTTAGAGAATTTGTGAGATAATAAATGATTATTGCTCTTTTAAGGCATAGAGTTTGGGGGTTATTTTGCAGCAACAGGTAAATACAAACTCCCTTTCTTCATTTGAGTGGAGTAAGCCCAGCTCAGTCCTTTACATATAAAAAAGTCACAAGCCATTAATCCTGTTTACTTCATAAATGTTTCCCTTAAGGAAGGTATAAAAGAATAGAGACTAGTGGCCAGCAATTTGTTATGTCACTTCAAATTATTAATGAGGATATTTGGTAAAGAAAGAAATTACAGATCTCAAATAATCCCAACACTCTTTCAGTGCCTGAGGAGAGCCGAGATAATAGTAAAAAGGAGCAGTCCATGGAAGATATCTAACCCTTGGCATAGCTTCATCTAAACTGTATAGTATCAGCAGGGAGTAATATTCTTCCTTAGGCCCAGAGGTACCCAAATATAAAAGAAATTTAGGTTTTCAGTTGCAATGCCCTATTAGGCCATAAGATGAAAATGTTAGTGTATGAAAATCTGGAATTCCTCTGGTGGCTCAGATGGTAAAGAATCTGCCTACAATGTAGGAGACCCAGGTTTGATCCCTGGGTTGGGAAGATCCTCTGGAGAAGGGAATAGCTACCCACTCCAGTATTCTCACCTGGAGAATTTCATGGACAGAGGAGCCTACTCATTTATAGTTACATTCATTATATTTAGC
This sequence comes from Bos indicus, assembly GCF_029378745.1. Taxonomy (NCBI): domain Eukaryota; kingdom Metazoa; phylum Chordata; class Mammalia; order Artiodactyla; family Bovidae; genus Bos; species Bos indicus. Next base: position 119,578,199 of record NC_091789.1, on the reverse strand, counting down.
TTTTACAGTAGATGAATGGAACACTTGCTAATCTAAATCTTTTTCCTTAGAAAGAAACATAATGAAAAAAAAGCAATTAGTAGAAAATGGTACTTATGTTCATAATTGTAGCTACATCAGTTTAAATAGAGTATATTTATTTTTCTGATTACACACTTACATGAAAGACTAATGATTAAATATAGTCATGGCAATTAATTTGATTTTAAAGTCTATTCAAATATATTTTTATATTAATTCTCATAAAATTTAAAAAATGAGATACATTAAAATAGAATTATTTCATGATAGATGTTCAGTATTAGTTTCACACAATAAAGAAAAAAACACCTACACTTGTTTTTTGCAGGTAAAAATTGTAATGTCTGAATTGCAATTACTGAAATGGAGCTCTGAAATTCATTAAGATGTTAAAGATCATTTCCATTATTTAATATATATTTCCAGGTACCCTATAAACTGGATACAAAAGATAATTAAAGAAATAATGAAATTTATATATGAAGAAACACATGGCAAATGAGCCTCACTGTGATAGTTAATTTTGTATGTCAACTTGGCTAGATGATGATACCCAGTTGTTTGTTTACACATCAGCCTAGGGGTTTTTATAAAGGTGCATTTTAGATATGATTAACATTTAAATCTGCAGACTTTGAGTAATACAAATCAGCCTCCATAATCATGGAGGGCCTTATCCAGTCAGCTGAAATCCTTAAGAGAAAAGACTACGGTGCCTAGAAAAGGAAAAAACTTTGGCCTACAAATGGCCTTTGGACTCAAGACTGTAGTACCAACTCTTCTCTGACTATCCATCTGGCTAGAGTGCCCTGAAGATTTCAGACACCCCAGTTCTCACAGTGGCATGAGCCAATTCCTTCAAATCTCTCAATCTTTTTCTCTTAATGTGTGTGCATTTAAATAAACATAAATATATAAAAATCAATACGTATGAATCTCTCTAGAGATATGTGTGTGTATATGTCTGTGTGTGTGTGTATGTATGTAGAGAGAGTGAGTGCTGATTAATAAACTCACTACTTCTAGCAAGAAAAGCAAAAAGCAAAAGAGAAAAGGAAAGATATTCCCATTTGAATGCAGGGTTCCAAAGAATAGCAAGGAGAGATAAGAAAGCCTTCCTCAGTGATCAATGCAAAGAAATAGAGGAAAACAACAGAATGGGAAAGACTAGATCTCTTCAAGAAAATTAGAGATACCAAGGGAACATTTCATGCAAAGATGGGCTCGATAAAGGACAGAAATGGTATGGACCTAACAGAAGCAGAAGATATTAAGAAGAGGTGGCAAGAATACACAGAAGAACTGTACAAAAAAGATCTTCATGACCCAGATAATCATGATGGTGTGATCACTCACCTAGAGCCAGACATCCTGGAATGTGAAGTCAAGTGGGCCTTAGAAAGCATCACTACGAACAAAGCTAGTGGAGGTGATGGAATTCCAGTTGAGCTATTTCAAATCCTGAAAGATGATGCTGTGAAAGTGCTACACCCAATATGCCAGCAAATTTGGAAAACTCAGCAGTGGCCACAGGACTGGAAAAGGTCAGTTTTCATTCCAATCCCAAAGAAAGGCAACGCTAAAGAATGCTCAAACTACCGCACAACTGCACTCATCTCACACACTAGTAAAGTAATGCTCAAAATTCTCCAAGCCAGGCTTCAGCAATATGCGAACTGTGAACTTCCTGATGTTCAAGCTGGTTTTAGAAAAGGCAGAGGAACCAGAGACCAAATTGCCAACATCCGCTGGATCATGGAAAAAGCAAGAGAGTTCCAGAAAAGCATCTATTTCTGCTTTATTGACTATGCCAAAGCCTTTGACTGTGTGGATCACAATAAACTGTGGAACATTCTGAAAGAGATGGGAATACCAGACCACCTGATCTGCCTCTTGAGAAATTTGTATGCAGGTCAGGAAGCAACAGTTAGAACTGGACATGGAACAACAAACTGGTTCCAAATAGGAAAAGGAGTATGTCAAGGCTGTATATAGTCACCCTGTTATTTAACTTATATGCAGAGTACATCATGAGAAATGCTGGGCTGGAAGAAGCACAAGCTGGAATCAAGATTGCTGGGAGAAATATCAATAACCTCAGATATGCAGATTATACCACCTTTATGGCAGAAAGAGAAGAAGAACTAAAGAGCCTCTTGATGAAAGTGAAAGAGGAAAGTGAAAAATTTGGCTTAAAGCTCAACATTCAGAAAATTAAGATCATGGTATCTGGTCCCATCACTTCAGGGAAATAGATGGGGAAACAGTGGAAACGGTCAGACTTTATTTTTTGGGCTCCCAAATCACTGCAGATGGTGATTGCAGCCATGAAATTAAAAGACGCTTATTCCTTGGAAGGAAAGTTATGACCAACCTAGATGGCTTCCCTTGTAGCTCAGTTGGTAAAGAATCTGCCTGCAGTGCAGGAGACCCAGGTTCATTCCCTGGGTTGGGAAGATCCCCTGGAGAAGGAAATGGCAACCCACTCAGTATCTTTGCCTGGAAAATCTCATGGACAGAGGAGCCTGGTGGGCTGCAGTTCAAGGGGTTGCAAAGAGTTGGGCTTGACTGAGCAACTAACACTAAGATAGCATATTAAAAAGCAGAGACATTACTTTGCCAACAAAGGTCCGTCTAGTCAAGGCTATGGTTTTTCCAGTGGTCATGTATGGATGTGAGAGTTGGACTGTGAAGAAAGCTGAGCACTGAAGAACTGATGCTTTTGAACTGTGATGCTGGAGAAGACTCTTGCAAGTCCCTTGGACTGTAAGGAGATCCAACCCGTCCATCCTAAAGGAGACCAGTCCTGGGTGTTCATTGGAAGGACTGATGCTGAGGCTGAAACTCCAATACTTTGGCCACCTCATACGAAGAGTTGACTCATTGGAAAAAACCCTGATGCTGGGAGGGATTGGGGCAGGAGGAGAAGGGGATGACAGAAGATGAGATGGCTGGATGGCATCACCAACTTGATGCACAAGAGTTCGGGTGAACTCTTGGAGTTGGTGATGGACAGGGAGGCCTGGTGTGCTGCGATTCATGGGGTTGCAAAGAGTCGGACACGACTGAACGACTGAACTGAACTGAACTCCTAGCAAACAACAACACTGGAATAAAGCATTAATAATAACAATATAGACTATATATTAAAATCCTATTTTGTAGTAGGACTGAGAAAGTGCTATTTTGTTTAGCCCTTGGTATAACATCAAGGTCCACTGCACCAAAACTTTTACTATTAGACTAGTTGGACTTCAGAAGATACAGAAAACAAAATATAGTGCAAAGCTTATATACTCATTCATCAATGTGTGTCTAAATGCACCTATAACATATTGCAAGTTGCCACTGGTGGGGGGTCTGGGGAGTGGTGCTAACTCTTCTTACATCCCTTACATGTAAACCAAGTTTCAAGCTCTTCCTTAGGTCTGCTTTGCTTTTCACTCAGCACCCTATCTCTATGTAAGCTTATTCACTCCAGGTAACTTCCAAATCTGTCTAGAAATGACTTCATTCCTGAAGCCCCCTCTTGTTTTTCAACTATTTCTCATTCTGGTCATCGTCTATATCTTAAGTGCATTATTTTATCACCCATAATCAACTCATTTTCCTGAGTTCTCTCTGGTTATGATATTACCATTTTTCGAAGCACCGAATCTCAAAATCTTTCAAGGCAAGCACTCTCTTAGATCTTCAGACATCGAATCAATGTCCTAATTCTGTTAATGCTAGGTCGACTGGATATCTTAATTCAGTTCTTTCTTTTCACTCCAATGCCCCTGTTCTAGCTCAGGTTCTCGTGGCTCCTAACTGCTCTCACGGACTTTGTCTACTGCCTTATCCTCCCTGAACTTTGTGCTCACACATATACACACACATACTCCTATAAATTCATCCATTATACCATAGCTAACCAAGTAAGTCTAATTACATATTCTCCTATCATTCTTTCCTGATACACTCTTTCCTCTCCAGCTTCTTCCTTTTCTCAAAATCTTAATCAAATGTAGAATTTTTAGACAAAATTTAACCTCCGGGTAGCATGCCAAGACCCTCTCGTTCAGATCCAATTTCCCTTTCTCTTGTGTGATCTCTCTGCATCTCGTAATACTTCTCTACTGAAGTTCTTACCCTAGATTGCCTTGCCCAGATACACCTGTCCAAATACCCATATTTGATTTTGAGCTCTTTTAAGACAAATGCTGAATCATTCCTCCCTATAGCCCCTCCATTACCTCTGATGTTAACTAACGCAGAGTAAGCATTCAAATATTTACTGAACTGAATTCCTTGGTTGCCAGCGGCATCCTGGTGGGTGTGAATTTTGAGAGCTGCTTGTAATAGTTATAACAGTTGACAGCAAGTACTGGATGTCAAAAGAAGGAAATTGATATGCTTGAATCCACTTCTTCTAAAATAAGCAACTCTCTATTAGACAATACCTGAGAGGAAGATATTGGCTGGCATTTCATTAGCAATAGAGATTTCATAAAAATGTGGAGAATAACAAAGTCTTTTTATTTCACCATGAACGATTTCTTACATTTGGCTGCAGCAATGAATTATGGGTTGACAAAGCTGCTATAAAATTGTCACTTAATTCAAAAATCCTGTGAGTGTATTTTCATTCTTGTACAGTAGAGCATTCTCCTCTCTACAGCCCTGTACACCAGCTCTTTAAGCAATGTGATACAAATTCATTCTCTTAAAATTTATACAAAGTCAATCTGGACCACTTTGCAAAAGTCTTAGCTGGGAAAACAATTTGAAAGAAACAACTCTCTCTTAAGACTTGGTATTTTGTTTTGAAGTTCCTAGGGCTTCCCTGATAGCTCAGTTGGTAAAGAATCTGCCTGCAAAGTGGGAGATTCCTGACCCAGGAATCAAAGATTCCTGAGTCAGGAAGATCCACTGGAGAAGGCATAGGCTACCCACCCCAGTATTCTTGCACTTCCCTTGTGGCTCAGCTGGTATCTGTCAGCCCACAATGTGGGAACCCTGGGTTTGATCCCTGGGTTGGGAAGATCCTCTGGAGAAGGGAAAGACTACTCGACTACTCACTCCAGTATTCTGGCCTGGAGAATTCCATGGGGTTGCAAAGAGTGGGACATGTCTGAGCAACTTTCACTTTCACTTATGGTTTCCCCTACATATTCTCCCAGCTCCAGTTTTTCTGCATCAAATTCATCTCATCTTGAGTGTATCTACCATTTAATGAGCATCTAGTATATGCCAGGTCTTCAGTTGAGAAACATCACATAATTTTATCTTTATAATCACCCTACTAGCTTAAGTATCATCATTAACCCCACATGACAGATGACAGAACCATGGCTTAGAGAAGTGAATCTACTTGGTCAAGATTGAACAACTAGTACTGTGTACATTTCCAAGACGTGTAAGTGACAATTCTATAATTAGACATGCAAATGCATAGAACAGAACAATATAAATGGGAGAAGTAAAACACTATATACAGATTATAGAAAACTGAGGTTACTCCTAATATTTTAAGTTTTCAAGTAAATATTTCTTTGTATTTTTTGACTAGAAAGCCTTTACTATTTGATGTGCCTTAGGTTTCAGAATTACATAGACATCAGTTTAAATCCTAGAACCTCACATGACATCTTATTAGGACTGTAGGCATGTTACTTAAGCTCTCTGAGCTTCAGTTTTCTGTCTCTATAATAAAACCCACCTCCTAAGGTTAGAGTAAATATTGAAATAGCTTACATAAATTGCCTTGCTTTTTGTATTATCACTCACATAAAGGTTTTCTCAAATATTTGTTTAATTCTATTTATATAGATTATTCCATCTTTTCCAAAGCAACTTTCTTCTTTTGATCTTCTAAAACTCTTTCTCCATTTTTTAAAAAGAAAGGTAGATGCAAAAATCCTTAATAAAATTCTAGCAGTCAGAATTCAACAACACATTAAAAAGATCATACATCATGACCAAGTGGGCTTTATCCCAGGGATGCAAGGATTCTTCAATATCCGCAAATCAATGTAATATACCACATTAACAAATTGAAAAATAAAAGCCATATGATTATCTCAATAGATGCAGAGAAAGCCTTTGACAAAATTCAACACCAATTTATGACAAAAACTCTCCAGAAAGTAGGAATAGAAGGAACATACCTCAACATAATAAAAGCTATATATGACAAACCCACAGCAAACATTATCCTCAATGGGGAAAATTTGAAAGCATTTCCCCTAAAGTCAGGAACAAGACAAGGGTGCCCACTTTCACCACTACTATTCAACATAGTTTTGGAAGTTTTGGCCACAACAATCAGAGCAGAAAAAGAAATAAAAGGAATCCAGAATGGAAAAGAAGTAAAACCCTCACTGTTTGCAGATGACATGATCCTCTACATAGAAAACCCTAAAGACTCCACCAGAAAATTACTAGAACTAATCAATGAATATAGTAAAGTTACAGGATATAAAATCAACACACAGAAATCCCTTGCATTCCTATACACTAATAATGAGAAAACAGAAAGAGAAATTAAGGAAACAATTCCATTCACCACTGCAACGAAAAGAATAAAATACTTAGGAATATATCTACCTAAAGAAACAAAAGACCTATATATAGAAAACTATAAAACACTGGTGAAAGAAATCAAAGAGGACACCAATAGATGGAGAAATATACCATGTTCATGGATCGGAAGACTCAATACAGTGAAAACGAGTATACTACCCAAAGCAATCTATAGATTCAATGCAATCCCTATCAAGCTACCAACGATATTTATCACAGAGCTAGAACAAATAATTTCACAATTTGTATGGAAATACAAAAAACCTCGAATACCCAAAGCAATCTTGAGAAAGAAGAATGGAACTGGAGGAATCAACCTGCCTGACTTCAGGCTCTACTACAAAGCCACAGTCATCAAGACAGTATAGTACTGGCACAAAGACAGAAATATAGATCAATGGAACAAAATAAAAAGCCCAGAGATAAATCCACACATCTATGGACACCTTATCTTTGACAAAGGAGGCAAGAATATACAATGGAGAAAAGACAATCTCTTTAACAAGTGGTGCTGGGAAAACTGGTCAATCACTTGTAAAAGAATGAAACTAGAATACTTTCTAACACCATACACAAAAATAAACTCAAAATGGATTAAAGATTAAAAAATCTAAACGTAAGACCAAAAACTATAAAACTCCTAGAGGAGAACGTAGGCAAAACACTCTCTGACAAAAATCACAGCAGGACCCTCTATGGCCCACCTCCCAGAGTAATGGAAATAAAAGCAAATATAAACAAATGGGACCTAATTAAAATTAAAAGCTTCTGCACAACAAAGGAAACTGTAATCAAGGTGAAAAGACAGCCTTCAGAATGGGAGAAAATAATAGCAAATGAAGCAACTGACAAACAACTAATCTCAAAAATATACAAACAACTCCTGCAACTCAATTCCAGAAAAATAAACGACCCAATCAGAAAATGGACCAAAGAACTAAATAGACATTTCTCCAAAGAAGACATACAGATGGCTAACAAACACATGAAAAGATGCTCAACATCGCTCATTACCAGAGAAATGCAAATCAAAACCACAATGAGGTACCATTTCACACCAGTCAGAATGGCTGCTATCCAAAAGTCTACAAGCAATAAATGCTGGAAAGCGTGTGGAGAAAATGGAACATTCTTACACTGTTGGTGGGAATGCAAACTCGTACAGCCACTATAGTGAACAGTGTGGAGATTCCTTAAAAAACTGGAAATAGAACTGCCATATGACCCATCAATCCCACTGCTGGGCATACACATCGAGGAAACCAGAATTGAAAGAGACACGTGTACCCCAATGTTCATCGCAGCACTGTTTATAATAGCCAGGACATGGAAGCAATCTAGATGTCCATCAGCAGACGAATGGATAAGAAAGCTGTGGTACATATACACAATGGAGTATTAGTCACCCATTAAAAAGAATACATTTCAATCAGTTCTAATGAGGTGGATGAAACTGGAGCCTATTATACAGAGTGAAGTAAGCCAGAAAGAAAAACACCAATACAGTATACTAACACATATATATGGAATTTAGACAGATGGCAATGATAATCCTGTATGTGAGACAGCAAAAGAGACACAGATGTATAGAACAGTCTTTTGGACTCTGTGGGAGAAGGCGAGGGTGGGATGATTTGGGAGAATGGCATTGAAACATGTATGATATCATATGTGAAAGGAATTGCCAGTCCAGGTTCAGTGCATGATACAGGATGCTTGGGGCTGGTGCACTGGGATGACCCAGAGGGATGCTATGGGGAAGGAGGTGGGAGGGGGGTTCAGGATGGGGGAACACATGTACACCTGTGGCAGATTCATGTTAATGTATGGCAAAACCAATACAATATTATAAAGTAATTAGCCTCTAATTGAAATATATATATATATATATATATATATATATATATATATATATAAAGAAAGGTAGTGAAAAAATCAGACAGTTTGTAAAGAAAGTGAAGTGGCTCGGTTGTGTCCGACTCTGCAGCCCCACGGACTGTAACCTGCAGGCTCCTCCACCCATGGGATTTTCCAGGCAAGAATACTGGAGTGGGTTGCCATTTCCTTCTCCAGGTGATCTTCCCAACACAGAGGTGGAACCTGGGTCTCCGGGGTTGCAGGCAGACTCTTTACCATCTGAGCAAGAGATCATTAAATACTTTAAATGTTTTCCCCTAAGCATTCAACGGGGAGGGAGGAGGGAGGAGGGTTCAGGATGGGGACCACGTGTATACCTGTGGCGGATTCATGTTGATATATGGCAAAACCAATACAATATTGTAAATTTAAAAAATAAAATAAAATATAAAAAAATAAAAAATAAAGTCACAACAACAACAACAACAACAAAACCCGATCAGATTATAATTAAAACAAGAGATAACATTCACTGAGCTCTTACTATGTTTGGGATCTAAGTGCTCTTCATGTAATACCTCATTTAATTCTCTTAACCTTGAAGTAGACAGAAGTAATCTTATTTTATAGACGAGAAAACTGAGATCCGATAGTTTACTGAGATTAGTTGTTTGTTCAGGGTCACAAAGATAGTAAGTGGCCAGCCCAGGCAGCTTGCCCTTAATACCTGGATGTGCTATTGCCATAGATCACGGGTCCCTAACCTCCAGAACCTAATGTCTGATGATCTGAGGTGGAGCTGAGGTAATAATAATAGAAATAGAGAGTGCAATAAATGTAATGCACTTGAATCATCCTGAAACCATCCCACCCAGCAATGTTTGTGGAAAAACTGTCTTCCATGAAACTGGTCCCTAGTACCACATAGGTTGGGGACCGCTGCCATAGATCTTTAAAATGGCAATGGTGGGGGTTATGGAAGAAGAAGTATAAAAGCAAAGTTCTCAAATACAAATGTCAGATAAACCATGTTCATCAATATTATTTAAGGAATAAACAGAACAGTAAAAGAGCAGTTCTTTTTTTCCATATCCTCCTCATTGTTATGAGAGGTACTATGGTACTAAGATTTGCAGTAGTAACAGATATACACACGAGTTTTGCATATTTCAGAAACCTCCAAGGGAGCAATTTTAGATCCTTCTTATCTGTTTTTGGTCTCCTGACCTAGCACTTCTGCAGAAGAAAATGACCAGGAATGGTTGACACATTCAGCAACCAAAGGAGTCATGGAAAATGAATAGTTTAAACATCAGACAGAGCGAGGGGAATTTTTCACCTGACTGCTTTTAGAATGAAATTTACACTTTCACCTTGATTATTACAACATGATTTCCATCAATATAATCACCTGAAAACAACAGATACCATGGAAACAGTTTTATAGAGTAAAACATGGCTGGTATTATGCAGACCCAATTAACTTGAGATTTTAGCATGGGTATTACCAGGACAGAAGAATTGCTTTTTACTGGACTTTTCTCCTGACAGAATGTAATAACTATGCATAGATTTTCCCAACTGTTCAAAGTTATGAACTGGGATTTACCAAGGAGGGACGCATGTTTCAATATAGTATTATATACTTATGAATATTTTTCTTTACTTAGCTGATTCCTTTTTAAGTATTTCTAGAAGCTTCAGGGCAATAAAAAGGGAATAGTGAAATATTCAAATAAGAAAATACACTTTTATGAGCTAGTATTTTATTTCTACACATTCCCTGAAAACCAAATCTATACCAAGAAAAATTCTATTTTGAACACGATTGAAACTTTATGAGTATTGAATTTCCATCCTATTTTATTGATTTCAAATGGAGAGATAAACTGAAGTATAGCAAGGCTGCAAATGACATTGTTTAGATAAACATATCTTGTCAGAATTATCCTGGTACCAGCAATAGAGGCTCCAGGAATATTTAGAACTAAGATTCCGGTTTAGGCTCTTAATAAGCAACATGACAAGTCTCAACAGGCACTTGCTCTTAAGAAAATGCTTTATTGGACCATTTGGGTTGGAATCTTTCCACTATGCTGAAAATATTCATAAAGGTATTCATTTCTAAAAGACAAAAGCTAAGAAAAGCAGAACTATTCAAATCACTGGATATTAGCAGAGATACACAAACCTGCCCTCTGGTCACTCAATGCTAATCTACATCATGAAAAAGTGTAATACAAGATCTAAAAAGGATTGCAAGGGATAATGGAAACTGTTTAGACAAAGCTGAATGGATACTGTAAAATAGATTAGTGTTATTTTCCTCTTAGAGGAAAAATGAAGTTATTTTTCATTAGAAAAATAACAAATGACTTTCTATATAGTGTGTTCAGATTTTCATAAACATCTTAGCCAAATTTCCATATTTCTTAGGCAAGAAACAGAGTACTTAACTGTGTAGTGGGGATTCAGTCTCATAATTCATTCATTAAGATTCATTCTTTTGGGCCTGTGTGTCTCAGCCTGGTGAGGGAAGCCTTATGGTTTTACTAGGAGGGAGGAACACTCTGTCAGTTGGACAGCTATCTATGTTGGTCATTACAAGGCAATTTTGCTCTTGTATGGCTGGTTATAGAAATGACATCCTATACATTACACATAATTATAGAACTTAAGCACATTCTTCCTATCCAAACTAGCTGTGAAAGAGACTGACTAGCTTCTTACTAAATTAATTGCTCTTTTTCCTGGACTCAACGTTGGATAATATTTTCCAGTTTCCCTTGCAGTTAGATGTGGCCCTGTGACAAATTCCAGCCAACAGATTATGAAGAAAGTAATGTGTACGACTTCCAGGCATGGCTCATAGTAAATTCCAATGGTCAATACTGGTTCCTCACCTGCCCAATTAAATGCATAACACTTTGATGTTCTATGTTAGAAGGGGTTTGGGTCCCTGAATGAATTCATTATGGGCTGCTTACTGTGGAATACACCAGAATAAAAAAGTCAACTTCTACTGTTCTAAGCTACTAAGATTTACTTTACTTGCTGTAGTGGCTGCTGCTGCTGGTTAGTCCCTAAGTCGTGTCCAACTCTTTGTAACCCCATGGATGGTAGCCCACCAGGCTCCTTTGTCCACAGGATTTCCCAGGCAAGAATACTGGAGTGGGTTGTCATTTCCTTCTCCAGGTGATCTTTCTTACCCAGGGATAGAACCCCCATCACCTGCTTGGCGGGTGGATTCTTTACTGTTGAGCCACCTGGGGAGCCTGTTGTAGTGGCTACTGGCACCTAATAATACATCAGCATATATCCAAATACATTGTTTGATCAACAATAAAGAGTTAAAATTTCAAAATCAAGAAGAGTCTATTTTAATTAATATTCACTACAACTCAAAGAGGAAATGTCTTCAGGAAGTGAATCTAAACATCCATAATTGCAGATTGAAATAGTCTTTAGTCCTAGTCCTAGTGATTAAAGTCATTAACAAAAACAACCAAACAAGATGTGAAGTGGTAAACATTTTAAAAGGAACACACTTCTAAGCCAGAAAGAGACATTTGCAAATTCCAAGATCTGCTCTTTGCTTGTTTTGTTAGCATGAACAATTTGATTAATCATTCTCTGAAACCGTTTCCTCATCTATAATATGGGGATTATGAAATTTAGCCAACAGGATTTTGTAAAGATTTTATACATACACATCTCATATACTGCCTGATACATGGGAGGCATTCCACAAAATAATAGCTATTAACACTATTTACCTAATAAATGCAAGCATGAGTACTATTTTCTGAATATTAAATGTTTCTTTCAAAATATTAACCAGAGCTTTTAATTCTTGTTACTCTTTCCCCTCCCCCAACATATTGGCAGCCAGACACTCTGTTTTCTACTTCTTTAGGGAAGTGTTGACACAACAGAATGTATATTATGAAGAGATAGACTCTTGGTTTTTAAGTTTCAAAAGCCTAGGCCTGGTGTAGGACAAAGCTTTAGAAGGAAAAAAAGAATGATTAAACAAAGGTTTTCCCCTTTCCTGCACTAGAAAACACAGGGACATAAGGGGGCATTGCAGGGGAAGTAAGACAATTTAGTATCAGTATGTATCCCTGGAAGGAAGAGAGGGGGAAGGAAGGGCGGAAACCCAGAGAGATCCAAGAAACTTTGCTAGATGAGGTGACCTCAGCCTTATTTCTAAGAAGAGCCTTTGAGAAAAATGTGATGGAGAGCAGTTTCCTTTACTCTCTCTCCTCTCTAGCCCTCTTTCTGACCCCATGCACAGTCACTCTGAAGCATCCTGTGTAAAGAAAGTATGTGCAATGTCTAGGCAGGTAGACCTTAAAAAACCTCTCAAAGTTCCCACTACCTCCCCTGCAGTGTGGCATGACGAATGGTACAAAGATCTCTGATATTACACAATGAGGGCAACCAAGCAGCGGAGAGACATCCAGATCTGAAAGTGCCACTGCAGACAGGAAAGAAAAAAACGGTCCTGGAAGAAACCGCCTGCTTGAACCAACAACCAAGGATATGAGGGAGAGAACGGCATCTCCGTGGATGCCAGCCCAGATACATGACAACTGAGGAGGAGGGGATGTTCTGCCACACCCATGCTCGCCACTCCATGCTTTGCAATGACATAAATCTGGGTTGATGAATTTTATCTTTTATCTATTTCCTGGAATTACATTCGGTTATTGAAAGATAACATTATGGACTGAAAAACCTTAGTTACAATAGTCTCAATATTTTTATAAACATAATGGAGGTGTATGAACTTAAGTCATCACAGAAGCTTTTCATACATCTTTCCCTAAGTTTCACGTGCCTGTTAAAAGAAAGACTTACTTCGATCAGTAATGATGGTCCTGGCCTCTTGATTGCTGGTCTTGTTTTTCAAATTCTGGGCAGCAGTAATGAGTTCTTCCAACTGGGGGCGCCTCTGCTCCAAGTCCTGCAGTGTTGCCTGAAGGAACAAATGGAACAATCCTGAGTTCCTCCAGTACTGTGCACTCCTTTTATGGGTAATTTTCAAAAACCAACCAAGGCACTTTTAGAAATAAAACAAGGTGTTATTAGATATAAATCTCTAATGTGTTAGGCTTTACAGACAGCAATTTAACAAGAAATGTGTTTCATTTTTCGATACCAAAAATATTTCAAGTGAAAATCTTGATTATGGGTTTGCTTCACTAGTTAAGAGCTTAGATGGAGTCATTTCAGTGTTCCTGGGTTTACGTACACCAGTATATGAGTGCCACGAATAACCAATGTAATTCTAAATTATGAAAATGTATTTAAGACACTGATGGCTATTTATACTTGTAATCTCATGCTGTGCAGTGTCAAAATTGAGGTGTATATTTTAGAAACAGAAAAGACAGAGAAGTGATTTAAGAGAGAGAACTTATTTAACTTCTTTGTGCTTAAAATTTCTCACCTATAAAATGAGAAGATGATGTAGATGAGCTAAATTAATCTTTTCCCAAAATTGACTCTAGTAAGATTCAACTGATTCCTTTGCCTCACTTTAGAGTGAATGGGCTCTAAGGAGGGCTGAGAATCAACATTTTTAACAAATTTTCTAATGCTCATGATCAGGCAAGCTTAGAAAGCATCAGACTAGAAGTTAGTATTTGTATTTTGTATTAAAACTGACTTTAATACTGCTTTTACCAAAGTACCAAAGAGAATGAAGCCAACTATATATATGGACTTCTCTTATGGCCCAGCTTGTAAAAAATCTGCCTACAATGTGGGAGACCTGGGTTCGATCCCTGGGTTGGGAAGATTCCCTGGAAAAGGGAAAGGCTACCCATTCCAGTATTCTGGCCTGGAGAATTCCATGGACTGTATAGTTCATGGGGTCTCAGAGAGTCAGAAATGACTGAGCGACTTTCACTTTCATATATATATATATGAAAGATAACATTCCAACTGAGTTCCTCCATATATATCAGTGTATATATATATATGTGTGTGTGTGTGTGTGTGTGTGTGTGTGTGTGTATCAGTTCCTCCATATATCAGTTCCTCATATATATAGGAACTCAGTATGGAGGAATATATATATATATATATGTTGGGTTGCACCCCACAGATCCACAAAACCTGCATTTGCTCAACTTCATGACTGAAAAAAGAGCCCAGAGTCAGCGACAGAGGCATCAGTGGTCTAATGGATGGGGGAGCTTACACGTCTGAAGCAAGGTCATGGGGTGACACCCTACCACGTATAGCAGAAGGTGGGTAGCAAGTGGGGGTAATCTTCACTGGGGAGAGGAGGAGGTATGGCTAGTTACAGGAGAAATGATATCAGATGGGCTCATTAGTTATCAGGGAAACCAGTAGAGGGCACGCCCCTTATTGCGTCTTTGATAAACACAATCACCAGTCAGGGCCTGCGCCAGGTACTGTACATAGGAAAGTCAGTCATGTGCAGAGGGTAGAAGTGATGCAGGCACTGGTCAGTCAGGGACATACAGAGAGCAAGAGAACAGCCATCTTGAGCAGCCTGACCATACAATATATACTTTATAGGTAGCAATGTTCTCCTTCCCTCAAGTGTCAATTTATTGCCTCTATCATCTATTCTCTCTATACGAAAGGCCAAAACTCCACTGATATTTTCAAAGAAGTTTGGGAAAAGTAAGGTATTTTCTTTGTCCTTGTACTAAAACTGAATACATTTTATTGGTTAGCATTACTTTAAAACTGCTATGTGACAGATGTTTTACACGTTTCCTCATTTTTATTCTCCTAATAACCACACTAAAAAAACTAAGCCAGAAGTCTTCATGGTTTTAAATCCTATGCTCTTTCTACAACCACATGAGGCCAATGAAAGTCAAGAGGTGAAATGTGGTAGACGGTAAAGTTCACGGAAATTCGTTATCTACTGTGCCCTTTGACTGGTGCTGATTTTCTAAAGACTTTTGTATTTAGAAAGGCCAAGTTTTGATCATTCTGTAGTGTTTCTCTTGTGAAGAGGTAAGAAATTGGCCTGTGATTTGAGCTCAATTGCTTTTAGTGCTATTAAAATAATGGGAAGAACTTACCCAAACATTGCCCATCTATTTTGAGCATTTTCCCCTCTCTGTATTGAAAAATTGAAGGGGTTAACTTTTAACAAATTTTCCACATTTGTAAGCTGCGATTGCTCAGAAGAAAAATCCAATTTTCAGGTTTCTAACTTTTATGGTTTCTTTACACAAAAGTGTGTTTGAAATATGGAACAAATTGCCAAAGACAGCTATTGAAGTAAGTGGCATAAGTCAGTTGGAGAGTCCTGAACAAATTCTAAAGTAGGAACCATATAGTCACAGACAGATTTTACAAAAGATACTTTCCAGGATTAGAATGTTACACTCTGGTCATCTGTGACACAGCAAGCCGAAAAGTTACTCTGGAATTCCTAACTCTTAAATGTATAATACATTCAATAATAGATTTTTGAAAAATAGACTTACCCAGAAACCATAAATTCAAATCTTCCCCTCTAAATGCAAAGAGCCAGAGCTAGCAAAGTACAAACATTCATTTATTTACTGACTCATTCTTTCATTTTATAAATATCAAGTGCTAGGCACTGTTTCAGGTCTTATGGACATAGTAGTAAATAAATACATTAGGCAAGATTTATGCAATTTAAGTAAAAATTTGTGTTTTTGACACTTGGAAATTTTTATATAGCAAAGATGATCCTTATTGTCATTTTCCTTTGATTTCATATTAACCCATCCTCAAACAACCAGGCCATTCTTTGCATCTAAATTCTAGATATATAATCCCAAGGATGGCTATGATTTTTCCCTTCTTTTAGGATTACAAAGTTCGTTTAAGAAGTCTGTTGTAGAAGTAACTTGATCAACTCTAATCTGAACCTTACCAGGCTCTAAATTAAACCTGACCACAATGAACAGCTTTTACTGATGAAATTAGCAAGCATGTCAATTTAGACTTAAAACAAGCCATTTTCCTCTCTAATGAACAAAATAGGTCTCAGGGTATTGTGAAACCTGTTCTCTAGTTGGGTGATTCTCTAATTCTGCTGACAGACACATACTTTGTAAGCACCTGAGAAGATTATTAATGACATCCTTTGAAGCAACCTCCTTAAAAATCCAAGGAGATTCATGACTGCAATAAAACTATGCCTTTCTAAAATATTTCAAAACAAAATTATAGCTCTATCCTACTTTCTGGTCAACATGGACAAACATCCATTTCAAAAAAAGAAACTGTACAATAATAATAATGTGTGAATATATATTATATATATGGGATTTATGAGATGCCAATAGGAAAGATTGGAGGCTGGAGGAGAAGGGGAATACAGAGGATTAGATGGTTGGATGGCATCACTGATACGATGGACATGAGTCTGAGTAGGCTCCGGGAGTTGGTGATGGACAGGGAAGCCTGGTGTGCTGCAGTCCATGGGGTCGCAAAGAGTCGGACATGACTGAGTGATTGAACTGAACTGAATATTCTAATTAAACAGTGGTTTCACAGTAGAGCAGAACAGGAATTTTCTTCAATTTTCTTTCCAAAACTAAAGGGAAGGACTTGAATATGACATTCATTTAACATTGTTTTTTGTTAAGATAGTATACAAACAGTGACTGAAAGATCTTCCTGCTAAAAAACAGGACACATGCACGCAATGGGAGGAACAACTATTTCTTCTTTTCATTTGGTTTTCTTTTGAGTGTTCTCTATTTGCTATCACAATTTCTTTGACTTGACAACTTAGTTTCATAATCCTATAAATTCTCAAATACAATGACCTTCATCTGAGCTACCCACAGATGAGAGCACACTTTGGATCTAATCATTACTCATACTACCCACTTCCAAAATATCCATCTACAAAATTCCATTTTCTGCCCCCAATCTGGTAGCAAATGGTACTCTCTTTCTCCTCTAATCTTCATCCTCATTTGGCCTCCAGTTGTATTCCATTGTTCAAATGCTTTATTTTGGGTTTAGTGGTCTATATTTGTCATACTAAACCAGTAGAATGCTAATTATGCTTATTTTTCATATATGAGAACAGATACTTATAACTTAAGTGAATAAAACTAAAACTATTACATGCTTAACAGTACCTAAGCATGATAATTGAGCACATCTACATGGATCTATCATTCTGGAAGAAACAAGCACAAAGAAAGGAATCAATGCTATTTCTAAGGAGTCATAAGCCAGCTACCGGGCTTTGCTAAAAACAGCTTACCCCTTGGAGATGAGAATTCATCATGGATTCCACTAGCTGAGCAAAGATGGAGGAAAAAAAAAAAAAAAAAGATCTTCAAATACAAAGTGAATCAGAAGTCGTTAATCCTACTAAGTCTCCCCAGGGTTGAGAGAAGTGGTTATAAATAGCAATCCTATGAAAAAGCAGCTAAACAATGGAGCCATGCATACCAAAAGTAGGTCATTTTAGACTCTTAGAAAGAATTACACTTTGTAATGGCATTTGTTAAAATGAAATTCTACCTAAATAATACTCCAATAGAAAACTCTATATGTGTAGTTGAATATTTAGTATTTATATGTCTAAGCAAAGACCTTAACCAGAAACTTGTTATATTTTTAGTATTTTTCTACAAAAATCAACAATCTTCACATAGTTAAACTTAGAACAAAGGCCTATGGTGATTTTCAGTTGTTGCCATTTTCAGGAAATAAGCATGAATCCAACTTACATATTATGTAAAAATGGAGACCTTAGACTCTTATTTACAACTTTAAAAAATTAACATTAAAGATTGACAAGGTGAGAGAGTTTACAGAATTACTTTTTGTCTGGAAGAAAATCATCATCTAAGTCAGGTGGGTTCTAAATTTTAGTCTTTCTAGTAATCGAAAGAGATTTACCTGTGAGGATGCTAATTTGTCTAGCTTTCAACTGCCTCACTGAGCACCTTAATTCTGGCTTCTATTCTTGCATTAGGCTACCTCTGCAAATAGATGGGCCAGATTCAAAGTTGTCTTTATCGTTCTCCATTTCCTCAGTTCTCATGTGCATTGTAAGCTGACTTGGATATTTTCCTGCTGGGCAGAACTTCCCTACTTCTCTGAATGTTCTACCAGCATCTCAGTTGGTAACTTTTTCATAAGCACCTTCTAACTGTGGTTAGCCTTTTGTCCTTCATTCACTCAAGAAATACCGTTTAAAAAGCATTTTTCTTTTATATAGGCTTCCTGTGTGTGGCTCAGCTGGTAAAGAATCCGCCTGCAATGTAGGGATCTGGGTTTGATCCCTGGGTTAGGAAGATCCCCTAGAGAAGGGAAAGGCTACCCACTCCAGTATTCTGGCCTGGAGAATTCCATGGACTGTATAGTCCATGGGGTCACAAAGAGTCAGACACGACTGAGTGACTTTCACTTTCACTTCACTTTACTTTTATATAATCTGAAACTTATGGAAAAGTCATAAGAAAGGTCAAAGAATTCACATGTACCCTTTACCTAGATTCACTGTTAATATTTTGCCACATTTTATCATTTATCATTCTAACATTACATATATATATAGTATCTGTGTATGTAATATTACATTTGTTTTCAGAACCATTTGAGAATAATCTGTAGATAGCATGTCTTTTTGATACTTCAGTGTTCATTTTTAAGAAAAACAAGTGCATTCTCTGATATAATCTCAGCTTAATTTCTAATTCAGGAAATTTAATGCAGCTTTAGTACTATAATCTAATCTACATCCTTTATTCATAATATCAAGATTACTCCTTTAATTGCCTTTCATTTACTGGTTCAGCCTCATGTATCTCTTTAGTCACCTTTAATATGAAATAATTCATTGCCTTTTGAATTTCTTATCACTGACTGTTTTGAAGAACATGGGCCAGGCATTTTGTAGAATGTACCCCAATTTGGGTTTCAGTGAATATTTTTAAGTATTTATGTTATGCCAGTCATTGAGCTAGTCATAAGGATATAGCAGTGAAGGAGGAAAAATTATTCTTCTCAAGTGAAAAATGAACTAGTAGTGAGGACAGGCAGTAAACAAGCAATTATAATAAACTGAGGGAGTACTATGATAGGAAAGGCACAAGGAGTTATTAAAGCATACAGCAGAGATATCTAACCAAATTTAGGGTATCAAAGGGAGTGTTCTAAAAGTAGTAGAGCTCACTTGGTCCTTGGGGCTTATTTGTCTAAATTATACAATTTTTTGGTGTATAAATTTTAAGCTTTATATTTCAGGGTTTTTTTTCAGCTTTATTTGGGTAGATTTGACAAATAGAAAATGTATATAGAAGTATAAAATTTGTTTTGATATATGTATACATTGTGAAATGATCACCACGATCAAACTAGTTAACATATCCACCATCTCACATACTTACCTTTTGTGTGCACGTGTGTGATGAAAACACCTAAGATCTACTCTCAGCAAATTTCAAGTATACATTATTAGTATTTCTATGCTTTACATTATATGTCTAAAACTTATTCATCTTATAACTGGAAGTTTGTAGCCTATGACCAATATCATCCCACTTCCTTTACCCTCAGCCCATGACAACCATCATTCTACTGTTTCTCAGAGTTCCACTGCTTTTAGATTTCACATATAAGTAAGACTTCATAGTATTTGCTGTTCTATATCTGGCTTATTTCACAGTGTAATATCTTCTAAGTTCATCTATGCTATCAAAAATGGCAGAATTTCCCCCTTCTTAAGTATTAATAATATCCAATGTAAATATACCTATACCACAATTTCTTTATCCACTGATAGACATTTAAAGTGTTTGCATATCTTGGCCATTGTGAATAATGCTGCAGTGAACAAGGGAGTGCAGATATCTCTTTGGGATCCTGACTCCATTTCCTTTAGATAAAAACCCAGAAGTGAGATTGCTGGATCATACGGTATTTCTGCTTTTAATCTTTTGAGAAACCTCCTTACCAACAGTGTATGGAGGTTCCCTTTTCTCCATAGCCACATGAACAGTTCTAATCTCTTGTCTTTTTGATAATAGCCATTCTAACAGGTGTGAGGTAATTTTCACTGTGATTTTGATTTGTATTTCCCTGATGATGAGTGATGTTGAGTACTTCTCATAGGGCTGTTGGTCATTTGGATGTCTTCTTTGGAAAAATGTTTATTCAGGTCCTCTGCCCAATTTTAAATCTGATAATTATTACTATTATTATTTTTACTACTGAGTTGTATGAGTTCCTTATACATTTTGGGTCTTATCCCTTATCAAATACATTGTTTGTAAATACTTTCTCTCATTCCAAAAGCTGCCTTCTCATTCTGTTGATTTTTTTCCCCTTTGCTGTGCACAGTCATTTTTGTTTGATGCAATCCCACTAGTCTATTTAGACTTTTGTTACCTGTGATTTTGGCATCATATCCAAAAAATAGTTGCCCCAGCTAATGTCAAGAAGCTTTCTTTTGGTTTTATTCTAGTAATTTTATGCTTTCAGGTCTTTAAGGGCCATTGCTGCTAATACCCGCTGTGGTGGCCAGAAGAATGTGCAAGCCTTTTATGACTGAGACCTAAGTGATCGAGGACTTCAGCTGCTGCATTTAGAAATCCATCACTGTGTTGGAGAGAAGAAGCCAAGCCTCCCATGGACTGCTCCCCACCAAGGACTGAGTGTAATGGAGATACTAAAGCAGAGCCTTTCTTAGGAGGCGTGGGGCTCCTCTGGCTGACTTGAGCTCAATGTCTTCCTGACAGCTTTGCTGATCCTTCCTCAGGTTGCACACTGGGGTACTTCTACCCAGTTTTCTCTCTCTTTTTTCCTTCATTTTAGGTTAGACTTGCATTTTGGTCTAATGATTATCCCATCTTCTCAGGCTTCCTGTCTATTTCATTTTACATAGCTGTTTTCGCTACTAAAATAATTTGCTGTTTAATCCTGGCTTAGGACATTTAAATGCAACCCCCAACTAATACACCCACTTTTGCCCTTCTAGTCCCTAAGCCTCTCATTAACTCTTCAGACCCAGATAATATACCACCTGGATGTATAGTTCATAATTTCTGAACATTATTAATATAATTCTTAAGATTCAATTTAAGTGAATTAGTATGGCGTTTAAAAAAAATGCTGCTACTTTTTTTTTTTTTTTTTTAAAGAGCATGACCCTTATTTTCACTGGGCCTAAAATTGAACCAAAGGAAAAGATGATTATTTATATGTATTACATGGTGATGGTTCCATTCTACACTTGTAGCTCAACAACACTGGACAGCAAAGTAAGTCACCAGGACTTCTGAAAGACATACCAAAAGGAACTCTGGGGCAAGTTTTTGGACTACAAAAGACAGCAAAGCTAAGTCCAACAACGTCCAGTTTTTCTGAGTCAGAATTGCCCTGGGTAGGCAGGGACCTCGAGCTGGGCCAGGTTCATGGACATGAAACTAATGCATGTTTTCATCTTAAATTTTTTTGATTATATTTTAACAAGGGGCCCTGCATTTTCATTTTTCACTGGGGCTCACAAATTATGTAGCCAATCTTGATGGCAACCCTGAAGTAAGCAGAGAATAAAAGTTGAGTACTATATCTTGTCTGAAACACTAGTTAATTAGTGATGGTGAAGAACACATTTAAATGCAAATTATGTCAATCAAACGCCTCTTGCTTAGTTCCTGAGAACTTGTTCTAAATTTCTGTAAGGAGGAATCATGGAGCTAAAAGATACATATTTGGGCAAAAAATATCTCTTTTGGTCAAGAAAAGCAGAATAGGATGGTTGTAAGTTGTCCAAGATGGGACCCTTTCAGGACTAGTGGTATTGGAGAAGCAAAGTCATTGTGGTGATAGACGTGAACAGGGGGACCTATCAGGAAAGAGGTGAATTGTCTGAGAAAAGAATTTGTGATCAAAAGGGGAACCTGTGGTTCTGGCAACAATAATGGCTGCTGAGAGCTCAAATTCCATTTCCAGTTTTAGCTAAATATCAGTTTTACCTAAAACTATGACCAACCTAGATAGCATATTCAAAAGCAGAGACATTGCCAACAAAGGTTCGTCTAGTTTAAGGCTATGGTTTTTCCTGTGGTCATGTATGGATGTGAGAGTTGGACTGTGAAGAAGGCTGAGTGCCGAAGAATTGATGCTTTTGAACTGTGGTGTTGGAGAAGACTCTTGAGAGGCCCTTGGACTGCAAGGAGATCTAACCAGTCCATTCTGAAGGAGATCAGCCCTGGGATTTCTTTGAAAGGAATGATGCTGAAGCTGAAACTCCAGTACTTTGGCCACCTCATGGGAAGAGTTGACTCATTGGAAAAGACTCTGCTGCTGGGAGGGATTGGGGGCAGGAGGAGAAGGGGATGACAGAGGATGAGATGGCTGGATGGCATCACAGACTCGATGGACGTGAGTCTGAGTGAACTGAGGGAGTTGGTGATGGACAGGGAGGCCTGGTGTGCTGCGATTCATGGGGTCGCAAAGAGTCGGACACGACTGAGCGACTGATCTGATCTGATCTGATCTGAGGGTGGCCTTGGGAAATACATGGGAAATAGCTAATACTTTCACAAACAGTTACTAACCTGCAACTAAATGCCAAGCACTCAGCTAATACACAGAGAAAAATAAAACTTGGCCTCTTTTCTCAAGGAACTCATAATCTAGCAAAAACTAAAGGCTCATAAAGAACCAATACTGTGAGAAATAATAATAATAACAACAATACCTGTCATTCGACATTTACTATGCACCAGAAGAATCTACCATAGATTAGTGGTTATGGGAATGGATTCTGGAGTAAGGTTGCCTGAGTTTGAATCTTGGGGGCCATTTACTTGGTTTCTTATTTTCAGCAAGTTACTTAACTACGTTCTTCTTCATTTGTACCACCAAAATGAAAATAATAAGAGTATCTATCTCTTAAGTTTGTTAAGAGAATTAACTGGTTAATATCTATAAAATGCTTGAAACATTTCTTGTTGTGTAAGTACAAAATTCTAAATAAAACATTTCTTAATTTAATCTTCATAATACTCTAAGAGGTAGGTACTATTATTATCCCTAGTTTACAGATAAGGAAAATGAAAGTAAAAAAAGAAGTTTGCTCAGAATCATGGGTTAGTAAGTGGTAGAAGTTCAAATACAGGCAATTTGGCCTCAGGGTCTACTTAAAAGCTATGATTTTAGGATACCTATGCTATAGTATAATGTAGTATAGCTATCATATAGTCTGATCTAATTATTATACAGGTATGATTCAATGGGACAGGAACATGAAATGGGATCACACGAGGTGAAATGAACTATCCAACTTATTAAGCACGGAATCAGTCAGGGTTCCTGCAATAAACAAATGGCTCATATACACTAATACATACAAAATGGATAACTATTAATAGCAAGGACCTACTCATGTACACACTGCTATATTTATAACCACAATGACTTATATAACACAAGGAACTCGGCTCAATGTCACGTGGCAGCCTGGATGGGAGAGGAATTTGATGGAGACTGGATACATGTATATGCACGGCTGAGTCCCTTCACTGTCCACCTGAAACTATCACAACATTGTTCATCAGCTATATACCAATAAAAAAAGTTAAAAAAATAAGTGTATTAAAATGATAAAAAAAAAAAAAAAAGGACCTACTGTATAGCACAGGGAACTCTACTCAATACTCTGTAATGGCCTATGTGGAAAAAGAATCTAAAAAAGAGTGCATTTATAAAATGTATAACTGATCTACCTTGCTATACATCTGCATTTAGCATAACATTGTATTCAGTTGGCCAAAAAGTTCGTTCAGGTTTTCCATGTGCTCTTATGGAAAAATCTGAATTAAGTTTAACTATATTACAAAAGAAAGAAAAAAAAAAAAACAAAACAAACCTGAGATAGGAAGCCTTTAACAGAATCTGAGAAGTAGGTGCAGGGAGGGGACCTTGACAGGATCTGTGGCTGTCAGTCAGGGAACCTAGTCACCTCTGGACTCACTCTCTTGGCACCTTTTGCTCCACCAGTACCTCCCATTAGGAAGACACAACAAGTGGGTTAGCAGGTCCACTGCTGTTGCCCATGCTATTTGGCCTCCCAGGGTAGGATAGGAAGTTAGAATATGGATCTGAGAAACTGTCAAGCAAAAGTACCAAAGTGGTTGGTAAAGATAAAAACAACCACTAAAAGGAATCAGTGAAGGGAGGAACCATATATGAGACTTCTCAGGAAAGACTTCATGGAAGAAATGGTTCACACAGCCCTTGAACCTTGGGAGATTTGGCTAGGTCACGGGGTGAGCAGCATTATTAGCGAATGGAAAGCAGGAGTAAAGGCAAGGATATGAAAAACAAAGTCTCAACTGAGTTGGCTGGTGTCTAGGATTCGCTGGAAATAATGGGAGATAAGCTTAGATAGGCACAGATAATGGAGGTAGTTTATGGTGGGCTTTTTAAAAAGTTTGGATTTTAGCATGAGAAAATGGGAAACAATAAAGACTAGAAAAATTGAAGCTATGGGAGTCAAGATTTTTGTAATCCATTGGACACCTTATTCTTTCTGGCTGAAATACCTTCCTTGGAAGTTCTTAGTTCTCTCTTGGAAATATAGTCAACAGATAACCATAAATAAAATTGCTGATTAACCAATTGACTGGACACAGAAATAGGAAACAAGAAAGATAATTACCAAATAAATTCCACCCTGGGTGTGAAAATGATTTGAACATTGCATGTATTATAAATATTACTGATCATTTTGCTAACTTTATAAACAAAAAATGTGGTAGATATCTAAGGAAAGTGCCTCAGCCTCTTAAATGTCAAACCTTTCTTATAATGGTATGATACAAATTAATCTAATATTAGTATGTTATTTTTGATATAAATTCTTTTTGTTGAAAAAGAGATTATGATGATCATTTCCAAGTTATTCTCTCACAGAAAACTTGAAGGATTGATTTACTTGCCATTTCATAAAATCCTTAACATGCAAAAATGAAAACTCATTTCAGTTGTGCAAGCCGGTAAGTAAATAATGTGGACTAAATTGGGGATCTTGAAATATAATTTCAAAGTCAAAAAGAAAGAAGAACTTCAGACTACAATTTGTTGATAATGATTTGCAAATACAGTTCTAAGCTGACAGAAAGGGTGCTGATATTTTTAGCTGTTCAACATTAGATCTATTAGTTATTCTCCATCATTCACATGTCTTGAAACCCTATTGTTCTGTAAATTTAGCATATCGACAAAGGATAATTGGGGCAGTTTTAAGATCAGTTTTTGTCACATGTATCACATTTGTAGGCTTTTGGTATTTGATCCAATACAATAAGTGGTTTTTTACCCCTACATATATTTTAGAAGAAAGGAAAAACTGAAATTGTTTTACAATACACATATTTTAGAACTATTCCTGCTCAAGCTTTGCATTATTCATTTCTTGTTCTATCTTGAAAAACACCATTTCAGAATCATTTTAACTTCAACTGGTCAAGATAAATTCTCTTTTATCTCATCAGAGTACCCTTTTCAGCAGATTGAATTATAAGTGAACCAAATTAATAAAATGGAGGATAAATTACATAACATGAATAGTGAAATGTAACTATTTGAGAGCATTGTTTCTAATATTTTGCCTTGAATAGAACCTTCTGATTTCGCTGCCAAAAGATGTTGTCCAAAGCCTATATAAATTCCTGATAAAGGATGCTAGAGATGACAGATAATTGAGCACTGGTCAATCAAACAGGCAGGAAATATTTGACAGCATTCTATGAACAATACAGCAGAGTGGGGCATGTATCTTGTGGGTGAGATAGGATGGCATAAAAGAGCATCCCTAGTGATTTCAATGAACTTGCAATGCAGTTAGGGAGACGACCTTCAGGTCTACCCAGGTGTGCTCACACAGGCAGCTAGCCAATAACGGAAAATCATATGTAAATGACAAATGCAAGAGTCCACGGACTGCAGACGCACTGCTAACGAGATTCTGAAGAATGGGATTTTAATATGAGCATGTTCAGGGAAAGTGTCACAGACGACCAGGAACCTGGACTGTAACTTGGGAGGATGAATGGGATCCATAATGACCTAGCGATGAGAGAGAGGAGATTCCAGGACAAGGACTGAGCTCAAGCCAATGTATGGAGGTTTGAATATGCTAGGGTGTTTGGGCAGAAGTGAGGAGGGCAGCTTTGTAGTGGGCAGAAAATTATGATGACTTTGATCAAGTTGGGCAAAGAGGCTGAGGCTGTGAATACGAGATGAATAAAGACATTACATTGAAGGCAATGGGGACTCTTTAGAGGTCTTAGAAAAGAGAAATGCCAAAATAAAAGTGTCATTTTAGAACTCTTAACCTTGCACCATTGCATCTAAAGTCCTTCTGAGGAGAAGACTGAAAAACTCGATTGCAGCAGTCTAAGAAAAATCTCATCTATCTCCTCTTTGACTAAATTTCCTGTCATGCAAACATACAAAACATTTCTAATTTAGCCTGAGGCATCCTTTTATTTCAGGAAAAAATAACCCCATTGCATATAAGTAAAATAAATTCAACCCCAGTCTTGTAAAGAACTATCCCAGAGAATTATTAAACAGATTTTCTATCTTATTTGTAATACATCAAATAGGATGAGGGTAGAAAGGGACTGTGGTTTCAGTTTAGAAAGAAGTAAGCATTCAGAATACTTTGTTAAACTCCTAAATTCTTGCTCTAAAGAATAAATGGAGGGGCTTCTCTGGGGGCTCAGTGGTAAAGAATCCTCCTGCCAATGCAGGAGACACGGGTTCTGTCTCTGGTCCATGAAGATCCCACATGATGCAGAGCAACTAAGCCCATGTACCACAACTACTGACCCTTCGTGCCACAGTTAGAGAAGCCCGCGCACCGCAACTAGAGAAAGTCTATATGTAGCAACGAAGTCCCAGAGCAGCCAAAAATAAATAAATAAATATATTTTTTAAAAGAATCTTTAAGAATAAATAGAGACTTTCAGAATATGAGAACTGGGATTTCTCCAGAAACATAACTTTAAAGATTAGTATCAGTAGTAACAAGAATTATCAATAGAATATTATGGTGCCACATTTTGTGAACCTAACTTTTCAGTGTCCCTTTTTTAGTCTTATTACTGCATCAGCCATATAATACTATCTTTGGGAAATAAGTGTTCAGACAATACTCTCGTTTCTCGGAGAGAGCTTGACTGTTACTTGACAAGTACTGTACTAATCCCTTAAAAAAAAATGAGTCAAAGCAAACAAATGATTGTGCTAAAAATTCTTCAGCCTTTCCATGTCTTCAAAACATTTTAGAGATGCCGCTTATTTAAGTACTGATACAAGAACCTTGGTTTTTATTGCCAACTGCAGCCATCAATGAACCGAGGCAGAGTAAGAGATGTTGCTGTTCATTGATGCTACCTGTATAGGGCAAGCAAAGTGGAGCAATGAACAATTATCTAGAGGTGATTAAATTCATGTACACACTCAAATGGTATAATTCAAGCATCCAAATGTTTTTTTCCTATCTTCAAATGGTAGATGTTAAGACTTGAATTATCAAAATAATTGGCACAGCTGTTCAATTCATGTTGCACAGAGAGGGAAAGAATTGGGCTCAGTTTATTTGTCTGTAAAATGAGGGTAATTACATTTATATCAACCAATCTTGGGGAGATTAAAGCAATAAATATATTTATAAGAATTCAAATACCTTAGTCAAATTAGTCAAATATAGATAATCCAGGTTTCTTTATAGAAATAGTAATTGGGAAATATTGTAGGATATTTTTAGTCCATTTGGTTTCAACCATCCAGCTTCACTCTGTTTTGAGTGTTATGACGTGAAGACAATACATGAATAAGGAACAGTAATGTGGTGCTGAAGAATGCCATCCTAATGGTTTGGAAACCTCTTTGAGTTTTACAAGCAAGTGGAAAATATGTGTGTGTGTGTGTGTGTGTGTGCTTGTGAGAGAGAGAGAGTGCACTCACAAAGGCGAGGTGAGATTCAAACAGAGAAGTGAGGTATGCACAAATTTATATCATACTTTCACATCAACATGGTTTGATGTGTAAGATTGGGACATATATATAAGGAACAAAAGCTTAACAATTGGGTCTCATGCTTCAAAATAGAAACCACACTTTGCATATTCTGAGGCCAACATTAATCTATTTCTTCTCAGAAATTATGTGACTGGGGAAGGGAAAAATCTGCCCTTGATTGGGTGCTATGTGTTTAAGTCATGGCTTAGTTGTAAATCATTTATGGAGATCATTTCTTGGTAGGTGAGTCGAGTCGCTATTACCAAGTGTTAATACACTTGCAGCGAGGTGTTGCTGGGGGTAGGAGGTGTCAGACATTGATCAGGAGCTTAAGAGCCCAGCTATTTATTTTTGCTGGTGTAAGAGGAAAATTTCTATAATAAAACAATGATTCTGCTTCTCTGTCAAAAAAAATGCCATTTTATGACATAAAAGCTCTCTTCAGTAAACAAAGACCAGACTGTTACTGGGGGAATGTAGAAATTACAATAGAATATATTTCCCTGTAGGAGCACAACAGCCTTTAACTCAATTGGAACTTGCCTTGTGATAGCTTTTAAAGGAGGGGACATATTCTATGGGGACAAGCTGTGCTCTCCCTTTCAGCTCCCTAGAGACTGGACTAGTTCTCATCCTATAAAAATGGGGCTACATTAGCACACTGTGTCAGTAAATCACACACTCACACTGCAGCCTGAAAGGAGCCCAGCTTAGGGCGAATTGCTTTCTGTGGCATAGTTCCAAGCAAACACATGGTTCAGATGAAGCCAATTCCAAGGACTATGGAAACTTTATGTTCTATTTGATCAGAAAATGCACACAACTTCTTATCTGGGAGCTACTAGAGCTGCTCCAAGGGCAAGCGTAATCAGTTCTTAAATGCTTTTTGCAATGCTTCACACCTAACCAAGCTGTTTACATTACAAGGAAGAGTTAACTTTAATTCTCTGTTTTATTGGGATGGATACTTATTATTAACACTCCTTTCAATACATTTTAAGCAATTTTAAAAGCAGTGGTATCCCTGGAGCAAGGTTGCAGTAAGAATACTCTAACTATCCACTTTTCTCTGCTTTATTTATATGAGGTGAGTCAAATTGCTCACCCTTTGCTGCCTCACTTTAGTGGCATAAGACTAGGCAGCGACAGAAACTGATAATAAGTAAATAGTACTATAAGTTGGTTCCAATTCCTGATACTTCAGTCTCAATTCCCTCTCCCTCCTTCTCTATCTATCTGTTACATTAATGATCAACCTCATTTTTAGGGGAAGTTTTCTCTAAGATAGTGGCCAAAGCAGGTGTTAATGAGGTCAGTACTTCAATTAAAACTTCACAAAGCTAGGTAGGCTAAAGGCAAAAGCTAATTCCAAGCTTTTGGTTCACAAAAATGATGCTATGATCCACAAGTAATGACAAAAGGAACTCATACTACATGAGTTACTAGAAGAGTCATGCACATCAAGTATTTGCACAGTGGGCAGCACAAATGGATGGTTAAAAAAAATAAGAAAGGGAATCCAAGAGATGCAACTGACTGAGCAGATTTGGTTGAATAAGTATCCAGCCTGTAATCTTAATAGTAATCATTGGCGCCTACTCTTGATCCACTTACAGTATTTGCTAAAAATATCTGCACAAACTTGTCACTGCACTCCTCAAAAATTCAAACTCTTACAATTACAACAACAACAACAACTAGATATTGTGTGTTTTCTATGTGCCAGACATTGTCCTAAGCACTTTACATATATTAACCTCCAGAAACCATCTGAGCTGGGTACTTTTACTCTCTTCTATAGACAAAGAAAATGAGGAACAGAGAGATGACATAATTGATGCAAGGCCACAAAGCTAACTGGTGGTGGAGGTGGAATAAAATGGCTTAGATCCTCCTTTCCCAATGTTTTCCTCCATATGTTATAGCAACAACTTCTTAAGTAGCTACAATGTGTAATAGCAGAAACTGGGCTAGATGTTTTCAAAACATCATTTTTTAATCCTGACAACAACTTTACCTAGCTAGATATTATGTCCATTTTTACACATGAGGAACAGGTTTAGAGAAGATTAATAATTTCCTCCAAAGACAGTCAGTCGGGAGTAGAAAAGCATTAGTACCCAGTTTGTCTAACTCCTAGTCTTAGCCCTGCCCACATGCCCACAAGGCCTCTTTATAAACTTACTCTTCTCAAACTTATTAGTCACTTTCCTGCTCCAGAGACTGTGCTTCCCATGCCATGGAATTCATCAATGTTTCACTACAGTGCCGTTTATTAAAACAGAGTACAATGGGTTAAACAAATCCAGAAAAAGAAAAAAAAAATCAGTTAATCCTCATTTTTTTTCCAACTTCATTTTCAAATGGACATTTTTCCTTTTGTATGCTTTATTGTCATTATTCCACAGTTGCATTCAAATTTGTAATATTTTAAATACTGGAAATATGTATTTCTATGGTTAAAATGGAGGGATCATGACATTTTCTCAATATCCTATTTTTACTCTGTACATTTAAGAAAAATAAACTCCAAAAAAGAAAGCTCAATTAAAATTTTGCAAAATTGGTTATTATTAAATGTTCATGGTCGTATTTGCTTCCTATGGCTGTTGTAAGAAATGGTAAAAAAAAAAAAAAAAAAAAACTTCATGGCTTAAAACAACCTATATTTATTATTTTATAATTCTGGAGGTCAGAAGTCTGAAAATGGGCCTCAGGGACTAAAATCAAGGTGAAAGAGAAGAGTTTGTATTCATCCTGGGGTCTTTAGGGGAGAATTCACTTCTTTGGCTTTCCAAATTTTAGAAGCTACCTACATTCCTTGGCTTGTGGCCCCGTGTTCCATCTTCTCTTTTTCTCTCTGACTCTGCTTGTATTACCACATTGCCTTCTCTCTTATAAGGACTGTTCTGATTACACTGAGCACATCAGGATAACCTGTGAAGATCTCCCTATGTCAAAATCCTTAATTTCTCTGCCAAGTCCTTTTTACCATGTAAGGTATTAATAACATATTTACATGTTCCAGTGGTTAGGACATGAATATCTTTGGGGAACCATTATTCAGTGTACCACAATGGTTCTACAGTCACTTAGCTTTCAATGGCTTGTCGCTATATGGTAGACTTCTTTAGGCTGGTTCAATACTATTTGAGAGTTCGTGACAAGGGTTACACAATTCCACAATCTAGAAAACATAGGATGCCAAAAGCAATGAGAACCTTGCTTTTCATGGCCAACCTGCTCTAACCAAAGTCATCCAGAGGTGGGACAGGCATACTGTTGCAGTGCCTTTGTCCTGTTTCCAAAAGCCCATGTGAACGTCCCTGTTAAGAAGTGGAAACTGGAGCTCACAGAAATGTTATACCTTTTTTTTTTTTAATGAATGAACGATGACTCCCTGAGGAAATCAGGGTGTTGTTGTTTTCTAACAAGCCACTCTTCAGGAGTGAATCCTGGAAAAATTTCAAAATAAAGTCCTTATCTTTTGGGGAGTGACAGTCCACATGAAAAGAAAGGGCACTGCCTTCTGGGGTACAAAACAGCTGCTTCCCTTAGCTCAGCTTCGCTCATTCAGCTATATTCTTTCCCCTTCACACCCACTCAGAAACATTAAGTCTTCTTCCCAGCTGTCTTCCTCTCCCTTTTCATTTTTAAACCTCTTCTCCTTTTTGACTTCTTTTCTCTGCAACTACTACCAACAATCTGAAAGCTTTTTTTTTTTTTATTGTTACCATGGAGAGAACAATTTTCTCATCAAGGAAAGGAGGTGGTGAAGAGGGAGAGGGAAGAGGGAAGAACCACATATGAAAATTGAGAGTTAGCCTCGGTGTCTTTTCAACAATATCCAATTAAATCTTTTCACTATCATACACAAAACAACAGGAACACAGTGGGTGGCCAATTTAGCCCAAGGATATGAATGAATCAGTAGGCTCTCTGATAAAGTGCTGGGGAGGAGGAGGGAGAGAGGGAGGCAAACCGTAGATGCTGAAACAGGGAACTAATGAACAGTGATAACTGATAGATGATTACTAAGCAGTTGTTTGAATAGAGCTGTCTATCATTTTCAGGTAAATGACCTTCAGAATAGTGGCAGACGATTTCCTTTAAAATGATGAAGTAGAAATATGAAGACACACAAAGCAAGTAGAGGGAAGAGATCTGCGAAATATTTCTCAATGAGATGTTTAAAACAATGAGTGCTCCAGGGACAGAGAGCAGAATAGCAATTATCGATATCCCCCGTTTTCTTTTCTCCAGTCTTCTCTTCTAAAGTTGAAAACCAAGTGGAAGAATATTCAAATATAGAACCATCAGGTGGTGAAACATCAGTGAGATTTTAATTAAGCCTAGAATGTTACACCTCAAACTAGGGAAAAAAATCTATTGCTGATTTATAGAGGTGTTGATATTAAGAAATACCTGAAATAATATGAATTCTCTTATTTTAATTTTTATGAGATGAATCATACCTATGTTTTATTTTTGATGAACATTCCAAGCAAAACCAAATTATGAAAAAAATTTAAAACTATGTTTCTTAAGTTACAACAGATAAATTATCACATCTGTAGTAGAAGGATCCTGCATAAATCCTGTACATAAATATCATGCCTAAAGGCTTGTATCAATAAGAGTAAAGAAAAGAAAATTATTGCAAAATAGTAAAAAGCATAAATTTAAAGTGCTGATGGTGATGACATTTAGAACGAGAATTTGGAATTGAAGTAGCATGTTGATTAACTTTTTCTGTGTTCCTCTCCCCCTTTCCTATTACCCGCTCTAGCTTTTAAAAACACGATGAGATTGTTTTATAGAACACAGTGATTCAGTATTTCAGATACGCAAAGGTATAGAGAATATGAGGTTACACCTGAAGCCTATGATATGGCTGTACCCGCTTTCACACACTCACCTGGCAGTGTAAAAGTTACATCAACGACTCACTTCATTTAAATCTTTAAATTGTAGAGTGGATAGATGTTTATTTGTAAAGGAGCAAAGTTATTAGGCATTGATTTTGACAAACAGTTTCGGATTATGACTTTTGTCTACCTTGGACTTAACCATGAAGTTGGGAGGAGGAGAATATCAAATTAGGATATCATTCCAGAGCCCTGACCCAATTGCAGAGCACCAGGCATCTGAAGCCCAAGAGTCTACCTACAACCTCATATGGATTCAGAGACAATTCTCTATCAGCAGGTGTGATGACAACAATTCTCTTATTGATGAAGCAGAAAATACAGATAGAAAGGAAGAGGGAAAGAGGAAAGAAGGAAATAAAGAAAGAAGGAAACAAAGGAGGGAAAGAAGGAAGGGAGAGAGGGAGAGATTTATGGGGTATTTGCTAGTCCATTTCCTGTTAGCATTTTCTGCTTGCCACTTCACAACAGTTTCAGAAAAAGTAACAAGAATATATTACTCCAAATTACAGACTATTAAATAAACATAAAAACTAAGATGATTTGCATGAAAAGAAAACAATAAGCTCTTTTCACTGAACACACCGAGGGTTTCATTAAGCAAAGCTGTAGGAAAAAAGCTACATATCTTTTCAATCTCTCAGTTATTGCCGAATCTGTAAATCCATGCCCCATTACCCCTATACAAGCTAGGGAGATGTTCTCACATAATAGCATTTCATTCATGATTGAATTGACACCAAATGGTTGTCTCTTTTCAATATTTACAAGGAATTTTTGATTTGGGGGCTGTGTGTTTTGTTTTGTAGTTGGACCATTAAAAATGATGAAATTTCACATGTAGCTAAGACATAAACAAAGATGAAAGAACTGTCTCACTTAAAATTTTTATAAACAAGGATAAAATCATGGCAAATACACTTGTTGACCCAGAGTTAGCTTGTTTATCAGATATATTCTTAAAGCTAAATACCCTAAATCAAGAAAAATCTATTACATATGTATGTTTCAACTGCCTATGATGATTACTGTAAAAAAGGTAAGTTGGATAAGAAACCTGACCTTGAAGATTATGAATCAGCAGAGACTTGATTTGATGCATGTTAAAATGTCTATGGTAAAAAAATAAAGCTGTTTTTCCCCAAAGCCATTTTTCAGTAACAAAAATGATGAATTATGTTATGAAAACTGTAATTTACTTTAAAATACTTCAGCACAGAGATTATATATGTTATAGGATGCATGTGTTAGCAGTCAGTTGCCTCAATCAGAAATTCATATGGGGGATGAGGTCAGACTTTAATCAGAAAGGCCAGATTCCTCCCACAGGGGCTACAAGCATTTAAACTACTTTTATCACAGTCAACATCAGAAGTCTTGCAAATAATCAAAATGAATATTAGAACTGGACTTTCATTGATAATATCAGTGTGATTCAAGATATATGTTTTGGCTGAAATGTATTAGAGACATTCCTCATGTTTCTTAAGGACCAGGTATAAAAATCCAGCCCAGATTTGATGCCCAGACTATTCTGTGTATCCACATCCAAAGATTCTGATTGCCTGATATTCTCTTTCAGGTTAACTGAATCTTGCTCCCCTAGACTCTAGAATATTCTCATGTCTGCCTTGAATGAATCTTTTACACAGATTGTGATCATAATATCTGTGAGGGAGTAACTAACACTTACTTACTAAGCTTCTGCTACTGTTATATACCGAAAATAACCTAACAGTCAGTTATGCATAACAATACTGACCTAGAATAATTCACAACATCATGCAACCCACACACTTTAAAACTCACTATTCTTTACAGAATATAAAAACAATTGCTCCCTGGAACTGTCACTGCCTTCTGTTCAACAATACATTTGATTATATTTCAGGGGGGTGGATAACACTAAATTTCTCCTTTGATTCCTCATAGTTCAATTTGTCCAACACGGTTTAATAGTCAGATCTTTAAAGATTTCATTCCGTTTCTGTGTACTATTTCTGTCACTGGAATAATTTCACAATCTTGTCTTGCCTATCACTTTGAAGTAGCAACTCATATTTTTACCTCCCCCACCCCCCAAGCTGCAACAATAACCAGGTCTAGTAATTTAGTTAAGAAAACAGACTAGTATTTATATAATTACCCTATGAGGTGTGTGTATGTATGTGTCTGAGAGTGTGTGCGTGTGTGTGTGTTTGTGTGTGCGTGTGTGTGTGTGTGTGTGTGTGTGTGTAGGAGGTGGGGGGAGGGAGAAAGAATGAGTTTGATCATCCCCAAATACAAGAAATAAGTTATGGAGAAGCAAACCTGGGGTTTAGATATAGGACCACTGCCTCTT
This sequence comes from Bos indicus, assembly GCF_029378745.1. Taxonomy (NCBI): domain Eukaryota; kingdom Metazoa; phylum Chordata; class Mammalia; order Artiodactyla; family Bovidae; genus Bos; species Bos indicus. Next base: position 119,542,448 of record NC_091789.1, on the reverse strand, counting down.
ATCCTATGGGGGCCTAGCTGGGCTACAAAAAATATTCTCTCTTACATTTTTATCTTGACTCCTTAACAAGTTTTCTATGGCCTTTCTGGTCAAGATTCAGCTTTCTTATTACTGCTTTCCTATGTGTATTTTTTCACAGAATGGTTTCTGTCCCTGAAAAGGCCATACCCAAAGAGTGACTTGACATGAATCATCAAAATTCAGTCCCATCTCCGCAAATCCCAACAGTTCTGAAGAGTCGCTTCAGGACTTCTGAAATGGCCAGATGAGGCCTCCACTGTAATTGCATCACAGTCCAACTTCCTCTTCTGCCCCTCCTGCTGACTCCAAGAATACCTCCAAATAAATGTTGTGTATGCTCACCTGCATCTCAGGGCCTGTATCCCAGGAACCCAGGCAGTGACATTATCATTAAGCACATAAGTGGTAGGCATTTGGCACTAATTTCTATAACACTTTTAACGGCAAAAGTTTCCTATATAGCATGCACATTTTTTCCCATTCCTCTTTCATCAAGTACTTGGGGACTTTAGGTAAGAATGATCTGTTAAAATGGATAACCAACAAAGTCCTGCTGTATAGCACAGGGAACTTGGCTCAATGTTATGTGGCAGCCTGGATGGGAGGGGGGTTTTGGGGCAAACATGCTGTTTGCTGTGCTTAATTGCTTAGTCATGACCAACTCTTAGTGACTCCATGGACTGCAGCCCGCCAGGCTCCTCTGTCCATGGGGATTCTCCAGGTAAGAATACTGGAGTGGGTTGCCATGCCCTCCTCCAGGGGATCTTCCCAACCCAGGGATCAAACCCAGGTCTCCTGCAATGGAGGCGGATTCCTTACCATCTGAGCCACCAGGGAAGCCCAAGAATACTGGAGTGGGTAGCCTATCCCTTTCTCTGGGGGATTGTCCCAACACAATAGAACCAGGGTCTTCTGCATTGCAGGCAGATTCTTTACCAGCTGAGCTACCAGGGAAGTCCTTGGGGGAGAACGGATACATGTACATATATGGCTGAGTCCCTTTGCTGTCAACCTGAAACCATCACAACATTGTTCATCGGCTATACTCCAATATAAAATATAAAGTTAAATAAAATAAAGACTGATTTGGAGGAAAGAAAGTGGGGTGGACTCCTTGCATATCACCCTGGGCTCAAATGCACCTGTCTCTAGCCACAGAGTTTCTCAAAACCACCTCATTTTGACCAGAGGCCCACTCATCAGACGGTTATTTGAAAACCTTGTTCAACAGAAGGTGCCTTTCTTACTGCACTTCAAAGAGTTTCCATTTAATCCAAGTTAAGAATTCTCATCAATTAGGCAAACACACATTTTCTAAAGCACTTGGAAAACAATTAATCTGAAACAAATTTCTATCTCTCCCTCTTTTTAAAAATTTGTAGCATCAGATGACAAGGGGCTTTGAAACACTACCATTGCCTTTTTCATTCCATCTCAGATTTGAAAGTTTGATTTATTTGTGCTTCAAAAATACACATCATGATTAATTGGTTCTTCAAGTGTCTATCATTTTTCACCAAGGATAATTGCTATGATTAGCAAGAGGAACCCTCCACACAAATCTATTTAATCATCTAAAATTAATATTTGTTTTAAAGAGTGACTTTAATTGTTTACTTTGATGGATGATGTAAAGTAACACTGATATGTTAAAACAAAATGAAAATGTGAAGAGACATAACACACAACTAGAACAAACACAACTGCAGAGCTGAGATCTATTTACAGTGATTTTAAAATGTGCCTGATAACTACAATGTGACATAGCATTATCTATCCCAGTTTTACAGATGTTCCACCTGAGTATCAGAGAGGTTGTATCACTTGTCAATAACATACAAGGCAAAGTTTTAGATGTCTGACACCAGAAAAGCTCATACTATTTCTACAAATATGAGAAAAATAAGGAAAAAAATGTTCACTTAATATTGAAGTTCCTCTTAATGAGAGGGAGTTCAGTTTAGTTCAGTTCAGTCACTCAGTCATGTCTGACTCTTTGTGACCCCATGAACCACAGAACGCCAGGCCTCCCTGTCCATCACCAACTCCCAGAGTCTACCCAAACTCATATCCATTGAGTCGGTGATACCATCCAACCATCTCATCCTCTGTTGTCTCCTTCTCCTCCTGCCCTCAATCTTTCCCAGCATCAGGGTCTTTTCAAATGAGTCAACTCTTCGCATCAGGTAGCCAAAGTATTGGAGTTTCAGCTTCAACATCAGTCCTTCCAATGAACACCCAGGACTGATGTCCTTTACGATGGACTGGTTGGATCTCCCTGCAGTCCAAGGGACTCTCAAGAGTCTTCTCCAACACCACAGTTCAAAAGCATCAATTCTTTGGCACTCAGCTTTTTTTATAGTCCAAATTTCACATCCATACATGACTACTGGAAAAACCATAGCCTTGACTAGACAGACCTTTGTTGGCAAAGTAGAGCTAGCATATTAAAAAGCAGAATGCCTCTGCTTTTTAATATGCTATCTAGGTTGGTCATAACTTTCCTTCCAAGGAGTAAGCGTCTTTTAATTTCATGGCTGCAATCACCATGTGCAGTGATTTTGGAGCCCCAAACAATAAAGTCTGACACTGTTCCCACTGTTTCCCCATCTATTTTCCATGAAGTGATGGGACCAGATGCCATGATCTTAGTTTTCTGAATGTTGAGCTTTAAGCCAACTTTTTCATTCTCCTCTTTCACTTTCATCAAGAGGCTCTTTAGTTCTTCACTTTCTGCCATAAGGGTGGTGTCATCTGCATATCTGAGGTTATTGATATTTTTCCCAGCAATCTTGATTCCAGCTTGTGCTTCTTCCAGCCCAGCATTTCTCATGATGTAATCTGCATATAAGTTAAATAACAGGGTGACTATATACAGCCTTGACGTACTCCTCTTCCTATTTGGAACCAGTCTGTTGTTCCATGTCCAGTTCTAACTGTTGCTTCCTGACCTGCATATAGATTTCTCAGAGGCAGGTTAGGTGGTCTGGTATTCCCATCTCTTTCAGAATGTTCCACGGTTTATTGTGATCCACATGGTCAAAGGCTTTGGCATAGTCAATAAAGCAGAAATAGATGTTTTTTCTGGAACTCTCTTGCTTTTTCCATGATCCAGCAGATGTTGGCAATTTGATCTCTGGTTCCTCTGCCTTTTCTAAAACCAGCTTGAACATCTGCAAGTTCATGGTTCATGTATTGCTGAAGCCTGGCTTGGAGAATTTTGAGCATTACTTTACTAGCGTGTGAGATGAGTGCAATTGTGTGGTAGTTTGAACATTCTTTGGCATTCCCTTTCTTTGGGAGGAGAGGGGGTATTATCCAAATTATAACAACAGTGTGCTTTACTACGATATTCACTTTTTTTTTATGAATAAAAGCCGATAATCAGTGATGTCATTAAAGAGTTGACAAAGAAGAACAGGAAAAGAAAAAAAAGGGGTGAAATAAGTTAATGACAAAGTATTTCCCATTTATCAGTGGAAATCCTTGTTCATACATTTATATAATACATTCCATTTCTCTTGATGTGAAATGAAAGACAATGAAATGCCAAAAAGAGATGATATCCTGTGTCTTCTTTCTCTTTCATGTCAGAATTATGTATAAAACACTACCAAGAAATACGAAAATAGAATGAAACAAAAAATTAACCATGTTTATAAGACTGTTAGTCCGGTTATAAAGCAATTACATTTGGTTTAAATATTGACTCCTTTGCAAAGCCTTTCTTGATCAACTGTCAGCTCCCTTTAACAGGAAGTAGTGACTAGAGTATGTGTGTTGGTACTGTTCACATCATCTCATTATGTGAAATCAAGGAATACGGGTAGGAATTCTCATTCTCCTTGCCACAGTGATTTGTTTAGGCATGAATTTATGTTAGGCTATATGCTAGTTCAATCAGGGAGAAGCTCAGTATGTTCATTTGAGAGTCGAGAAGTAAAGTTTTATTTCCTTTCAATATACTATGATAGGTGAAATGTATACTGTAGCTACTATGAAAACACTGAAGGGCAATACTGAGCAATGAACTTGGAACCTTGAGCATGCCATGCCTGAAGCCCACATAAGTTTTTGTTGTTGTTGTTATATACGTCAATAAAGTCCTTTTCTTATTAAAGTCAATTTGGATTGGATTTTATATTAGTTGCAATTGAAAATATTCTCATTTATGGCCAGATTTAGTCTAAAGGAATTTTTACTCATTTTATTCAATCATAAAATCTACTTCATCATGCCTCAATTGCTCATTTACTTCCTGCTTTTTCAAATAGATTATAAAAAAACATTAACTTCAGGTTTTCTAAGAAAGAACCTATACATCACATAATTCAGTTTGTGAAGTGTTAATATTACTTTAATTTTCTCTCTTTATCTATAGATAAGATCATTATGTATCAAGTTTACTGTGGACAAATATTATTCTCTGACATTATTAATGACACTCATTTTCCTTCTTAAATTTATTATGATTTAGTTAGTAAATTATATCATAGACTATAAGGTAATTTTTAAAATCAGTCCCGTTTTCCCCCTTTGTAAGCTCTGCTGCTGCTGCTGCTAAGTCACTTCAGTCGTGTCCGACTCTGTGCGACCCTATAGACTGCAGCCCACCAGGCTCCCCCGTCCCTGGGATTCTCCAGGCAAGAACACTGGAGTGGGTTGCCATTTCCTTCTCCTTTGTAAGCTCAGTGATAGGCAAATGCCCGTAAGCCATCGCCTAGAAGTGACAACCTCATAGCCAACAGGAACTAACACAGATCTCATCCCTCTTAGGATTCCTTAGCTTCTGTTTGCTGCTTTCTTTCAGAATCTCTTAGCAAGCAATCGTCTAAGACTTTGAAGAACAGGGTGGTAAGATAACTTGATTGAGAAAGAAATTGTATTTTGTCTTTAAATGTAAAAAACAGGTGTACTTCCTTTTTCATTTTTAGATGGCAGGCATGGCTGTGCCCCTGAAATCTGGATATCTTTGCCTCCAAAATATGTTGAGCTCTTTTTTTCAGAAAACCTTGGATTTTAGACAATGATCTAGAATGAGACTACTAGACACAGAAAACAAGGTGGAACTGTAATGTCATCTAGGAGATTTTTGCATACCCACAAGCCTCTCAAAGACTCTCAAACAATCCTGAAAAGGAGGAGGAACCCTGAAAAATGACCAAGACACTGGATCCCTGGCTACCCTAGAAGAAAAGGCTCTGAGCTGAATTTTATTTGACTTACAAAAAACAAAGATGAATTACACTGCTTATATATCTGGTATTCAGAATTCAGATGAGTTTTATTTAGGAAACTTTCAGGTCAATGCTCAAAGCCAAATAAATTCATTCATAAAGGTAAAATTTAAGAATGTGATAACATGACTCGATAGTCTTTCTATTTAGGGGCAAATAAATGCTTTCCTAATAGGAAAACTATAATTGACTACAGACTTTCTGATAATGGGAAAGAAAAATTGCATCTCAGCTTTAGTGCATTTGTAAATCAGTTATATATTCTATTCCTTTAAAGAATCATAGCCCACCTGATCCTGATGACAAAATAAAAATAACAGTGAGCAAAAAAAAAAAAAAAAAAAAGAACTAAAATAGGGCTGTAGCATGGAATTATACCTTAAAAAAAAAAAAAAAAAAAAAAACAATAGGAGGTTGAAAAATACCGGTGAGTTTCATCATCCCGTCCAGTAAATTGCCACATAATTAGAGGTGTTTGAAATAAGTAGGTATGTACTGAGAAGCGAAAAATAACTAAATGATCAAAAAAAAAAATCCCTCACCCACCTTTCAAAATACTTAAAATTACAACTGCTTTATTTTTTTTTTGAAGAAAAGATATGACACATGTTGTATGTCTTAAAAATTGGATAAGAGGTTTAGTATAAAAGGTTAAAAGTAGATCTGATGCCATTTGGAAGTTGGTCAAATAGAGGATATTTCTAAGCAATTTCAAATAAATTAACTTTTACTTTGAAACCTAAGCTTTAAGGGTCAGAGAAAGAAGAGAAATTAGGTAGAACACGCCTTCTGATTGTTTAAAAAAAAACATTTAAAGAAACAAAGTCTTGGAAAACATCTGTGGCTGCCACTTCTCTGCTTTCTGTTGAAAAAGTAGTTTTCTATTTAGTAAAGAAGAGTTAAAGAAAATAAATGAGAGAGGCTTTTATATTAACTAAGTCTGCTTAATCTTTCATATCATATGATAAGTCCTCTTGAGGGGACAATTAATAATACAATCAGAAGTACCAAGGGTACCTAATAATAGGCCCAGCAACAACTGACATCTGACACATTGAGGAACAGTAGTCACTAAACGTTGTGCACACCTACCATTTAAAAAACTGTGACCCACCCATACTAAACTATATTTATTCAAAATGTTATACTTTATTAATATATTATGTATTTTAGAAAACATGAAGTATTAACATCCTACGAGGGAGAATAAATATAAATAGAATTTGGCTCTTTTTATGCATTCTTATTGCAGATTTCTGTAACTGAACTCTCAAAGAAAGAGACAAAGCTTTCCATTTCAAACAAAATGTGGAAAGCATGTGATTTTTGTCTTTTAGATTTAAATGTATATAGGCATTTTAACGCCTTTAAATACTACCTATATTGTGTGCTTCTCTTTAAAATCTTCTGCAAGTTTTAATAAATAATATTTTAAAGATAATTATATGTAATATATAAATATATTTTATACACAACACTAATTTTACAGAATACTATGCTAATTTATTTCCCTCAGATATTTATTCGGTAGAGTGCCTAGCTCCCTGGTAGGTATATAATTATTGTTATTGTTGTTTCTTAGTTACTAAATCATTCCAACTCTTTTGTGACCCCATGGGCGGTAGCCCACTAGGCTGCTCTGTCCATGGGATTCTCCAGGCAAGAATACTGGGGTAGGTTGCCATTTCCTTCTGCAGGAGATCTTCCCGACCCAGGGACCAAACCCACATCTCCTGCTTGGCTGGTGGGTTCTTTACCACTGAGCTACCAGAGGATTTCCTAGGCAAGAATATTGGGATGGGCTGTCATTTCCTGCACCAGGGAGTTATACAATAGTGAGAGGCAAAATTTCTATCCTATTAATCACTTTACACATTATAGATTTGGTGCCAAGAAGAAAGACTTTTGAAATATTAATTTGGTAAAAACAATTGCATATATAGAAATCAAGTGACTCACAATGACATGCATATTTCACTAAGAAAAATGAACATTTTCTAAACTGTGGTCCTCAAGATATTCTACACAAATAATTTGCATGGAGAAATGACTGAGAAATGCTGACCTAAATGACATTAACAATTGTGCAGGACTCATCAGTGACTTTGCTATAGTGATGTACACACTGTGGATCTTTATGATAGGTAAAGTGCATGTACATTTCTCAGCTTATTTGACTTTGTCATGGTGAATATCTATTAACATGATGGATATAGTGTTCAGAAAACAGCTGGGAGAATGTTGAGATATTCTCTCACTTAGGAATAACAGTATGTTTGCTGGTCAAAATTTTAACACTCATCATCTTTTTTTTTTTTTTTTTTTTTTTTAACAGCATCACAATTGATTAGGAAAGGCAAGAGTGGTTGTTCTTGCTGGAGCATGGGCTGAGAAAGAAGACAAAAAAGCCTATGTACTTGTGTCTTAGGATAGTGCTGCAGTGAAGCGAGCCTGGATAGCCAAGTAAACACGGGCTTGCAACGAAAGGTCAAGACCAAGCAAAGAAGTTACGTTATGACAAGGGCAATGCAGACAAGGGGGAAAGCCTTGATATTTTTAAAATAAATTTTATATTAAATAGGCCCTAATATTTGTTTTCTTGTTAGATCATCATGCTAGAACAGGTAATCTTTTAATTGCTTACATTTTCCCTTGAACCCCATGAGTGTATGTGGGTCTTAATTATTCAGCACATGAAAACTGATGACCTAATACTATGTATATTGATGCTAATGGACTGCTTCAGAATTTGTCAGGCTATTAAAGCTGTTATGAAAGTGTCTGCTTTCTCCTTCTCCAGTTTTAAAAACATTTGGAGGTAGTAAAACAAATGAATGAAATAATTTAATTTTGTTTCCTTGATGTCTGAAATAAAGTTAAACAAAGAGCATGTGTGTTAGAATTTTTTTTTGAACAGCACTGTCCAATAGTTGGAGAAGGCAATGGTACCCCACTCCAGTACTCTTGCCTGGGAAATCCCATGGACGGAGGAGCCTGCTAGCCTACAATCCATGGGGTCGCTGGGAGTTGGACATGACTAAGCGACTTCAATTTCACTTTTCACTTTCACACATTGGAGCAGGAAATGGCAACCCACTCCAGTATTCTTGCCTGGAGAATCCCAGGGATGGGGGAGCCTGATGGGCTGCCGTCTATGGGGTCACAGAGTTGGACACGACTGAACGACTGAACTGACTGACTGATTGAGTCACATGTGGCTACTGAGCATTTGAAATGTGGCCAGTTCAACTAAAGAACTGATTTCAAAATTTAATTAACTGAAATTTAAATAGCCACATATGACTAGTGTATTGAACACTGCAGATTTAGAGAATTATAGACAACACATTTGGTTAGTTAGGAAGTTATTCCTTGAGAATAGGACATACAAACACAATGCATTTCCATTTTTCACTTAATTTACATTGTTTTCAGTGACCTTTGTACAGCATGATTGTAAAGTAAAATAAGTGATATCTACTACTAAACATTCATCCAAGGGTTATTCCTTCATTCACACCTCCATACCATCTCCAAAAAAGAACTAAGAAGACAAGAGAAAAATTTCATCATTTTTTTTAGCTAATTAAAAAGCTATTTAAGTCTAGGGACTTCCTTGGTGTTCCAGTGGCTAAGAGTCTATGCTCCCAATGCAGGGGGCCCAAGTTCAATCTCTGGTCAGGAACCTTAGCTAAAGATCCTGCATGCTACAATGAAGATCAAAGATCCCACAACTAATTAATTTTTTTAAAAGCTACTTAAGTCTAAAGTAGAGAAATATGCTTTAGTTAAGAGCATACTATCAGACATAGGCCTTCCCTGGTGGCTCAGATACTAAAGAATTTGCCTGCAATGCAGGAGACCTGGGTTCGATCCCTGGGTCAGTAAGATCCCCTGGAGAAGGGAATGGCAATCGACTCCAGTATTCTTGCCTGGAGAATCCATAGACAGGGGAGCCTATTAGGCTATAGTCCATGGGATTGCAAAAAGTCAGAGGGGACTGAGCTACTTTCACTTTCACTTCACTTTCATCAGACATAACCACTGGCTGACCAAATATCCATTCTTTTTTTTAACTAAAAAACCCAAATTTTGTTCAGAATGGCAGGGTTTTAGGATTAGGTCACCAGTTTTCTTCTGAATTGTAAACAAAGAAACTCAACTACTTATTTAAAATACTCTATCCTCCCAGAATCACTTAAAGCTAGGAGCAGTCATGTGACACATTTCTGTAGTGTAAGTAGACCTCTTCTATGTGAGGCTGCCAGAAAAGCTTTTGCTTTCCTTTTAAGTAAGAGCTGACATACCTGGGCACATGCATTTACTCTCCCCATTTCCTCCTTTTCCACGTTAAGTCAAAGACATAGTGATTAGTGGTAGTGGAGCCACCTTGAGATCACAGGGAGGAATGAAAGTCAAACATTTAGGATGGCTGGGATGGCTCAAGGAAGAGTTGGGACACAGGAGTTTGTGGCTGTTGGACTTACCCTGGAATACATAATTCTGAAGGTTTTGCTTGGTAAGAAAAAAAAAAAAAAAACTATCTGGATAAGCTATTGTTAAGAGGATTTTGTCACATGCAGCCAAACACAATCTGAACAGTATTAATTGGGAAAAATATGGTCCTTTAGTTCCTAAAATTCTTAGAGTCTAAAACTATAATTGTTTTTACTTGATGTGGCAAATTTAATTCCCAGGAGTCTTTCATCCATCACTGACCAAAAACAGACATAAATCACACTGCATTTAAAAAAGAAAATAAACATAAATATGCAAATGGTTCTATAACAGATTGTTATATTCCAAATGCTAAATAAAACTAGTCATCCATGAAGATAAAGTAAATCAACAATATTTATAAAACACCACGTATGTCCTTAGCTGCTACAGCAAATAGAATAGTATGCCTGTCTTTAAGGGAATTTAAATTCATTTCAAGGGCTAGAACAAAAGAATATAAAAAGTCAAATGACAATAAATGTTTATAAGTGAGGTTCAAGACAACAGAAGCAGCTTTACAAAAAACATATACTTAAAGGGCAAAATAATATTGTAGTCAATCACTGATTTAAAAGACCAATACAGATTGGAGCTATCAAAACACATTTCACTGAGAAGGCAGGGCAAGACCTCAAAGGCTTTAATGCTCTAGCAAACCAGTCAACACTACATTTCTAATCGTTATAATAAGCTTGAAGGAGTATGCGGGAACCCTAAGTTATTGATGTGGTTACTTCATAATTGGATTTGATTAGAATTCACACCTTGAAATGGCTGTACAGTTCTCATCTAAAAAGTTTCCTAATGCTAAAAATAAAATACATCCTCCTTTTGATTTAGAGGACAATTTTACTGTAAAATCTCCTTATATATAGCTTCTTGCCTGCTTGCATTCTTTCCATCTGCTATTATCTGCCCCCAATAACTGTTTCCTTCTAGTGCCTAACACCTATTATATAACTAAAAGAAAAAAAAATTGAACATGGGTAAGTGTGGTAAAGTGGAAGTTTGATTTTTATGTCAAATTTCTCAAAGGGCATTTATGGCTCTAAAAGTGGCAGCTTTTTATGATTTTCATATAATACGACATGACAGAAAAGCTTAGTCTCCACAGAGTTGCTACAAATTGTTTTCCCTCAGGTTTACAGGGAAAAAAACATGAAGGAGTTAAGTGTAAATTATTCTCTTCTCTCCACCTTCTTAAGTAGAGATTTATCTATGCTCTTTTTGCCCCAACTCTTCCCCCTGGCTTTCATTTTCTTATTTCTAGTTGAAAGGTTTCAAAATAATCCTAGAGCTGAACAGAGATTAAATCAGTTTGGGAGGGGGGAAGATGAAGTCTATCATTAAAAAGTTTATTCTCCTGTCATAATTGAAGAGAGAATACGTCAGGTAAATCCAACTATTTCTATTCTTGAGATAAATAATATGGAAGCCATTTTTTCCTTGAATAAATCACAAGAAATAAGTAGTTCTTGAGTATGATGCTACTTGTTTATACAGAATCTAAAATATAAAGATAAGGAAATCTGGAAGGTTTTATGAATTATTAAAATTATATTCAAAGTCATTATTATAAATCTAGTAAAGAATTAACTCCAATCACTCTAGAAACTCAAGTGTCATTTTTAGTAAATGGATAAAAGATAACAGAACATGACCACATGTTACTGCCTCTCTCTCAAAAAAGTGAAGCTATGATGACCTTGGAAATTTACCTTAGTTTATGGTTTTTCCAGTAGTCATGTATGGATGTGAGAGTTGGACTATAAAGAAAGTTGAGCCTTGACAAATTTATGCTTTTGAATTGTGGTGCTGGAGAAGACTCTTGAGAGTCCCTTGGACTGCAAGGAGATCCAACCAGTCCATCCTAAAGGAAATCAGTCCTGAATATTCATTGGAAGGACCAATGCTGAAGCTGAAACTGCAATACTTTGGCCACCTGATGCCAAGAACTGACTCATTTGAAAAGACCCTGATGCTGGGAAAGATTGAAGGCAGGAGGAGAAGGGGACGACAGAGGATGAGATGGTTGGATGGCATCACCGACTCGATGGACATGAGTTTGAATAAGCTCTGGGAGTTGGTGATGGACAGGGAGGCCTGGCATGCTGCAGTCTGTGGGATCGCAAAGAGTCAGAAATGACTGAGCAACTGGACTGAACTGAACCTTAGTTTATGCAATTTTAAAACATTGGAACATATCATACAAAAATAAATGTTCACCCCTAGATTATTAAAGATTAATAAGACATCTGGAAAGAGAAGTCTAGTTTAATTGTCTTCTATATGAGAGAGGGAGGCACATATTAAGAGGGAGAAAATAAATGATTCATTCATTCAAATATATATAAAACTGAAAACACCATATCATTTTTTTCTTTTGTGGCAATTATCACTCTCTGTTTTTTATTCTTCCCTCACAGAAGATACACTCTAAAATTGGAGCCTAAATTATTCTTATTTTTAATCCCCAAGAGTAGATAACACTGACATCTTTCACCAGCATGTGTTCAATAAACAACAGATAAACAAAACCAGTCTTATACTGAAAGCCATTAAAAGGTAGTCATTATATTTCTAATGTAAATATAATCCTTGTGACATTGCAAGTCAGAGGTCTCCAAAGTAGGAACTGAGAGAGGAAAGAAAATAGTAGTAGTATTTGTTTTCATTGCAGACTATTAAAAGTATCTACCACTTTATAGGTATTTAGCAATATGTGTATGTGTATATATATACACACACACACACACACACACACACACACACACACACACACATATATATATATATACTGTAGCCTAAGTAATCATTTATAGAAAACTGTGGCTAAATGAACAAAAACACTTATAGTGATGTGTGATCCATGCTTTATCTCTTCTTCAATTATTTGCTAACATACACAGGAAATCAAATTTAAATTCAAACTTATTCCACTATCACTTTCCAACATCATTTTATAATATACTTTGTAACATGGGTTTTCAAAGACAATTTGTTGAATTAATGAACAGAGTAGCATGTACCTGGCACTAACATTACCCAGCATTACCTTAACAGTGAGTAATAAGAATCTACTTTATAACACACTGTAACTTCTATACCACAGTGTAACTTCAATAATAGACTTCAAGGACCCCAAATTATAAAAGCCCCCAAAGCATGTAATAATAGTGTATAATAACATTATGCAGCTTTCAAAAAAGATTCAGAGACACTGAATTACTTATATTGCTTTCTTAGAGAAGAGAGAAGATCCCAGATTTTAGGTATTTTTGTGGCGGAAAAAAAAAAAAAAAGCCATTTCATATAAAGGAATCCCTATCTAAACCCAAGCAAGAAAATTTCATTTGTTGAATAAGGGAAACTATTTGTAAATACAATTCACTATTTAAAAACAATGACAAACATAAACTTCCTTATCAGAATCCCAATGGTATTTCATTGAAAACACAATATACTGGCTTTTAACAGAATTTATGTAAATATCATGGTTCAGTTCTACTTGCCAAGGTTTTGACAGAAAATTTTACAGTGAACTGAATTGAAATGTAGTAAGATTTGCATTTCCATTCACATACACTGAAATATGTGGTTTGGTAAAGCTTATGTTTATCTTTAATCAAAAACAAGTATATATCATTTTCCATAAAAAAGGTTATTATAGTATTTCAAAAAATGGATTTTTTTGTGTTTGCAACTCAAAGACTTTTGTATTTTATAGGAGTTAATTTTGCCATGATCTGAGAGTATAAGTCATATTACTGATGACATGTCTTAATGATCTTCAGTGAAGATAACAGTGAATTTGGTTCTCATGAGGTAAGGAAAGAAAACTGCATGCAGAATAATGATCCACAGCTTTCTACAGGAGACATGTACATTTTTCAGAAGATAACTGTAGTACAAATTTGCAAATATCTTCAGCCAAACATAGTCAGTGCCATATTACTCTCTGTAGAATGCAACACATCTTCTACATATGGAAAGGCAGTAAACTCTGGTGTGGTGTTTCTTAAACAAGGTTGTGCAGAAAAGAACAGATGAGATGAGCACTGGACGGTTGTTTGAGAAAAGATAAAACAACCACTGGATGGTTGTTTGAGAAAAGATAAAAACAGAATAATTAATCTCCTCACACTAAGATGACTGACATCTAACTTTTGAAATCTATTGGATACCCATGGAAATAAACTGTTCTTTTACTGTAGTGGAGAAATGAGGAGATGTTTAAGAAGGGGTAGGCCCACGGGAAAAGAAGAAACATCTATTCCCAAGAGGTCTGTACTTCCATTAGGGCATCTACATTCACAAAGTGACTATATACCAAGTTACTATATTATCTGTAACCTTTCTCATTTGTGGAATAAGGGAAACTATTTGTAATACCCTCTTTTCTTCTATGCTCATGGCAATAGAATAATACCAAGAACTATTCTGTTTTTAAACAATTGATGCCATTGTCCCTCAACTCCCACAATGTTCCACTTAATCCTTCTAAATTGATGCTAGACATGTTCTTTTGTCATCAGATTATGGTTGGATGTATTTGACAAAAATTATAATCAGGATGCTTCTGGAGCCATTCAATTGCTCTTTGTGTAGATACGGCCAGAGTTGAAAAAAAAAAATAATCATAGAATTTTTATTAAAGACTCTGACCTTAACAATAAAAAAAAATTAAGCACATCCAAGTAATTATTTCCCATTTAAATATACACTGTACCCACGAAAACTGCTTATTCAATCTTTGGATAATGAAATCTCCCAGGTAGCAGTATAATGTGCAGTTAAAAATGAATCTTGAACAATGCTATTATCATCTTGTCCAGATTGGTCAATTTGTCTCAACCCCAACCTGGAGAGGTCTTATTAGAGGACAAAACTCTTTTGCCTATTCAATTCTTTATTCAATACAAGTGCCTGTGGTTCAGATTTAGTGGTGAATTACCCTGAACACCTGGCCAAAATGACTTGAAAAAAGACTATAATTTATTTAGCACAGGTAATCAGACACTAGTAGAAAAAATAATGATATCTCATGGCCATGTAAATCCTATCTGTTGATAACAATCCAATTATCTATCCACTGCCTGGACCTCTGCCCAGATTTTCCATTCACAACTCTAGCTCCCCACCCTCTCTCTCCTCCGTATCTTCCATCCCTCCTTCTATTTCTCCTTTCTTATCTTTTTTCCTTCCTTCCCGCTTCTCTTCCCTTCTCCCCTTCTTTCTTTCCCTCCTCTCTTTCTTTCCTTCTCTCCTCCCCTTCCTCTGTCTCTACCCCAACTTCCCTTCCTTAAGGGTCATACTTAATCATCACTTTCAGAGAAAAACTCTAGACATATTTTCTCCTTCACTGGATATATTATGTCAGTAAAAGAAAACTGTGAATAATTGTCAAAACAATTTTACTTCAGAGCAATTTTACTTAAACATGTGATGAAATAGGAAAAACATTTTTTATCAGATTTATCCGACACTAAACTATCTATTACAAATCATCCTCTGCTATAAATTCCCAATTTTAGAAAATAAACTTAGAGCTTCATGGGTGTTTTACTTTTAAAGGCTTAATTTCCATATTCCACACACATCTCTATTCCTCTACAATAGCATATTTTTTACTCTAAAATTAAGCAGTCGAGTTGCTTAATATTTTAAATGGCTACATATAACAATCTTTTACAAAATTATAGTTGTAATGTTAACTTTCAGTTTTGCTTAATATAATTCACTTAGTAAATATTATCTTCATTTCTAAATGGTAGCAGCTCCCAATTTTCTAAGATAAGAATTTAATTAAACAATTTACGCTAAAGAACAGAAGCTTAATAGCAAATGTGTGATTTTTCAATTTCAGGTCTAGAACTATGAAAAGCTAACTTATTCAAATGCCATCTTGTTATTCCCTTTCTGGGGACCGTATTTTAATCACTGCATCTCTAAAGTTTGGTCTGAAGTTAATAAAATCAAAATTAAGTTCTCTCAGAGTCATAAGATGTTTTGTTACATCATCTTTTCTAATTTCTGATGCTCTGCAGCTACAATTACAATCTCCCAACTCTAATCTCTGTAAAAAATGAAACTTATTTATCACGTTTCATTCACATTATCCAGAAAGCAATCTATGTTTTTTGGAGAACCAATTACTGAATGTGAAGGTGTCAAAATTATATTTATAGTACCGGGGCATAAATAGTTTTATTTCAGGTCTCTATACTGCAAAGCTGAAATAAACATATTGCTTAGACTAGGGTTGGGGGCGGGTAAATGATCTCTCCTCCAGTGTAAGGAGCTTTGGAAGGAGAGGGGTTTAAATCAATGTTCTCTGCTTTCTTTTAGCTAAGAGGTGGGGGTCTGACCTAAGCAAGGTCAGCTGGACTCCTAAAACTTTAAATTTTGAACAGCTACACAGAATAAAGAGAAAAATAGTGTCACAAGGAGACTCAAGTAGAGCCTGATAACTAAATGCCCAGGCACACTTAGATCACTTTTCTTTTTCTGGGTCTTCTTCCATTGTTTTTGTTCAGTTGCTAAGTCATGTCCAACTCTTTTGCAACCCCATGGACTGTAACCTGCCTGGCTCCTGTACATGGGATTTCCCAGGCAAGAATATTGGAGTGGGTTGCTATTTCCCTCTCCAGGGGATCCTCCTGACCCAGAGACTGAACCCACGTCTCCTACATTGGCAGGTGGGTTCTTTACCACTGAGCCACCAGGGAAGCCCCATCTTTTCCCACTGCCCTCATGCTAATTAGAGCAAATTTACTTTCTGCTTGATTGGTTGCTTGCATGGAGAGAAACCTATCAATAATATGCAACTAAACTACATTTGATGCTTTTATCAATACTTCTTTGTTTAAAATTCCTTAAGGGTTGCCACCACCTGTGGGCCATAATCAACTCCTTAGTCGATAGTGTAATAGTTGTGTAGGATAGCCTATTTTATAGCAGACTAATGAATTAAACTGTATAAATTTGTAATGGATAAAAATATCCAATCACTACATTGTACACCTGAAACTACTGTAATACTACATGTCAATTAAAAAAAAACACAACCCTCTGTAGTCTGGTAAGGGAAAATCCCCATATTTTAGCTCTACCCTTCTCTATGCAACATCAATTCCCTCCTCATCCCCTTAGTTCCAGCCAGATGGAATCACACTTTCTATAACATACTGTACTGCTAACCTCAGTGAAAAGCACTTGGCCTCTGTCATTTAATCTACCTGGTTAATTCCAACTTGTTCCTGAATGCTTGGCTTGGGTTTTATCTTCTTCAAGAAGCTTTTCCTGACATCCATCCTCCTCCCTGGCTTAGTTAGATGTCCCTGCCATGAAGTTAGTCCCTGGAGCATCACCCAAGGATATCCAAGGGAAGCAGAAAACTGTGGTGATTAAGGGTGGGGATTCTGGACCAGACTGCTTGAGTTCAAATCTCACTGTTGTCTTTTTACTATGTGTCCGTGGGCAAGTTACCTCTTAAAAGATGTATTTATTTATTTGACTGCATCAGGTGTTAGGTCTGTCATTCAGGGATCTTTGGTTGTTGCACATGGATTGTCTAGTTGCAGCACAGGTTCAGTTGCTCCACAGCATGCAGGACCTTAGTTCCCCAACCAGGAATTGAAACTGCGTCCCCTGTGCTGCTAGGCAGATTCTTAACCACTGGACCACTAGGGAAGTCCCTTGGGTAAGTTACTTAACCTCACTGTGCTTTAGTGTAAGTCTCAGTACTGTTGTAAACATTAAGTAGTATACACAAGGGCTTCCCTGGTGGCTCAGATGGTAAAGAATCTGCCTGCAATGCGGGAGACCTGGGTTTGATCCCTGGGTTGGGAAGATCCCCTGGAGGAGGGCATGGCCACCCACTCCAGTATTCTTGCCTGGAGAGTCCCCATGGACAGAGGAGCCTGGCGGGCTACAGTCCATGAGGTTGCAAAGAGCCAGACACGACAGAGTGACTAAGTCTACACACAGATACACAAAGTACTTAGAAAAGTGGCTGGGACATCATTAATGCTAAATATGGGCTAAAATTTATTTCTATTAGAGTGCTGTCAATGCTTTTTTGCCCCTATCTTATCCAACTCTGTATTTTCCAGGCACTAAGTAGTAGCTCAATATAAACTTACTGTAAGAATATATGAATAAATAGGCAGATAGCATTTTACAGTTTATAAAGCACTTGTGGGATACTGCCTCATGTCTTATACCTCAAACAGTAAAGTCAGAATTTACTTAAAACTCCATATAGAGGAGATACTTATTTTCTGATATCATAATAAATACTTCCCCAAACTCATCTTTTTTTTTTAATCCCCCTCACAATATAAGGGGAAGAAGCAGGAAAAGCATCCCTACTATTTAGCAAGAGAAGAGAGATTACAGATGTGTGTGTGTGCGTGTGTGTATGTGAACAAATTTAAATACAATTGACCCTTGAACAACACAGGTTTGAAGTGTGCAGGTCCAATTACATGTTTTTTTTTTTTTTTTTTTTAATTAGCAGAGTTGACCCTCCCTATCTGCCAACTATAGGACTTGAGCATCTGCAGATTTTGTTATCCATGGTGGATTTCAGAAGCAATCTCCCATTGGACTGACAACTGTACTGGCTTTCCAAAACCAACTATACATTTATATAAATATATAGATAACTATATATATACTTCAGAGAAGGCAATGGCACCCCACTCCAGTACTCTTGCTTGGAAAATCCCATGGACGGAGGAGCCTGGTAGGCTGCAGTCCATGGGGTCGCTAAGAGTCAGACATGACTGAGCGACTTCACTTTCACTTTTCACTTTCATGCATTGGAGAAGGAAATGGCAACCCACTCCAGTGTTCTTGCCTGGAGAATCCCAGGGACGGGGGAGTCTGGTGGGCTGCCGTCTATGGGGTCGCGCAGAGTCAGACACGAC
Organism: Bos indicus; assembly: GCF_029378745.1. Taxonomy (NCBI): domain Eukaryota; kingdom Metazoa; phylum Chordata; class Mammalia; order Artiodactyla; family Bovidae; genus Bos; species Bos indicus. Next base: position 119,523,757 of record NC_091789.1, on the reverse strand, counting down.
TGAAGTGACTTAGCAGCAGCAGCAGCAGCAACAGCATATATATATATATATATTTACATATCTTTATATTCACACATAACCAACACTATATGATGTATGTGAATGTGAATTCTTTGAGCCTTGCTCTCAGAAGAGGAAACCAAAATCCAGAGAATGGTTTGACCACAATCATGCCACTTGCAAATGACAAAAGACCACTAAATTCAGGTCTTCTGAGTCTAAGATTAAGATACTTTAACTGCAGGTTGCTTACTATTAAATAATTTGCATTCTTACTGAATTGCTGAAGTTCATTTTAAAAAGAAATCTGTCTGCCCCTACTCCCTGTTTTTTCAAAAAGTAATAGCTAAACAACTTCAGTACAATTTATTACTTCTTCAGAATAAAGACTTGAAAAATCATTTACAAGTGAAAACCTATAGCATATAAACCTTTCAAAACTACTATTCTTATTCATTCAGAAATATAAAAGACATACAGTATATTTTTTCTAGCTAGGTAAATCATATTTATTTCAGTGTATTCTTATGTCTCTCATTGATGTCATAATTTTGCAGAGTGGATTGCAATGAGGCTGAGAAATGCAATCTTTGCATTAAAAACATGTTTGAGCATAGCATTAAAAGTAAATATGAATATTAAGATCTATGTTATTTAAAAATGCATTATGTTTTGTTACTTTTTTTGTTTGTAGCTTATTTTCAATTATCCTTATCACTGGAGGAGGAAAATTGGCATGGACAACTCAGAAGACTGAATAACCAATTCCCAGATTATTATATTTGATTCTGGAATATATTTTGGCTGCAGAGTACCAAAACAAACAGTTTAAATGTAAATAGCTCAAATGAGGTATTTATTTGATGTAAAATAGATTTTTAAAATACTAGTTGTTTAGTGAATTTCATTAAGCCAATTATACTTTAAGGGTTATGCTTTTTTACTCCCAGTATTCCTGTGCAGTTTATGGCTGTTTTAGACAACTGCATTAATTTGTTTCCTTGATCATATTTGGACTGAACAGAGTAAACAGAGGAGTGTGTTGGCTGATGGAAAAAAACTGCATAAAAACTGGTGGGAAATGGTCTTAGAGAATTAAGTGACTTGTGGAAAGTCTTCACTTTCAAGACAAACCTCTGCCAACTGTGATCTGTTTTCCCCATACCTTCTGCTTGATGATCATCTCGTTGATGTCTTCAAGATCACCCACCATCACCCTCTGTGCTTTCAGAACTCGATCAAGCAGAGACAGCCAGTCGGTAAGTTCTGTCCAAGCCCGGTTGAAATCTGCCAGTGCAGGGACCTCCAACAGCAAGGAAGATGGCATTTCTAGTTTGGAGACAGCGGTTTCCTTGGCAACCACAGGTTGTGTCACCAGAGCAACAGTCTGACTAGGAGCTAAATTTTTTTAAAAAAAAGAAAAATAAAATATTAGAAACAGAAGATAAGAAGACAATTTCAATAAAAATAAAACTGATGTAAAGGCAACAGTTTCAACCGAAGTATTATTTATGGCATCATGTGTTTTTCCCCTAACCATATGGACACTTTAGACAGTACTGCATTATAGAAAAATTCAAAGATCCCAACTTTTCATTAATAAACATTTAACAGTCTTTCAAATGGTTTTGATTATCCTCATGGCTGAGCAATTAATTTAATTTAGAAAGTCCTTCTCAATGACAATTATACAGGTTGTGGAACTGGTAAAGAAAAATAGAAAGTATTCAGACTGTGCCAGGTAAATAAGTTTTACCTATTTTTTTTAGTCAAGAGGGGAAAAAAAGTAAAGATTGGATAAGATCTTATTTCAAACTTATGATTTCCCTGAATAGGAAGTAAATTACTTTGGTGGTGGACTCTAGAGAAATCAAAGCCAATGAAATGTTCTTGTCTTTGCTCTGTTATATTGGGAGTAGCTTATATATATATTTTTTCCTTTGCTTTCAGACTGGTAATAAAGAGGCTAGCAGTGAAGAAAATCTAAGCTAGTTATTTTTGAAAAATCAGGACTAGTAACGTTTTTACATTTGGATAATGAAACATGGTTTCAAAGTTACTAAGAAATATTAAATTAATATGAATAGTGGTGAACACTGTAGTGTAAGGTAGCATATGGTAATAGTTAAGATCTGAAGTTTCAGACTAAAACCCCCCTGGGAGAGAATACCTCTCTCTGTCTTAGGAACTCTGTGACCTTGGTTAAGTTACCAAACTTCTCTAAATTTCAGGTTTTCTCTTCAGCAAGTAAGGATAATGATGGGGTTAATGTCATAGGGGCAACTGTGTAGATTCAATGACTAATACAAGAAATGCACATAGCACAGTACCAGGAAAATAAAAGGAAAAATATTAGCATAGTTCCTGACACTAGTAGGTAATTGCGTTAGGTATTACTATATATATATATATATATATATATATATGATAAATAAGCAGAATGATAAACAAATATGGTGAGAAGTTAGAGATAAGGGATTGAAATATATAAAATATTTGGGGAAAAACTCAGCCAAAGGCCTAGTATAGCCCTATATGTACTGAAGGGCTGAATTTGCTGGTGTGAATATCAACAAATAAATATCAACAAACAGCTGGGTTATCTCAGGTGAGTGATGAAGGATAAGGAGTGTCACATTGAGTTCATAGGCAATGGCTTCTGGAGCCTGATACACCCAGGAGACTGGTAGTGAAGAAAAAGTGGCCTGTGTAGTTCAGAAGGAAAGTTTTGAAGTAAAGCTGCAAACACAGCATCTCAATGGGAAATCCAGGAGGTATGGACAATAAGGCAATTGTTCTAGAAGCATGAAGAAAATGTGCCATATGGCATTCCATTCTGACGTGACCATAAATGACTTTTCATGGTTATATCACTTTCAGCTTTTTTAAGGTTGTCTTTTTGTTACAGAAGATGATGAAAGGAATGGAGGCATTTCTCCTATCTCTCAAGATTCTTGGGGAGAACAAGAGGTTCCTACAAGTGGAAGAAGAAATCTTGAACAAGGCAGAAATTAAAAAAAAAAGTGAGGTGACAGATAGAATGAAAACTAATGCCAAGATTGGGACTTCCCTGGAGGTTTGGTAGTTAAGATTTTGCCTTCTAGTACAGGGGGTGTGGGTTTGATCCCTGGCTGGGGATCTAGGATCCAAAATGTCTCAGGGCCATAATGCCAGGGCACAGAACCAGAGGCGATATTGTAGAAAATTCAATAAAGACTTAAAAAAAAAAAAAAAAAAAAACTAATGCCAAGAAGTAATGACTAAAAAGACAATGATACTGAGGAGATGGAGAAGAAATAGTTTCCCAAAGCTATCTCACTACTCTAAGGTTTTTTTCTAGAAAGAATGAAACATAATCTGAAGCAGAAATAGCATCCTGTGACTCCACAGCCTAGTAGGAGAAAGCATGGGAGCCAATAGGTTCTAAAAATCTTAAAAGGGATTCCAAGAGAAGAGCCGAATTCCTGGAGAGAACACATGGGTGAGGATGAAAAGAGAGCTAAAATAAAATATCACCGTAGGAGCTAACTGTGGAATGCCTAGCTGACTAGGAAATATGGACAGATTGTTCTTAAAATACAAAACAATAGATATTCTGGCAACACACAGTATTTTGGGGAGGATTTCAAGGTTCTGGGAGATGTCAGATGCTTTTTTTTTAACTGACTTGATGAAAAATTCACTGTCAAAAGAGAGTAGGAATGAGATTTTTTTTTTCTCTAGACTTGTTTCTGACCAACAAAGAAGTAGCTTAATGAAGTGGAAATGATCACATCATCTTAAATTTCTATATAGCCAAGAATAAAAAGGCAGAGAATCATCAGACTTCAACTGTTTTCTGGAACACACATTTTTTGGAGTGGGTAAGTCTACTGGAAAGAAAGGCTAGGACCAGAGATTGAAAAATAATGTTTTAAGATGACTAAAAAGTACAATTAACATTGAGAGGGTAATATCACAAAATTCTCCAATGGGGGAAAAAGTATCACCAAGTACAAAGACAGCTAAAAAAGATTCAGAGGAGAGTTGAGAGGCAGAGCAATGCAGCCATCTATGCTGCCACTATGGGCAAAGGATATGATTTATGGACTCATCGGGCAGGCCATAGTCAAAGCTGTGGTTTTTCCAGTAGTCATGTATGGGTGTGAGAGTTGGACCATAAAGAAGGCTGAGTGCCAAGGAATTGATGCTTTGGAACTGTGGTGCTAGAGAAGACTCTTGAGAGTCCCTTGGTGCTGGGAAAGATTGAGGGCAGGAGAAGGGCATCATAGAATCGAGCAGGTGTTCAACTATGACCTCTGAATACATGAATGAGACTGATCCTCCTAGCACTGCTCTGACAGTAGATACACTGTGTGTGTTTTTCCCTTCTGCTGTTCAACCAATGTTTATTGGCTGCTCACCTTCTAAATTAGCATGACTTTTTAGGTCCTGTGCTCTCTGAACCAGACTTCCAACTCCAGCCTCATCTCCCTCCATTCTTCCCATGCTCTCGGTCTCTATGTGGCATTCTCCAATTAGAACAGACCATCTCACACTTTTTTGCCCTTCCATATGCTCTATATACTTTTTAAAAACTCCTCTCCCTTCCCCAGACAAAAGCCTCAATTCCTTTTCAAATCCCAACTCTAGATTTCTGTCTTTTTTTGGGGTACCAGGGTAAGTGTATAACTAAAAATCTAAAATAAATAAATAAATAAAAATCTCTCAGAGGCATAGAGTTATACTAGTCTTTGGGGTCTTAAACACATTGAATCTTTAACATTTTATTACTAAAATATAATAATCACTAGGAAGAACAAAATCTTGCACCATTATTAGGGTTGGGGATTTTAAGATGGCTACAGCGTAGCTGATAGTACTTCAGAGCTGGATTCTAAACTCCAGAAACTTTGGGTCTCCAAGAATAGACAAAAAAAGTGCTATAAAAAACTAGAAAGAGGCAAATTTTCATCTATCACATACATTTTATGGGCCAATTCTATCTATAACACTACTTGGAAAATATTTCATTCTTCCTAAAAAGACTTAGGGGCTTCCCTGGTGACTCAGACAGTAAAGAGTCTGCTTGCAGTGCAGGAGACCTGGGTTAAATCCCTGGGTTGGCAAGATCCTTGGAGAAGGGAATGGCTACCCACTCCAGTATTCTTGTCTGGAGAATCCCACAGATAGAGTAGGCTGCCATGCTACAGTCCATGGGGTTGCAAAGAATCAGACATGACTGAGCAACTAAACACAAAAAGACTTGCCTCTAGATTCATGTATGTGCATATACTTTATTTATTTTTTTATTAAGCAAGATGTGTCAAAGGAAAAATTTTGAGATCTTATTTTATTATGTATATCACATACCAACTCACACTGCATTTTCAGATGCCTTTATTTTTATCTAAAGAGAAAAAAAATGAGGTTGTTTCTTTTCTATGTCATTTTACTAAAAACATAAGCAAATCACCTTATTAGGTGGTCAAGAGGTAGTTTAAGTGGTTTTTCCCAGACTGAGCAACAGAATCTTGATGCCAAGGGTCAGGGAAGGGTATTTACTTATTACGGGGGAGTCTTCTTTTAACTGTATAATTTAAAAGATGCAAAGAGGATTTCTTGAGAGTTTTCTCAACCCATAAAGCTAATCAGGGAAGCAGTTAGGATATGTAAATGAATACACAGAATCTTAAGCACAAAGTTCTAGGATGGGTTTCCAGGTTCTCCTCCTTAAGGAGTACCAAAAATGGCTTCCCCTCCGGCCAGTGGGGATCCTTTTCTTCCTGTTTAATGCCCCCACAGTTTGATATGCTTGTCGAGATATCTGACCCTTGCCTCAGGCCACTGCCCAGGGTCACAAGAAGTTGGCCCTAGTAATGGTTGCTTCAAATCTCTGCTTCTTTAAAACCAAGGTCATCCTTCTCAAGTCTGAAGGAGAAAGTATCTCTTCCAGCATGGGGAAGAGTCTTTACGGTGTCACACTATTAACCGTCCCTCCAGCAACAGGCGCTAGTGTCCTTGGTTAATCAGTTCATGTCAGAACAGCATGCATTACAATGTGTATAACTAAGCCAAGTAGATAGGTAAAAAGATAAATAGATATATCAACAGATAAGTGCATGCACACACACACAGACCCTGTGTAGTTTGACTACTAATTGTAGCATAAGGTGTTTCATATGCATTCATTAGAAAATTAAAATAACTCTACTAAAAACTATTTCCTTTCCATAGTTAGCATACAAAAAGTCAAGCTCAAAATTGCTGAAAGGTATCAAGTTTGGCATACTGGAATAGTAGCATGAGTAACAGTAGGTGTAATATACTATTGCAAACCACAGCTTTGCTCTGAGTATTTTGTTAATTAAAAGGTGTTAGCTTTAGGAGGGAACTCTCATTTTTTCAAAAGTGTTTGAAGAACATTTCTGTAGTCTAAAATTTAAATTGCTTTTGAGGGTACATGATTAGTCAGACTAACAGCTTTACTTAGAGCTTTAGAGGAACTACTAAATCTTTTAAAAAACACATACACAATGTGTTTGGAATACTTTCTTTGAAGTATTCACACATGGTTTTTCTGTAATTCACAGGTCTCCTTTGATTGATAAGACAACAAGGAACACATATTCTATTTCTAGCTTTGTTGAATGAATGTGGGTAATTTTTGGTTTTCTTTCCTTTGATATTTGAAAAATCAGTCACTGACTAAATGATAAATTATTGGACTCACACTAATACAGATATCTAAAAAGTACCATTTGGTATATGTGGTTAAATTGAATTACTGTCTAACACTAGCTATAGGAAAGACTGTTTTAGCTATTATCCATATCACCAATGGATAAAACAACTGTTCTCCATGCAAGCAACACAGGGAAAGTTTTCTTTTTGAGTATTTAGAAGGATGGCATGTAGTTTAATAAAACCCATATGAGAAAGTTGCATGGTACCAAAATTAGAAATCATGCATAGACTCTAAAAGGACCTCACTTCTCTCTAAATATTTGTAGTCTACAGGTACACGTGAAAAATTAGAAACAAACACTGTGAATCCATAAACATGTATTTTTGTCTATATTCTTTCTCATCATTCTAAAGATGAAATAATATATATGATTCAACTATCATCAATTATTTACATTTTAGCACAGTAGGAGCTTGTATTATACATGGGAAGTCCTGGAGAAAAGGAACTTAAGGATTCATGATAACCAATTATATTTCTGGACTTGAGAAACAAATTATTTGACAGTAAGACCCATAGACTTTTAAAGCTTAGCAATGCTACTTTATCACTTTTTAATTGATTCTTTTCTTCTACCAAGTATGTAATCCAAGTAAGAAATATTTTCTGCCACTTGGAAAAGAGATCACCACCTACACTCTCACCACAATCATTTACTCAGGGTTTTCTACATGCCAGGCAAGGTTACTGATAAGCCCTGTTTAATGTTTACCAAATGATTTTCAGGTTGGCATTATTTCCATTTAACTAAAAGGTAAAATACCTTGCTGAGGGCTTCACATTAACAAATGACAATGCTAAGACAGTGTGCTTAACCACTATACCTATTTCTAAGGCTGATATAATCATCAGATATTTTTCATGCATGTCCCACTCAAAATATAATATTATTAATTACTCAAATACTTTTGACTCCAAGAGCTATAGTTTATAGCCTATGGTATCCACAAAATCATCTAATGTTCATTCTAATTAGGGAGAGAAGATCACCTTGAACTACTCACAAAAATATGGATTATAAAAATCAAGTGAGGGAATTCCCTGGTGGTCCAGTGCTTAGAACTCTGCACTCTCACTAATGAGGGCCCAGGTCATATACCTGATTGGGGGACTAAGATCCCACAAGCTGCACAGAGTGATGGCCAAAAAAAAAATCAAGTAAATCTGGTTTCCTCCCACAAGTTGAATATTATTCTTGAGGACTATCTCCAACCTGACTTCACCCAAACAAGGATCCTTTCTACACTAATTTGAAGACAGAAATAACCTTGCCATTCCCTCTTTTTCGCTTGAATCTTTTAACTTGTATATATGAATTATTATTCATATATGGATTCATAACTCATGAATTCTTCACACATGCAGTCAATAAAAAGCAGTGTTTCTCAACCGTATCACTGTTAGTATTCTGGCATGGATAAGTCTTTGGTGTGAGGGGCTCACCTGTGCTTTGTGGGATGTTTATCAGTATCCTTGGCCAGAGTACCTTCCCAGTTTTGACAACCAGAAATGTTTTCAGACATTATCAAATGTCTCTGAAAGCGGCCGGGGCAGGGGGCAGGGGGAGTGGGGGGTGGCGAGGCGGATTGCTTCTGGTCCAAAATCACTAATTCAAAGGGTTTTAAATTTCTCTTCCTCAATCTCTCTCCTTCTCCTGTGTGTGTGTGTGTGTGTGTGTGTGTGTGTGTGTGGTTTATATACTTGCCTAACATTTGTAGTGGACATGGACATCTTTTACATCACATTGGACATCACATTGGTGCACCAGCATTTTCGTGGGAGACAACTTTTCCACAGACTAGGGTGGGGGGATGGTTTGGGGATGATTCAAACACATTATATTTAGTGTTCATGTTATTTCTATTATTATTATTACCCCAGCTCCACCTCAGATCATCAGGCATTAGATCCTAGAGGTTGGGGACACCTGCTTTAAGTCCATCCAAGTTTATGCTCTCCTATACCTTAGAAGTATAGGTTAAGTGAAAGTCAGCACTTCTGTTAGCCACAGGATACTGGGCAGACACTGAGACACAGTAAATACTTGAAGCTATAGCTATGAGGGACAGTAAATAATATGACACAGGCAATGCCATGATGATAAAAGTGAAAGCTTCTCTGGCAGAGAGTAAATGACCACAAATTCTTTCTCTTCCTGCATCTATACCCTTGTAATGAGACATTCCAGATGCTCCCATCAAAAGCCGTAGTATATTTCTCCATTCATTGAATGTGGATGGGATATTATTAAACACGACCATAAGCAAAGGTTTGAGAACTTCTTAGCTATTGGGCTATGAGTGGAAACCTTTCACCACTATGCAAACTTCACTGGCCTACTGAATGATGATAGGCAAGTGGCTCTGTCACATCCATTGTCTCATCCAATAATCAAGTACCAAACACATGAGTGAGGCCATTGACTACCAGTTGACCATTAATACATGAGTGAGTCTAGCTGTGACTAACAAAGGAATCACTGAGACACCCAATCCAAAGCAGACCCCCAAATGATGAGCTAAATAAATGATTCCTATTTTAAGCCACTACATGTGGGAGTCACTTGCTATAGAACAATACATGATACAACCTCCATTTTTACCAATTAAAGACTTGCATCCAAAACAAGTTTAAAATGGTCCTCCCATTGCTACAGAAATAAAACAAATGCTGATCCAACAAAGAGAACACAGTTAAGAAAGAGTCTTCTAGTTAGAGTGTGAAAAAGAGAAAACTGAAGATACACATAATCATTCTATGATGCCTATAATTCAGGCAGTCAATATTTTATAGGATATTTGAAAAGCCAAGCATTTAGTAAAAATTCATTGTTAGTACACTTAAAACTATGTAAATGAAAAGAGTAGAGAATGTAATAATGATGGCCATGAAGCAGGCAGACCAGTGCAGAAAACAAGGGAAGAAAAGTCAGATCAGACCATAAAAAAGACCATGCTATTGATGAAGAATGATCATCAATTCTAAAACTGCCATCAGAATAAAATGCATACATTCATTTGGGTATAACCAGCTAGAAAACAGGGCTTCCCTGGGTAGCTCAGCTGGTAAAGAGCCTGGCTGCAATGCAGGAGACCCCAGTTCGATTCCTGGGTCAGGAAGATCCTCTAGAGAAGGGATAGGCTACCCATTCCAGTATTCTTGGGCTTCCCTCTGCCTGCAGTGCAGGAGACCTGGGTTCGATTCCTGGGTTGGGAAGATCCTTTGGAGAAGGGCATGGCAACCCACTCCAGTATTCTTGCCTGGCCATGGACAGAGAAGCCTGGTGGGGTACAGTCCATGGGGTTGCAAAGAGTCAGACACGATTGAGTGACTAGCCACAGCATAGCAGCTAGAGTTCATCACATAGTTCTCATAATAGTAAATACACTGCTGTTCTATCAAAAATTTTAGCACCTTGAAAAATTCTTAAAGGATCCAATCTGCTTTTTGTTTTCAACAGAATTGCCCCTACCTGAATATTAAAGATAAGATTCTGTAGTAAAACATGAACAAAACCAGGTAAGCAGTGTTCTCTACATAATTCAGTCCAAATGAGTCTCATATTTGCTTGGGTAAGCTATGTTTTTACCCTCAGAAGCAAAATAACTAGCAGTGAGTTTTTCAAGTTGTTAAACATGTGCCAGGTCCTCCCTCACAAGCCGCACCCTTGAGATAAGCTACTTAAAGGATCAAATTTATCTTTTTCTTCATCACCAGCCCAGTGTGATGTCTGATACACAGTGGCCTCAACCAACATTTGCTGCTGTTGTTATCCAGATTAGAATGAAGCAGAATCCTGAAGGGATGCATAAGAGAGAGGGAGGGTGGTGGAAAGAGAGACTGATTCATTAGAGTCTCAATCTAGAGTTTCATCAGCCAGAACAAAGCAAAGGAACCATTAGCTCCAACGTAAATGAAATAGTATTAAGTAGTCTTAACATGTAAATTCTTTTGGCCTAAATTCATAATAATACCTTACATCTGTACAGAGCTATACAGTATAAAAGCACAAAAGTGTCATTTCAGTCATTTTATCCATTGACTTCTCACCATAACACTTGAGTGTGGGCAGGGAGAGCAACATTGCTATCAATTTGCAGGAGAGGACACTAAGATTTGGATAAATTAAAATACTTCTCCAGGGTCAAAATCTAGTAAGTTAGATGGAAATTCCCAAGCAATCTATATTTTAAGAAGGAAGGCTCTGAGTTGACTGATGAAAGAGGGATTCATGAAAAACCCAATTAAAAAATCTGCAAAGTATGTGAATATACATTTCTTGAGAGAAGATACATGAATGGCCAATAAACACATGGAAAGGTATCAACATCACTAATCATCAGGGAAATGCAAATCAAAGTCGGAGGTGGGGGAGGGAGGAAGAGAGAGAGAATGAGAACAAGTGTTGGTGAGGATGTGGATAAATTGGAACCCGTGTGCAATGTAGTTGGGAATGTAAAATGGTACAGCCTCTGTGGGAAGCAGTATGGAGTTTCTTTAAAAAGTTGAAACTAGAATTACCATACAACCCAGCAATCATACTTCTGAATATATAGTATATCCAAAAGAATTGAAAATAGGATCTTAAAGAGATATTTGGACACTGATGTTCATTGCAGCATTTTTGAAAAAGTCAAGAGGTGGGAAAAACCTAAATGTCCATTGACAGATAAATGGATAGGGAAAATGTGGTATAAGTATACAATGGAATATTATTTAGCCTTACAAAGAAGTAAATCCTGGACTTCCCGAGTGGTACAGTGGATAGGAATCTGCCCACCAATGCAGGGGACATGGGTTTGATCTCTGGTCAGGGAAGATTCCACATGCCGCAGAGCAACTCAGCCCGTGTGCCACAACTACTGAGCCACAATACTGAGCCCACCGGCCACAACTGCTGAAGCCCACTGTGCTCCGCAACAAGAAAAAGCATCACAATGAGAAAATCACAACGCAACTAGAGAAAGGCCATGCATAGTAATGAAGACCCAGCACAGTCAAAAAAAATTTTTTAAAGGAAATTCTATCATATGCTATAGAGTTTCTGTTTGCACGATGAAAAATTTATAGAGATCTGTTGTGCAATGGCAAAAAATTAGCACACTGTATACTTTAAATGGTTAAGATAGTAAATTTTATGTGTTTTTCACTACAACTTTTACAAAAAGGAGTCCATAGACCAGCCAAAGTGTGGACTTCTTTCTTTCCCTTCTGGGCTAAGGAGATTTAAAAGAGATCTTTGAATACCAAAATAAAGACCATCCTGTAAATAACCAGTGGTTCTGACACATGTAGGCCCAGTGAAAAATGACCAATTTCTTTTTCTGTCATTACACCTCCTTCTTTGTAACCTTTGTGGGGTAAAGAAGAATATGCCAATACCTCTCTGTGGTGGATATTATGGGGCCCCATTGCACTTCTCCTGGAGTCGACGGACCCACACACCAGGTTCTGTTAATAATGACTGCTAATGCGTCCCTCCCTGAGGCTTTCTGTCGGTCAGTACAAGGATATTAAGGCCCAGCTCACCTGCCTCAATTTTAGACAACTATGAAGGATGAATCCAGCTCCCAGCTCTCTGTCAGTTTGGCTTCAGTTCAGTTCAGTTCAGTCGCTCAGTCGTGTCCGAATCTTTGTGACCCCATGGCTGCAGTATTCACTGCTCTGTGGATCAGCCTCTCCCACTCTGTCCAGTAACACTGCCCTCACTTCCTTACAGGTAGATCTACCAATACTCATTCCCACTAAACCTAATGAATGCAACTTTTTGTCTCAGACCATGCTTCCAGGAAATCCAATCTAAGATACCATCTTTTGACCCCTTAGACACCTAAATACACGATTTCCTTTCTAATACATAAAAGCAACATGGCATTCAATTCTGGAGTAATATTATTTAAATTATGTATTAACATCACATGTTGTATAGTTCAATCTTCAGTTGAATGCTCTGGAAACTTACCAAAAGGCAGGCAACCACTTGGTGGCATATTTACTACTTAAAGGTTTATAAAAAGGTTTTTATACTCTGGTTATAGCTGAGTTTCAATTTATCATCTGAGTAGCAGCTTTGTAAGTGAAATCTGAACACATCCTATAACTAAAACACCAAAGAGTTTGACAAATCCCAATACTAAAGTCTTGAACTCTGTCTCTATAATGACACTGGAAATGTAACTGCCATCTTGTGTTAGTTTGATCTGATTGTGCTGAGCTGAACTTAGCTTTTAAAGTTCTGGGTCAGTAAACACCTTACAAACTGCAGGTATGGCAAACACACTAACTGAAGTAGCTCAACTAGCTCCATCAAAATCAATTCATGTTTTCATTTAACTTGTAGAAGAGCATACTATGCCCACAAGTGCAGTAACTATGAGCTATACAATAGGAACCAAAAATCAAAGGTAGAAAACAAGTACCAATTACAAAGGGAAAATTGCTTGTTACAGGCACAAAAATAAGATTATGATGTTTGTTTCTTTAAATCATGCTCACCAAGCCATCTCAAATTCCTTTTGAAGGAGAGGTAATCATAAATAAAAACACGGTTAAGTGGTTATAAATCACGCTATTAAAGCAATAGCATGATTACTCTTAGGAGCAATGCACGTACTTCCTATCGTTTCAGACCCGAAATCTCATGGTCCTAATCCTTTGGATGAATGGGTCTCAAATTAAGAGTGTAAAGAGAGTCTGGAAAAGCTGTGAGTCTATAGTTCATGGTTTCTGAAATAGGAGCATAGCTTACATTTTCACTTGAAAAGATTTGTGAAGCTGAACCTCTTATTTCTGCTACTTAAGAACAGAAAATTTTATCGGATCAGGGCTAATGTTTAGTCCTTTAAAAGAATCAGTAAATCATATTTAAACCTAGTAACACTGGTACTATTCCCATGATGTCAGTGTTTTATATAAAAGACAGAATTACACCAAATTTTTGCATTTGAGAACAGTACTTGAAAATGAAGTTCTAAGTAAAATGGAGTTATATTTCAGAGTCAAATAAATACTCTAAGGTAAAGTTAATTACACAGTCCACAACAGAAAACTATGCTTCATTTTTTTGTTAGGAGAAAGGTAACATTGGGCTGTATCCTGCAGGCCTCCAAGGTCTGTGTGTGCCCAGCTTCCAGACCAAAGAAAGAACCTAGAGTTGGCGACAGAGACATCAGTGGTTTAAAGGATGGAGGAGCTTACATGTCTGCAGCAAGGCCCTGGCGTGACACCCCAGTGAGCACAGTGGACTGCAGGTTGGGCAGAACATGGTGGCTGGTAGGCTTGCTTCCAAGAGGAAGGGGAATTGACTGCAGGTGGGCTCATCAGTTACCAGGGAGACCAGTAGAGGGCACACCCCTCACCACCCCTTTGATGAGAACAATCACCAGCTGGGGCCTGGGGCGAGTATGGAGGAGGGGTGTGTGTGTGTGTGTGTGTGCACATGCATGTGAGCACTTGCGTGCACAAGCACACACACACTCAGTTTGGACTGACTCTTGGTGATCCTATGGATGGTGGTGGCCTGCTTTGCTGTCCATGGTGTTCTTCAGGCAAGAATATTGGAATGGGTTGCCATGTCCTCCTCCAGGGGATCTTCCTGACCCAGGGGATCGAAACTGCATCTCTTATGTCTTCTGCATGGGCAGATGGATTCTTTACCACTAGCACCACCTGGGAAGCCCATGTAAGGAGGTCAGTCCTGTGCATAAGATACAGGTGAAGCAGGCACCAGTGGGCAAGAGATGGACGGAGAGCAAGAGAACAGCCATCTCGAGTCGAAAATTGATGTTCCCTTTATCCCAAGATATTTTGGTTTGGAGTAAAATATATTTCCTTTATTATTGTTAAAATTACAGCCTATAGAAGATCGTAGAAGTCAGGAATGTAGCAGATTCATCCCAATGTTCACAGCTGCATTTTTTATAGTTGACAAGATGTGGAAGCAACCCAAGTGTCCATCAATCAGGAATGGCTAAAAATGTGGTATATGTATACAATGCAATATTACTCAGCCACAAAACAGAATGAAATTTTGCCATTTGCAACAACATAGTTGGACTTGGAGAGTCTTATGCTAAAGTGAAATGAGTCAGAGAAAGAAAAGAATATACTATATGATGCCACATATTTGGAATCTAAAAAATACAACAAACTAGCGAATATAACAAAAAAGCAGCAGACTTACAGATACAGAGAACAAACTCATGGTTACCAGTGGGGAGAGGGAAGGGGGTGGGCAAGGCGATATGGGACAGGGGATTAAAGGTACAAACTATTATGTATAAAATAAATAAGCTACAGGCATATATTGTCTAACACAGGGAATATAGATAATATTTTATAATTATTATAAATGAACTATACCTTTACTATAGTATAGTAAAGTATTACTTTCAGTTCAGTTCAATTGCTAAGTCATGTCTGACTCTTTGCAACCCCATGGACTGCAGCCTACCAGGCTTACCTTTAAAAATTGTGATCCTATATTGTATACCTGTGACTTATATGACATTGTATATGAACTACCATTCAATAGAATATATCAATAATAAAATTATAGCCTATATTAACCTATATTTTAAGATACAAAGAATTAAAGGTGGAAATTCTTCATTGTTTTTCCTACTTTTGTCCTACCTCAAAGGCATGGCTGTTATGTGCTAATAGATATTCTTACCAACAAATTAATTTCTATACATTCAATTGATAAAGTACACTTTTTGTGGAAAATAAGGACCCGGACAGAAGTAAATAGCTAGGCAGAAAGGTCAATTCACTAACAAAAAGTGGGGCCAATTCACTATTTTCAGCATGATGTTCCCATTCAATTTGATGTAACAGTGGAAAAGAAGGACTTAAGGACTGAAGCTTTCTGCCATAAGGGTGATGTCACCTGCATATCTGCAGTTATTGATATTTCTCCTGGCAATAAGCGAAGAGGAACTGAAGAGCCTCTTGATGAAAGTGAAAGAGGTGAGTGAAAAATCTGGCTTAAAACTCAACATTGAAAAAACTAAAATCATGGCATCCAGTTCCATAATTTCATGGCAAATAGATGGGGAAACAATGAAAACAGTGACAAGCTTTATTTTCTTGGGCTCCAAAATCACTACAGATGGTGACTGCAGCCATGAAATTAAAGATGCTTGCTCATTGGAAGAAAAGCTATGACCAACCTAGACAGCATACTAAAAAGCAGAGACATTACTTTGCCAACAAAGGTCCGTCTATTCAAAGCTATGGTTTTTTCCAGTAGTCATGTATGGATGTGAGAGTTGGGCCATAAAGAAAGCTGAGCACTGAAGAACTGATGCTTTTGAACTGTGGTGTTGGAGAAGACTCTTGAGAGTCCCTTGGACTGCAAGGAGATCCAACCAGTCCATTCTAAAGGAAATCAGTCCTGAATATTCATTGGAAGGACAGATACTGAAGCTGAAGCTCCAGTACTTTGGCCACCTGATGCGAAGGATTGACTCATTGGAAAAGACCTGGATACTGGCAAATATTGAAAGCAGGAGGAGAGGGGGATAACAGAGGATGAGATGGTTGGATAGCATCACTGACTCGATGGATTTGAGTTTGAACAAGCTCCAGGAGTTGGTGATGGACAAGGAAGCCTAGAGTGCTGCAGTCCATGGGGTCGCAAATAGCTGGACATGACTGCGCAACTGAACCAAAGGACTGAAGCACTGTGAGACTGAATTGCTAAAATGGACAATCTTTGTCACTGACAGTGGCGGCCTAAGGTCACTACAACTGGGTGAATTTAACAGGTGAAACAGTAACAAGTCAGAGGTCTTTCATTCATCTATTTTCAGGGATGATCTTTTGGGGTTTATTGAATCAGATTCTGTTATCACTTAGTCATATAAGTAAGTAAACTATTCTATAAAAATATGTTATCAGTCACTATTTTTCAATGCCATAGACATATATGTTATAGAAATTTGATTTTCAGAGAAGTTAACTTATTTTATATACCTAAAGCCATAGACACTATACCTGATAGCATGATCAAAAGCTGTTTCATTTGAGAGAAACTGATCATTTAACAACTAAAGAAATCAAGGCCTAAAGCATTGAATGGTTTGTCTAAGATTTCTATTCCCCAGCTGGCTTGAGACCAAATGAGGACCAGAATCTAGGGCTCTGAATTCTCAATTCAATAAGCTTTTTACTGTGCCAGTGGTTCTCATTAGGAACATGCTTCTGCAACCTCAAAAATGTCACATGCCTCTGCATAATAATCACATCTCCAGATTGCACAGATTGAGAAAAACAGCGACAAAAATCCACTTATTCTGAATTCAGTAATATTCTAATTTTACATTTTATTAATTGTAGTACCATTTAACGTCACTTTGAAAATATCTACTACATATATGTGGAGACACATAACTTATTTGATCCACAGACAACACTTGCTCAATGATTTGAGAACTGATTTCAGTGATACTAGGAAATCTCACTTATCTCCAGCCTCTAGGTTGAGAATCTCTATCATGCTGATCACTGCTTCATATTACTCTGATCAAGTATCTTCAAAACTCCCGTTCCTTCCCCTTACAGTTGATTTCAGTTAAGTGTTGCCAAAAAATGGTATCATGATCTTTTAAGGATGGCTTATATCACAGATGGAGGTTCCCTCATGGCTCAGAGGGTAAATAATCTGCCTGCAATGCAGGAGACCCGGGTTTGATTCCTGTGTCAGGAAGATCCCCTGGAGAAGGGAATGGTAACCCACTCCAGTATTCTTGCCTGGAGAATTCCATGGACAGAGGAGCCTGTGGGTTACCGTCCATGGGGTCACAAAGAGTCGGATATGACTGAGTGACTAACACTTTATAGCACAGACAAAAGCTGAATTTTTACAATTAGTTTTTATAAATTAGAGGAGATTTAAGATTGTCAGTATCACAATACTCTCAGTTACTTAACATTCTGATATGCTTTTCTGATTGGGAGAAAAGGGCACAGTCAGAGTTTGAATTTGGCTATCCTGCAGGTTATTTCACTCACTTTTTTGTATACTGTAGCCCCTGACATGAATATACCCATGTGTATATTTGAATATCACTACCATGTGTAATGAGATTGGTGAGGTAGGGAGGAGGAGGAGACAAATGGTGAGAAACACCACAGGACCATGTTTAAATATCTGAATTTGCCTTCACTTTACTTATAGAAAATTATTTTCTACTACTTACCCAAAATGCCCATGTTGTCTCTGACTAGGCAGTCTCTTCATGAAATTCTCAATATGCTTTTATTCTTTAGAAAATGAATCTATCCAAGTTGTTCCTCAGACTTAAGTATCTTCTTCACTTATTCTAATCCTTCCTATCTTTTATGATCAGAATCTCATGTCACTGAGGTCTTTGTTGACAACTCGAGTTACGTCTGAACTTTGAATTCTTATGTTGATGGCAGTTTTATGTAAAAAAAAAAAAAGCTGTTTGATTACATTTCCATATATTATTCTTTACTGATCCAATTATAAAATTTTAGAATTGGAAGGAATTTGTGTGAATTCCAGTGCTGAACTTTAAAATCGGTCACCTCTGAACATTGTAAATCTTAGACTGAATTGTTTTGAAAATAATTCAGCAGACCCTCGATATTCTCAAGATGTGTATCTATGGGCCTTTGCAAATCAAAAAGTAGATGTGGGTGATCAGCTAGACTTATGTAGGACTTAAGGGATTTCCCTCTGCCTAATAGATTTTCAGAACATGAGACTAGTGTTAAAAGTTTTACATATTTAAGCCAGTCCAACCATCCAACAGTGTAAATGTTGTCAACCCCACTGGAAACCATTACATAGCATGGACCTTCGGAAAGTAAATTTCTATTACTTCATATGAATTATTTAGCTCAGGACAACATTTTAAGACTTCCTATTCAGATTATAAAAAGCAAATCACATCTCTTATTTTGAAAATTATTTTAGTCTACACAAATCATTCTGATTATTGGCATTATAGCAAAAATTTCAAAATGTAAGAAATGTTTTCAAAATGTTTTTTATCATTATAAATCAACATGAATATTTTATTTTATATATTTTCCAAAAAGAAATAATGGGTTCATAAATGAGAAAGCTTTTATAATGTGACTTTGATAGTGTGAATTTAGTCTAACAGAATGGGTTTCATTCAAATATTATTACTGAATAACTCCTAACTTGGTGACGCATCTGGGCTTCCTTAGTAAGAGAGTCATGTAGATGAATATATTTAAATATTTATTTCCAAGGCCTCTGTAGAAATAGGTAATCAAGTTTTTTTTTTTTTTTTTTTTTTTTACATGATTTTATTTATTTTTTGGCTGTGCTGGGTCTTTGGTGCTCATGTAGGCTTTCTCTAGTTGTGGTGAGCGGGGGCTACTCGCTGGTGGTGCACAGGCTTCTCATTGCGGTGGTTTCTCTTGCTGCGGAGCACAGGCTTAGGGCACGCAGGCCTCAGCAGTTGCGGCTAGAGCACAGGCTCAATAGTTGTGGTGCACAAGCTTAGTTGCTCCATGGTACGTGGGATCTTTCCGGATCAGGGATCGAACCCACGTCTCCTGCACTGGCAGGTGTTCTTTACCACCGAGCCACCAGAGAAGTCCCAAGTTATTCTTATTTTAATAAAGCTGTGAATATATGTCATAACAAAGGACAATTATACTCTAGATAAATACAGCACTTGACTGTGTTACACAGGAAGTACTCTCTAGGGTTAAATGCTAAGGAAGTTATTATTAATACATAACTTTTCCTGACAACTCTGTATTTTGAAAGGCAAAATTCTCACATTGTATTATCTGAGACTATAACACAGTTGGACCGGTTTAGAGCAAAACTCGGGTATGGGAAGTGCTTTTAAAATTGATTGAAGGTTATAGAATATGTCTAAAATCTCGAGCATCATTAATAAAGTTCACTCTACTTGGTCTTATTACTCAATTCACATCCTTTCTGGGAGATGAACTATCTCAAAATTCAAGACCTAACAGTAATGTACCATTATTGCAGAGTTGCTGTGAAACATTCCTGGGGCTCTGACCAGGATGATTGAGAGGACTACTAAATGCTGAAAAGTGGATGTGACCAGGGAATGGCTTGGCTGTTTGCCAGTGCAAGAAATAACTTGATGCTGACATTAAGCAGTAGCTGAAGAATCTTTTAATAGTTTAGGCGCTTTTTCTAAATCCTCCAGTTATGCTTCACTGATTAAATTATTAAGAACCTCTGATTTAGCTGTTTCATATTTTAGATGTGAGTGGAGATGTTTTGAAATGATTTCCATTATTCATGGCTTCTTGTTTTTCAAAATTAAACTTATAGGATGCTGAGATAATCCCTTTTTATTAGGTCTGCAGACACTGAGAAGACACTAAAAAGCAAAATAGCTGTGTGAAAGTATCATTTTCCTTAACAATACTGTATTATGCTGGACTAGTTTTTTCCCCCCTTAGCTGAGTTACAGACATTTCAATTAATGCTATTAAACCAGTTGTTAAGATCTTAAAAATGGCTCCAACTAACTTCCAGATGTTTTGTATGTATGTGTGTGTATGTGTGTGCTCAGTCATGTCTGACTCTTTGTGACCTCATAGACCATAGCCCATCAGGCTCCTCTGTCCATGGGATTTTCCAGGCAAGAATCCTGGAGTCGGGTGCCACTTCCTCTTCCAGGGGATCTTCCTGACACAGGGACTGAACCCTTATCTCTTGCACCTCCTGCACTGGCAGGTGGATTCCTTCCCCACTGCACCACCTGGGTAGCTCCAACTTCCAGATTAAGGCCAAGATAAGATTCAGGCAAAGGTCAAGGGAAGGACAAGACATTACATTTAGGAACAGCCTCCCAATGTGTATAATTAATTTGTATATGATTAACATTTCTAAAAATATTTCTCATTGTTGCCTACTTTATATATGGCTTGCAGATAAGATTGTCTTGAGGGATGGTACAGGGAGCGAGGAGGGAGGAGGGTTCAGGATGGGGAACATGTGTATACCTGTGGTAGATTCATGTTGATACATGGCAAAACCAATACAATATTGTAAAATTAAAAAATTAAATTAAAAAAATTGTCTTTCATAGCTTCACTGAACTAACAGTAATTAAACAGCTTTGGGCCCAACACCATGCCAATGGAGTGAATACTGAACAACATTCAGTGAACTGAGCTGTTGGTGAACTGAGCAACATTCTTTCATGGATGCCCTTACACCCACTCTGCATTTCTACTACTTAGGAGAGTTTTCAATTCTTTTCAGGCTTCCACGGATTCCATCCCCCAGTTTTAGAGGTGATTTAGATTCATCTAAGTGCTTAGATTCCAAGCCAATCAAGATAATCCCTTCCTCTTAACTTTGGTTTAATATCCCAAAGTTGAAGTCAACCATCCTATGGCATCACTCTGAAGACTATTATTGATATGGGAGTAGATACATAACCTAGATTGGCAGATTTGAGTGATAGATAAATCTCTTAATCTAGCCTTGAGGTAAGAGATCCTCTCTCACTGTAACAGAAAATCATATTGCCCCATTTGCTGCTGGCAGCCACCTTCAAAACTGGAAGGGAACTAGTGAGGGGTCAGAGCTGACCCAGAGGGAAAATCAGAACTAAGAATATCATAGAGAAAGAGAACCAGAGCTCTGTTTGCACTGTTTCTGGAGCTTGCTCCAATGTTTGGACTTTCAGTTAGGTGAAATTAATTATACTTATGGCTGAAGCCACTTTGAATGGGTATTCTTTTCCTTGTAGCCCCAAACATCTTTATTAACCATGTCACCAGAGTTACAAAAATAAATGAGACTCTATTGCTGCCTTTAAGAAGTTTCTATTCTAGTGGGAGACATATATGCCAACAACAAATTTCCATAAAATGTAATTATACTTGCTGAAATAGAAGTAAATAGCAAAATGGTAGTATAATAAAGAAGTACCTGTCTTCCCTTGAAGACTAGGCAGAAAGGAAAGTATTCATACAAATAATATTTTGAGCTGAGACTTCAAGGTTGAGTTTAACAAAATTAAATGGTGATATGTGCATTTCTAGAGGAAAGAATAGCATATGTTAAAGTAGAAAGGCAGCATTTGGTGACTGGGGCACTAAAAATAGCTTAGTATTATCTGGTTATCAATAAAGTGGTGGGAGAGTTAGGAAATCACCTAGACATCCTAGCAAGTGCCAAATTATGAAAGACCTTGTATACCAAGCTGAGGAATTTAGCTTTTATTCTAGAAAAAAAAACTATTCTAAAATCTTGACTAATGTAATATGATTGGTACATTAAAAAGTTCATTATCAATGGACTTGCAGTGTGCAAGATGGGTTGAGAGAGATGGGAAGACCAAGCAAGAGGCTATGTAGATGATGACTGGATAAATGACCAAAACAAAATAGCGGGGCTATGTTAGAAAGTTGAGAGTTGTTTGGCTTACAAGTTCAACAAAATCGGTGGTAAATGATTATTTAGTACTAAGGAATAAAGAAAGTGTCAGCAAAACTCCTTGATTTCTAACTTGGATAGTGAGTGCCATCCACCAACATAAGGAATATAAAAAGACGTGTATATTTTTCAAAAGATAATGGTAATATCAAATTTGGGTATGCTGAGTTTGAAATATCTGTAAAACATCTAGGTGATAGCTGGCCTGCAGGTGAAACTATAAGACAAGAGTTTAGGAAAGACATCTGAGCTAATCACTGGCATGGTTTTAGGAGTCTTTACCTTACATTCTCTAACACACTGAACTGTATTAAGATGATTTAAGATGGTAAATTTTGTTACAAGTTTTAAAGCACAATTTAAAAACTACAAAAGAAATTTGGCCATAAGTACAGCATAGGCTATGGCCAATCGGAACAGATGCCAGCTGTAAAGGGACACACACATAGCATGGGCTAAGTCCTGGGTGATACCATCATTTAAGGGGCTGACAGGGGGATATGTCAACTAGTAGGAATGGCAACAAGGGACCACAGAGGTGCTAGAAAGCAAAGCTGAACAAAACAAGAGAACATGCAAGCTCAAAAGCCAAGACTGTAGAGAATTTAAAAGCAAGGAACATGGGTGATGCTTGGCTAAAACTATCAAAGGCACTGAAGGTAAGGTTTCAGAATCATAGCAAAGGGAATAATAATTCAAAAAACCTTGCCTGTGGATTAATGCAAATTGTCTTAATACTCAAGGTATAATGTAATTTCAAAAATATCTATATTATACTGAGAATGTTAGGTTAAAACTACATAAAAATGGAATCAACTGATCTACTATAGTATTCATAATCTAATCTAATCTCAAGAAGCAAATAAACCATAAGGTTGGAGTAGGAAATAGCTACCCACTCCAATATTCTTGCCTGGAGAATCTCATGGACAGAGGAGCCTGGCGGGCTACAGTCCACAGGGTCACAAAGAGTCAGACGTGACTGAGCGACTAACACTTTCAAGGAAGACAATATAGAAACTCATAACATAAATGCCAGTAAGACAAATATATTAAAAGATGTGGGGTGGCAGATTTTTTTTTTTTATGTCATACAGGATGACAAAGGAAGTAAAAAAATGAAAGATTGAGACAAAAATCAAAGGAGACAAGAGACATATTTGAATGAAATATAAAGGCTCAAAAAGACATATAGGTGAGGGGAAATGAAACTGACCAATTTGGTTCATGGACACAATGACTCTTCAGTGAGCGGAGCTGGAGGCAGGGGTTGTGTGACAAACTTCCAAAGACACATTTTAAACTGAATTTTTTTCTCTTCTTGCAATATTTTCTATTCTCAAACAATATCTTTGTTCTTTTCTTATAGGTAGAAATATTGAGGATGATAATCCACTGGAAAGACAATTCATGGTTCTTACATTTAAACCACGAAATAAATTGGTTCACAACTGGATTGAACGACAAAAAATACTTCAAAAGCTCCCCTCTTCCTCTTTGTAAAACTGCTGTGATACTTTTGAGTCTAGAAATCAAGGCAAGACCAAGACTTCTGATGTTCACATGGCTTTTGTTCTAGAGGTTTTGCTTATTTTGTGAGCATAAATTTACCCAGTGGATTCAGGAAGAAGATGAGTAGTTTTTTTTTTAAAGCAAACGATGAGTCAGCAGGAGGTTCAAAGTTCTCCACATGGAGTTGTCACTCCAAGCCCTGACATCAAAATCAATGGAAAGTGGCGCCAGTCTTTTTCTAAGTATAATTTGCAGTGGAGAGGAAGTTAAGGAAAACTGTGAGGAGAAGACAGTTAGGAAAAATGGGTAGACAGATATGCAGCAAAGATGGGGGCGGGACCAGGAGGATTATTAAACTTGAAGCTGGCAGAGTGATCCAGATTCCACGTGGGATGAATGCAAACATCACTGGACTAAGGGTCACTTGACAACACGTTTTCTTTTTCTTTTTTCTTTTTTCAGGGTATGGTATTTTATTTATTTATTTTTTTTATTTTAAATTAATTTTATTTTATTTTTAAACTTTACATAATTGTATTAGTTTTGCCAAATATCAAAATGAATCCGCCACAGGTATACATGTGTTCCCCATCCTGAACCCTCCTCACTCCTCCCTCCCCATACCCTCTCTCTGGGTCATCCCAGTGCACCAGCCCCAAGCATCCAGTATCGTGCATCGAACCTGGACTGGCATCTCGTTTCATACGTGATATTTTACATGTTTCAATGCCATTCTCTCAAATCTTCCCACCCTCTCCCTCTCCCACAGAGTCCATAAGACTGATTTATACATCAGTGTCTCTTTTGCTGACAACACGTTTTCTGCAAAGCTAATGGACCCTGATGCTGGGAAAGATTGAAGGCAGGAGGAGAAGGGGATGACAGAGGATGAGATGCTTGGATGGCATCACCGACTCAATGGACATGAGTTTGAGTAAATTCTGGGAGGTGGTGATGTACAGGGAGGCCTGGCATGCTGCAGTCTGTGGGGTCGCAAAGAGTCGGACATGACTGAGTGACTGGACTGAACTGAACTGAACTGAAAGGGCCCTGATGGAGTAGGAAATGGCAACCCACTCCAGTATTATTGCCTGGAGAATCCCTTGGACAGAAGACTCTGGCGGGCAACAGTCCACAGGTTTGCAAAGACTCAGAAGTGACTCAGATAACGACAAGCACACACGCATCCATGCCATACCTTGGAGTACATCCTTGTGTCCCCCATAGCACAACCTCCTAGAGATGACCGTTCTTCTGACTTTTCTGTCTTTACTCCTCAATTACTGCCCTCTTCAGCTTAGAGTCCGTGATTCATCACTTCAGCCCAACCTGGAACCATTACTGACTACACTTTCTAGTTATTATTAATTCCCTTGTTCCAATATACTTTCATAGAACCTTTCTGACAAAACAACCATGGAAGAATCTTACCACCACCTCCATCTTTTCTTCTACCCACTTAAAGAGACACTTCTTGAACGTCTAGCTTCATTCCCTCTGGTTCTCTATTTCTGATTTTGGCCATTCCTCAGTCTCCTTCGCTGGCTTAGGAGACTAAATTTTTACAGGATTGGATTCTGTCCCAAGTCCTCTTCTCATTCTACATGTACTTCCTAGGAGATCATCACTCTTGAGACTTAAGCTATGTTTTACTGTACATGCGGACAACTCTGGTATCCAAGACAAAAAAAGTGAAAAGTGAAGTCGCTCAGTCGTGTTCGACTCTTTGAGACCCCATGGACTGTAGTCTACCAGGATCCTCTGTCCATGGGGTTTTCCAAGCAAGAGTACTGTACTGGATTGCCATTTCCTTCTTCAGAGGATCTTCCCTCCCCAGGGATCAAACCCAGGTCTCCCGCATTGTAGGCAGATGCTTTACCGTCTGAGCCACCAGGGAAGTCTGGTATCTGTATTTTTAGCCTAAACCTCCCTGGATTCATATGGCTAGTTTACTTAGTGGCCTTGCAAGCAGCTCAAACTTGATGTATCCAAAACTGAACTCACATCCACAGTTTAGTAATTTCCACTACCATCCACCCAGTATCTCTTTAGTCTCCTTTCAATCTTGATTCCCTTTCTCACGTCTCTAGTTCAAGTCATCACTCTTTCTCATCTGGACCACTGGCACAGCCTCCAGTGCTACCGTTACCTAAGTCATCCTCCACTCTTTTGTAGAACAAGCCCGCTTAAACCCAATTTCATCATGTCACTGGCTTCTTCAAAAAAGCTCCAGGGGCTTTCAATTGCCCTCCAAATAAAATGTGATTGATTTCTCTAACAATCCTTAAAGAACAATTTAAGGCTGTGGTATTTTCAGCATCATTCAGAACCTCCTAGACATATCCCTTCTCATCTGCTCCTCACCCAACTCAATGCTTTGTCCATACTTGAATTTTTCAAGAAATGCCAGGATCCTTGTTGCTTCGTCTTTACTTCTGCCATTTCCCTAGAAGAGGAGGACTCTGACTCATCTGACCCCACTCCCCCACCTGTTGGCCTAGGCACACCTATGTATCCTTCAAATCTCCTATCAAAGTTCCTTTTTTCTAGAGAACTTTCCATCTACCAACCGTCCCCTTCCAGACTGAATTATGATTCTCCCATAACATTCTATATCCTAGTGTTTGTAAAATGTAGCTATTTAATTCTCTTACTTTCTGAGAGCCCCCAAATTGTGTTTTTCATGGTCAATATTATATCCTTCGCATCTAGCATACAACATAGCACATGGTAAGGCTTAATAAGTTATTTGTTGAATTACTGTATTGATAAATTGATTATACTAATACATACCAAATGCTTTCTTTGAAGTTAAAAAAACTGAAGACAATATTTTAGAGCACTTTTAGGTTAATAGGAAGACTGAAAGGGAGGTGCAGAGGTAGTCCCAGCTACTCCCTGCCTCCATATATGCAATGGCTTTCCTCACTATCAACATCACTCACAAGAATGGTGGAGTTTTAAAAATTAAGGATGAACTTACATTGATGTATCATAATTATCCAAAGTCCATAGCATACCACCCAAAGTATACCTTAGGGTACACTCTTGGTGTTGTATATTCTATGGGTTTGGGCAAATGTATAAAGCCATGTATCCATCATTATAGTATGATACAGACTATTTTCAGTGTCCTAAAAATCCTCTGTGCTGTGCCTGTTCATCTCTCCCCACGCCGATCCTAGGGCCACTGGCAACACTGATCTTCTTAGTGTCTCTATACCTTTGTCTATTCTACAATAGCCTATGGTTGGAATGATACAGTGTGTAGACTTTTCAGAATCACTTATTCTTTTGTTTTTACTTCTTTCACTCAGTAATAAGCATTTAAGGTTCTTCCATGTCTCTCCATGGCTTGAGAGCTCATTTCTTTTTGGTGCTGAATAATATTCTCTAGCTTGGTTGTAATATAGTTTATTTATCCATTAACCTACTACTGAAGGACATCTTGAGTGCCTCCTAGTTTTGCCAGTTATGAACAAAACTGCTGGAAACATCCAGGTCCAGACTTCTGTATGGATATAAGTTTTCAATTTCTTTGGAAAAATCCCATGGAGCAGAAAATTGCTGGATTATATGGTAAAAGTATGGTATGTTTTCTAGTGTAAAGAAACCACCAAACTGTCTTCCAGAAGAGCTAATACACTTTGCAGTCCCATCAGTAGTCAATCAATGAGAGCTCCTATTGCTCCACATCTTTACTGGCATGTGGTGTGGTCAATGTTTTGGATTCTGGCCATTCTAATAGGTGGGCAGTGGTATCTCATTATTTTAATGTGCATTTCCCTGATGATCTATAGGTGGGACATCTTTTTATATGCTAATATGACACATGTCTTCTTTGGTGAACTGTCTGTTTAGGTCTTCGACCCATTTTTAATCAGGCTGTTTGTTGAGTTTTAGGAGTCTTTTTTTTTTTTGGTCTGTTTTTAAAATAATTGTCCTTTATCAGATGTGTCTTTTGCTAATATTATTTTTTTTCCCAGTTTGTGTCTTGTCTTCCAATTCTCTTAAAAGATATTCTTTTCTGGTACATAAAATGACAGCTAACAGTTGGAGAAAGAATTTCACCTGTAACTGAGAGGATATTGGAAAATGGCTTCTCATCTCCCTGAGAGTGACATCTCCTGCTGACTCTAACTGTATACTTTATCTCTTTCCAACTAGTGCATTATTTAAGTGGTAGTCAGTTGAAGTGGCATTATGATAGGGCTTTTCTGCTCCTCGACTTCTTTGGAAGACCATTCTATGTTTGTAGAAGTGTGCCAGTGGTTTCAATGTTCAAAACAAACTCAGAAGTGATGTATAACATTGTCGTCCCTACAGGAGTAAGCAGTAATTTGACTCCAGATGATTTTGAAATTATTACCTCTACTTAACTGCAGATGGTGATTGCAGCCATGAAATTAAAAGACGCTTATTCCTTGGAAGGAAAGTTATAACCAACCTAGATAGCATATTAAAAAGCAGAGATTAAAAAAAAAAAAGCAGAGATATTTCTTTGCCAACAAAAGTCCGTCTAGTCAAGGCTATGGTTTTTCCAGTGGTCATGTATGGATGTGAGAGTTGGACTGTGAAGAAAGCTGAGCACCGAAGAATTTATGCTATTGAACTGTGGTGTTAGAGAAGACTCTTGAGAGTCCCTTGGATTGCAAGAAGATCCAACCAGTCCATCCTAAAGGAGATCAGTCCTGGGTGTTCATTAGAAGGACTGATGCTGAGGCTGAAACTCCAATACTTTGGCCACCTGATATGAAGAGTTGACTCATTGGAAAAGACCCTGATGCTGGGAGGGATTGGGGGCAGGAGGAGAAGGGGACGACAGAGGATGAGATGGCTGGATGGCATCACTGACTCGATGGACGTGAGTCTGAGTGAACTCTTGGAGTTGGTGATGGGCAGGGAGGCCTGGCGTGCTGCGATTCATGGGGTCGCAAAGAGTCGGACACGACTGAGCGACTGAACTGAACTGAATAATATCTATGCAAGAGTACCTCAATAATTAAAAATATATGTTTATAATAACAGTAAAAAATTACCCCTAAAATCCCCCTTTTATGGTGCTTCTGTTGCTGAGATGAGGAAATGTTCCCAAAATGCGAACAAAATGATTTAGTTTAATTCTATTTATGTAAGTCCCTAAATGTTTTCCAAATGACAGTGGAACCTTCTTAATAGTTGTACCAAGTGTTTCACACTGTGTCTTTATTTTATTATGAAGGCTTTACAAATTTCCATTCTATGCTAGGCAAATGGCATTCTTTCTTCTGAGTAAGCATTAGAAACACTATTGATAAGAAATATTTTTCTCCTTGGAAGAAGCTTTAAAAGGATTGGAGAAACACATTCAACAATCCACATTATCTTTCTTAATTACTATGAACCTATCTGTAAATTTTTGTCTAAAAGAGGGGTCAATAAGCTACAGTCCTCAGGACAAATCCAACCCACCACTCATTTTTGAAAATAAAGTTTTATTGGAACAAAATCACATTCATTAATCTATGAATATACTGATTATGAATGCTTCTGTACTTCAGTTATAGAGTTGACCTTTTGATTTGCAAAGCCAAAAATATTTACTATTTGGCTCTTTACATTAAAAAAAAAAGTTGCCAGCCCCTGATTTAAAACCTTCTTGAAGTGATTTATGTCATTAACCTTTACCTCTCACTGAAATAGTAAATTCTCCTAAACTAGTAACTTACTTTATACAAATAAAGATTTTTAATTTGTCCCAAATTACAGCTTCCAAACTTCACAAGGCATCTCCTAATTGCAGTATGCTATGATTTGGTGAATAAGTTCCTGTTCTCTCCAATGTATTAATAGTTAGAAGGAGAGACTAGAAATAGGAATAATGAAGCTTCTGTCACGAGTTCCCGCTTATTCAGTTTCCCCCACTATAGCAACAAGATCATCTTCTTTCTTGAAAGGTATTTTTAAGATAAAAGTAGGTATTATAAACTTGTAAAGCTTTTTATTATATACCATCATACAGATTTCAACATTTTGTTTTCCCCATTTCCAGCTTCACTCACTGTAGTCATGACTTGTTTCTGTTGATATTCACATGGCAGTCTGACCTGCCTTATTCCTTTAGCTCCTCTGCTGTTGTCAGTGTATTCCTCGAGCATGCATCTTGGTTTGGCTTATTCCTGTGCTCCTCTTTTCTGCCCACTCAGTTCTGCCCACTCATCCATTTCAATCTACTTGCACCCACTGCCTTTCTCACACTGGCTTTTACTATAATGCTCCAGATTTATCCAGTTGTGAAAAATATACTCTGGTCTAGGAGCATGCTTAAGTGGGGAACTGGCTAGTAGAGGGGTCAGCAAGATCCATTTTGATGAGTTCTAACAAGGCTGTTAATTCCACCTTCTTTTATTTTCAAGGAAATTTCAACATCATCTAGTCCAGTGGATTTTAGTGCTTTTTAAACATTTAACTCCTTTCAAGTGAAATCTTAAGAGGACCTACCATGTGAAGCATGAACAGGAGGAGGGCAGTGGACTGGTTGAAATAGGAGATGGGCGGCAAAAAGAGGTATGGGGACATACTGTTGGGGCATCTACGACATTACCTGGAAAATTCCATGGACAGAGGAGCCCGGCGGGCTACAGTCCATGGAGTTGCAAGGAGTCAGATATGACTGACCAAACTATGGCAGTGAGGGCAGAAGGGAGGCTTTCTAGAAGAGATGATGAACCCTAGGTTTCTGGTTTGTGTGCTTGGTTGGATGAAGTCCAAGGCAATATTCATTTCAATTATTTCATGCCAAAAAGTGGGGTCCATTTATTCACAGCAACTGAACAAAGAAAAGACTATGCAGTATTTTCAGAAAGTCACCTCTAAACATAAACACTTAAAAGAGTTTACCAAGCGGGTTGTGGTATTGTTTATGAGGAGATGAAATGAAGCACTGTTTAAACAGATTTCTTTAACTGATTTTGAACTGTAGCAGGGCACTAGACCTATAGTGCCTTGTGGTCTTCTCCCAGATCTACTTTTTATAATTCTGCCACTGTACTGGTTGTTTGATCTTGGAAAACTCTGAAAGAGATGGGAATACCAGACCATCTGACCTGCCTCTTGAGAAACCTATATGCAGGTCAGGAAGCAACAGTTAGAACTGGACATGGAACAACATACTGGTTCCAAATAGGAAAAGGAGTACGTCAAGGCTGTATATTGTCACCCTGCTTATTTAACTTATATGTAGAGTACATCATGAGGAACTCTGGGCTGGAAGAAGCACAAGCTGGAATCAAGATTGCCGGGAGAAATATCAATAACCTCAGATATGCAGATGAAGGAAATGGCAACCCACTCCAGTGTTCTTGCCTGGAGAATCCCAGGGACGGGGGAGCCTGGTGGGCTGCCATCTATGGGGTCGTACAGAGTCGGACACGACTGAAGCAACTTAGCAGCATGCAGACGACACCACCCTGATGGCAGAAAGTGAAGAGGAACTAAAAAGCCTCTTGATGAAAGTGAAAGTGGAGAGTGAAAAGTTGGCTTAAAGCTCAACATTCAGAAAACGAAGATCATGGCATCTGGTCCCATCACTTCATGGGAAATAGATGGGGAAACAGTGGGAACAATGTCAAACTTTATTTTTTGGGGGGCTCCAAAATCACTGCAGATGGTGACTTCAGCCATGAAATTAAAAGACGCTTACTCCTTGGAAGGAAAGTTATGACCAACCTAGATAGCATATTGAAAAGCAGAGACATTACTTTGCCAACAAAGGTCCATCTAGTCAAGGCTATGGTTTTTCCAGTGGTCATGTATGGATGTGAGAGTTGGACTGTGAAGAAAGCTGAGCACCAAAGAATTGATGCTTTTGAACTGTGGTGTTGGAGAAGACTCTTGAGAGTCCCTTGGACTGCAAGGAGATCCAACCAGTCCATTCTGAAGGAGATCAGTCCTGGGTGTTCTTTGGAAGGACTGATGCTAAAGCTGAAACTCCAGTACTTTGGCAACCTCATGCGAAGAGTTGACTCATTGGAAAAGACTCTGATGCTGGGAGGGATTGGGGACAGGAGGAGAAGGGGACGACAGAGGATGAGATGGCTGGATGGCATCACTGACTCAATGGACGTGAGTCTGAGTGAACTCCTGGAGTTGGTGATGGACAGGGAGGCCTGGCATGCTGCAGTTCATGGGGTCGCAAAGTGTTGGACAGGACTGAGCGACTGAATTGAACTGAACTGACATATATAGAATTGGGAGAGTAAATAAAGCTCAATAGTAACACCGTGGGAGAATCAGGTTTACCATCTCAACACTTTTTTTTTTTTTTTTTTAAATCCCATGGCCCTATCTTCCAGGAGAGAAAAAGAGAAAAAAGCTATTATATATTGCTTTTTACTGAAATCATTTCAATATATCCAAGGTTAGTACTAAGCATCAAGGGTGTTGTTGTTTAAGACTTAAGTTCACCTGCATGGCTTTAATATAAGATTTGGATGTCATATAAGAGAAGAAAATAGGGATAAGCAGGACTATGGTTCTTGAATTCATTTGGAAAATACATTACATAAGTATGAATGCTACAATAGAGTCGATTCCATGGTCGTGGAGTCTATTGCATCACCTGTACTACTAAGATCAAGTATGTTTCACATAAAGATTTAAGGATAGGTATGGAGTTTAGGGAGTGCTGTACTGTGCCTCCTTAGGATATGACAGTCTTTGGGATAACAACTCTCTGTAAGCTTTACTTTCCTCCTATGGTAAACAAAAAAAAAAGAAAGAAAGAAAAAAGGAATTCATGTGGAACCTATCTTATAAGGCTGTTGTAAGATTAAATGGAACAATCCATAAAGGGTATTTAGCAAAATGCCCGGTACAGAGCGAGGCGTTAATGCATGTTACTCTAAGATAAATATTAGATGTGTTCGGGTCAATGCAAAAGCCAGGGGGAATAATCAAAATGAAAGCAGGTATTATTTTTGAAAAAAGCTCTGATATACTTAGGTATTACTGGAATAGAACCAGACTGTGAGACCTCAGAGACCCTCTAAGGGAGTTAAACATGGAGTGACAATGTTGTTTTGCCTGATTTACATCGGATCTTTGTTGTAAAGCACATTTTCTTCAATATGCTCAATATGAAGCATTTATTCACCCAGATAATAGATACAAATCCATGCATTCAAATGTTCCTTGGAGTCAGAGATCAAGATGGAAATCCCCAGAATCACAGAGATTTGTGTCTATAAACTTGCTTATTATATTCACATTCAAAGAGGTTAGAAGGGATAGTGTCAGCTTTTTAACCAGAATCTTTTCATTACTTCTCCCTGTTGGGATTGCAGCACATGCTGTGAATGACCTCCAGAGATCCTCAAGCTGTATGCAGACAGCAAACTGAATCTGAAAGCTTTATTAGACAAGTTTGTCTTTCAGCTGGTGGGAATGGATGTCAGCTGTACCAGGAAAAAATAAAATTTCTTGTGAAACTGGGTCCTGACATTGAGAAAAAACCTCAAATCTGAGTGCATGCTTCCGTTCTGAGTCCTGTCCTTATTCGTTAAACATGGAGTACAGGTTCAAAAGAAAGAGGCATGTTTTACCTTAAAGAAATAAGAATCAGGAAGAAAAATAATAGGGCTCCTATTTTGGTTTTGTCGGATTTAGCAAGCAAAAATGCTTATCACCAAATCATAGGGTTAAATGTTTTAATACAGCACAGGGAACTATACTCAATATTTTATAATAATCTATAAGGGAAAAGAATCTGAGAAAAAAAAAATATACATATGAATTGCCATGCTGTACACCTGAAACTAACATGATATTGTACATCAACTATCAGTTCAGTTCAGTCGCTTAGTCATGTCTGATTTTTTGCGACCCCATGGACCACAGCACGCCAGGCCTCCCTCCCTGTCCATCCAGGTAAACTCCCGGAGTTTACCCAAACTCATGTCCATTGAGTCAACTATACTCCAATAAAAAATACTAATAATCAAGGAAACAACATTCTCACTCATTTCAACAGGAGAAGGAAAACTACCTCCTGTACTTAGAATCCATAGTAAACATAGGAAGTTTATTTATATCATTTATCCATAAATTTCTTCAAGAAGAAAGAACAGTCCTGGGAAACTGAAGTGACAGTGGCAATTACTTTATTTTAATAATGTCTCCCACTTTTCTAGTGGCATGTTATTTAGCTTCTGCTTTTTAATGTGGGATAACAATGATTTTTTGAAGTTGTGATAACTATCTCAAAAGCAAGAACTGAAGGTGTTAAAATTCTGACTTTTCTCCTATGGTAGGTTATAATTCAATTTAGGCACTGATCGAGTTAGTGCTGTTAGCAATCTTGCATAAATATTAGAATAGCTACATGGAATGTTTGTTTAATGAACTCATCATAGGCTGGAAAGTACTTTGGAAAAGGAGATTAGAACATATTTTCCTTAAAATATTGAAGATGAGAGAAGAAATAAACTGTATAAATGTTAAGAGGAATATAGCATGTGTTGTTAGACTATAAAGTAGAGGTTCTCAAATTGGATATCAAGGCCCAGTCAAGAATGAGAGTTAAGGAATGAGATGGGAATGATTTAGGCTACAAGATTTGCATCAAAGCCACAGCACATCCCTATTTGATCAATATTGCAGCCTTTAAAAAACTTAGGGTTTACCATTGAGGATGTGCAGATGAATGTATCTGTCAGCTATGTCTAAGCTGAAAAACAAATTGAGATATATAAGAATATGGACAAGCACTGAAACCAAACTCAGGAGAAGTGGGCTTGAGTCCAGATTCTGCTACTAAACAGCTGGACAACCATATAAGCACTTAGTCTCTCTGGCATTATAATTACATAGGAGATCGACATACTTGATCCAACCCTAAAAGTACTGTTAATTTAGTCAAAATATATGAGTTTAACACTATCACATGCTTGTCATTGAATAAAAGCTGCATACACAAAAGGGCATGTTTTGATAAGCAAGATATAAAATAGGATCCTTTTGGAACATACAGTCTGTTAGCAAATGAAAATTAAATAATGACACAAATAGTTAATCAAAATAATGGCAAGGATACGAAAGAGAAAAGGTATACCTTGCCATATAATAGGTCAAAGAAAGAGCCTGTGCAGCTGAGATCTAAAGGATGAATAAGAAAAGAGATCATCCAGGTGAGAGTAGTAGGTATGGAAACCCTGAGCCCAGGAAGAAACAGACCTGCTAAAAGAACTGAAGAAAGCCAGAAGGGTTGGACTTTGAAGAAAAAGGCGGACAGTGGAACAAGAAGGGTAAGCAGGGGAACCACTGTCTAAGATCTGGTGACCATGTTCATGATTTGGAGACTTAATCTAAAAGCAGTGGGGGCACCATTACAGAATTATAAAAGAAGGAGGTTTATACTTTGCACGATTGTTCTTTATGGAGTATGTTTTTATGGGGAATGGATTAGAGGGAGGTGAATGAAATCAATTAGAAGGCCAGGCATCCATGATGGTGGTGGAAGGGATGCAGATGGACAAAATAACTTCAAAGATATTTAAGTATTACTACAATCAGAAGGATTTGGTGGTTGATTCAGTGAGGAAAGTGAGGGAGAAGGGGGTCTCCCTCCAGGATCACTTACTAGTACTGGCTTGATTGGATGCTATTGCTATTGCCTGAGATAAGAATTGCAAGGGCTTCCCTGGTGGCTCAGATGGTAAAGAATCTGCATGCAATGCAGGAGATCTGAGTTCGATCCCTGGGTCGGGAAGATCCCCTGGAGAAGGGAATGGCAACCCACTCCAGTATTCTTGCCTGGAGATACAAGAAAAGGGAGAAGAGGAAACTCCCTAGTTCAGTTGTAGACATGGTGGATTCGATGAGTCTGGGGGACACCTGAGTGCAGACATTGAGTGAGCTGTTGGATATATGGGTTCCTTGAATTTATGCATTGCATCCTTCTATTACTTTCCCCAAGTTCGCTAAATTCAAGAGTGATTCTCGGACCCTCTCTTACTAGACTTATAGGCACATTTGACACAGTTTATCAATTCCTTCCTCTTAACTCACTTCCTTCACTTGGCTTCCAGGTCTCTGTCTTGGTTTTCCTCCAACTTCCGAACTTATTACTATTACTTATTACTTCTCACCAATGAAGTCCTCCAGGGATCTGTCTTTGGGTATCTTCTCTTTTCTATCTATAGTCACTGCTTGGCTTTAACTAGTATCACCTCATAACTCAACTTTATGCTAAAAATTGCACATTTACGTCTCTAGGTTGGACCTCTCTCTTAATCTCCAGGTCATACATCCCTCTCCTTATACTCCACCTCCATTTGGTCAACTAGTAGGCATGTATGTGTGCTCAGTTGTGTCTGATTCTTTTGCAATCCTGTGTACTACAGTATTTTTGCCTGGAAAATCCCATGGACAGAGGAGCCTGGCAGGCTATAGTCCAGGGATTCACAGAGTTGGATACGATAGCACACACACACACACACACACACACAGAAAGACATGACTGGCTAAGCTAAAATGTGGAAAAAAAAAAAAACAACAAGTCCTCAAACAGCTGTCAAATTTAGTAGGAGCCAGTAGAACATTATAGCAGGAAAATAATATCACCATATAAAGGTAAGAAAAGGGAATGCTGACATTGTGATGTAACTGAGCTGTGAGTAGAATGGCAATTATGGAACTGGATCCAGTTCTGAAGCCCACGACAGAGAAAAGTATGGAAAACACACCTGGGATGTTAGAAGTGGGGGCACAGAGATGTTGAAACACTTGAGACACAGAGAGATTTAAACATTTGAGACAGCATTTTTTGTTGTTGTTGTTCACAGGCTATGGGGACTCACATAATTTGTGCCAGAAAAGCAAAATTTGAAGGGAGATTAGGTAACAGACTTCAAATAATGTCAAAATGTACTTTTCCTACTCAGAAAGTAATTTAGACAGTAACTGGAACTTGTGTTAGGCAGTTGAAAGATGGTTTCGAGTATAACAACAGTGGGGGAATGCCACCCACTCTTGATTTTTAAAAGAGTATGCAGTTAACCTTAAGATTGCTCCTGAGAGAGAGAGAGAGAAAGATCTTTTCCTGAAGATAGTGGGGAAGAATGAATGACCTCTCAAAGGCCACAATCTTAGAATCTATGGCTTAAGTGCAAACTATTATAGTTTCCTCCGTTTGAAATCTTTCTTTGAGGGTTAAGGTATATTTGGTTTCAAAATGATTCAGCAAAATTTTGGAAAATATTAAGAATACAGGGAGAAGCCTAACTTTTGTGGACTGTGGGGTGCCTACTCTCTCCTGAATGTGTTTAAAGAGTCCTAATTTCTCCTTAATAATAGCTTGAGAAGAAATACAACATTACGGTATATTCTATAATGATTTCCAGCAAAGGTCCTTTTTGGGAAGGAGTTAAATAATAAAAGAAGGCTATGGTAATTTTACTGTAATAAACCCTTTATTTCTATAAAAATGCAGGATATGAGTAACTGAAAAATCCCCAATGATCAGAATACTTTATTCAACCACTGATGTTATTCTCCTCCTTCTCCTACACACCCTACCCCCAACACACAGAAACTTCCAGGAATGCTGCCAACAAGCATTAGAAATGATAGATGTGAGCTTTTCTTCCTTTGCCAGTGCAGACCCCAAAGCTCAGCCCTAACCGGAGATGGTAACCAAGCCATAAAACTGCCAAAAGGTTAAGAGAGGAAGAACAAAAGGAACTTCATCATCACAAAAATGGATAATTAACATCTAAATACTCCGGTTTTCACAATCGATCACTGTCTTGGATATTAACAAGGACACCACTGTTATATCCTCCCTGTGAACCAGGGAACTTTGTTGAAGAACCTGGCCTGGAACCAAAGACTCCCCCTGCCTACATGTGAAGACTTCATTCTCATCAGTGTGAGCAGCACTGGGGACTCCTCAGTCAGGCTCCACTGGTGTCACTTTCCTTTCTATCTCATTATATTTCAAGCATCCTTACCTCACTGATATATAAAAATAACATTTAATTAATTAAGTAGTTTATTCCTGCCAAGAGCTGGAGGGTCTCTGTAGTTGCTCAGGGCTTTGAAATCTCTTGGGAAGGGTCAAAAATTCATTTCTTATCCTGTTATCATAATTGATTAGGGGACCTCCTATTTTCTGGTATAAAATCATATTCCTAGGGTTTTAGACTTGCAGGGAGTTTTTTTTTTTTTTTTTTTTTTTAAGGTTTAGAGGTTTTAATTCTAAAACCAAGGATGGTATAGCCTTGTTCTAAGTGTTTTCAATAAAACAGTCATCTGTTAATGAAACAGAGAAAGACTTGGCTGAAACTGATGAGCCTTATCCAAAAGGTTCAGCTGAGGCAGAATTAACAGTTGGAAGCCCAGCCAAAACTGGAAAGGCTCTGGGTGGCAATCCTTTCTGTGTTTCTGAGAAGGATGAGGACCCAAAAGAGGAGTAAGAATGTGAGAACTAATTGACAGCTTCCTTCCCTCCTTCTCTCATGATCACTGCAGACAAACCAAGGTCATTTTCATAATAAATGAATTTTTTTTCTCAGAATTTAGATCAAACAAATAAACAATATTCCAAGATTATATTTAAGTTCCAATTAACCACATCTCTTTACCAAATTGCCTAGATACTTAAAAGATAACTGAACTAGCCTTGGGTTGCTTTATTGAATGCTAGAGAGGCAAGTGAAGTGCAAATCATAAATGTAGAAATAATGCTATATGTGTTTGATATTTAAGTACAGCCTTCAAAACTTTAGATGATCAATAAATCACTGCTTGAAATACACTGTTCTGATTAATAACATAAGCTTTGGCATTACAGAGATGTATCTTCAAATACCCACTCTGCCACTTACTAGCTTTGGAACTTTGGACAAACTCTTCTGTTGTTTGGTTTTCTCATCTACAGAATGGGAATCACAACAAAACTCATGTAAAAAGTACAACCATGGCACTAATTATAAGCCTCTTTGTATTAATTTCGGTTCATTCGGAAGTAGACTATAAAACGAGGATTTGATTGTGTGTGTATGTTAATTACTCAGTCATGTCTGACTCTTTGCAACCCCATGGGGTATAGCCCCCTGGGCTCCTCTGTCCATGGGATTTTCCAGGCAAGAATACTATAGTGGGTTGCCATACAAATAGTTTAATTGGTGGTTTTCCCTGGTGGCTCAGTGGTAAAGAATCCACCTGCCAAGCAGGAGATGCATGTTTGATCCTTGGGTTGGGAAGATCCCCTGGAGAAGCAAATGGCAACCTACTCCAGTATTCTTGCCTGGGAAATTCCATGGACAGAGGAGCCTCGTGGGCTACCGTCCATGGGGTCACAAAAGAGTCAGACACGACTTAGCAACCAAACAACAATAACACAACTTTAATCGGCAGATGACACAAGGAAGCTGTGGTGGAAGAATAAGGAGATGAATAGGAATGGGAAGGAAGTCTCTACAGGGCATGCTAATAAAACAGGTCATCACTGTAGCCAACTGTGGTTCAACTCACTGAAGACCTCTGGTGTTCAGCCCTGGAGTTGTCCTACCCAAGGAATGAAG
The DNA here is from genome assembly GCF_029378745.1 of Bos indicus. NCBI lineage: Eukaryota > Metazoa > Chordata > Mammalia > Artiodactyla > Bovidae > Bos > Bos indicus. Next base: position 119,484,510 of record NC_091789.1, on the reverse strand, counting down.
AGGGTGTGCTATTTATCCGTCAACTCCTCTCCATCAGTGGTTGAGCACTGTTCTAGCACATCCTCTACAAGTGAGTGAGCTTCTCCTATAGCAAGAGAAAGGGCCTGGGCAGAGTGATAGGTACTTGCCTTCAGAAGCCTGAGGGTTTACCAGAAGGACAAGTGCTGAGGGGCCATGGGTAGGCCATTAAGGGCCAAATTTGACCCACCTGCCCTTATCTGGTTTCTGTAAATAACCTGTTAATAGAACATAGCCATGCCTGTTGATTTACATATTATCTACGGTTTGGCTACTTTTAGTATACAGTGACAAAGTTGATCCCAAGACCCACAAAGCTGAAAATACTTACTATCTGACTCTCTACAGAGAGAGTGCATCGATCCTTTATCTAGTTGGTAGCACAACTGAGATTAGAATTTAGGCTTCTTGACCTCCAATACAGCACTTGCCTAATTACACTTGAGAATGGCTCCCTCCAAAATTAATTACAGGAAGAGATGGCTTTACCAGTGTTTAATCAACCAGAAACCTCTATTAACTGGCACTTCTATGAGTCTATTTATACAATGGTCATTCATTCCCAGTTATTACCCTGGGAAATCTGAAGAACTCTAATATCCTGATTTGGAGTCTTGACATAAAGCATGTTCTATATGCAATTTCTTTCAGAAATGCTAAATCGGGTATAGTGGAATGTGAATGTTCCCAGACCCAGCAGCTTGTGGGTAAGAAAGGATTCACACTGACATTTACAACTAGATCTGTCAGCTCTTTGCCTCCATCTGCCAAGCAGGCCTTCAGGCCCATGCAAAGTCCTGCCTGCCTACCTAATCGTTTATAAGAGTCTTGAGGGGAGCTGCGTATAAGCATGGCTGTTCCACCCACAGGTAGGTCTAAGCTGCTCTGCTAGGCAAATATTGCTAAGGCTTAGCATGCTGTACACCTCCTTGAACTCCCAAGCTCCACAGTTCTGGGTGGGGGTGGTGCTGGAACAACTGGAGTTCCCTTTGGCATCCACAGCGCTGGCTCTCATTCAAGTTCCATGCTACATTGCAGGCAGGAAGCAGGGATGAACTCCTTCCTCATTGATCATAAACCCTATGGCAATAGTTCTTAAAGTGCAGTCTCAAGACCAGCAGCATCAGTGCATTGTGGAGACTTTTTAGAGATGCAAATTCTCAAGCATTACCCCACATCTACTGAATCAGGACCTCCAGATTGAAGCCCCGCAGTCTGTGCTTTAGTAAGAAATGGGTGATTCTAATGTACGGTATAGTTTGAGAGTCACTGATGTAGGACTCTGCATATACACCAATGCTTTTATCTCCGCTTTCTTCCCTTTTTCTCAGTACAGTGGTTTGGGTGTTAAGATGGCCACAATAAAGCCATCCCTTCCCTGTATGCACATCCATTGGCAGTGACATCACAGCTCTCCCTTCAAAAGGTGAAGTCTTGAGCCTGGGCTGGACTGAAAACTTGCCTTGATGAACAGAATGTGGCAGAAGTGATGTTGTATGAATGACAGAGTCTAGGTGTCAAGACATCTTGTAGCTTTTACTTTCATCCTCTAGAAACACTGCCCTGAGAATGCCATATAATGAACCCAGTCCAGCCTATGGGAGGATGATAGGTGTTGTGAAGAACCAAGGTTCTCCAGCCAACAGCCAGTTGTCAGATATCTGAGGGACTCCATCTAGCTTCTGTTGAGTTTCCAAATAACTGCATGTACAAGAATGGCCCCTAGAAAGACCTTTAAAACACCTAATAAGTGAACCACAGCCCAACTGCAGACCCACAAAATCATAAGCAAGTAAATAACCCTTGTTTAAAGCCATTACATTTAGAGTGTTTTAATGCAGAGATAGAAAACTGAAGTAAAGAATACACCTGCCAAGCAGGAGACATGGGTTTGACTCCTGGGTTAGGAAGATCTCCTGGAGAAGGGAATGGCAACCCACTCCAGTATTCTGGCCGGGGAAATCCCATGGACAGAGGAGCCTGGCAGGCTACAGTCTATGGGGTTGAAAAGAGGTGGACACAACATAGTGACTAAATAAGAAAAATGATATACTTAGGTATCTAAGCAACAGCAACAAAAAGTTTTTTTCCAGTGTGCCTCTTTGTCTTGCAACCTGAAACAATTTATATAGCTCAGGCAGGACCACCTCATCATGTTACATAGATTAAATCATAAAGGAGCTTGGTTTAGTGTTTTTAAAAAGGTCCCTGGGCCTCCATTTCCACACATATAGAAGAAATACATTCAACTAGGTACTTCCAGTGATTATTCTAGGCTCAGAGTTCTATGATTTTAAGAAATTCAAATACAGTAAACTGATTTCTTCTACTCCTTAATTAGAGAAGACAGAAAAACATTTCTCGCTTTTACTCCTCATACACCTTAAGACTGAGTTAATAACATTAACTATGGGCTAACTGCCTTCCTATCTAGAATTTCCATTAGGTTCTTGGACAGAGAGATAGTACAGGCACGGCAAAAAACAAACAAACAAACAAACAAAAAAAACACAAAAAACACACAGGCTTTGGAGCCTGACACACTTGGATTATAACCCTGGCTCTGTTTCTTTCCAGCTGTATGGCCTTCATCTATTTCCCTTCCGAGCCTTGTGATCCTTACCTTAAAAATATTGTGTATAACCATACATACCTGGCGATTATTTTGATGAGAAAGTCATATATACAAAAGCAGCTAGAATAATAGTAGGAGCGCAATGGAAAAAAAATTATAATGATGAATGATAAATCATATTGTATTACAATATAGTACATGCAATAATAATCAGATAACAGAACTGTATTACAAATTATATTTTCCCTTTATATATTGTACTTATTTCAGATTATATTCCTGACTTCCAGAAATTTAAACAATTCTTAATTCTGATGTTTAAACTACCACATTAAGGAAAAAGGAATGTTTGATTTTATAAGCAGCTTTTGGCAGAAAAGAGCTGTCTGCGGGAGTCTCCTCGTGTCTTCTCACTAACTTTAAACCAGGCACCTCCAAGCTCTAATCATCACTGGCCTGAGCACATCTTTCACATCTTTTGATTATACAATACCTTGCCTAACTTGTTGGTTCCTTCCATAGATCAAAGAAGTAGAAATGAAGAATAAGTAATTAACAGATGACCAGGTCTCTTCTCTAGCTTTGCCTTCAGTAACCTCATGAAAAAAAAAAAAAAAAAAACGTGCGAACAAACTGTGTGAACAAGAGAATATCTAAACAAAGACCACAAGACGTTGCCAAGCCTGCGCGTAGTGAAGGATGGCACGGACTCTGACACCCCATTCCAATGATTCACTGAGATTATTTCCCCTCTTCCCTTAAAACTGTCATGACCAAGCAGAAATGTCAGAATTGCTTTTTGGGGACATGAGTTCTCTGTCTTCCCAGATTGCTGGCTTTCTGATTAATAGCAAGTGAGCTTTCCTGGTGGCTTAGATGGTAAAGAATCTGCCTGCAATGCAGGAAACCTGGGTTTGATCCCTGGGTTGGGAAGATCCCATGGAGGAGGGCATGGCAACCCACTCCAGTATTCTTGCCTGGAGAATTCCATGGACAGAGCAGCCTGATGGGCTACAGTCTATGGGGCTGCAAAGAGTTGGACACGGCTGAACAATTAACACTTTCACTTTCTGTGGATCCCTATACCAAGGCCACAGATATGGAGCCCCATACCAAGGTCATCTCCAGAACTGACTGAGCCCCATAGCAATCACTGCCATGAGACCCCTCGCCCCCCTAGACTGGCCAGCTCCCTGACCCCATATTAGGTAAAAATACCCACCCTAATCAATCACCTAATGCCACCCTTCCAGTAGGAATTTTCTTTGTCTTGAGCCTATAAAAATTGGCTACTAATGCACAAAAGGGGTCAGCGTCCCTTGGTCTGTCAGGAGGTCGACCCGCAGTGCTTGCAGTACCCTCATTACCTCTGTTTTTTGTTGTATCTTTGACTGGAACACTCTCCCCTCGATATGTACCTCGCTCATTTCCTCACTTCCATCAGCTTTCTCAAGTATTTGCTTAGTAGAAAAGATTCATTGACCCAACTTCAGGCAATCATGCCTTCATTCCTGCTCACTCTCTCTTATCCTGCTTTCCTGTTCTCCATAACTGTGCTTCTCAAAATTCAGCGTGCAAATTAATTACCTAGGGATCTTATTAAAATGTAGATTCTGATGCACTGGGTCTGGAGTGGGGCCTGGCATTCTGCATCTTTAACAAGTGCCCATTTGATATCAATCTGTGGACTAAACTCTGTAACTCTGAACAATATTGAGACAGTATCTGTTTTCTTTATTTGCTCATCCTGTTTCTCTTCCAATCAGAGTACAGCTGAACTTTGATTAACACTGAGGTTAGGGCTGACTTACTGCACAGTTGAATATCCAGTCTGCTCTGTGCACTTATGTTTCTGCCATTTAGGCAGCTCCTTCACATGCACAGATTCAACCCACCATGGATCATGTAGTACTGGAATATTTATTATTGAAAAAATTCTCCACATAAGTGCCCCGCATAGTTCAAACTCATGTTGTTCAAAGGTCAACTAGAAGGGTTTCATGAGGGGAGGGAACTTACTCTATGCTGCATTCTCAGCACCTAGTATAATGTTCAATACATAGAAGTTACTCAATAGATATTAAGTAGATGAATTAATATGTTTCTGGAAACTGAAACTGGAACTTTGAATCTATTCTCCAACAGAACTGTTATAGTCACATCTAAGAACTTTACAGGTTAAATAGATTTCTGTGCCCTGCCTTTCAAAACTTTCAACCATGTGAAAATAGCTTAAACAGGAGCATAAACCCATAATTATATCAGAGTTCAATAGAAACAAATTATTGGAACCAAATTTCTTTAGAGTTAGAGAATCTGAGGCTGAATATGAGGAGAAAGCTAGAGAACAAACACCAATAAACGATTATATAGGGACAAACTATGCATGTGTGCTGAGGGAACCAAAAATTACAGGTCATAAGAAGAAATAAACCTGATATAATTCATTGAAGATAAACACTGATAGAGAAATTTTAGTGTCCCAGATTGACCAAAAAAGAGGAAGAAGAAAGAATTCTCACACATCTTTTTAAAGTATCTGATATCAAATTTAACTCTGATGTCTTCTTAGAAACCCCAGGGGTACACAAGACACACTGTTCCCAGATTGTAGAGCATCTCTAACCTAAGCGCTGTTTATGCCTTCTACTGAATTATCATTGTGCTACCTTGGGTGATCTTTCCATTGTGGTATATTTCTAATTGATATGAAATAAAAATCAACTTTACCTGAAGAACCATAGTTAAATACTGCAAATATCTGATCTTTGAAAAGTAGAAAAGGGAAAAAAAAGAAGCAAAAAACAAGAACAGAAAAAAAGAGATGTTTTTTAGTTCTATCTAATTATAGAATTGGTATAGCAGAAAAATTTTTTGGCTCCTTGCCCATGGGACTCAAAGCCAGCCTTAATATTGCCATGAGATTTTATGCATACCTTCTACTAAGAAATGAATAGAAAGTGAAAAAGAATAGACTGAAAATATGCAGTAAAAACAAAAGTTAAAACTACAGCTAAATGAAAAAACATTTCTCCCCCAAGTCTACTTGTGGTAGTCATGGTCCATTTTCCTTTTTCTTGAACTAAAAATGGAAGAGCTCTTAAGACTGTCTTCAGATGGAACAGAGGGAAGTGCTAGGGGGACTGTGTGTATTTCTGTGGTTTGGGGAATTTTTATATTTTTGGTAACACTGCATGGCTTGCAGGATCTTAGTTCCCTGACCAGGGATTGAACCTGTGCCCTCTGCAGTGGAAGCACAGGGTCTTAACCACTGGACTGCCAGGGAAGTCCCTGTGTGGGTATATTTGAATAAGATTATCTAAAGGATATAGGAGATGGGGTCCTTACATATTTAGTCTTGGAGGCTCTACCCTGATTCCCTCTTCAGGAACAACACACCCATCAGTCCGACTAGAAGCACTGATAGTATTCCTTACTGAGAATTGCCTTTGGCCCAGAAGACTCTTCTAAGATTTCCTTTTTCCTTCCAGTGGGCAGCCCCTGGGCAAAGGCTGGCTGGTTCAGGAATACAAAGGCCAAGCTCTATTCTTGCCATTCAGGAGGGCTCTGGACAACCCACTCAGCCCTAAGGCTCCTGTGGAGTGGGCTGAGGCCTCTCTTGCAGTCAAATCACCCTGCAGCCCCTCAGCCCCTTCTGCTATCTCTGCTATGGGTCTTTCTTCACTGTAGGTACATTTCTGGAGAGCACACCCCTATATACTTTGGTGACTCCATATGCTCAATCAATCTCTTTCCAAGGAACCTAAGCTCTAAGACATTTTGCATTGTAAATAACCCAAGTTTATTCCTATTTTCAGCATTGCAACTCATTTTCCCTTTAACCCAGGGAGCATCTCACTGTTGTGCTTTCGAGCAAATGTCCAAAGCCACAGAGGATGCGATCCAGCAGACTTACGTGCTCCAGTTGCTGTCAGTCCAGGGACTGGGCCAGGCCACTTTGCCCTCAGCTCTTGAAGTAAGTGGGTTACCGCCTTCCACTCCGAGCTCAGATCTTCTAACTTCCTCTTTAATAGAAAAGCATGTATGTTATTTATTCGATTAACATCTTGCAGTAACTTAATTCACTGAGTTATTAATTTATTTTGTGAATACATTATTGTATTTCTATCATATTTTACTTCTAAATTAACTTTTCTGGGTGGAATTCCTTTCAAAGGTATTTTAATTAAATACTTCAACCAACCTCACTACAAATTTTTATTGATTGTTTGCTGCATACAGGCTCTTGCTCCAGGCACAATTTCATTGAAAGGACAAACATAGAGTGCAAACATTATTGAAAGCAAAACAAATAAACAAAAAATGTCATCTCAGCAATTGGCTTGACTGTTTTAAATAGTATCTAGTGTGGCTGCATACCAGAATTTTCCAGAGGATGTTAAAATTATCTTACTGCCCTGGCTCACTCCGGATCAATCTTATTAGCAACACTTGGAAGGAGGGGCTGAGGTACACATGGGGATAAGCCTCTGAGTCCACTTCAAGGAAGTACTCTTGTCCCAAATGGTGAAGAACATGTCAGTAGACATCCTTCAGGTGTCAGGTGTCAGTTCCTTCTGGGACTGTCTCTGCTATGGTGATCTACCTTGCCTAAGGACTTGCCCTTCCCAGGGTGGCCCTTATTCAAAGACTGATCAAGGTGAGAGTATAAAGGCTCAGCCAATTTGGTTCAAAGCAGGACCATTTTGAGGGTCATTTTAGCTGCAGTAGGGTCAGCCAAGCCTGTATATGGTCAGTGACGTGTATATGTTAACAAGTGGCTCTCTGGGGAAAACAAAGAAACAAATTGATTTTAGTGTTTGCTAATTTCTGTGGTGTAGATTGTCCAACTATAGCCAATTTTAGTTACCAAAAGAACATCAAGTAGCTCACAAAGTGTCTGGAAATTTGCTAATAGGTCCTCAGGAACAGATCCAAGCCACTTCCAGTGTAACGCTGGATAATCGTAAGATAACTTACTGTCAGTAGAATGTGAGGAGAGGTAATATCTGTCAGTTCTGGGCTGATCCTTATAAAAATTGAGTGAGGTTTCTCCATCCATTCTTTCCCTTTCCACTAGCTGGAAGCAGAGAACTCAAAGGTCCTAGGTCAAACTTTCTCAATGGATTGGGGGGATAATTTATCATAATACTTTGGAGCAGTGGTTCTCATATGTTGGGGCCATCAGAATCACCTGGAAGACTTGGTAAACCACTGACTGCTGGCTTTCATGGAGAAGGCAATGGCACCCCACTCCAGTACTCTTGCCTGGAGAATCCCATGGATGGAGGAGCCTGGTAGGCTGCAGTCCATGGGGTCGCTAAGAGTCAGACATGACTGAGCAACTTCACTTTCACTTTTCCTTTCATGCATTGGAGAAGGAAATGGCAACCCACTCCAGTGTTCTTGCCTGGACGATCCCAGGGACGGGGGAGCCTGGTGGGCTGCCATCTATGGGGTCACACAGAGTCCGACATGACTGAAGCGACTTAGCAGCAGCAGCAGCAGCTGGCTTTCAACCTTAGAGTTATAGATTCAAGAGATCTTGGGTAGGGCCCAAGAATTGACACTTCTAACAATTTTCCAGTTGATGCTGATGTTGATTGTCAAGGACCAGAGCCTAAGGCATCCATTATAAGCAATGAATTACCTAGCCATCCTCAATGGAATAGATATGTATCATCCTTGATAAAAATAAGAAAATAGGTCTTAAATTATTTTCTATAGGACTTAATTTTCTTGAAAAACCCCACTTAAGCAAAGCTGCAAAGGGAATAAATACTAAAATAAATAGTAAAAAGTTATCACTTCCTATTTTAACTATCATCTGTGCTCTTAAGGTAATTTATTCTATTATGTCTGACCTCATGTCAAGTCAGGGCTTTTAATTTCTTCTCCCAGAGTACATGCTGTCAAACATTTACTATCACATCAATGAATATTATTTCTTTTTATTTATTAAAACATAAGCCTTGAATCTAAAAGTGAACAACAACAACAAAATGCCTCTGATCAGTGAGGAAAAACTACCATAGAAAGTCATGACACGTGGAAGATATTTTTCTGTTCTGACATCAGAGCTAAACATTGAGAATTAAATATCATCCAAGGCTGGTGAATTTATATTTATATATATATATATATATATATATATATATATATATATATATATATATGTATGTATTTGGTCTTTTGATTCCCCTGCTAAATTACAGTGAGTTTCCAGGGAAAGAATAATAAGAGGAACTAGAAGTTGTTGATAACAACAGCAACAACAAATAGCAATAGATATTAGGGAAGAGACAATAAATGTAAAAGTAGCTATCTGAAAACATCATGATCTTAGGTCACTTATTGAAGGGATAAGGGTGCGGCAAATGGTCTTATACGTTATATAACCTATAGGAAGTCACCTGTATATGCTGAGAGACAAAGAGGGTGAGAGGAAGAGAGAGAGATTAGAGATTGACTTACATACTGCTGAGATCTGCCCACTCTTACACTCAGCAAGCATATGGCCCCATAGTGAGTAGGCGAGGAGAGATGGGAATTTGCTGTTTCTACAGTTGGCTTAGGTTTCACTTTCTTCTCATGGTGTAAGCATCTCACTGCACTGAGTTAGATTTTAAATATTTAAAGTATTTATCTAACAGCCTGCCTCTGAAATAAAATTAACTATTTCATCTGGGTCTCAACTGAAGATGCAGTGATCAGTACTGAACTTCGTACTCCATGTGCACAATGAAATTGAGCAGGACCCTGTGGGGATCCTGGGCACAAAAACCTTTCTCTGTCCCTTATTTCTTGTTGGTAGGAAATACGCTTCATTCAGCCTCCATGACTTTCCCTGTGTTCCAAAGCTCAGGTTCAAATAGTTGCTAATCAGGAAAGGGACGGGATGCAAAGACAAGGGAGAAACAGGCAAGAAACAGCAGAGCAGCCTTGATGCAGGTTCTTGGTTCCACCTCAAGGGATACACAGAACAATATCTTTGAGCTCTTCTGCGGAACTAAAACCTCCAACAAATGGAAGATGTTAACTACTTGATGAAGCATTCTTCATTCCAGAGACAAGGTTTGATAACCTCAAGATCCACAGAAGCTCATCAGGAGACCCCTGAGGCCAGATTAAAGAAATGCAGGCCTTGCACACACCCTTATCCTTATCAGCAACTCAGCCCTTGAACCATTTCTATAAAACTCCTCACCCAATTCCCCCACATAGGGACACACAGTTTTGCCTGGCAAAGCGATAAAGCTAATCTCTTTTACTTCACCCAAAACTCTGTCTCTGAGATTCAGTTTGGCACCCATGCTGAGAAGCTTTTTCAGCATCAGTAACTGTACAATGAAACAGAACAATAATTGATGCTTATAATGATGACCCTGAAAATTAAGAAAGTTTTAAATTACACTACGTTTTAGTATCTGAAATCCTGGATTTCAGCCCTAACTCATTACACTGGTTTTGTGATTACTAGCAAAATCAGTACTCTTGCCTGGAAAATCCCATGGACGGAGGAGCCTGGTAGGCTGCAGTCCACGGGGTCGCGAAGAGTCAGACACGACTGAGCGACTTCACTTTCACTTTTCACTTTCATGCATTTGAGAAGGAAATGGCAACCCACTGCAGTGTTCTTGCCTGGAGAATCCCAGGGACGGGGGAGCCTGGTGGGCGGCCGTCTACGGGGTCCCACAGAGTCGGACACGACTGAAGCGACTTAGCAGCAGCAGTAGCAAAATCAGGTAGGTCAGTCAAATTCATCATCCTTGAAACATGTATATAATATTACTACCTAACTCATAGCTTTGTTGGATTAACTAAATGAGATCTTTTATATGAAAAGAACTCTGTGAACTGTAAAGTACTATAAAATTGTTCGTTAGTTATTATGCACTGCTTAATGAAGCAAAACAGAAGATAGTCAATAAAAGTTTTCATTAAGATAGTTAAAATTAAAATATTTCAGTGCTTAAAAGATTTGGTTTAGGTTATCCTGAAAATAACATGTTTATATATTCAATTCTCTTTTATTAATACATAAAACTCTGAATGGTCTATTCATTTATTAGAATGTTATTTTGCCCATTGTTTTTTCCATATGGGTAAATAAGGTTTATATGATTTCAGATGTAGAAATTTAAAAAATTAAGTAGTAGCCCCCAGTGTACCACAAACATCTGATACCACAAAGAAGCTCAGAAGTGTATGTTAACCAATCTTTCATAAATATTAGCAAATGATATCACATAAAATGGCTGTAGATTTTGATTCAGCTGGTCACAAAAACACTCTTGCAACTTTTCAAGTACCTGCTGCACTTAGAGTTGAAATTGGCTATTTATATATTATGGATAAATATATATTATGTATATATAAATGTATATTATTTATTATATTTATACTATTGGTATTATTATTAAATTAATTAATTATTACATTTATTATTATAAATATAATAAATAGTATATTATATATAAATTTACATGTTTATATATAATAAATAATATATATTATAACATATATATATTCTATTTCATTTGGTTTTGCTTTCCTTTTTTGTTCCCTGGCCTGTGCCCTTATTTTTTATTCTCTCATCTTTTCTATTCGGCTGTAAAGTTCCTTCAGATAGCAAAAATGTTTGGCTGCAGCAACTAATGCAGCATTCTTCACATAATAGACTTTAAGCCGCACCCATAAAAAAATGTAAAAGGTAATGATTTGCTAATAATGTTAATCTTTAACCACATTTAAAGGAATCAAATGCATGTCTAAATTCCAACATCTTTAAATATAAAATCAGTGGGATACTAGTTATGAAGTCCTACTCTTGATTAGGTGTCCAGAGTTTTCAGACTTTGAATATGCTAAGCAAAACTGCAGATCCCAGGATTTCCTCACAAGAGCTCAAAACTCAACAGTCATAGTAGATTCATGTTTTACCAAAAAGGTGAAACTCTGAGATCATTTTTTTTAAAAGGGAAAAATGAAATTCATTCTAGGGGGCATTTGTACCTGAGCATTATTCTCTATTGTGTGTGTGTGTGTGTGTGTGTGTATAATTTCCCTGGAGTTAGTCATTAAATGTTAAGACAATTATATCAAACTGTGAAATTTCTCCTTTATGAAGAGTGAAAATTAATTACAAAAAAATTATTTCTGAATATAGGTTCCTTTTTAAATGTAAAATGGAATTTAACTCTGAACTACTTATGTTTGGGATATTCAAAATTTTTAAATCTTGTATTTTTCTCTTGTGTTAATGTTTGGCATGATATTAATGTCTGTTATATAAATAAACAAATCATCCTATGACTTTATATACATAGACATACATATGATTATTGTAACTGAAACATCTATGTCTCCATGTCTGTGTCTATAAATGCAATTAATACAACTGAGGACGAGGTGAAATTCAGATCTCTAAAATGCTTGTCCAGTTTCAGCATGAGCTACTGAGTAAGACTAAATTGAGACTCTTGCCCAAAATATTTTCTCACAAAAGAGTCAGTTCATATTAGCTTATAATGTCTTTTGTGTTTCAATTGTTTTATTTTGAACAACAAAGTTCAACAGTACCCTGAAATACTCTCAAGAGATATGAATTTGGGATGCATAGAGAAGTTATCTGCCAGAATTGGTTAATAAAATAAAAAGGAAGTAAAGAAAATTGATAAACTATTAACAATTATTCCTAGGGTATACCTTCACATTTACCAGTGGTAAAAGTCATTGTAAACAAATGTTTTAAAGATAGTTTTAAAAAGCTAAACAATAAGTTATTCTGATGGGGTGATATATAATTCACATCTAAGAATAATGAAAAGATTATCTCTCCTAATATTTTGGGAATGGGCACTGAAGTTAGGGATAAATATTCCAACGATAACATTGAGGAAGTGAAAACCAGGCCTTCTGGTAAATGGCAGTTAGCTAGGTATGATGGTCTCAAGTAAACATCAACAGCCACAGAAAATAAACTATACAGATATGGACATCCAAGGGCCATGTTTGGGGTAAGACAGAGCCAAGGCCATTATGCCACCACAAAAATGACAAATAGGAGGCACTGTTACTACTTCTTAACTCTGCCCTGCTTTAATCCTTTCACCTTCCAGATAAAAACTGGTAGGTATATTCTTAATTGTCTCTGGAGAGAAAGCTTTGACTGCACCATTTAATTAAAACACTGCCATATTGCAAATAACTTGGAAGACAGTAAGCTCTAGAATTCTGGAATATATGTGTGTGAGTGTATGTGTGTGCATGTGTGAATGAACTCTTTTCATAAAATACAAATGTGGCAAAAGCAATATTCTTAGTGTGCTATTTTATAAAATGTGAGATTTCAAATATTGGAAGTGCTAATCAATTAAGAAATTAAACATAACTAGGCATTTGACAATCTCATCCACATTCCTAAATGATTCTATCAATTGCTCAAAAATTTATTATAAATTTTATCTTCTCATTGGGAAAGCGGGGTTCTCCTTATATTCAGATCAGATCAGATCAGTCGCTCAGTCATGTCCGACTCTTTGTGACCCCAATAATCGCAGCACGCCAGGCCTCCCTGTCCATCACCAACTCCCGGAGTTCACTCAGACTCACGTCCATCGAGTCAGTGATGCCATCCAGCCATCTCATCCTCCGTCGTCCCCTTCTCCTCCTGACCCCAATCCCTCCCAGCATCAGAGTCTTTTCCAATGAGTCAGCTCTTCGCATGAGGTGGCCAAAGTACTGGAGTTTCAGCTTTAGCATCATTCCTTCCAAAGAGTGATTAGCACTGATTCAATCTCTCATGGTCAAGACTTTTTACTCAGTTGTAAAACTTATTTGCATTAAAAAATGAAATTCTGATACCCATCTATTAATAAATTATAAAATCTCTCTAATACTGTTACTCCCTATAATTCTTCCCTGAACTGTTTCTATTACCATTGACATGGAAATTGTGTTTATCAAATGAGTCAATCAAAATGGATCTGTTTATCTGGGGGATAGACTCATATCTGTTATCTTGCTATTGATTCTGATGTTACCAAAAAAAAAAAAAAAAGTTACACCATGTAAATGAGATAGCCTGATAGATGATTTATAAAGATCCAATTACTGTTATAATATAATATGTAATTGGGAAACATTTTCACCAACAAGACACCACTTGACATTCTATATTGTATATAAATTTTTGGATGCACATCTGTTGTGAGTGATATATTTTGAATTATCAGGCAAAAAAATAAATAAATAAACCCAACGAGTTTTTCAAAATTTCAAATGTTGATGTTGGCAGTAGAACAAACTCAGGAGGGGGAAAAAAACAGCTTAATCTAGTTAATTAACAACAAAACAGCTGGTAAAATGAAACATCCCTGGTTGTGACTGACTATAATTGAAAATGACTAATGATGCTGTCATTCTGCAGCTTATATCGGAGGAAATGATGCCTGGAAGATGGTAATTGCCCTCTTGACCATTTGTTTATAGCAATTATTTTTGTGTTAAAGGTTGGGGTGGAACCCTTTGGCCAAATATAGAAAGTTCCTAACACCTCATTTTTTCTCTTAACATTAAAAAAAAAAATTCAAAAGCGGTAATACAACATATTATTAGATTCATGTTAAGATTTTTCTGGATAATTTAAAAAGTTAGCAAAGCAAACCAGCTGGTGTGATCTTATAACTTCACCAAGTAACTAAGACATTTTAAATTTCATTAATGTTCTCAGTTCTAATAATGGAAGGTGATATAAGTATTTCAAAATATATACACACATTTAAAAAATTTTAACAGGAAGAGTGGTGTTCCAAAATTAAAGTTAAAGAAAGTGAAAATATAAGAGAATGCCATCCAAATGCTTAAGTTCTAAAGAACTAAACAATTTTTAAGTCAAATAACAAATGGCTTTTCTTTTTTGTAGTAAATATTGTTGCTACTGAGGGCAGTTGTCTTTGTTGCTTTTTAACTGCTAAATTCGGGGCTACTGAGGAACCTGCTCATTACTCTGTGAAAATGGAACGTATTAAAATGATTCCCCCAACAGCATTACCATAAAGTATTATTACCAAAAGTATAGCTTAAGCAAAGTATTCAACAATTTACTGAACTTATCCAAGCAATCTTCAACAGCTTCTGAAGTTAAGAGAAAGGAACAAGGTACAAATCAAATGAAATAAAAGTGTGTGTGTGTGTGTGTGTGTGTAGGGGAGAGAGAGACAGAAGAGATAGAAAGCAAAACAAAGATGCTTACTTCTTCAATTATCTTAAGATTTTCCCAGTAAATTTGCATCACAGATCTAGTGCTACATTTATGTCATTAGTAGAACTGTCTCCTAATGTATGTTTGATCTTTAAGAGGAAGTTCTCAAAGAAAATAAGAAATTGATCAGTTATGGATGACAGAAAAATAAACTAAAATTTTACCATCTTTGAAAATTAAGGAAACCCTAGAGAAGTTGATGAAATGAAGGGTAAAAAAAAAACCCCAAAAAACTGAACAGGGATGAGCCAAGCTCTTTAAGAGGACTCAGCTTGGGAGGTTAGCGTAGGAGGTAAGCAGACAGCTTGTCTGATGTGGAATGTGGAGGTGCCAATAGACAACCAATTTTCTAAGAAACAGAACCATTCTCTGCTGTGTCCTTAATTAGAATGTCTGAAAGTGGTGGACATACTAATTATCCATTTAAATACTGGATCTTATATACACACCATGAGGGATTTTCATTTTCCTTTGAAAGACTATCACCATCTTCTTTAGAATTGTTATATTTTCCAAAGAATTGTTATATTTTCCAAATGTACCTCCTCCCCAAAACAAAAACCAAACTTTTGTCATGAAAATGTATTGCAGGCTACTTGTACCCTTTCTCCTTCTATTAAAGGGTGAGAAACCTGAAAGTTAAGGAGGAAAGGCATCAGGAATAGTAAAATTTAAAAATTTTGATGTATGAAGTCAAAGTTAAATGCACGGTTGATTTATGTACTATCAGAGCAGTGGCTTACCCTTTAGAAAAATCATCCCTAATCTTTAAAAATAAGTTTTTGATCCATGCAGAGATTTAAACAGTTCCCTTCGCTTGGTACCTTGTATTGCTAGGTTCCAGGTTTTGAAGGATGAGGTAGTTTTTTTGTTTGTTTGTGATTTTTTGTCTTCATTTTTCTTTTTTGTCAGCTTTAGATAGCATCCTTTAATATTTTGTTATTACACAGGAGGAAACCGCTCTATATCCTAGCTTCTTTCCCTTTTCCTCTTCCAACATTTGTCAGCTTTCAGAGTGCTTTTTTCCTTAATGATGAGGTAGTTCCTGAGCCTCTAGTGTTTCAGGCTACCAGATGCCCCAGCTAATCTTCAAGAATTTCCAAGGTCATGCATGGTCCTTATCAAAAGCTGCACATGAATATTCCATTTCTCCTCACTCCTGATCTCCTGAATCAATTTTGCCCTTTGGCCACTAGGAACCTGATATGGTGATTCCTCTCCCAACTTGAGGGGTAAATGGCAGAGCGGGGATGAGTTTTCATTTAAGCTGTGCTTCTCTGCCATGAATTGATTTGAAAGGACATGGTGAAGGAAGGGAAAAGAAAAGAAAGATGAGGGCTGACTCTACACAACGGTTTCCAGGGATGTGAAAGACAAGGAAGTTACCACCCCGCCTGCTCTCTTATTTCAGGAAGGTAATCCCCCTCTTCTGTCACTAATGCTGCAGTAGAAATTAGAGACCCCAAGAGGTGGCAGATCCCAGTTCTGAACTCATAGTGGCCCAGATTTTGAGGATATTACCGATTAGCCTCAAGGTTTGGATGGTGTACGTACAATGAATACACATTTTCTCATTGACTTTCAATGAAGGCTCTGCCTCTTTTTTTGCATAGGCTCAAAAGCAAAAGCCAACTGTAAGGCATATTTGTGATCTGTAGCAATTATGCCAAACCCTGCATAAACTCTTTGAGTAGGTAGAACAGATCTACAAAATGGTCCATTTGTCCATCTCATTGCTTGCTATGAAAGTCACTCTGTTAATCAAGAAAGGTAGCTGCTTGGGACTGGCTTTCTCTAGTGCACCAAAAGAAACCCTGAAACTTGCTACTTTCAGGACCTTTTCTGGCTCTCCAATCTAAAAACTATACATGTTGTTACTTTATGAAAATGATCATTCCAGGCCTGGACTGGATGCAAATTACTTTGGGAGGATGTTAGGAGTGGGGACAATATATTCCTGTATAAATGTCTATGGATATCTACTGCAAAATCTGGGCCTTTCAGCACCTGCTGTTTGGATATTACATTTAGCCCAAACCTTTAAATTTACCTAAGAAAAACCCTCTTGTAAACTGTAAGGAAAACCAACAATTTTCTAGAAATGAAGCTTGGGCCAAGCATAAGCAGTGACCTTGGAGACAGAGTGTAAGTCATGGTAATGTTATTTGCAAGGGCAAACTAGTTCTGTATAATGAGGTTATTGACCTGCACTGTTTTAGAGCAGTTTTAAACATGAGGGTGAGGCTCACTAAATCTCAGCCTGCAACATTAGCTAGAGAAGCCAGGACTGATCAATAAACAGCCACCATTACAGGCCCTCGGGAACCTTCATCATAATGGGGGCCATTATAATTTTGGTCAGGTACAAAAAATAAGGTAACCTATACCTAACTTCTATTTATCACTTGGATTCTCATTTGCAAATGAAAACCATTGATTATCTATTTTTTGAGAACGGAACTGGTTTTCCATTTCTCTCCTCATGTAATAGCCTGTGAATAAATGTGTCCCAGACTTCAAAATGCACATGAGGAAAGGAAAGAAGTAGAAACCTTTCTCTCAGGCCAGCTTTTTTTTTTTTTTTTTAATCAAAGAGAGAAGCAATTACATGACATTTCACTAAAAATTCTTGACCCAATAAAGTATTGATGCCCAAATGCTGATTTTCCTCTTTCATAAGAAAGAGCAATAGAGAAAAGAAAGGTCATGGACCATATTGTGATTCTTTACAGCGGCTGGAGACAGACAGTATGATGCAGTAGCTTGATCTGAATGAAGCCAAACACTATGAAAAGCATCAAGCCTGGCAAGCAACGCAATAAAGCCTCAAAGAATTTAATCTACCTTGAAGGTGGGACTACTTTTTGTATTGATGGCAGCACACCAGGACAGAAATAAGTCCTTTAATGCAATGACTCGTTAATAGCCTTAAGATCACAATATATAAATAGGATATGTTGATCAAAAAGACAGCTCTGCCTCTGCTATTGCAGGATGGCCAATATTTCTTTACAAGTTATTTCATCGATTATAAATAGGGGAAGCATAACCCATTATGAGGTAATGGATGTTGCTATAGGTTGCTTCATTACCTTCACTGGCTCAGTGGCTGGTTTTTCCTTGTACAAATTCTGCCCTTTAGACAAAATCCCTTCCACATCCGGCTGTTTAGCTTGAACTGCTACTTCAGTTTCCTGGGGAAAAAGAGCACATACAGTGCAGATTAACTTCACAGTTAGCAATAAAATTACTAAATTTAAATATACCCTTGGAGACTCCACATGTATTGCAGATCAATTTCTGTGCAGTACAGAGGGGCACAAAGTAGTTTTCAGTGCAGAGAAAAGAAATAGAGGTCTTTGCATCACATACGGAAGTTTAAAAAAATTACCTCCAATTTACTTGAATTATCATAATACTATTACGTAGAAACAGAGAAGATATTTGCTATTTTTCAGAAAAGGTAAAATGCAGTTATAAGAAGTATGATCTATGCATGTGGTCAATATGGATAAATATGATAGTTAACTCCAATAATCTCAGTAACCATAATGTCCATTTTACTACACACACTTCTTATTTTGGCT
The DNA here is from genome assembly GCF_029378745.1 of Bos indicus. Lineage (NCBI taxonomy): Eukaryota > Metazoa > Chordata > Mammalia > Artiodactyla > Bovidae > Bos > Bos indicus. The sequence goes on along the minus strand of NC_091789.1, from coordinate 119,466,065 downwards.
CTGAATCCCAAATTTTGTTTCGAGATATTTAGAAACCAAACAAATCTTTCCACATCACTGTCAAAATGACTAACTTTCTTTCCAAAGAGTTAACACTTAAAGCACAGGATCAAGACTGATTAATTATTAAGCAGTCAAATTAAATAGACCTTTTGAGGAATGATTCAGTTATCCTTAAAAATCTGCTTTCCTTAGTCTGGAGAGGACTGCAGCCTGATCATATGACCAAAAAACAGGACCAAACAAAACATTACATAACAAAAGGAAAAAAAAAAAAACCAAAACACCCTCTTTAGATACATGAATATAAAACTCTTTGCCACTGGCTGCTCTCTAGCTCTCCTGAAGAGAGGACCAAAGAAATGTGCATAAATTGAAGCTGAAGGAAGTGAAGTTAAATATTACAGAAGACTTTTTGGATGGAACACTTGTTAAACAGTAGGATGGAGTATCGATTAATCAATGTCAGGCGTCAGTCAGGGCCTGGGCAATCTTCCCCAGATAGCAATTCCTGATTAACCTGCATCCTCTTCCTCCCTCTCCTACCCTGAAGCCTCCCCCCACTGCGGTGTGTACGTGTCTTCATGCCACTGTTTCCTTTCTCCACTGCGTTTGTCCCTGCTCTCTCTCAGCTCATCCAAGCAGGGTGTCCTCTGAACCAAAATTACTACAATCTTATATGGCACAGTAGGGTTTCTTATAACTTGTGGGTGCTCATCACATGCTCCTGAGAAGGATTATTTCTTCAGTTCTTATAATAAATAGCAGTGGGAGGTAGCCACTTGGTTAAAAGAGTCCACAACATTAACTCTATGTGTTACATGGGTATGCGTGCAACACACAGACACACACCCACACGTCCTTTAGGGACAATAATTATGGAAGAAACAAACCTAAAATTTTAAGTATTAACTCATTCTCTATGATAAAAAGTTCTAAATGTGATTTTTTTTTAAACAGCAAAATTGTAACAAGTTTAAAATCAGAGTGTACTTGGTGAGGGTTGGATCTTTCCTTCTTCCCTTGGAATGATTTACAAGGGCACCCAGTCCAAATTATATACCTTCAGACAATGAGCACAAATAGTCAACAATTTTACTACTGTTTCATGGATGCAGCAAATGATTAGTACTAACAGGTTCCTCTCCCTGCTGCCCTGAGCGGCACACAGATTTTTCCAACCAGGGATTGAACCATTGAACGGGTGACCTCTGCTGTGGAAACCTGGAGTCTTAACCACTGGACCACAGGGAAAGCTCTCCCTGCACTCAGTCTTCAATTGAAAATAAATAATTCCAAAGATCACAAATAATTGATGCCACTCTTTAGGAGGCACTGGTAAACAAGCAGGGCTAAAAGACTGCATTTGCTATGACAAGGAATTCCCTCAGGAAATAAACACACACATTTTAATTCATAAAATCTTCACTGGCAAATGAACAGAAAGAGTAGCAAGGCTGACATGAAGGCAGTCCAGATATTACTTAGAGCTCCAAGTTCTAAGGAGGTGCTTATTAGATGGGCTACGGGATGCCATGTGAAATGTCTATGTTTTACACTTAAAGAAAGTAAAATATTCCCTCTACAGGCCACTGAATTCACCCTAGATTTAGTTCTCTGATGAATGAGCATTGCAAAGTCACATCATTTCCATTAAATTTTTTTTTTTTTAATTTTTGGCCACACCACACGCAAGCAGTATCTTCCCTGATCAGGGCTAGAACTCCAGTTCCTTGTACTGGAAGCACAGAGTCTTAACTACTGGTGGTAATGGTGGTTTAGTCACTAAGTCATGTCCAACTCTTTTCAACCCCATGGACAGTAGGCCACGAGGCTCCTTTGTCCATGGGATTCTCCAGGCAAGAATACTGGAGTGGGTTGCCATTTCCTCCTCCAGGGGATCTTCCTGACCCAGGGATTGAACCCTCATCTCCTCTGTCTCCTGCTTGGCAGGCAGATGTTTTACCACTGAGCCACCTGGGAAGCCCTCCTTAACCACTGGATCACCAGGAAAGTCCACATCATTTCCATCTGTAGAAATATTTCCTAGTACCATGTCCTTCCAACAACACTATTGCCATCTCTTCATCCTTTAATGAAAAAATGGAGAGTTTAAGTACCTGGATGAGATTAACACTTGGTCCAACAGAAACAGAGCAATGGGTAAGAGAAATAATATTCAGCTCTTAATTCTTTGTGAGTACTTCCCCTTTATGATTTTTTTTTTTGAGAACTAGGTATCTGATTATACATGCCTTTGATAAATCACTTTAGAAAGGCCATTTTGAAGATAACTTTCTACAATTTACCTTACTACATTTATTTGCAATGTGAATTTATTATTGAGGGTCAAATATTATTGCTTGAAGGATCAACTGTAGTAAATCTGATTAAATTCCTTTCATATGTCCCTTAGTATAGTTTTCTTAAGCTCATGCAAAATAATACACTATGAGAAGCTGATGATCAAGCTGAAAAAAATGGAAGTATATGTGAAAAAATTTTTAAAAATTGATATCCCTTCATGCAATTAAGATTTGACATGGAAAAATTTTAAAGCAAACAAACAAATACCAGCCAAATCACATGACTACGCAAAGATAAGAAAAAGCTGCTGAAATCATTAACTGTGCTGAAAATATCAACAAACTGCTACAGTGATATTAAGTGATTCCCATCAAGTGATATAATAATATTAACAAAACAGAGTTTCTGAAACATTACCATGTGTCTGGGCCTTCCTGATTGCTCAGATAGCAAAGAATGTCTGCAACGCAGGAGACCCAGGTTTGATTCCTGTGTCAAGAAGATCCCTTGGAAAAGGGAATGGCCACCCACTCCAGTATTCTTGCCTGGAGAATTCCATGGACTGAGGAGTGTGGCGGGCTACAGTTCACAGGGTTGCAAAGAGTGGGACACAATTGAGCGACTAACACTTTCACTTTACCACATGTCAAACACTTTATTTTTTGTACATCTGTCCTCGTACTTACACTCCTACAAAAAGGGTATTATCTGATTTTGCAGATGATGAAACCAAGAGAGATTAGGTCAATTTTCCAAGGCCATATAGCTTGCAAATGGCAGAGATGATATTACCAGAAAGTGTGTGTCACTAAACCTCCACTTCAGCCTACTTTGTTGAGTAGAGCATGTGTGTGTGTGTCTCTGTGTGTGTGTATGTGTGAACACACATGCATATGCTAAAACAGGCAGTCATGCTTCTTACTATAATGTTATTTTTTTTCTCCTCTTTATCTCCAGTGCATTCTATAGTATCATTCCAATGGGTAAATGAGAGAAAATCCTATCTTTTCCCACAAAAAATAAATTCTTACATAGCCTTTAAAAAATTCCAAGAATGTCTCTTTGTGGGTTTGTGAGTGTCAAACTGATGATATCCAGGTCAGAGAATTGGTTTGAGTAAATCTTTTATCTCCCCAATGACCTCACATTTTTATATGATTTAAGATAAGGTGAAGAAGTTCACCACTAAAATGGAAACATGGCTAATTATAGTGGCCACTTTTTTCTAAGTAGAAAGTGTTAAACTTCAAAGAAAATTCAGACAAGAATGTCTTCATGGGATTTCAACCAAAAAAACTCACTTCTAATAACAGAACATTTCCATTTAAGTTTTTTCTCTGCCTTATTTTTAATATATCCTCTGTAATATAAGATTGTGCACCAGGAGTTAAGACCCTTATGATATAACTAGAGTTTTTTTTTTTTTTTTTTAAATCATTGTACTGACATTTCACTACAATCTTATGCATAATTTTAAGTATGTAATTTTTATTGAATAGGTAATAGGAACAACCATTAATACTCACTAGGAAAATATGGTACTGCATTTTTAAAAAATCCTGCCTTGATAGGTATTCAAAATGGAGTAACTCTAAGCACCTTCCGTTTTATTTCTTTTTAGACAGCATTACTTATACTGCTGGTAGTGTTGGTCCTGACAAGCAGTGAAGCAATGGTTAGTGATTAAAAAAGACTGAACAGCACCTTTGGGGATGAAAGTAGCAACTCATATGTGAATTAATGTACACTCATATTTTTTAAAGAATTTATTCATTGACTATTATTTTTCTAATTCAATATTAAACTGATAGTATGCACACATTTCTTTTTAAACTAGAAGTTTGGTGCCGCTAAGGATAATATAAGAGAGACATATTTTGCCTTGTTTTCCTTAGTTATTTTTAATTTCTTTATATTTCTATCATTTTACTTATTGTTAACCTTAGAGTGTATCTATCTATATATATACACACACATATATATATGTGTATGTGTGCATGCTAAGTCACTTCAGTCGTGTCTAACTCTTTGTGACCCCATGGACTGTAGCCTGCCAGGCTCCTTTGTCCATGGGATTCTCCAGGCAAGAACACTGGAGTGGGTTGTCATTTTCTTCTCCAGGGGATTGAACCCGCATCTCCTGTGTCTCCTACATAGCAGGCAGATTCTTTACCATTTTCACAAAGTAAAAAGGATATCAACAGCCTTTTCACATATGTTCCAACATTCATTTGTACATTTCCCAAACATTTATTTAATATTTACTATATTTCAAAGTCTTGGCTAGGAACTGGGAATGATACGTGGCAGAAGGATACAGCCAATCATGTATTAAACTTGGACTGCAACAGGTGAAATGACTAGCAATGTTCAGTGTACAATGGGGCATGGAGGAGCAACTGATCAGGTCTGTGTTTGAGGGACAAAAAGAGAGTAGGGGCAGGCCTTATTGGAGAAGAAAGGTTTGAGCAAAAACTTGGAACACAGACAGCTCAAGTGCCTGGTTGACAAAGGAATGGATGATGGAAAAGTAGTCAAGAGAGAATCTGGTGTATGCAAAGCCTGGAAACAGAGGCAGCATGGAGATCCCATGTGGGGAAATGGGAGGAAATGATGCAGGAGCAGAAGCAAGGACCAAAGGAAAGAAGGAATTTTTATATCATCCTCAAGACCTTAGTGGAGAAACCACAAAAAGGTTTTTAAACAGGGGAATTACACTTTGATTTCTAATTGATATTCTAAAAATGAATATATATGAATCTCTGAATAGGTAGACAGATCTAACATCCATCTAATGTACAGTTTTCCACTCAAACAAGCTGTCTGAATAAGATACATATGCTGCTACTGAAAACAGAGAAAATATATAAAGATGACAACTATATTCTTTAGCAAACCTAAGTACCTCTTCATTTAATTTCCTTATTTATAAAGAGTATTTCCTGCCATTTGACTGTTTTGTCAACCACCACAATCAATGGTTTTTCTATCAAGTCTAAGATATCATGGATAGAAGAATGACTATTATGTCATGAATTGCTAAGTTTAAAAAAATTAACTTTGGAGGCACTTTTGTGGCAAATACTTCAATTTCAGAGATGTTGAGATATAAAAAAAAAGATTTTGGAATCAATTCTAAGATGTTTGTGAAAATTATGATTGGCTTATTAGTTCATTATTATTCACTGACTGTGTGAAAATGTCTGCCCTGTGGGTGAATATGCTCTCTTCCCCATTGACTTTGGACTTCACCATGTGCCTCATTTAGATTAATAGACTGTGGGCAGACATGACTGCATGACAGCTTTGAGCTGGGTCTTTAAAGGCAATTCAGGATTTGTTAGTACCTCCAGTTCCTGTCTTTTACCATGAGATAATAATGTATCATAAAGGAGCTGCTCTTTCAGCCTGGGTTCTGGATGAGAAGACATTTGGAGCAGATCCACAATCTAGGATGAGAAAATCTCATCTTGACCCATAGTGTGGAGTAAAGCTGCCACTGATCTGCAGACACATGAATGGTTAATCAATGTCTATTGTTATAAGTCACTGGAATTGGGGGGTCATTTGTTACTGCAGCAAGAGCTGACAATTACAATATTATAGTGAAACAAACATACAGTTTTATGGGAAGAAAAAAAAAAACAAAAAAACAAAGTAAGCCTTTAAAATAAATGTTCCCTAGTCACGTATATTGACTGCACCGTCTCTCATTCCACATACAAACTGTTTGCTAAAAAGGGTGGCAAGAAACGAAAAATAAAATGGAATCAATATTGTGTTAGAGCCTGACTTCTCTGGCCTAGATTGTCAGGCAGAGTCTGACAAATGAAGGCTGATGGATGGAAAAACATAACATTGTGCCGTTGAGTTTCTTTCTCTTTCCCTTCATGCTGGGTGACTGTTCTTTTATTTATCTACAATTAGGATTGCTAGACCACAGCAACACAGTTCTCCTTCACTGTAACGGCAGCCTGTCAAGTACGTGCCAAGCTGATTGACAAAGAATGACAGTTTCTCTCTCTCCATTCTGAGCTAATTAAGGGCAGCCCACCAAAGGGACGCTTTCTTCTGATTTAGAGATTTATGGATTTCAAAAATAATCTGTCCAAATATACAAAATATAATGCTGTATTGATTTTTTAAAGTGGCAAGTGTTAGGAAGCCAAGAAGAGAGAATCTATTAAGGGACATAGGCTATTCAAGGCCAACCAAAGAGTACACATAGGTACGACCATCAAATAATGAGACTGATAACCAGAAGCTACTCTTAGAAGCCCTCCATTCATAATGATGGGATTTCAAAGTCCTTTAGGCAGTAGAATGCCTTTGGCAAGTGAAATCTTACCCAACTCTCCCCAGCATCTTAGTTAATTCATTCAGTAAATATATACTGAATATAAGAGCATCTATTATGTTCTAAATTCTGTTTTGATACTGGATATATAGCAGTGAATAAAATAGAAACATTTTCTGTTCTTGTGAGCTTCACATTCTAATGGGGACCATGGACAATAAAATATATAAATAAATTGAAAGTGAAAGTTGTTCAGTCATGTCTGACTCCATAGTCCATGGAATTCTCCAGGCCAGAATACTAGGGTGGGTAGCCTTTCCTTTCTCCAGGGGATCTTCCCAACCCAGGGATCAAACCCAGATCTCCTGCATTACAGGCAGATTCTTTACCAGCTGAGCCACAAGGGAAGCCCAAGAATACTGGAATGGGTAGCCTATCCCTTCTCCAGTGGATCGTCCTGACCCAGGAATCGAACTGGGGTCTCCTGCATTGCAGGCAGATTCTTTGCCAATTGAGCTATCAGGGAAGCCCAAAATATAAATTATGGCACATCAAAGGATGAAAAGTGTTAAAGAGAAAAAATAAAGTCTCAAGTGGGGATAGGAGATGTATGTGTGGGCTAAGGGAACATGCTGCTGCTGCTGCTAAGTCGCTTCAGTCATGTCTGAGTCTGTGCGACCCCATAGAGGGCAGCCCACCAGGCTCCCTATCCCTGGGATTCTCTAGGCAAGAACACTGGAGTGGGTTGCCATTTCCTTCTCCAATGCATGAAAGTGAAAAGTGAAAGTGAAGTTGCTCAGTCGTGTCTGACTCTTAGCAACCCCATGGACTGCAGCCTACCAGGCTCCTCCGTCCATGGGATTTCCAGGCAAAAGTACTGGAGTGGGGGTGCCATTGCCTTTTCCAAGGGAACATGGGAGGTGGATATTTGAGAAAGTGTGTCCAGGGGAAAAGCCCTCATTGAGAAGGTGACATTTGAATAAAGATTAGGAGGAAGTAGGGGAATGAATCATGTGGTATTTCAGGGAAGGGCAATACATGCAGAGGAAAAAGCAAGTGCAAAGGCCCTGGGGCAGGAGTGTGCATGACATGATCAATACAAGTATAGGGAAGCCAGGGTGAGAAAAGTCTACTGAGCAAGGGGAGAGTATCAGGAAGCAAGCCAGAGAGATGGGGGAGGGTAGGTCCTGCCGGGCAATGATATGAGGACTTGGGTTGAGTGAGAATAGGAAGCATAGGAGGGTTTTCAGCAGAGGAGTTATGTGACCTGACTTTTTTTTAAACTTATTTTTTAATAGATCATTCTGGTTGCTGTGTTAAGATTAGACTGAAGGAAGACAGAAAATAGATAGTAGTTATAAGCAGGCTCCCAAGTGGGTTCGTTAAATGTACATTGCTTGGAGGCAAATACTTGTTTGTAGAAGCCTGATGCACTTACTCTAAAAATCTTTATAGATACAGTTCTTAAATGACGACTAAATCTCTGATCTAATTCAGTAGCAACAAAGGACACTCACTGAAACTGCTGCTCCCCAGGTTTTACTATGTTCCTAGGTCCTTAGTGGAGAAGAATGTGGGCTCTTGACTGGTTATCTAAATGCCAGTCCTGGCATGAGTTAATTGCAATAAAGACCAAATGGCCCATAAATCCTAAAACATATTCTAAAACCTTTGCTATCTGGCCTTTTGAAGACAAAGTTAGCCAGTCTCTGATCCAAAGGAAAGGTTAGGATTGGCATCAGTGACTCTCAAAACCTTCAGGTACACAGAAAAATTATATGGGCTGTTATTTATAAAGATAAAACACAAGCAACATTTTGTCTTTTATCTCCTTATATTGACTCATAGACATGTCAAACAATTTATAGTTATACTTTAGAGAGGGCTCAACAAACAAACATTTTAGGCCTTGTCCAAACTTGGATTCTATCACTGTCATGTTAAAGTAGCTAGAGACAATACATAAACAAATGAGCATGGTGGTTGTGTTTCAATAACAACTGATTTACTAAAACACATGGTGGACTGAATTTGGCCCTTGGACTATGGTGTGCTGACTCCTGCTTTGATGTATTATAGTGTTCTTGGAAGTAATCAGACTCAGGAATAAGAACCTGTGGCTTCTAGGCTTATCAATTTTGGAGATGGGGCAAGTTACTTAAATTCTCTAATTTCAGCATCTTTAATTATAAAATGGATGAAAGTGATGGATACTGTGGCTAAAGGGTTAAAAACAACTTCTGCCCCTCTGCATGAGACTTTGGGGCTTCCTTGGTGGCTCAGCTGGTAAAGAATCCATCTGCAATGCAGGAGACCTGGGTTTGATCCCTGGGTTGGGAAGATCCCCTGGAGAAGGGAATGGCTACCCACTCCAGTATTCTGGCCTGAAGGGGCTGAAGGGAGATGCCTGATCACACCATCCTGGGAAGCTATGCTTCTCTGCCTATGGTCAATGGCAGCCTTGTTCAGTTGCGTATAAGGCTTGCTGATGGGCTTGGCAAAAACCTTTTCTAAGATCCACATTTTATTTGCACAAATGTGCTGCTCTGAATTGAGAGACTATAAATGATGGTATGTCATAGTCTAATTGACAGCACTTTCTTCTTCATGATAGATAAAATAATCATTCATATTCTAATCAATAGTGTCTTAGAAACAATTAGATATGGTATATGACCAGGATATTCATGGTAGGTCAGGATCAAATGATTTAGTCTATGCAAAGGCAATACTGTTACAATTTATTGAAAACTTACTAAGTATCAGGGCTTGCCTGGTGGCTCAGACAGTAAAGAATCTGCCTGCAATGCAGGAGACCAGAGTTCGATCCCTGAGTTGGGAAGATCTCCTGCAGAAGGGACCGACAACTCACTGCAATATTCTTGCCTGGAGAATTCCAGGGACAGAGAAGCCTGATGAGTTACAGTCCATGGGGTCCCGAAGAGTTGGACATGACTGAGCGATTAACACTTTCACCCTCACTAAGTACCAACATTCTGCCATGCACTTAACATTAATCATTTTAATTAATCTCATTCAATCTCCATTGTAGAGCCTTTCAGCAGACATGGTTCAGATTTTAAAAGGGAGGTTAAGAAACTTGCCTAAGGCACAAGCAAATGGTGGATGTGAGATTTGAACCTTGGTCTGTCTGATGCATGTCCTGCACACTTATTCACTATACTATAGGTTACTTGAATTTAAATATGATACAGATAGACAATTAGATTTTGTTTGATAAATCACAGGGTTTAGAACCAGAATAAAATAGTTTTGATTCATATGCAATTTTAGTTTAAATCAGGGTTTCTCAACCTCAGCACTACTAACATTTCGGTCTGGGTAACTGTTTGCTGTAGGGGATTATGTATTGTGAGAGGTTTGCAGCACCCCTAGTCACTATTTATAAGGTGCCAGTAGCACTTCCTCCTCTCTTTTGGATGTGCCAACCAAAAGTATTTTCAGATATTGACAAATTCCCCTGGAGAATAAATCACCCCTGATTGAGAACAACTGAATTACTGAATACATGAATGAACAAATGAAAGACTGTCTAACTACTCATGGTCTATATTTCCAGTGTACATGAAATACTAGGATTTCATATGAATACCTTTCCTTTTTCTTTGTGGAATGTTGTTTGCAACTCTATCCATTTACATATTTTTTCAGATGTACTACTATGCACACTATGACTCTTAAACTACACTTGAACATGGTTCTGATGAACTCTAACCATAGTTGAATTTTTCCCTTCCAGCTGAATTATCCATAAAAACATTGCTTTAAATAACCCAAAGTGGTTAAGGAAGACAGATTTTAACAGATTTTTAAAAATCTTTGGAATAGAGACACATGTATAACAAAGTAGTTTTTCCAGGTCTCTGAATCCTCTTTTTCTTGCTTTGTACATTCACCTTGGCCAGTGGTATTTGCATTATTTTCAACCAATATAGCACAATCCTAAGTTATCATCCATGTGGTAAATGGACAAGTTTCTTGAAGTCTTGACAGAGATCATTTATTTTAAAATCAAGTATTATCAAAAAGAGTAGAAGTTTCTTTTTAAAATATAAAACAGCAGTTAGGGGAATTTTCATTGAAAGCAAAGAAAAGAGGAATTCAATCTGACACTGTAATTGACACACACTTCAAATAAAATTAAAGGTGCTTTGTTTTTTACTGTTAAATGTTGTACCAAAATCATAGTCATTGTCTAAAACAACTCTTTCTAAAGTCTTCAACAACTCATAAACTCAAGGAATCAAATGAGTAGCTGAATTAAACTAGTATTAAAAAAGCCACAACAAAATATCTGAGATTTCTCTTCTAAATAGCTTTTCCTTAAGCATGTATAGAAAACAAAGCAAACGTGAAGGTTTCTGAAAAGAAGAGAAACAACATATGATGGAATAAAGTTGTTTCTTTGGTTCATACAACATGTTAGCTTTCATTTTGGTTCCCAGGTCTTCAACTAGTCGGCCATACTTAATTTTTATGCTCTTGCAACTTTCTATGATTTGTACCATTCCAGCAAAGTGATCATATTTCATTTTTCTCCTGTAAAATCTATGATAAGATTTCAGGTAAGGAATTATATTTTAGATGTGTATAGCTACTAAAATTCGGAATATACAGATGACTCATACCATCTGTAAGAGAAAGCCAACAATTGATAGAAAACTGGAAAAGAACAAAATAGTGCCATCTGCACCAACATAGATATACCTAGGGATTATCATACTGAGTGAAGTAAGTCAGACATAGAAAAATAAATATATGATATTGCTTATTTGTGGAATCTAAATAAAAGGGTATAAATGAACTTACAAAATGGACATAGAAACACGGATGTAGAAAACAAACATGGTTTCTAGGGGATAAGGTGGGGGAGAGATGGGATTGACATATATTCACTACTACTATATAAAACAGATAGTAAGGACCCACTGCACAGCACAGAGAACTCTACTCAATACTCTGTAATGGCTTATATGAAAAAGAATGTAAAAAAAAAAACAAAACCAGGGGATATATGTATAACTGATTCACTTGCTGTACACAGGAAACTAGCCCAACATTGTAAATAAACTAGACTTCAAAAAAATTTTTTTTAAATAAAATTAAGCAGAGTCAGGTGTAACTTAGTGAATAAACAACAAGAACAACAACAACAAGCCAAGTATGTGAATAACCAACTCATAGACAACAAGTTTGATGCACAAGAAATGAAAACCTGTTCAACCAGATACACAAATTAAATTAATAAATTCATGTCATTTTCTGTTACTGTGGAAAACAATTTATGATATATAATAAAGATATGAATACTCTAATGTCAGTAGTACTCTACTGTAAATAATACTCTAATACTCTAATGTCACACTCTAGCAAAGTAATACTCAAAATTCTCCAAGCCAGACTTCAACAGTATGTGAACCATGAAATTCCACATGTTCAAGCTGGATTTAGAAAAGGCAGAGGAACCAGGGATCAAATTACCAACATCCGTTGGATCATTGAAAAAGCAAGAGTTCCAGGAAAACATCTAGTTTTGCTTTATTGACTACACCAAAGCCTTTGACTGTGTGGATCTCAACAAACTGTGGAAAATTCTTCAAGAGATGGGAATACCAGACCACCTTACCTGCCTCCTGAGAAATCTGTATGCAGGTCAAGAAGCAACAGTTAGAACCGGACATAGAACAACAGACAGGTTCCAAATTGGAAAAGGAGTACGTCAAGGCTGTATATTGTCACCCTGCTTATTTAACTTATATGCAGAGTACGTCATGAGAAACACTGGGCTAGATGAAGCACAAGCTGGAATCAAGACTGCCGGGAGAAATATCAATAACCTCAGATATGCAGATGACACCACCCTTATGGCAGAAAGCGAAGAACTAAAGAGCCTCTTGATAAAAGTGAAAGAGGAGAGTGAAAAAGTTGGCTTAAAACTCAACATTCAAAAAACTAAGATTCACGGCATCCGGTCCCATCACTTCATGGCAAATAGATGGGGAAACAGTGGAAACAGTGAGAGACTGTTTTTTGGGGCTCCAAAATCACTGCAGATGGTAACTGCAGCCATGAAATTAAAAGATGCTTGCTCTTTGGAAGAAAAGTTATGACCAATCTAGAGAGCATATTAAAAAGCAGAGACATTACTTTGCTGACAAAGGTCTGTCTAGTCAAAGCTATGGTTTTTCTAGTAGTCATGTATGGATGTCAGTTGGACTATAAAGAAAGCTGAGTGCCAAAGAATGGATGCTTTTGAACTGTGGTGTTGGAGAAGACTCTTGAGAGTCCTTTGGACTGCAAGGAGATCAAACCAGTCAATCCTAAAGGAGATCAGTCCTGAATATTCATTGGAAGGACTGATGCTGAAGCTGAAACTCCAGTACTTTGGCCACCTGATGCGAAGAATCGACTCATTTCAAAAGACCCTGATGCTGGTAAAGATTGAAGGCGGCAAGAGAAGGGGACAACAGAGGATGAGATGGTTGGATGGCATCACTGACATGATGGACATGAGTTTGAGTAGGCTCTGGGAGATGGTTAAGGGCAGGGAACCCTGGTGTGCTGTAGTCCACGGGTTTGCAAAGCGTTGGACACGACTGAGCGACTGAACTGATCTTAATGTCAGTAGTTCTACTTCTAGGTATTGTCACATGGGTTACTGAAGAGACCTACCAAGTGAACTTTCAGCACTGTTCACGTTAATGAAAAATTGGAAACAACTTAATTATTACTCATTTGGAATCTCATAATCCTATTGATTTGCTCTATTTAAATCAGAAATACTTTGAACAGATTACTTCTCTATCCTAAAGCCACTTTAAATCATTGTTCCCATTTTATAAGGTATCCAAAATTCTATTTAACTTATTTTAAAATTTTATTTAGTCATTTTTCTTTTCATAACTCATTGAAGATATAAAAAATAATAAAAGAATAATGCTATCTATAAAAAATCTGACATCAGCTATGTCATATACATGATATAATCTCAGATAACATTTGCCTAGTTTTGAGTGAAGCACAGGAATGTATATGGATGTGTGCCTAATTTTGTTTTTGTGTTATCTCTCCAATTATGTAAATCACTAATACTTATTACTATGCTAATACTAGAAGATATATTGTAATAAATGGTACCATGAATTATTAATTTTGTGTTTCTTATCACCTACTTCAAATAATTTAGAAGACAAAGATGCTTATCTATCCATATTTTCTCTACATGTTAATCACAAAAGTTCTCTCAAAAAGCCCTGAAAATTAAAAGTATGCATGCATGGCTTTGTAATTTCATGGGTCAATAAGTAGAATTTTAGCTATATTCTACACTTTCTTGTGAATGCTTCCATATTTTGCCTTTTGAATGCTTGACAGAATTATTAATTTCAATAAAATCAATCTCATTTGAATGACTAGCATGTTATATCATGTTATTATTATAAATGCAACTTGAGTTTTCTCATCTTAAAATTAAAACTATTATTAAAATAATCCAAGTTAAATAATTATGGCTTCTGTTATTAACTATATACATTGTGCCCTTCTTATGATGAATAATTGATATTTATTATTTCCAGAGGAGGTAATGAAGTATTTATAAGAGGGAAGCTGTGGCATCAGAAGTATTGGTTATGCACACTCTCAGTTTTTAATGTATACTGTTTTGAAATTACAGAGCAAATTGAATGCATTTACACTGCGTGATAGTTTAAGTAGTTAATTTACAATTAAGGTGTTTCTTTTTCAAAAAACGTATGTATCAAATATGTATTTGAAGTATTTGTTATCCTCCATAATATGTATAACTTCAAACATAACAATATATACATATTTCTTTTCCAAACATGAGAATGAATAAGTCTAGTCATACCAATACTACAGTTCATAAGACAGCCAGGAAGAATGAGAGAAATCCATGACAAAGAGAACAGCAGATAGATGGCAATTTGGAAGTATCTGGACTACAAAGGTGATTTCTAAGTCATGTATTTGATACAACTGACTAAAGAATGTAATAACATCAGTTAATTGTGCCTATTAGATGAAAGGAGTACTTTTAATATACAAGCTAGAATTGCATTTGTTAATTAGATTTATAATTTACATCTATTTTCAATGGCATTTGTTATTGTTGTTTATTCACTAAGTTGTGTCCTACTCTTTTGTGAACCTATGGACTGTAAACCTCCAGGCTCCTCTGTCTGTGGAATTCTCCAGGCCAAGAATACTAGAGTGGGTTGCCATTTCTTTCTCCAGGGGATCTTCCCAATTCAGGGATCGAACTCCTGCATTGCAGGCAAATTATTTACCACTGAGCCACCCGGGAAGCCCTTCAATGACATACAAATTAATATAATAAGTGAAATCTCAGGATACAGAACTGTATGCTAAAGAGGAAATATTACTGTGGTATTCCTTAAAGCCCTATTTTTACAACCCTATAGAATTTCACTAGAGATATTCATCTTTAATTTAAACCAATCCTTTTGGTAGTTCTTTTAACTCTTAAATATGAGTGGTAGATTAAATTGGTACACATTAATGAGATGCAAATGAACAGTAAAATAGCTTTACTTAAAATAAATATTTCTTAAAGCATTCTCTTTAGTGTTAAATGATTTTTCTACATATTTGTCTTTTTCTTCCTCTTTTAAAATAAAATCACAAAGATAATGGCCATAGCTTCTGTTGCTTTTGGTTTTCCCTGCAGCAACTGATATAGTGTTCTATCTGTAAACACCAAGTCCACACTCTCCCCACTCAAAACAGTATGATGAGTGGCTGTATGTTGCTATAACTTCTTGGCAGTCATCCTTACCTATAATGATAGTCATACTTCCTCATAGAGCTGTCATAATCACATATTTAGAATTTTAAGTACTCTTCTGCGGTAACTCACAGATTTAAGGATTCCTTTAGCAACCAATATAGTTTAATGAGCAGAGCATGGCATTTCCTGATGAAAATACAAGTTCACAGCCATGAAGTCAAGAGAGCTGACAAACTTGCCAGGCAGACAAGGAGTATTGGTACAGAGACCAGAGGGTCGAAAAGAGTACAGAGACCTGCGTGAAGACTGTAGATCATGTATGCCATGTATCAATAATTTTCTCTCACCTGTCAATCCACACACCATCTTACAGAGGAACAGGAGGAGAGTAAAGGAATCTTAAAGACTGGCCATTTATTCAAGTGATACCAACTCATATAAAGAGACTGGTAAATTGGTTTCAGAGTGAGATCTTTTTTTCTCACTATCCAGCATGGAGGAAGCTTACACAGATCAGTGAGGAATAAACAAAGAAGTTGCATTTGTGTGAGTCAATATTTGACCCCAAGACCTATCTATATGATTCCTTCTGTATACTTACTATATTTGTGACTATTTGCCTACTTAAGAATCCATCACATGGACTTCCCTGGGGGTCCAGTGGTTAGGACTCCACCTGCCAATGCAGGGGACATGGGTTTGATCCCTGGTCCAGAAAGATTCCACATGGCGCAGACTAAGCCTGTGCACCACAACTACTGGGCCTGCATGCCACAACCACTGAAGCCCACGTGCCTGACAGCCTGTGCTCCACAAGAGAAGCCGACGCAGTAAGACGCTCCCACACGGCAACTAGAGAGGAGCTTCCGCTTGCCCAGACCACGTGCCGCAATGAACATGCACACCGCCCAAAATAAATAAATTATAAATACATAATTTTTAAAAAGAATCCATCACAATGTTTTTCAAAGTGTAGTTCCTGGACCAGTGGCATCAATAACACCAGGGAAGTACATCTGAAAAATATCCTCAGGTTACTCCAACTACATTAAAGCTTGAGATACATGGCTGTACATGGTGTATACTAGAATTGGGAATGGGTGTTAAGCCTAGAATTTCAATCCATTTTCATACTTACGGATATAACATTTATCTTTTAGGGATACAGCTTTGCAAATAAACAGCTTCACAGACACAGATTTTTGAGACAGGCAAGTAAGAAAGGTAGTTGTATTTTTTTTTTAAGTTATGATTAGAAAAATGGGACTTTTTGAGTATTGCAAAAGGCAAGTGCACCGCACTTCTGAAGGGATGTGAAATCCCAGTCTGTTATTTTCTATAAACACTTACTGCCACCAAGGGTGGTAACTTGCAAGTTCAAAACCTTCCTCATTTAATGTCCATTGTTTCTATCTTGTATTCTGTCTGCCAATCAAACCCATCTCTTGGGCAATATAGTCAGTAAACCAGGTGGTTCATTCATTCACTTAAAGATAAACTGTTTGAAAACTATTGGAAATGTTCCCACATTTCTCCTTCACACATACTCAGAAATGGATGGCATCTATATACAGAGCAGAGCTTTCTTTTGAGAGAAATTAAAAAAATAACACTAACATTGCTTCAAATGTTCTCACATAACCTACTCCAATGTGTCATTATGTAAACTTGCTCTTAACAGAGAGTGGAAGACTGGTAAGTAAGTAAGAAAAAAAAAAATTAAACTGTAGTGAAGTAACAACATGATTTTAACAAAGTGTAGAAATGGTTTAGGGTGACAAAAGGACTTTTACAGGTCTACTTGGAGCAATAGAATGATCAAGGAAAGGATAGGTCTGCTTTTGGAAAAGATGGTAAACTACTGGTAGATGGAAAATAGAAGTGGGAATCTTTTTATTTTGATTGGGTTTGTTTCTGCATGTCAGCAGCAGTGATATTCTGAGTGCGAAGAATAAAACACATAGCAGAGAGAGGAGCCCAAGATGGGTAAAGAGATTAGGAAGTTCCCAGCTGCTCAGAATTAACTCTCTTGATCTAGATAAATTACATCTCAGGACACTAATGAAACTAGCAAGTCAAACAGGAAACCATGATGAGATCTCTGGAAGTTTGCGAAAGCACATTTTTTATTTCCTAAAGGAAAAATAGGTGTGGGAATAAAATTTTAAGCTTCTACATAGTTATTTAAGACTTGGTTAGAAAATGCAACACTGAATAAAGCTACAAGCCTTCGTCAATTAATGAAATATTTTCAAAGAATGGGAATCAGTTGACATAGGTACTTTAAAAGGACAAACCCTGTCATAGCCATTACATACAGTTAGACTGATAGAGAAGGCAAATATTTACATGCCAGTTCCAAATTTTTTGAGAAAATTAAATCTGCACTTATTCTATAATTTGTCATCACATTGAGTTTCTGTGTGGGACTGTTTGCTCAAAAGGGCAAAGACTATTTCTATGCAATTCAAAGGTTTGTTTTAATATTTTCAGGTTATAACCTTCAGACTAGAATCTATTTGTCATAAGGAACATTCATTAAAATCCTTGTTAAAAAAGCATGTTCTCTTTGTAAATACAGTTGTAAACAGTATTTGTTGTAATAAGAAAAAGACCAATAACCTAATAGAAAAGAAATGGAAATGTGTAACAGTGCACAGAAAAGGAAATACAAATGACTCAAACATTTTGTGATTCAAAAAATTTCATCCTCTTTCAAAAGAAGAATGCAAAATAAAATGACAATGAGATGACATTTTTTCTTGCTTAGCAAAAATAAAAAGGTTGATGACACAATGAGTTGGCAAAGATCTCTGGGAACAAACTCCTTCATATTACTGATGGGAATACTGTATGAAGAGCTATTTGGCCATATTCACTAAAATAGCAGATATCATTTTGACCCTGTCGTTTTACTTCTAAGAACTTATCCTATAGGGATCCTTGCTATGTGAAAAATGACATGAACTTAAAGTTATACGTTGTATTATTGTAGCAGGAATAAAACTTGAAAATCAACTAAATGTTCATTAGCCTGAATGTTGGTCAAATGGGTTACGGTACATCCTTAGAATACAATAGTATACAACCGCAAAAATGAGACCATTCTTGTGCTAATATGGAAAATAATTGTTTTGATCATTAAATGGGAAAAAACACTGCATAAAGTGTTTATAGTATTCTATCAACTATTTTTTTAAAGCAGACAGGAAAAAGAAAGAATATGCACACAAACACTCATACACTCACACCCTCTCCTTGAAGTGCTACTGAAGAAACTGATAACTTCAGTAGCTGAAGGGAGCGAAACAGAATGGCTGAGAGACGGAGATGCAAGGGAGGATTTGAATTTTTTACCACAAGAAAGTATTATTTTTTTCAACAAAGAAAACAACTCTCACTTTTGAAGTTTGTCTTAAAGGATGCATTCGTGTTCAATCTTAGAATAAATGACCCAGTATGAGCTTACTGCTAGAGTACTAAGTCTTTTTTTGTAAAAGGACCATGCAGATATGTAGATTCTCTTAAAATCAGAAACAGAAATGAAATGATATTTAAATGAAAACAACAGTTTTACAAAATACCCATACCACATATAATAAATACAAAAACGTGATTATATTTGTGGGTTCTTTGCCACTAGAGCCACCTGGGAATCCTCTTATTGTGCTACACAATAGCTTGTTTATCAAGCTGATTTCATGGCTTATCACTGGGTCACCATTAACAATGTGAAATACAGTTTTATTTTTTTAAATCGGAGTAGAGTTGCTTTACAATGTTGTGTTAGTTTCTGCTGTATAGCAAAGTGAATCGGCTATATGTAAAAATGTAGCCTCGTTTTTGGATTTCCCTTCCATTTAGGTCATCTCAGACCACTGAGTAGTTCCCTGAGCTACACAGTAGGTTCTCATCAGTGACCTATTTTATATATGTACAAATGTCAATACAGTTCCTTTACATTATCTTCTGTTTGCCCCTACTACCAAAGTCCTCATCTAGGACCATGTTACTCCTCAACTACCACAGTCATCTCCTGGCTGCTTTCCTTTTTTGGCGACACTCCTCAAATTTGAGCGTTTGCCAGCCACCTCTC
The DNA here is from genome assembly GCF_029378745.1 of Bos indicus. Taxonomy (NCBI): domain Eukaryota; kingdom Metazoa; phylum Chordata; class Mammalia; order Artiodactyla; family Bovidae; genus Bos; species Bos indicus. The sequence goes on along the minus strand of NC_091789.1, from coordinate 119,446,574 downwards.
TTTAAAAGTTCCCACATCTCTCAAAGATACTGTCCAAGCTCCTCAAAGTGAAATACACGCCTGGGCTTACATATTAATATCATTGTATTTCTTTTTCTTCCCATACTTCATACCATTAATCACTTTCATATCTTGGTTCTTGTTGCCTTTTCTCTCTGAAACCCTTTTCCTTTTCCTCACACACATTTCACTTTATCAATTCCCACTCATCTTTCAAAGATTCAGTTTAGATATTATATCTCCCAGGAGACTGTCTTTGGAGCATAGCTTCCCAAACTTTAGTAAGTGAAAGCATTTTTGGAGGGCTTGTTAAAATAGTTTCTTGATATTCACTCCCATCTATTTTGATTCAAGAGGTCTATGGAGAGGCCCAAGGAGTTACATTTCTAACTAGCTTCTTGGTGATGCTGTTGTTCATCAAGGGACCACATGGAAGAGCTGTGCTCTAAATAACACCCCAGTTAGGTTAGGTGTCACTCTTCTGGGCTATCACAACATCCTATAACTGTACTCCCTACATTACAGTGTAAATGCTTCTTCACTGACTGCATTTAGTTCAATGAGGTATATTTATACATCAACTCATCTCTAAGCAAATTGAGAATGAGGGTCACCTTAACATAGGAGGACACTGTAGTTAATAAATGGTTTGTTAGCTGAATGAAGATTTCATTAGTTTAGTCTCATGTCTTCCTTTGCTTAGAGAGGTTGATCAGGGATATGCAAAATAAAGTTCATGTGCACATCAGCAGTATAATATTTTTGATGAAATCTCCAGATGACCATTTGTAGACAAAATGGAACACTATGAAGGCAATAAAGCAATTAGACTTTGATAACTAACTGAACAATCAAAGGAAATGAATGGTTTAATTTGATGTCAAAATGGAGGTTTCTATTGATATGCTGAAGAGCTCTGCCTTAGGATTCGATCTAGTGGAGAACTTTGTTTTCACAATGTAGATGAAGTTGTAGAAGGCAGACATATGAAGCCTGAAGTTGAAAACAACCTAAGAGATTGCAATGGAATGTATGATAGAATCAGAAACTGAAGATTACCTCCCCATCTCTACTTCAACTGGATTAATGGCTTAACACATTTATTAAAGCTTTAAGCAGTTTGGAGTCAAGAACAGATTTTCTTTCTTGGAGAAATGAATCAATGGGTAGGGTAGTAAGAGGGCAGAACAATGAGAACCTAGGCAGAGGAGATCACAAGTAGATGGATATATTGTCGCTAAAAATGGAGAAACTGAAATCACCAGAGATGAACCAGAAACAGACACAGAATAGATACAGATGCTGCCTCTCCTTGGCAATGAGTTTCTTGTGTCTTCTCTGCTTTGGTCATGATTTGATCAGTAATGGGAGGCACCAAACCTAAGTGTCAGGGACCGAGGTGGATAAGCTTGAGTAGGGCCAGGAAAGGTATTCATGGACCTGCATCTAACTGTTAAAAAGGTAGATGACACAAGGGCAAGATGGAGGACAAGTCAACTGGAAAAAGAATTAGTGATTTTCGACATTAGTAAATTCAGCATGAATCAACAGTATGATCCAAGTATTGCTGGAGTAAGGAATACTGCAGTGGTTAAAGGCAGGGACTGTGGTAAGATAAATTTGGTAGTGTTTTGAGAGTTTAACAAGTATCCAGCCAGGGACTAAGTTGCCCTTCTTCCCTTCTCATAGAATTTCTTCTAGAAATTTCAATTTCTCCTAGAGTGGCACTCTTCAGACTGCCATATGCCCCTGGAGGTACACAAAGCATTTCCTAGAGATATGTGGGCATAGATGGCATTCGTGGAAGCAGTTTCCAAGTTCTTAGCTTCTACAAGGGATTTGCCTAGGCTTGTTCCTGTGGTACATACATTACATCAATTATCATTCCTACTTTTTAGTTAATAATAGTGCTCCAACTTTACAAAACAAAAGCACACTTGTCTGATGTATCTCAATGGCGTATTTTACCTAAGACATATTTGTGCCAAATCAGAACACAATTCAAAATATTAACGATTGAAATCCTCTTTTAATCAAGGTACCATCATGCATTTACTTAGTCATTTCATTCATAGAGTCATTTCCAAAAATCTACTGGGTGTGTCTAATAATTGCTCATCAAAAGTTACATATATTTAGGCAATTTGGTTATTACTAGGTTTACTTATTATTAATGGTTGTAGATATAACTCAATCTAAAGGATTTTTAAAAATACTTAGCAACTTACAGTCACATAAAATTGTTTTAAATGCTGAATTTGAAACCATAGTGTGTATTTGTCATATAGAAGCATGAAAGAGTGGTTAAAGACTTTATAGCATAAACATATATTACATTAGGATACAGCTCTTTGCATGTTATTTGGGGAAGTGAAAAGGAAATATGATTTAAAAAAGAAAGAGGAATGATATGGAACTTCTCATTATTAACAATGTGCTTGTTTTCTGTATTTTTTTAAAAAGTGGATAATGTTATATATCCTATTGCTATGATATTTGGATTCTACTGGATACATTCTAAAGAGTAATGGAACACTTTTTAAATGTCAATATTTACAATATGCCACTTGATGAAAGTGAAAGAGGAGAGTGAAAAAGTTGGCTTAAAGCTCAACATTCAGAAAATGAAGATCATGGCATCCGGTCCCATCACTTCATGGGAAATAGATGGGGAAACAGTGGAAACAATGTCAGATTTTATTTTTTTGGGCTCCAAAATCACTGCAGATGGTGATTGCAGCCATGAAATTAAAAGACGCTTACTCCTTGGAAGGAAAGTTATGACCAACCTAGATCACATATTCAAAAGCAGAGACATTACTTTGCCAACAAAGGTTCATCTAGTCAAGGCTACGGTTTTTCCTGTGGTCATGTATGGATGTGAGAGTTGGACTGTGAAGAAGGCTGAGCGCCGAAGAACTGATGCTTTTCAACTGTGGTGTTGGAGAAGACTCTTGAGAGTCCCTTAGACTGCAAGGAGATCCAACCAGTCCATTCTGAAGGAGATCAGCCCTAGGATTTCTTTGGAAGGAATGATGCTAAAGCTGAAACTCCAGTACTTTGGCCACCTCACGTGAAGAGTTGACTCATTGGAAAAGACTCTGATGCTGGGAGGGATTGGGGGCAGGAGGAGAAGGGGATGACAGAGGATGAGATGGCTGGATGGCATCACTGACTCGATGGACGTGAGTCTGGGTGAACTCTGGGAGTTGGTGATGGACAAGGAGGCCTGGCGTGCTGTGATTCATGGGGTCACAAAGAGTCGGACACGACTGAGCGACTGAACTGAACTGAAGGAAGGAAAGTTATGAACAACCTAGATAGCATACTAAAAAGCAGAGATAGTACTTTGCCAACAAAGGTCCATCTAGTCAAGGCTATGGTTTTTCCAGTGGTCATGTATGGATGTGAGAGTTGGACTGTGAAGAAAGCTGAATGTGGAAGAATCGATGCTTTTGAACTGTGGTGCTGAAGAAGACTCTTGTGAGTCCCTTGGACTGCAAGGAGATCCAACCAGTCCATTCTAAAGGAGACCAGTCCTGGGTGTTCATTGGAAGGAATGATGCTGAGGCTGAAACTCCAATACTTTGGCCACCTCATGCCAAGAGCTGACTCATTGGAAAAGACCCTGATGCTGGGAGGGATTGGGGGCAGGAGGAGAAGGGGATGACAAAGGATGAGATGGCTGGATGGCATCACTGACTTGATGAACATGAGTTTGGGTGAACTCCGGGAGATGGTGATGGACAAGGAGGCCTCGCCTGCTGCAGTTCATGGGGTCGCAAAGAGTCGGACACGACTGAGCAACTGAACTGGACTGAAGGAAGGAAATGGATGTTAACTTTAAAATGTGCTAGCAGATACTTAGTTTTCCAAATTATTCATATTTTTTAAATTTTATAAGCAGAATGGTCTGAATACCACTGTAATAGAGGTTCATTTGGAGTTCTCTTCCTTGTTTTGGCAGGGAGCATTTGACCTCCTCCCTGCCCTCATAAGGAAGAGAACCGTAAAAGCCACACCTATTTCTTCTTGGCCAACAAATTGTTAGTTCTACTTGAATTCTCTGTTCCAGAAATTCTCAATTCAAGAAATTCTTCCCAAGTTTAGAGTCTTCTACTTCTGTGGGCAATCTGGTTTGGTGAATGATGAAACTCTCATGACTACCTGAAAGCTTTCTGGAGTGGTTTTCTAGTGGCAACTTGCTGCTTTCTTTTGAAAGAGGGGGTATTTTGCAAGCTTGATTTTTCTTTTTAAGAGCTCTTATCAAAATTCCAGTTACAAAAGGAAGGTCCTATTCACTGCCTTTTTCTATTGCCTTAGAAAAATGTATTCCCACCTCAGTGCTACCTTAATTCAATAGTGCCCCAGGGAAATTGGCTTGGTTTTCACTTTCAATGAGGAGGAAAGCCAGGTTAAGAAGGGTAAATGAGTGAAACAATGGCATAATGTCAGTAAGTGTCTGAGATGGGATTTGAACTTGGGTTTTCTGTTTTTCTTCCCCTTATCAAGCTCTTTCAGCTCAGCAATGGATTTTGGAATTGAGTAGAAGAGATGGAAAGTAAGAGGAAGAATTCTGATAGCCCAGAGTTCAAAGAGAAAAGCTGATGCCTAATTTCATTCAAATATGGTACCCACAAACTCCAGCAATCTTCAAGGTTTTATCAGAGCCAGAATTATACTCTTCCCCAGAGTCAACCTAAACTCAGGGTTTTAAAAAAAATTTCCAGAAAAATTGTCTAGTTGCATGGTAACTGAGAATATCTTGTGTTTTTGTCAAATAAGTTCCACTAACTATTTTTCAAGACATATTCCACAGAAATACTTTCCAAACTAATAGAAAACACTGAAACTTTTAACTAAGAAAGAGAATTGGAAGATTGCTAGGCTAAGAGGTCAGTGTCCTCTTTGCTGTTCCTCACCTTCCCAACATTACCCCTTAAAAAATAAAAAGAAACTAAATCAGATATCTTACTTGATTTAACCTGAGCTGGTATACATCTATCTAAGGGATTAACTATTTGAAAGTGAATTATCTTACTCCAAACAATGAACTGTGTGTGTGTGTTAGTGGTTCAGTTGTGTCTGACTCTTTCTGACACCATGGACTATAGCCCACCAGGCTCCTCTGTCCATGGGATTCTCCAGGCCAGAGTACTAGAGTGTGTTGCCAGTTCCTTCTCAAAGGGATCTTCCTGACCCAGGATGAACTAGAAATTAATCTCTGAAAGGGCTTTCCTGATGGCTCTCCTGCAGTGCAGAAGACCAGATTTCCATCCCTGGGTCAGAAAGATCCCCTGGAGAAGGGAATGGTTAGCCACTCCATTACTCTTACCTGGAGAATTCCACACTCCTGAGTGATTGACTGAAGATCCATTGATAAGTCCATCTCAAAATCCAGTGCTCCAGATGACAATCTTTGGAAGCATGGCAAGGACAGATTTTGATTCTTTAGATTCTGAGTATACTTTTAAGGCTGGGTTAGAATCCCAGGCTTACTTGTTTGAAAGCTATCCTTGGTTTAGAACATGGAAAATTCTCAATGAGATCTCATTTGGTTGAGCTTCAGTCCTTTGGTATTTAGAGTACTCTTTCTCTGTAGAGATCTCATTTGAATTTTCTTTCCTTATTGCCATTACTGTGGTTCTTCCCTTCTCCAGGAAAAATTCTGTCTTCTGATTCTCCTACTCTGAAGACTACTGCTATGGAGCTGTCTGCTTCTCTCCTTGTTGGCATGGTTTTACTAAAGATAATTTGGAATTTTCAATTGACCTCTTTGAGAAACTTATGATCTCCTTGAACTGGCTCTTCTAAGACCTCTCTGTTCCCAACATCTTCACTACTCTGTTCTCCTTCTACTGCCCTGTACCTTCTTTTTGGCTCCCTTGAGCTGTCCACCCTCTGTCCATTTGTGTCAGGCTTCTCCTTTGCCACTCCATTCTCTCAACTCCCTAGCGTCGTTTAAACTATACACTCCCTGCCTCTACAGGGGGCTCACAAGGGACTTAGGAACCCCCAAATTAGTCACCTGAAGCTGAATAGTCTACTTAGAAACAAACTGGATATTTTATATACTCAGATGGGCTTTGGAGACACCCAGATAGCCCTGTGTCATAACTTCAGTCAGTCGCTGAAGTTTTAGTCCACAACCTCCACAAGATTACATATTAGGTCCAAAGAAAATCTTCAAAGTCTCCTCCCACAATTACTAGTGGGAAGTTTTAGCTCTCCTATTGAGCAGGTAACCTCAATTTATTTTCATAAGCTTTGCTAGTCTGCAAAAAATGCTAGTATGTGACAGTTCAAATTTATCTGCTTCTAGTTTTCTTTGTAAAATAAAATTTACCAATGACTAAAACTATATATATATATTATATATATAATGTCTAGAAACAATAATGTCAAAGATAAACAACTTTGTATGCACATACCAGGTATATTGCATGTGTTTTTGTTAAGCAAGAAGGGAATGATGCTGTCCTAAGGAAAAATGACTGTTCCAGAAGGAAAAGGGGAAGTGTAGGACAAAATGTGAATAGACATGGAAAAATTTTATGTCATGTGGTCAAAGGTGGCTATGATTGGATGGATATATTTTTAAACGTTTTAAAAAATTATTTTAGTACCAACAACATACTAATAAAAAACTAGAATTTAATTTCTCTTTATTAAAATGACAAAGTTTTCTATATTATTTGCCTGTTCTTAATAAGAACTTCAGTTCAGTCACTCAGTCGTGTCCGACTCTTTGCAACCCCATGGACTGCAGCACACCAGGCCTCCCTGTCCATCACCAACCCCTGGAATTTACTCAAACTCATGTCCATTGAGACAGTGATGCCATCCAACCATCTCGTCCTCTGTCGTCCCCTTCTCCTCCTGCCTTCAATCTTTCCCAGCATCAGGGTCTTTTCAAATGAGTCAGTTCTTTGCATCAGGTGGCCAAAGTATTGGAGTTTAAGCTTCATCATCAGTATAATAAGAGCTTATAAAAAGTTTTTCTTTACTTTTTGAGCAATCCACCTAGGCAATAATGATTCTGTGTCTTAGAATAGTTTCTTGTACTTTATGTTGATTTTATCATGTCCGTGATTATTTAAGAGAATTGAAGTATCTCACTTTTGAAAGAGCTAAAGTCTCTTACAATCATGTTTATTTTTGATATCTTTTATTGTCACTTTGGTTAAATAAGTAGTCAAGCATTGTTTTAGTGTCCTATGATCCTGGTTCTCCATGTATGCAAAACTTTTCACATTTTTGACAACCTTTAATGTTTTGCCTTCCACAAATCAAATCCTAAATAAATCATGATCTTAAGCTGCTTTGAAAATCTCAAAGGATTTATTCTCTAACCTTCTAAAAATAAAGAGATTAAAAATAATTAGGTTTATGTGGTACATTGAGTTGCATGTGGCATATCATCAAATAGGAAGAGATAATTCCTTAGGTTGTATTTGTATGGGTCAAATGTTATTAACCTAAATATTTCAGTACTTATATGAACTTCCTAGAAATTTGTTAATGCTCCTTGTTCATGATATATCCTGGTACTGCTCTGCCTAATATTAGACAATGGCAGCATGTTATCAGTCATAATTTCAGTTATTACATTAAAATGGTGTGTACCACAGAAATCACAAAATTTCCTTGTCAAATGAACTTTCATCAGGTCTTTAACCATGATTATTTGAAGTCTTTTGTCATTTACAGATATCTGTTGTTTTATTCTGAGGCTTCCCTGAAAGTGTTTCCTGTCAGTTTCAGGCCAGAATGCTTTTCTTCAAGAAAAAGGGACTGTCTCCAAAACGCTTGGGAAGGACTATGCCAGGTACTCTAGGACACAGACTTCTGATAGCCTTGCTTAAATAACTTTGTGACCCATACCACTGGACTGAGTCAGGAATTCCAGAACTTGAGTGGAGAAGCTAATGGGTTTTAGGAAACTGCTAACCCGAGAGCGAGTAAAACAAGAATCAATTACATAGAACTGAATGAGTTGATTAAGGATGATTTGATTAGGGCTTTTATTTTTGGAAATATGGTTGATGTTTTAATGTTCCACTTTCTTAACATAAAGAATTCCTTTTTTCTTTTTTCCTTAAGCTATCTATAACTCATAGCAATTTAGTAGATTACATTTCTGTGAAAAGAAATGAAACATTTATCTTTTCTCCCTGCCTGATCCCTCCAGAACTCAGAAACTCTTATCAAGTATTCTTACATTCATGGCAATATATTTATTTGCATAGGTTTAATAAGAATCTGTCCTTCTTGTAACACGACATAGTTGAGAAAACTGATTATATAACCAAGACATTGACTGAAATGTCATATTTAAGAACGATGTGCATAGAGTCAGATATGACCTGACAGTTTTGGAAAACCAGTTTATTTTATGGAGCCCACACTTACAAAGCCCTCTTGGAAAATCTGGCCTAGTACCTGGCTTACAGGACATCCAGTCTTATAGATAAATGAGGAATGTCACTCCCTGGCAGTCTCAAGAGACCTTAGGATATTTAAAGGACTTCGAAAATAGAAGAATTGACCCAAATCTATAGCCATGGCAGGTAAAATCTGATGTCAAATTCTTGGTTTGGCTTCTTAATCCTATGAAACTTTTAAAAAGTCAAATCTGAAATTCCTTATGAAAATATTCAGCAAAACAAACTTTAAAGAGCCTATGTGGTAAATTATTATTCCTGCTCCATCTATGTAATAAAAGAGCCCAGCCTTATTTTGTAAACAAGAATAATCTTACTCTGAGTATCTTTGATCAAATGGGAGGCTACTATATGGAAAATTAGTATGTTTTGATATAAAACTATAGCACACCTTTGTGGGTAATTAGATTCTGGTCCTCTTCAATGTCTTTTAGCTATTTTACTTTTCTTTTGAAAGTACATGATTTTGCTATCTAAATGTAGATTGTACTGGATCCTGCTGTCTGACACATTTTGTCAGTTATGACCAAATTTCAATTATTCTCATTTCCTTCAATGTCTGGCCACCACTCTCCAAATTAATGTATTCGATTTTTCTCCCATTCTCCTGTCTTGGCATGACTGAAGACTAAAAGCTGACTGTCCAAATCGCTATTGAGAGTCTAGATTGTCTTGGAGCTAAAATTTTCCCCCTAGGGTCTAAAGAAGCTCTGAGAGCTGAAGCTGAATAACTTGATATATACTTCAAAAGACTCATCAGCACAGTAGATTATGTATGGACAATCTTCACGCCTAGAGCTGCTGCTGTATGGGCTACTCAGAAGTCCACCAGAACTCCCACATCTTTCATTCTTTGCCCCAGGAAATAACCATGACTGCGGACAATCTTACTAAAACCTCTCTGATGTCTGTGCCATCACCAAAAACATTCAAACTGCAAACAAAGACATACATCAAATGGCCTCTGCTATCCTCACTCCATTATCTAAAAATGCTCCTAGCATAACATCTAGGAATTTTCTTAAGTGGCTACCTTCTGGCCTCAGAACTTGGTTTAAAGTCTGCTCTGACAATCTTTCTTCTTCTTACTTGCATGAAAATCTCCCTTATTAAACATCGATTGCTTACACCATTCTGCAAATATTCTCTACACCCAAGTCTCAAAGTCAGTTCAACTGGTCTTTCAACAACAGAATACTTCTAAAATGAACGACATGGACTAGTTTGCCTAAGTTATTCAATCAGAAACCTAGTTTCCTTGAACACAAAAGGAACTGAGAAAGATGGCTGTAACATGCTCCTTTAGCTTGATTAAAATTTACAGAAAAAAAAAAATTAGATAGGTTTCTTCCTGATCATAGGACTGCATCTCTTTCCTTTGCACATTTACTTTAGAAAACTTTCAAAGGAATCTTTTAAAGCACATAATCCGTAAATTTTCTCTTCTTTCACATGAAATCCTGTGAATAACACTGACTTTCTTATATTTAATTTTATATCATATTTTGGTCTAAATGTAATACATTTTAGTGAATGAAAGCTGCTCAGTAATATCTGTCTTTTTGTGACCTTATGGACTATACAGTCCAGGGTAGGTTTTCCCTTCTCCAGGGGATCTTCCTAACCCAGGGATCAAACCCAGTGCTCCTGCATTGCAGGTGGATTCTTTACCAGCTGAGCCACAAGGGAAGCCCAAGAATACTGGAGTAGGTAGCCTGTCCCTTCTCCAGGGCATCTTCCTGACCCAGGAATTGAACTGGGGTCTCCTGCATTGCAGGCAGATTATTTACCAACTGAGCTATATATTACAAATTCTTTAAGAGATGATATACCAGACCAGCTCACCTGTCTCCTGAGAAACCTGTATGCAGGTCAAGAAGCAACAGTTAGAATCAGACATGGAAAATTAGGAAAGGAGCATGTCAAGGCTGTATATTGTCACCCTGCTTATTTAACTTTATGAAGACTACATCATGTGAAATACCAGGCTGGATGAATCATAAGCTGGAATCAAGACTGCCAGGAGAAGTATCAATAGCCTCACATATGCATATGATACCACTTTAATGGCAGAAAGTGAAGAGTAACTAGAGAGTCTCTTGATGAGGTTGAAAGGAGAGTGAAAAAGCTGGCTTAAAACTTATTATTCAAAAACAGAAGATCATAGCATCTGGTCCCATCACTTCATGGCAAATAGATGGGGAAAACAATGGAAATAGTGACAGACTTTATTTTCCTGGGCTCCAAAATCACTGTAGCCAGTGACTGCAGCCATGAAATGAAAAGCTGCTAGCTCCTTGGAAGTAAAGCTCTGACAAATCTAGAGCTAGTGTATTAAAAAAGCAGAGACATCACTTTGCCAATACGGGTCCATACAGTCAAAGCTATGTTTTTTTCAGTAGTCATGTACGGATATGAGAGTTGGACCATAAAGAAGGCTGAGCACTGAAGAACTGATGCTTTGGAACTATGGTGCTAGAAAAGACTCTTGAGACTCCCTTGGACAGCCAGGAGATCAAACCAGTCAATCTTAGAGGAAATCAACACTGGGTATTCGTTGGAGGGATTGATGCTGAAGCTCCAGCAATTCGGCCACCTGATTCAAAGAGCCGACTCAGTGGAAAGGACTCTGATGTTGGGAAAGATTGAGGGCAAGAGGAGAAAGGAGAAACAGAGGATGAGATGGTTGGATGGCATCACTGACTCAATGGACATGAGACTGAGCAAATGCTGGGAGACAGTGAAGAACAGGGAAGCCTGCCGTGCTGCAGTCCATGAGGTCGCAAAAAGTTGGACACAACTTAGTGACTGAACAACAATGGATGGTGGGTTTCTTCAGTTATTTATGACTTTACAAAATAGTGTTATAATGAGTGTACTATTTTATAGTTCTTATAAACAGGAGTACTATTTATTAATAATATTCTATAGTAAATAGTATGTTTCATAGTGCTGATAAAATGTCTTTAAACTAAGTTTCTTTATTCAAACTATTATATACAGTTATATCTGTCCATAAACTACTTTCTTCAAACTAAAAAAAAAACAAAAAAAAGAAAAAAGAAAACTTTCTATTGTAAATTTATTTTCTGCCTTTTTGAGATGTAAATATTTTAGAACCCAGGAATATCCTTTGTAAGGACCTTGGAGCCATCCTTTTACAATGTTAAATATCCAGGATAGTACTCTAACACCCATTCTCTGTGGCAGCAGAGTAGTTTACCTTCAATAAGTGACAACTAGCAAACACTAGCCTAATCAAAAAAATCAGCCTCCCAGTTAATGTCCTCTAGTACTTCTCCCCTAGCTCATCTCAATGCTTAAAATCTTTCTTGCCTTTTCTTTCAAGAGCGTTGAGTGCACTCCCTCTCCCCTACTGAAAAAGACTTGAATAAAATCTTACTTTCACGTTAAGTTGTCCTATGCAATTTTTCTTTGATAATACTAACAGCAATGTGAACACATGCAAAGAATTTTGGTGTTCAGATACTTTAACATTCAATCAATACAGTTGTGTCCTTTGGTATTTTTCAGCGTGAAATTGACCTTATAGACAACTAAGTGTCTTACATGGTAAGGGAGAGCCAGTACAACATTGTCATGCTTTTTAATGGGTCACAGGTGGAAAGTAATTTCAAAGGGGGGGAACCCTCCCTGTCATCAATATGTGCATAATTCAGTCAGTAAGGCAACATAAAATTATATGTTCCCCCACCTCCTATTTTAATAAAAAGTTTGGAAAACAGTAGTTAGGCAGTTTCACGTCAAATAAGTAGTATATCTCCACGTCATTACTGAAAGTATTCATTAAAGATTAAAAGCATAAGACCCACTATAGAAATTTTAACTGGTTCCTGGTTATTAGCATTCAATTATCATTTCTGAAACCGAAAATCAACATATTTTGTGTCTAACTAGAGAGTACATTTGAAAATCAAAATTCAAAGTCATGCCTTCTAGTAGGCTGACTGATGGGAAAGGGTTGTGATTATGCCTAATTTTCGCCCTCTACATCACGATCTCATTGATTATGTTTCTCAGCTTGCTAAGGGTTCTGTGAGGTGATTTTCAAGATGAATATTGCTATTTGCAGGATTTCCTGAATAGGAATATTTCGGGAGTAAATTGCACAAACCAAGCGATGTGCAGTCAATTTTCACACCAGCATAAACAATGTATTAGAACAGAGCCCTTAAGGCTTTTTTTATTTGGGTTTCATTACACAGCTAGCTGCATTTCATCAATAAGCATGAAGTGCCAAGCAGGCAAAACTGAGGCTCTCAGAGGATATTGCATATTTTTCTAACAGGTGCTCAGAGTTTGACTAGAGAAAACAAATGCCCTAGATGGCAAGGCTTTAGGCTCTTTGTTTCAGAGGTAGCCATAGTCACCATGGCCAGACAAGGAAATTTTGCTTAAATTTACGAAGTAGAGGGTGCTTGTGCGCCTACTTTCTTTGCATTAACTCATTCCCAAGATATTTTTTAAAGTTCTTTCTCTGTATTAAAAAAATGGGCATGTCCTCAAAGCTATTTGCAAACTTTTTGGTTTCCAGCAGTTTGAAATTAAGCCAAGTCCATTTTCCCCCTAATTCTTTAACTGAAAAAAAGTTTAATTTCTTTAATCAGAGGGCTACAGCAAGCTGTACAGATTAAAATCACACATCTTTTAACAGAAGAACTCCATGCAATCTTCATAAATCATTTATTAGACAGTGAATATAGATAGAAGCTAGACAAAGAGAAATAAAGAACTAGGTTGGTTAGTAAATTATTCACACAGGTCTCTATGTCTTGATTACAAGTTAGGGGTCTGAGAATTATGGGAAGAACCTTTCAAGTCATCATATATATGATTTTATGATCTTTTCTGCCTTGGATATATCCACAAGCAGAAGAAAATGGCTAAAGGAATATTTTTGAAATCTACACTTCAGAGATGAAAAACTCAGGATATGCACAGAGGGCTGAAGCCAAGCAGTTTTCCTGCCAGGGAAAAAGCAGCTGCCTTTCCCTTCAGTGATTTAGACTGAGCTGCAGGAGGGCAAATATCATGACTCTCTGAAACTATACACAGCAGTGAGAGTGGTGTCTTGGAGTTTTAATAAAGGAAAGTGATTAACACAGCTGAGAGTAGCTTTCATGCTAAACTGCAGGGGCCCATTTGGCAGGAACCTATGGGCCATGGACAAAGACCCAATGAAAGTTTTTCATATTTGTGAACCATTCTGATGTACACACACTGGGATAAAAGTTACTTTGGTTGAGTCAACAATATCCATTTGTATCAGATGATTTTGTTATCTTTTCTCTTAAATATATTCCATGTAGAGAGCTCATATTGAATATATTTTTCATCATTTTACTGAAGAAGCACATTTCCACCACAGATTAATATTTAAAAGTGAAGGAATGTGCTTTTATCTATGAGTTCCAAAAAGCTATTTCTGGTGAGGAATGACGAGTTGATGGCCTTTCCTCTTGTTACACTAACAAGAGATATTTAAGGACAACTTGATCCAAGATAATTGATAATCTGGCTGAGGTTATTATTCAACTGTTCTTCTTTGTTGAGATTATTTACTGAGTAATAACAAATCAGTATTGATGAGATACAGTTGAACTGGAGAATGGGCGCTAGAGAAATACCTCTGAGGACACCAGGTGCTAGCTAGGTGGAAGAGTTGAAAGGAGGCCAGAACTGACGACTTAAAATGTGATGTGCTTTGCACTCATCCAGTCTTATCCCTTTGACCACACATGACCCAAGTTCAGGGTGACGGGTTCATCAGAAGCCGCACCCTGGTGTCAAGACCTCCACTGTGTCATCATTATACTGGCTATGCTGTTACTTTGTCCTGTATACCTTCTTGCTGCTGCTGCTAAGTCGCTTCAGTAGTGTCCGACTCTGTGTGACCCCATAGACGGCAGCCCACCAGGCTCCCCGTCCCTGGGATTCTCCAGGCAAGAACACTGGAGTAGGTTGCCACTTCCTTCTCCAATGCATGAATGTGAAAAGTGAAGTTGCTCAGTCGTGTCCAACTCTTAGTGACCCCATGGACTGCAGCCTACCAGGCTCCTCCGTCCATGGGATTTTCCAGGCAAGAGTACTGGGGTGGGTTGCCATTTCCTTCTCCAGTATACCTTCTTAAATCTACCTAAATTTGTTCTGGATCAAGCCTATTGTGACTTGAATATAATTGTCAAACTGAACCCAAGACCATGCCACCGGTTGAGCAGCCTGGGTTTTGCATGGGTGAAATGATATCTACCTGTGACTTACAATACCATCTGCTCTTGGGGGTAGCTATCAGAATGGGAGATGTAAACATGTCAGGAAGAAGTAAGGTAAAAGTAATGCAGTGCACTTTGCAAATATTGGGTTGATCCGAAGGTTTATTTGGGTTTTGGCCAACCCAATATAACTCATTTTAGTTGTGGCAAACCTTTCTATATCTCTCTGCTTTCCTCATTCCTAAATGTTCCATCCTTCCTAAATGTTCATTATATCTCTCTAAAAGATCCTCACACTTGCTTTTATCCTTATCTCCTACCAAAAGACCAACTAGATGGAGATAAAAACATTAGGTTATTATAATCCTGGAAAGTAAATACACTTAATAATTTGAGTCAATGAAGCAATTGACTCAAAGATATTATTTAACTTATTTAGTCTGAAAATGCCCATCATTACATTAATTTATGGATTGTGCTTTGAAGTGAATTGGTTTATGTGATTGGGTACTTAATGTTGTTGGCCCATAGGAGATGCAAAAGTAGGGAATTATATTTGGGACAAATCCTTGAAATGGGCTCTTGGGAAGGGAGAAAAGAAAGAACAATCAGTGTGTACAGGGGCATGGAAAGGAGGAGACGATGATGTGTTTGTCTGGATCCCTAAGCTTTCTTAGACCATCTCATTACCATTCTGGGTACCTCATTAATATTTTTATTCACTGATTTTAAAATGCTAACAAGTTACCACCATGCACTGAGCCCTGAGATAGGAGTGTTCTGAAATGAATGGGACAAGGGAGATAAGTAAGTAGACACCCTCTGAATTCAAAGAAGAGTGTGATGAGATACTCAGGTTTCTAAAATTTAAGTGCCAATCACTGTACAAAGGCTCTAAGAGATAGATACAGGGGTTTATAAGCAATTCTAAAAGGGTTTTTCACTCTACTAGGAGTAAGTACGAGGCATTCAAGAAAACAGGCATGGCATGAAACCACATACAGAGAATGATATATCATTTGTTATGTCTTGAATACAAGAGGATGTAGTTGGCAGAGAGGATAGAAAGGTAAACTGGAATAAGTCTGAGAGGGTTTTATAATGTCTACTAATGAGCTGATACTTATTTTGTAGGCACTTTGTCTTCAAAATGACTTCAGTTTTAGATAAGGAGTCTACAGACATATGTTAAGTACAATTAAAGTAGGGATGGAAAGTGGATTATAATAATAAACATGATGAAGACATTCTAGTGATATGAGTTTAATGAAACATTATTGCTAGTAAATGCCAGAAGAAAAAACTAAAAATGCTAGTCAAGTAATAATAATATTATTATTACTATAATTAACATTATATATATATGCATATATAAAGAATATATATGTGTATATAAAATATGCTTTCACCAGCTGAAGAAGAGTCTTGAGAGTCCCTTGGACAGCAAGGAGATCACATCAGTCAATCCTAAAGGAAATCAACCCTGAATATTCACTGGAAGGACCGATGCTGAAGCTAACTCCAATACTTTGGCCACCTGATGCAGAGAGTCAACTCACTGGAAAAGACCCTGATGCTGGGAAAGACTGAGGGCAGGAGGAGAAGAAGACGACAGAGAATGAGATGGTTGGATGGCATCACCGACTTAATAGACATGAGTTTCAGCAAACTCTGGGAGATACTGAAGGACAGGGAAGCCTGGAGTGCTGCAGTCCATGGGGTCACAAAGAGTCAGACAGAAGTGAGCAACTGAACAGCAACAACAGCATTATAAAAATTAAAATTGGAATATTTCCTGCCATATCAATAAACAAGCATGTCACAGTCACCAGCAACTCCTGTCCAAGGTGGGCCAGCCGGTGAGCTCTTACTACATTCAAGAATGAAAAGAATACCTGTCATCTCGTATCCACTCCCTATGATGAGTCCTGAGGAAACTCAGGATATGAAAATACAGGATACTGGCCCCAGAGAGCTGAGGTCCTTAGCAAAGGAATGATTTCAATGTGCCCAAACTCTTGCATCTTCCCATACATAGAAAAGTGCTAAATTTCTTAACTTGAAATATCTGGTTTTCCTGTTTTTGACAATAATCTTTTGATTTGCAGACTACCTGCCCTTTGTTGCAAAACTTCTATATAATCTGGCTCTTTCCTTCACCTCCTTAGAGCAGTTGTCTCAGGGTTACTCGAGATGCTGCCTCCTGGGCTTAAGTCCTAAAAATTTCCACTGAATAAACATAACTCTCAATTTGTAGGTTATGAACATCCTTTTAAGTTAACAACAACGATGATGATAACAAATGAGAGATTTATGTCAGCGATATTCCCACTCTTGAAAAATAATGTTTAGTGCAAGAAATCCTTACCTTAATGTCAAATGGTCCTGTCTGATTTGGTTGGTTGTAAATTTCCAACTGACTCCTAATAGGAGACAGCCACAGAAGCAGATGATTTAATTGCTCTTCAAGCTGTCCAAGGTCTTTTATGTGAGCCTCAATTTCTCCCTGTTTCTCAGGTAAACTCCTAGAAACCTACAAGGAAATAAAAAAAATAAAAGATTCATGATTTAAATTAAAAAAATAAATATTTTCAAAAACTACTGTTATGAAATATTATAGAAATTTACTGAATTTGGTATTTTAACAGCATAATATTGATGACTTACACGTATTATATGTTAGGATTTAATTCATGTATGACAAATCATTGATTAATAATCTTTCCAAAAATTCTATGCTTTGAAGGCAACAAACCTTTCTTTTTTAAATTCAAAACACACAGCCACACAAATGCGCACCCAACTCTGACTAATGAAAGCAAAAAACTGTATTCTTCATTTTTCCACTCATTCATTAATGTAATGGTGTCTTGTATATTATATGCCAGATACTCTCTCTTTATACTTGCTTCTAATGTTCTTTTATGGTCAGGAAAATTGTACAAGGAAATTCTTTCATCTACAAAGAAAACTGGTGATGTAAGCGTTTTTGTGAACTGTAGTTTGCGAGCTCTAATATAACCAAGTAAAACAGAATCAGATGAGTGGAAATAGAAAGTAAAATACATTTGAATTAAATTATAATGGAATGATTATCAGCAATTTTTATTAAGTGCCAAAAAACACATTTAGAAGTTTCTCATTTAATATCTTCTTTAATGTGCCCAACAAATCTGTCACATCGATACTATTATCTCAACTTTATAACATTCTATAATTTTGTCCTGGATTGAAAATTTTAAATAACTTGGGGAGCAGTGTGGTATGCTGTTCAACATCATAAGGTCTAGAGTTAAGCTGCTTGGTTTCAGATCGTGGTTCTGTCCTTTTCATACATTTTGGTCAGGTTTTAACTCCCAAAGCCTCCTCTACAGAATGGGGGCAATGGTAGAACTCACTTGATAGGGTCACAGTAGGATTAAATAAAGTAACCCATGCAAATAGTCCAGAGCAAACAGAGATGCAGACGTAGAGAATGGACTTGTGAACATGGAGGGGAAGGAGAGGGTGGGGTGAATTGAGAGAGTACCATATACATATATACACTACCGTATGTAAAATAGAGAGCTACTGGGAAGCTACTGGATAACACAGGGAGCTCAGCTCAGTGCTCTGCAATGACCTAGGGGGTGGAATGGGGGTGGGGTGGGAGGGAGGGGACACATGTATCCTTATAGCTGATTCACATTGTTGTATAGCAGAAACAAACACAACGTTGTAAAGCAATTATCCTCCAACTAAAAATAACAGAGAAAAAGAGAGCAATATTCTGCACGACAGTAAATGATAAGAAAATCATTAGTGATTATTGCCCAAGCTCAAGTGTAAGCAGAGAGCCAGGAAAAGTAAGAGTAAAGCCTTTTTCTTCAGATTTTTAAGGGCTAAAACAGGTACACAGGAAGAAAGAGTGTGAACTTGCAATAGCAATTCCTTATGATATTATTAATAATATTCTTCTAACATAACATTACATTATAATGAAATATGATATTATATATAATGTAATATGTAATATAATGTAGTATAATATATACATTATAATATAATGCAATCTTCAAATATAACATTACATTATAATACTTGATCAACTTATATGCAGAGTACCTCATGTGAAATCAGGCTGGATGAAGCACAAGCTGGAATCAAGACTGCCAGGAGAAATATCAATAACAGATATGCAGATGATACCACCCTTATGTCAGAGAGCAAAGAGGAACTAAAGAGCCTCTTGATGAAAGTGAAAGAGGAGAGTGAAAAAGCTGGCTTAAAACTCAATATTCAAAAAGTGAAGATCATGGCATTGGTCCCACCACTTCATGGCAAACAGATGGGGACACAATGGAAACAGTGACAGATTTTCTTTTCTTGGGCTCCAAAATCACTGCAGATGGTGACTGCAGCCATGAAATTAAAAGATACTTGCTTCTTGGAAGAAAAGCTATGACAAGCCTAGATAGCATATTAAGAAAGCAGAGGCATTACTTTGCCAACAAAGTTCCATCTAGTCAAAGCTATGGTTTTTCCAGTAGTCATGTATGGATGTGAGAGTTGGACCATAAAGAAGTCTGAGTGGCGAAGAATTGATGCTTTTGAACTGTGGTGTTGGAGAAGACTCTTGAGAGACCCTTGGACTGCAAGGAGATCCAACTAGTCAATCCTAAAGGAAATCAACCCTGAATATTCATTGTAAGGAATGATGCTGAAGCTGAGGTTACAATACTTTGGCCACCTGATGCAAAGAGCTGAAATGTATTATGACTACATTTGTATATATTGTGCAAAATGCATGCAAATGCATGAATAATAGGCTAACATCTAGCCTGGGCTGATGTAGGACAGCCTGGGACTAACCTTAGACTTCCACAACAATGTTTTCTTGGGACATGAACTTTACAATGAATGGGAAATCCTGTATCTGGCTTGTTTCTTATATGGAACTACGCCTGGATTGGAGAAGCTGGGAGTTGAAATATGGCCCATGGGCCTATATGACTAAAATGGAGTAAAGTACAGCAGGGAAATAGAGGATGTGGCTTCTAAAGTGAAAGTGAAATCGCTCAGTCATGTCCGACTGTTTGCGACCCCGTGGACTGTAGCCCAGCAGGCTCCTCCATCCATGGGATTCTCCAGGCAAGAATACTGGAGTGGGTTGCCATTTCCTTCTCCAGGGGATCTTCCTGACCCAGGGATTGAACCCAGGTCTCCCACATTGCAGGCAGAGGCTTTAACCTCTGAGCCACCAGGGAAGCTCATTTATACTGCAAATAAATGAAATGAGATACCAAAAAGTATATTTCTAATACAATCATCTGATACTAAAATGGATTGCTATTGCTGTTGCTTAGTCACTTAGTCCTATCTGACTCTTTTGCGACTCTTTGGACTGTAACCTGCCATGCTCCTCTGTCCATGGGATTTTCCAGGCAGGAATACTGCAGTAGGTTGCCATTTCCTTCTCCTGGCGATCTTCCTGACCCAGGGGTTGAACCTGTGTTTCAGTAAAGTGGATTACTAATGTTCATAACATTTCTCTTTCTCTAAATATTTAAAGTAAAATTGGTTAGATTTTTTTTTTAATCTGAAGAAAAGTGAAAAAATAAATTAAGTGACCTGCATAAACTCTGGTTTTCATCCCTGGCAGCTTTTCCCTGTGTGGATGAGTCAAAAGAAGCAACATGTGTGGGTAGCATGGAATGTCTGGCATGCATAATGAATCATGAGGCTGTATCGGCTTTGTCTGACTTGTATCCTGCTATAAAACCAAGTAAATGTAGTATTAGATCAAAGCCTATATGGATTTCATGAGGACATCTATGGTGCTGAACTATATTTGTACATGTATGTGAATGTGAGTGTGTGACAGCTGATATCACAAATCCTAGTACCATGCATATATCATCTAATAATACCCTCAACTTATCTTTTCCAGCATCTCTAAGGAGGGAACTAAACAGCTTATTTTTATTGGATCATTTTCTACTCACAGGTAAATGTAAAAAGCATTTTATTGCTTCAATGCACAGCACTTAAGAGTCACTAGATTCCAACGCTACTGGAGATAAAAGCCATAATACATTCCTAAAATCTCTAAAATCGAGTGTGAACTCACTTTTATATCTGATTACAAAATAGTTCATGTTTCATTTAGGCTTTATAGTTATGTGCAGAAATCTGAGTAACCTTTAGCTAAGATAGTTGGTTTCCTTCTCATACTCCCAACTCATCCCTTCCTGGTTATAGAGATAGAACCATCCCTGACATAAACAATGCAATGGGTGAGATCTAACATCTGGAATAATTAAAGGATTGCTTACAGTGAGATTATGGGGCACAAGGAGTTTTCAGCTTAGTTATGGAAACTATACTGGACATATCCCCAGAAACCTATGCTTCCCACTATCATAGCATTTACATTATACTATTTAATTTATTATTTACATTTAATTTAATAACTAGATTCCTACACATGATAGATCTTCAATAAATATCAGTTGAATGCAAGAAAAACAATTTCCAGACTCAGGATTAATTTCATTTTTTCTTAATGTAAGAAGCAAAACATGTCCAGACTAGTCAATAACATAAAAGCATGTAATTTTATCCTCAAGTTAATCTTAAATTAATTTTAATCCTCAAGTCATCTTTAATTAAAAATAAAAAACATTAGTAAATTGGACTATATAAAAATCAGAAACTTATGCATGGTGAAAAAATCTAAAAGCAAAGTAAAAGGAAAAATGACAAAAAATGAAACAAAAATTTGTGACAGATATCTCAGATAACATATTAATTTCCTAGCCCATAAAGAGAGCTCCTGCAAATTAGTAAGAAGAAGGCCAACAACCAAAAAGAACACAGGACAAAAGTTAAGGGCACTTTGTGGAAAAGCAAAAAAAAAAGAAAACACAAATGGATTTTAAACATGGAAAAAGAAGTTACTCTTTGGTCACAATGAGAGATCTGAAACTTCCAAATACTGTATGGACAAATTAAACCCAAGTCTGAAACACACTAGGCTGCCAAGGCTGTGGGAAACTCAGACTTACACATGGGATGTATGTGTTGGTGTACCGCCCGTGGAAGGCAATTTGGGCAATATTTACCATACGCATATAACCTTTGACCCAGAACTCTTACTTCTAGGGATTCATCTCGTAAGTATATTTCTGGAGTTAAAATTTAATGTTTGGGGATGTTAGCGCAGATGGTAAATGGGATAGAGGATTTTCACCATACTTTTTGAAAAATAAAAATGTTTTCCCTTTGCAAAGAAATAAGTTAATTTAGAAAGGAAAGCTACTAGCTTTTGTTGCTAACAAAAACAGTGTTGAGAAATTATACTTTATATATTTTAGTAGCAAATCATTATTACTAGGATATAACATATATAGTGTGGAGTAGGAAATGGCAGCCCACTTCAGTATTCTTGCCTGGAGAATTCCATGGACAGAGAAGCATGGCAGGCTACAGTCCATGCTGTCACAAAAAGTCAGACATGACTGCATGCATGCATGCACACACACACACACACACACACACACACACACACACACCATATCTAAAGCCATCAGTCAAAAATCTGATTATTTTTCTAGGACAGTATCACTAAGTTAATCATAGGGTAGAATTTGAGGCCTTCTAGTACTGGAAAAGGTCAGTTTTCATTCCAATCTCAAAGAAAGGCAATGCCAAAAAATGCTCAAACTACCGCACAATTGCACTCATCTTGCATGCTAGTAAAGTAATGCTCAAAGTTCTCCAAGCAAGGCTTCAGCAATACGTGAACCGTGAACTTCCAGATGTTCAAGCTGGTTTAGAAAAGGCAGAGGAACCAGAGATCAAATTGCCAACATCTGCTGGATCATCGAAAAAGCAAGAGAGTTCCAGAAAAGCACCTATTTCTGCTTTATTGACTATACCAAAGCCTTTGACTGTGTGGATCACAATAAACTGTGGAAAATTCTGAAAGAGATGGGAATACCAGACCGCCTGGCCTGCCTCTTGAGAAACCTATATGCAGGTCAGGAAGCAACAGTTAGAACTGGACATGGAACAACAGACTGGTTCAAAATAGGAAAAGGAGTACGTCAAGGCTGTATATTGTCTCCCTGCTTATTTAACTTATATGCAGAGTACATCATGAGAAATGCTGGGCTGGAAGAAGCACAAGCTGGAATCAAGATTTCCGGGAGAAATATAAATAACCTCAGATTTGCAGATGATACCACCCTTATGGCAGAAAGTGAAGAGGATCTAAAAAGCCTCTTGATGAAAGTGAAAGAGGAGAGTGAAAAAGTTGGCTTAAAGCTCAACTTTCAGAAAACTAAAATCATGGCATCTGGTCCCATCACTTCATGGGAAATAGATGGGGAGCATCTTGTCCCATCACTTCATGGGAAATAGATGGGGAAACAGTGGAAACAGTGTCAGACTTTATTTTCTGGGCTCCAAAATCACTGCAGATGGTGACTGCAGCCATGAAATTAAAAGACGCTTACTCCTTGGAAGGAAAGTTAAGACCAACCTAGATAGCATATTCAAAAGCAGAGACATTACTTTGCCAACAAAGGTCTGTCTAGTCAAGGCTATGGTTTTTCCAGTAGTCATGTATGGATGTGAGAGTTGGACTGTGAAGAAAGCTGAACGCCAAAGAATTGATGATTTTCAACTGTGGTGTTGGAGAAGACTCTTGAGAGTCCCTTGGACTGCAAGGAGATCCAACCAGTCCATTCTAAAGGAGATCAGTCCTGGGTGTTCTTTGGAGGGAATGATGCTAAAGCTGAATCTTCAGTACTTTGGCCACCTCATGTGAAGAGTTGACTCACAGGAAAAGACTCTGATACTGGGAGGGATTGGGGGCAGGATGAAAAGGGGACGACAGAGGATGAGATGGCTGGATGGCATCACCGACTCGATGGACGTGAGTTTGAGTGAACTCCAGGAATTGGTGATGGACAGGGAGGCCTGGCATGCTGCAATTCATGGTGTTACAAAGAGTCAGACACTGAACTGAACTGAGCTGAGCATATAATTATTGTGTTCCCTCTCTGCCCTTCAAAATGGTCTTTAGGAACTAATGGCTTCCTCCATACAGTTCCTGGAAAAAGGTAACAGATGTGAATAATTTATGATGCAAACTAAAAGTTCTGTTTTGTGTCAGTTTCTATGTGCTTTAAACTAATTTACTGTTATATTTACTACTTAATATCTTATCAAAATAGGGACAGAAACACTTTACTACCAAAATATGTCATTTTTCCTAGTAATCTTTTTAAGTATTAAAAAACCATGCTATTCATACAACACATGCTCTGTGGTGAAAGAAAACAATTAAAGACATTCAGTTCCTTTATGTCTTAATTTAGTATCTAACCAAAACTTGACCTAATTTTACACAAGATTAGGCTTCCTTTTTAGTTTTTGAATATTAATATCAAATGTGTAGAAGTATTAATATTAAGATAGATAGAGGTGCCTATTTTATAAATAAACAGATACTAAATGTTGACTTTGTATCTAAGATCACAAATATTCTAGAGAAAAAAAGTGTAAATTAAGTGTAAAAAACATTAATAATGATAGAATAAACTGCTGGTGTGGCGAAGCCCTTTAGAAGTGACAGGAATGTGAATAAACTATTAAATATATTATTTGCATTGTTCATGTAGAAATTAAGGCCAAATAGCAGAATTAAAAACAATAACAACTGGGAATATTTGTATTATCTATCAGCGAAAGGCTAATATTATTGCATATAAAAAGATCTTCAAAGGTTGAATAGAGATGGATAATCTACTGGAAAACTTAATAAAGAATATAAATAGGAATTTGACAAAAAATGCAAACAGTCAATAAACAAGAGAAAAGTCCAACCACTAAGTAGTCACTGAAATGCAAATTAAAATAGCAATAATATACCACTATTTGCCTATTATATTGCTTTTTAAAAATGCATTTGTCAAAATTCTGGAAAGTAAGTTCTCTTATGCTGAATTTAAGAGCATTAATTCTTACTTTTTGGGGAGTAATTTTATAATTCATACCAAAAAGCAAGACTTCTACCGTAAAAACTATAAACATTATTCAGATATTAAGGAAAATTTGAGCAAAGAGAGGAATATACTTTGTTGAAGCTTCCAATACTGTAAATATGTTAGTTCTCTTCAAATAATGTGTAAATTCAATGCAATCCTAATCAAAATTACAGCAGCTAGTTTATAATAAAAATTGATATCACAATTCTAAGATATATATGGAATTTCAAAGGGTCAAAAATGTCTAAGACAATTTTGAAAAAAAAGTTTAAGAATGTTTATAAGCAGATATCAATATTTATTTTAGTTAATTATGTGTGATATGGCTAAGAGAACAAATAGACTACATACATTTATTTAATTTATGACAATGGTGCCCACTTTAGTTCAGTGGATTGTGGATCATCTTTTCAATAAATGGTTCCAGATTAATTGGATAGAATCTTGACTCTTACTCTACACCACATACAAAATATCAGTTCTTGATTGCTGCAGACCTCAGTGCAAAAGAAAACACAGGAAAATATCTTGATGATTTTAGGTGAAGCGATTATTTTTCAAATAAGACATAAAAAGCAGTACCCCTGGTGGCTCAGCGATAAAGAATCAGACTGCAATGCAGGAGCTGAAGGAGCTGCCAATTCAATCCCTGGGTTGGGAAGACCCCTGGAGGAGGACACAGCAACCCACTCAAGTATTCTTGCCTGGAGAATTCCACGGACATAGGAGCCTGGAGGGCTACCGTTCACGGGGTCGAAAAGTCAGACACGGCTGAAGTGACTTAACATGTGCACATGCATAAAGGAAAAGATTGATAAACTGAACTTCATTCATCAAGACATATTATTAGGAGGAAAAAAAAAAAAAAAACAAGGTTTAAGTTGGAAGAAGATATTCATGATGCACCTATCTGACAAAGAACTTGTATTAAAACTCTGACATCTATGAGAAAAAGACAGGTAACTATTATTTGTTCCCAATGGGCAAAAGATTTGCACAGGGACTTGACATTTGCGGATACAAAAATAGCTCTAATTATAGATGCTCACAAATTAAAACACAATGAGGTACCAATTCACATCCACCAGAATGGCTAGAAGGAAAAGGAATGAAACTGCATCCTCTTGATGAGGATGTAGAACAACTGGAACTCATACACTGCTCGTGAGAGTGAACCAGTACAACCATGTTGGACAACTGTTCAGTGCTATTTCCAAAGCCAAACACACACATATCTTATGATCCAGTCATTCTATTTCAAGTATATAATAAAGAAATGTGTGTATATATATGCAGTAAAGGACACGAACCTCATAACAGCATTATTTATAATAGCATCATACTAGATACAACCCTAATGTCTACCAACAGTAGAATAGATAAACTGTGATATATTCACACAATAGGATACTATAAAGAGAATAAGAAAACATGAAATAGTATAGAAGAATCTCACAAAAATAATGATGAACAGAATTCAAACATAAGAGCATATACTATATGATTCCATTTATATTAATTTCAAAGACAGGCAAAACTAATAGAGGTGTCCTGTTAGCAGAGTGCTTATCCTTGGGTGAAGGTGGTAGCTGGGAAAGGGTTAATAACTGGGAAGAAACACAAAGGAGACTCCTAGGGTAATGTCCGAATCCTTGATCTGGGTACTAGTAGCATGGGTATAAAAACTCAAAAAAAGCCATCAACTTCTCTTGTTATTATCTGTGTACTTGTTCTCTATGTGTTCATTTCTTGTCCTTCAATTTAAAAGATTCAATGAAAATATGTTTAAAGCCTGAAAAGTATTCATTCCTTCTAATTAACCCATGAGGAAATTAAAGCTCAAAACTATAAATAATACTCCTAAATTTACTAGTAAGTGGAAAAACTCGGCCGTAAGCAGGTTTTTCTGACTCCAAATTCTAGTTTTCTTTTCCCTTCTAAAACATATGTTCTTTATAATAGCCAGGACATGGAAGCAACCTAGATGTCCATCAGCAGATGAATGGATAAGAAAGCTGTGGTACATATACACAATGGAGTATTACTCAGCCATTAAAAAGAATACATTTGAATCAGTTCTAATGAGGTGGATGAAACTGGAGCCTATTATACAGAGTGAAGTAAGCCAGAAAGAAAAACACCAATACAGTATACTAACGCATATACATGGAATTTAGAAAGATGGTAACAATAAACCCTGTATACGAGACAGCAAAAGAAACACTGATGTATAGAACAGTCTTTTGGACTCTGTGGGAGAGGGAGAGGGTGGGATGATTAGGGAGAATGGCATTGAAATATGTATAATATCATATATGAAATGAGCCGCCAGTCCAGGTTCGATGCACAATACGGGATGCTTGGGCTGGTGCAATGGGACGACCCAGAGGGATGGTATGGGGAGGGGGGAGGGAGGAGGGTTTGGGATGGGGAACGCATGTATGCCTGTGGTGGATTCATTTCGATATATGGCAAAACCAATACAATATTGTAAAGTTAAAAAATAAAATTAAATTAAAAAAATAAATAAAACATATGTTCTACTATCTTTCCAATCTAACATATTATTTCATAAATGGAGTCTTAAAATTCATACTTTTAAAAAGTTTTCACTTTTGTGAAAACAATTTATACCCTTAATTCTCATTATCACTAATGAGATATACACTTAGATGTCAACTTTATTATGAAATAATATAAATGAAATGTATTTCAACATATTTCAGATATAAACATATTTTGAAAACAAAAAGCTACTATTTGATATTTGGTAATTCATGACTCTGTTATATGAGACTACAAGAAAAACTAGATTTCTCATTGAATAAATTGTTGGATTATGATTAATATGAAGCCATGATTAAATGATCTTCATATAACTGCAATAAGTAACTTCTGTATTTTGGTAGATTTGTCATTCATTTTTAAATGTTCTTTTACTTTTGATGTAAAAGTTATCATTTGTATTTAACACCATAAAGAGACCAACTTCAGTTTGTAACAATGTAAAACTTTCTAACATAATAAACCAAATAAGCAAAAGAAAAATCAAAACCCAAATCAATTCATCTTATATAATTTTACAGACACTCTTAAGAAAAAACCATTGTCATACATCAATAGGAAAAAGATCAACTTGAAAAAAACAAACTGAACAAGCATCAGAAACAGACAATTCATGAAAGAAGAACTATAACTGCCTATAAGTCTATTAAACCGTTTAACTTCACTAGGAACTACAGAAGTGAAATTCAAACAGTGAGGTTCAAATCAACTGCACCTATTGATTTGGCATAGTTTTTAAAATTTTATCTTAAAATACTAAATGGTGGTATCATATAATAACAATAGTTCAGGGAACTGGGTCTCCTCATTCATTGCTGGTAAGCAAGTATATCGGAATATCCCTGTGGATTGGGGCTGGGAATGAATGGGGCAGAGCTTTGCAGTACATATCTAAATATAAACATATTCCTACCCTTAGACCAGAAATTCTATTTCTAATAATTTATCTTAAGGTAACAACGATGTGTACATAAACTATAGGAACACAACCTCAGAGATGTAAAGTGTTTGAAATAGCTTACATGCTCACCAATAGGTATGGGTTAAAAATTATAAAACATCCATCCAGTGAAATACTCTGCAGTAATTTAAAAAGTGACATTGATGAATATTTAGTGACATGAGGAAATGTACACTGTACCAAAAGTTTAACAGCTACAGTTTCTGGTAACAGATTAATTTTTCTGAGTTGCATTATGAATTTTTCTGCAATGAATATGTATTGCTTTTTAATAACAAAATGACTATTTTACATAGATACACATGTATCCTTCTATAGAAACAGAAAACTGGTGTGGTACTTATAATGTGTCCAGCATTATTTCAGGTGTTATTGAGAAATCAACAACATTTAGTAATAACAGTTCTATGATGTAGGTACTAGTATACTATTGTCCCAATTTTACACATGAAAAACTGACTCAGAGAGGCTGAGTGACTTCCTTAAGGTCACACAGCCAAAAAGTAGTAGCTAAGCCAGGATCTGAACCCAATATGAAGTTTACAAGCATATGGTCTTAACTGGTGTACTATTATATTTTATCCCCCTTTATATGACTTTGACAAAACACACTAATATGAGTACAAAGGAAGTCTACTTTATTTCATAGCATTCCCTGAAATAAATTCCTTTAGTTACTGATTGGATCTTAGTATAATTTCTTCATAACTTTGAAAATATGTGGGATGATAAAGTCCTATTGACCTCTTCCAAATCCAACTACCAAATTCAATTTCCAAAATTCTGCTCGTTTTACTTTCTTGCTTAAATCATATGACTGATTTGCAATTTTCTCCAAATTTTTTAGTCCGCCTTTTGAAGAAACAGCTTTCAACAATTTGACCTTCTCCACTATTCTTCACATCTTTCTAATTACAAAACTCCATTTTGGTGAAAATGGTGACTTCATTGTTCTTGTTCTGCCCCTTGACTTTTCTTCCTTCTGTTTCTCTGTCACCATCCACTCTGTCATTAAAATGCCTTGTTTTCTTTCAATAAAGTATCTTTTCTCTTAATTGACACATATAAAACTCTTCTCCATCCTTCATGTTTTGGGTAATGAAAGCGTGACCTCCTCAGAGAAGATTGCCTAATTCCTCTGGATGGAAATAATTATTCTTTCTAAAAGATTCTACAGCATTTATTATTTATGCTACTTCATCCAACTCTGTCAGTTAATGCTTTTTTTTTCTTTACTATTCTCTTTCAACTTGGATCTTCCTGCCTTATCTCTCCCCAAAGCTTGAATACCCACACATACAACCACACATCATGCACACACATAGCCTTGACTGAATTTATATATTTGTATACCCTTACCACCTTTCTTCAATGGACATGGATCTGAGCAATCTCCAGGAGCCCGTAAAGGATAGGAAAGCCTGCCGGGCTGCAGTCCATGGGGCAGAAAAGAGTTGGACATGACTTAAAGACTGGACAACAACAACAAAAACCACCTTCCTTACATGGTATAACATTTGTTAGATGACCAATCATACAAACCAGTTAGTCATTTGCTACTAGAACACAGAAGAGAGAAGGTGAAGCTGATGAATAGAAGCAGAGCTCTCTTCAAAGTACTTTATGTCCTCACATATGTCACATTTCTAACTCTGCTTCCTGTTTGAGTTGACATGTGAATGCCCAAGCTCACTAGAACAGCAAGAACAGGTCTTGCCTGGCAGCTGCTCTGGTGAAATGTGACTTGGGGAACACAGGAGTATGAAAGAGAAGTGGAGAGGATTAAGGAATACATGTAGAAGACTCAATTCTTGATGTATTTTCTTGTTAGCTATGTTGATGTCATGGATTCTGGAGCTAAAGGCTAGATTTATATTAATTACAGTACCGGCATGAACATTCAATTAATTCAGTGGCTATATACCTAGTAACTGCTTTTGTTCAGGCCACTGCCCTATATACTATCCATAAATCTATTGTCTTTTTAATTGATTCAAGTCACCTATTGTATGGCTAAG
This sequence comes from Bos indicus, assembly GCF_029378745.1. Lineage (NCBI taxonomy): Eukaryota > Metazoa > Chordata > Mammalia > Artiodactyla > Bovidae > Bos > Bos indicus. The sequence goes on along the minus strand of NC_091789.1, from coordinate 119,416,319 downwards.
TATAAACCTTCACTGCCAACACTAACTCACCTTGAGAACAGCTAAATAACAGTGCATTCCAAATGCAGCTTAAACAAATACTCTCTTGTCAACCAGTTTTTTTTAAACTTCCAAAATTTAGTAATATCAATTCAATAATTCATATAGAACATTATCTTTCTTCGGATAAAACACATCTGGCGTGGAATATTTGGAGACCTCATTTTACCATGTATATTTTCTATCTCAATAGATTAGAGCTACTAGAGAACCTGAACTTAGGAAAGATATTCTTAGGCACAAAACTCAATCATTTTTACAAGTGATCTCCTGGTAAAATATCCCTCACTAGGAAGTCATTTCTTTCCTTTCACTCTGGAAACCTAAAAGAATAATGAATATAAAACTGAAAAATGCATTATGGTTATATGCCACCAGACATTTAAAAATTATAAATGCATATGCAATTTTAAAGTGACAAATTACAATTCATTTATAGGACAGTCACCCCCGCCCCCCAAACTCCATGGCATAACTTTTGAGATTTTACTTTAAAAATAAGTGGATTTTCTTTTTAAAGTATGTGGCTATTACAAGGTTTAAAGATCTATATTTCCTATACTGCTTCTAATTTTAAGAGGAAGTAACATTTGAAGTTTCCTGTATCAAATCACAGTGTATATTAGTTTCATTGCATAACCACATGATGGCCACAGTTGAATTTTTTTATTGTTGCTGAAGATCTGAAATGCATAATACATGATAAGGTAAGTGAATACTTCTAGGGAGATTTCAAAGTCAGTAAAATTTGATGTACAATAAATATGTTTGCAGTCCTTGGAGAACTCTGCCCTTATTACCACACTAAACCCACATTAGCTTTTAAATAAACCTTGGTATTCATGGGCAGTATTCTTGTTCATTAATTTCTTAGTTTGCAGTAAAAACAACTAACTCCATGGTAAAATAATCCTTAATAATACACATAGTTCATGGAAAATATTTTTAGACTGTTCACCTTGATTCAAACCTCCTGTAAAGATAGGAAACAAGCCCTATAATGGCACCCAGAGGCATTAGACAAATAAAGTGAATTGGTGAAATTGATTTGCCCAAACTTCAATAGCTATCATTTATCTTCTAAATGGATTTTATAGGGATTTACACCCACCCAACTATCCACCTACTCACACACTTTTTACTACATAATGTGATTTTGATCACATAGTGTTTAAACCCTAAGGACAATAAAACTCACAAAGAAGTTAAAACGTAATTTTATATGATATATACACACCATAGAATGTGTTGTTACAAATTAACCCCATATTTTTCTTTCCCCCTCTCTCCCAGCTCATACTGATTCTAAAACAAGGAAAGAGCTCTTTGATTTTCACAATCTTTCATCAGTAGTCTTTGTTCTTATTTACTTAAAGGACCTGTTCTTATTGACTTAAAGTCAGCAGCCTGACTGATACAGAAAAAGGTCCTTCAGGTTCTTAGCTAACATTGTCTTTCTTCTATTTTGTGTTTGTTTTGTTCATTAGTTTACTTGACCAAAATTCATGGGAAACTGTGCCATGATTTGTGTAATTTTGTCCAAGCAAGTAGAATCACAACAAATTATAGCTGCTTCATATTTACTAAGCTAATCCTTGAGGTATCAGTTAAAATTGGCTATTTTAATAATAGAATTTTTTAAAAAAATCAAAACCTCTTTTGCTAATTTTATGTAAATCATTATATTCCAGAATATGGACTTTAGGGAAAAAAGGGGGGGGGGGGGCGGGGAATATACTACATAATCACATATCCGCAATTTTAGAAGTTTTCTTTAAAAAAGATCTTAACTATTTAAATATAACTTTAAACTTAAATTGGTTAAAATTAAATACAATTTAAAAATCAGGTTTTCAGTTGTACTTGCTACACTTACCATGCTCAAAACCCACAAAATATTGGCTAGTACAGATGTAAAACAGAGCCATCACTACATAAAGTTATTCTGGACAACGCTACAAGCCATGTTGCAATTCTTACTTCAGGATCGAAGTGCCTAAAAGACTTATTAATCCTCATGATTTCTTTTTAAAGCAGAACCAAATATTTTAGAAAAGGATTAATCCAGGAGTGAATTAATGTAGTGTATGAATGTAGTGTATGCATGTAGTCAATACATAAACATATTTGATAGTTCTGCTGACATGACAATGGACTGCTGTTTTTCATTTCAACATTTTCTGGCTAGAACATTTGTTGTTTTCCAAAACTCATTTCTTCAGAGAAAGAAATTCAGCACATTGAAAAGGAATCCTATCTCTTTGCCATCTTCTGAATGAAATCATTTTATTATGTTTAAAAATATCAAGATTACAAACTATTTTTGTAACAAATGATATAATCCACAGAACTCACATTTATATTTTCTCGGTATAGTAGTCTATATTGTTGCAAATTGATGCATTATTGTTATTTATACCATGAAGCAAATGCATATTGCATTACCCACGGAATGAAACATGCCTGACAATGAAGAAAATCATTGTCCCTGAGAGTTTTAATCTTACTGATAAATAAAACAATGATGTGATATAGAATAGTCACTCCTAGAAATGGTGATACTTGGGGGGGAGTGTTCGTTGGTATTGAATACAAAAATGGGAGGATGTGTCACTGGCATATGGTAAATTGAACCTTTGCTAGATATGCAGACAATACGAGGAAAGAGAATAAAACTTGAAGGTGGATGAGTTCTTTCATGTAGCCGGAGGGCTTCCCTAGTGGCTCAGATGGTAAAGAATTTGCCTGCAATGCAGGAGACCTGGGTTCGATCCCTGGGTTGGGAAATTCCCTGGAGGAGGGCATGGCAACCCACTCCAGTATTCTTGCCTGGAGAATCCCAATGGACAGAACAGCCTGGCGGGCTACAGTCCATGAGGTTTCAAAGAGTTGGATATGACTGGGCAACTAAGCAGACACACACACATGTAGCTGGAAGAGAAAAAAATGCAGAAGGGAATATGAAGACAAGAAAATGTGATTTCTTTGAGGGGAAAGAAAAACAAACACAAAACATGGGCAGAAGTCAAGGCCAAAACAATGATGTTTTCTGTCAGCATTTTTGCTATAAGCCCATTTCAACCATATCATTCAGTCATTTCAACCAATACTTTGGCTACCTGATGTGAAGAGCCGACTCATTGGAAAAGACCCTGATGCCGAGAAAGACTGAGCGCAGGCAACAGAGAATGAGATGGTTGGATGGCATCACTGATTCAATGGACATGAGTTTGAGCAAACTCTGGGAGATAGAGAAGGACAGGGAAGCCTGGTGTGCTGCAGTCCATGTAGTCGCAGAGTCAGACATGACTTAGTGATTTAGTGACATTTCAACCCAGGGTCCAGGGTCAAGGGCAGCAAACTATGGCTCATGGTTAAAATTCAGCTACCACCTATTTCTACACAGTCTGAGAGCTAGGGATGTTTTACATTTTAAATAAATGACAAAAAGTCAAAAGATACATGATATATGAAACTAAATGAAATTAAATAAAATTCAAATTTGTGCCCATGAATACAATATTATTGGGACCTGGTGATGATAAAATTCATATTTTAAGACAACAAAAATTTAAAAATACATTTTTTCTCTGCCCATTTGGGCCTCCTCTCTCCCCTCTAGTGTCCACTATGTATCTAAATTATGCATTAACTGATCTCCTCAACCACAGAAATACCTGCTCAACCATAAAGATCAATTTTCCTTTTTCTGGTGTCAGCCATAACTCCTTAGAAGATAAGAATCCTTTCTCAATCTTGTAAGGGATCTCAATGACCCACCATTTGCCTTGTATATACAGACTTCCCTGGTGTATATGAGCTTACCTAGTGGCTCAGACAGTAAAGAATCTGCCTGCAATGCAAGAGACCTGAGTTTGATCCCTGGGTCAGGAAGATCCCATGGAGAAGGGAATGGCTATCCACTCCGTATTCTTGCCTGGTGAATTTCAAGGACAGGGGAGCCTGGAGGGCTATAGTCCATGGGGTCGCAGAGAGTTAGACATGACTGAGTGACTAACACTTTCACCTGGTGAACTTTTTGTGCAAAGACAATATATCATTTCACTTAAAGATAGCAATTGCCTCAAAACAGACTAAGTCTGATGACTTGGGGAGATACTGGGTTATACCTAATTGAAGCTCTTAGCTTAAATATTTAGTTATGACTTTATTAATAGTCTTTGCTATATTAGTTGTATTCTATTTTACAGGATTATTATTTCTTGAATTACCAAATGTGTGACTGGGCCTCAGATAAAAATAATAATGACTTAGCAATTTGACACAATCGATTCAAAATGTATTTCTAGAAGATCAATCATTGCAATAGTGTAACTCTAGCTATGAGAAGAAGCAACAAGAGGAAACCATTTCCTGGGACGTAACAGACTAGTAAAATAGGTAGTGCAAAGGCTTTTGTATACTAATGACAAGGCCTAGTCCAATAAAAGCACATTGAGGGGCTTATCAATGAAATCCTTACCTGACCTGGGAATAAACATTCCTAGCACCCTGGGATAAACTGATCAGAAAAAGCCTCCCGAACCTTGGTCGAAATCAAGACCAAAAGAGAGGGGGTTGTAAATAATGCTGCCAACCATCTATTTCTATAAGAATCAAGTCATTAGCCACTGCAGTCGCTGACCTACAGTACACCCTGAAAAGAATTCAGGGCAAAGTTCAGGGTGAAGCATTTTGGGAAAACCAGCAGAAATGGCCCCCTAAGAGTTAGCTAACTTTCAGGAGAAAAATTTTTATGAACTCAATTTCTTGCATTTTCCCATACCTAGAAAAATACTCAAAGCATTAACTAAGATATCTGTTCCTTGCAAATAGTAATAAGTTTCTACCAAGATATATGCTTGAATACATGTACCCCTTCATCAAATCACATATATACTGGCTCCCCTCACCCCTTACCTCTTTGGAACCATTCTCAGAACTCTCTAAAACACTCTATCCCAAGTTATAATCCTCAGGTTAACTGGAATAAAAAATTTCATTTCTTTCTTAGGTTGACTATTGATTAATTTTTCATTGATACCTGTCAAACCCATTTGTTTTCATATTGCCTATGGCTGCTTTTGCACTCTATAGGCAGCATCAAATAGTTGCTGCTGAGATCTTATGGCCCCCAAAGCTTAAAATATTAATTCGGCAGCTTTACAGAGTTTGTTGACTCCTGCTCTGGATGACCAAGGAGTTGTGGCTCAACCTCCAATACTTCTAACCTCTAGTACTTTTCTCTGCCTGTCTCCTGGAGCTGCTTCAAGGGGTGGATTAGTGAGGGAGGTGCTTTCGATTCAGCGTATTAAAAAAAAAAAAAAGCACTTAAAAATGCAGCATTCATTCAACTCATGTCTCCTCAGTAAATTCTTCATCTAACTTTGAAAATATATGAAGACAGCAAACTCCATTGGAAATCATTAAAAACCCATCATCTCCCTGGCTTGTTGCTGAGGAAGTTTGTGGCCAGTATGTACAAAAATGTCTGATTTGGCTTGGCCATCCAGTGGGGACCAGCTAGCTGAAGCCTATGGTGGCAGTCAGCTGAAATTTGGAATCTGAGCATGGCGACAATAAATGCTTAGCAAGATTGAATTATCATATTATTATTTAATTTTAAATACCTTTTAAATTTGCTTATGTGATTCAGAAGAAAAGCAAAAATGGAATAAAGAACTTTAAAAAAATGGAAATGATCTCCCAACAAAAAAGCCAAAGACATTTTAAAAATACTGTTATTATATCCTATAAGTTACTCTGAGCCTTGATGATTATTGCTCTGCTCTGAGGTGCCTGCTCTAGCTTGAATGTTCTATGAATAAATTTCATCACTGGCAGAGAACAGAGAAATGTACACAACCCTGAGTGTGTCACTGAGTTTAAAGGAGACAGACTGTGTCGGTCTGACACCTGGATGTGCATGAACATAAAAGATGTTCTCTGAGGGTTTATTAGAAGCCTGTGACATAGACCTAAAATGTGGAAAATCCCAGGACAACAGGATACCTTGTCACCCAAAACAGATGTAAGTTTAATTTTCCTCACAGTAAGATAATGAGCAATATAATAGAGCCTAACAAAGCAATTTTGATACAGGTTCAACACAATCAACTGCTATGGTGCTTCAGTCATTTATTTACAGGATTTAAACATCTTTCCTCCAAAGCTGGGATTCCTGCCAGATCACCTGTGTAATGGATCTAATGCAATGACCAACACCAAGTGGCCAACGATTTTGTCCAGCCCAAGGGCTTTGCTGGTGCGGAAGGTGCAGTTCCTGGCTCTGGCTAAGGTTGAAGCTACATTTCTGATGATTGGACCACATTTGAGGCACTCAATGTTTCCAGCAGAGAGCTGAAACAGGCATTCTCAGGCCTTGGAAGCTACCATTTTCAGGATCGACTTAGGGAAACTCAGAGATACAGAAGGGACCCAAAATTTTGGAGCATGTGGGCACTATTTGTGAACTTAAAAGAAATCTTCCTTTGAAAGGCAAACATGGAACTTGCTCTTAACTTCTGTATTGCTGATTCATTCCCCAAAGGCTACACATGAAATAGAAACTTGAGACCCATATACAGTTGCCTCTTGTATGTGTATGCTCAGTTGCTCAGTCGTGTCTGTCTCTTTGTGACCCCATGAACTGTAGCCCACCAGGCTCCTCTGTCCATGGGATTCTCCAGGCAAGAATACTGGAGTGGGTTGTCATTTCCTACACCAGAGGATCTCCCTGACCTCTCAATACACTCCTATTGGATGAATGTTTTTATTTTTTCATTGTGATGAGACTCTTAAAACAACAGATCCTGGCATTTTCTCTAATCAGTTCAGTTCAGTCTCTTAATCATGTCCTACTCTTTGTGACCCCATGGACTGTATCACACCAGGCTTCCCTGTCCATCACCAACTCCCAGAGCTTTCTCAAACTCATGTCCATGGAGTCAATAATGCCATTCAACCATCTCATCCTCTGTCATCCCCTTCTCCTCCTGCCTTCAATCTTTCCCAGCATCAGGGTCTCTTCCAATGAGTCAGTTCTTTGCATCAGGTGGCCAAAGTATTGGAGTTTCAGCTTCAGCATCAGTCCTTCCAATAAATATTTAGGATTGATTTCCTTTAGGATGGACTAGTTTGATCTCCTTGCAGTCCAAGGGACTCTTAAGAGTTTTCTCCAACACCACTCAATTCTAGATTGAGTTCAAAAGCATCCATTCTTTGGCACTGCTTCCTTTATAGTCCAACTCTCACATCCACACACGACTACTAGAAAAACCATAGCTTTGACTAGACGGACCTTTGTTGGCAAAGTAACGTCTCTGCTTTTTAAAATGCTGTCTAGGTTGGTCATAGCTTTTCTTTCAAGGAGCAAGTATCTTTTAATTTCAAGGCTGCACTCACCATCTGCAGTGATTTTGGTGAAAAGTGAAAGTAAAGTTGCTCAGTCATGTCTGACTCTTTGTGATGCCATGGACTGTAGCCTACCAGGCTCCTCCCTCCATGGTATTCTCCAGGAAAGAGTACTGAAGTGGGTTGCCATTTCTTTCTCCAGGGGATATTCCTGACCCAGGGATCGAACCCAGGTCTCCCACATTCCAGGCAGATGCTTTAACCTCTGAGCCACCAGGGAAGCCAGTGATTTTGATGCCCCCCCCCCCAAAAAAAAAAAAATTCTGTCACTGCTTCCATTGTTTCTCCATCTATTTGCCATGAAGTGATGGGACCAGATGCCATGATCTTAGTTTTCTGAATTTTTTTGAGTTTTTTGAGTTTTTTTGAGTTCTTAGTTTTTTGAGTTTTAAGCCAGCTTTTTCAGTCATCTTTCACTTTCATCAAGAGGCTCTTTAGTTCCTCTTCACTTTCTGCCATAAGAGTGGTGTCATCTGGGCATGTGAGGTGGTGTCATCTGCATATTTTTCTCTAATGTATCTGTACAAACTGAGGCTGGAATTAGCACTATAAACTTGAAGTCATGCTCTTTATCATCACTTTTATATGATTACTCAGAATTCTAGATTGAGTGAATTTCACAGGTGAATCATGAACTGAAATTTTTTGAGATTGTTTTCAATAATTAAAAACAACAGTTCGATTTATGTTTAAAAGAAAAAAAATGTACAGCCTTTTATATGCCTTTTATTTACCACTGAGCTAGGGAATTCATCACTTCCTTTGATGAGCACTTACACAGGAAGAAAAGACAGGCCTTTGACCACATAATTAAATGACCAAGTGATGAGTACTTCAATGTAGATGGACACAAAGCACTCTGAGGGCATGGTGTCCAGAGCGCCTATGTCACCTGGAATGAGAATGGAGAGACGGATGGTCGGGGGTGGGGTGTGGAGGAGGATAATTTCACAGAGGAGCCTTTAACTGAGTTGTGTGTCAATGCTTAAACTAGGAAAGTCATTTAAGGCAGCCCCTGAAAGGCAGGATGCTGGTCCAAGCTTCACAATATGGGCAGAAGGGGAAAGAGAGTCCATAAGATTGTACAGAAAAATTTGAATGGACTTTTTGGCAACACAATACTTATAACTTGGGTTGTCAGAAAAAAAGAATGCTCACTGAGTAAATAAAGAATACGTTTTAGTGATCTTTGGGAGCAGGTTTCGGTACTAAAAAAATCTGGGCTTCCTATTGTAGTTGTTGTTCAGTCACTCAGCTGTGTCCAACTCTTTGTGACCCCATGGACTATAGTCCTCCAGGCTCCTCTATCCATGGACTTTCCCAGGCAAGAATACTAGAATGGGTTGCCATTTCCTTTTTTGTTGAAGTGTAGTCAATTTACAATATTGTATCAGTTTCAAGTATATAGCATAGTGGTTCAGTATTTTTTTAGATTATACTCCATTACAAATTACTACAAAATAATGCCTATAATTTCCTGGGCTATAAAGTATATTCTTGTTGCTTACATATTTTATATGTAGTTGTTTGTATGTGTTAATCCATGCCCCTTTTGCCCCTCTCCTCTTTGGTAAACAGAAATAACAGAAATTTGTTTTCTACATCTGTAAGCCTGTTTCTGTTTTGCATATACATTCATTTGTGCGTTTTTAAAATATTTTACATATAAGTGATATCATACAGTATTTTTGTTCTCTGTCTACCTTATTTCACTAAGTACAATATTCTTTAGGTCCATCTAAGTTGGTGCAAATAGCAGAATTTCATTCTTTTTAATGGCTAATATTCCTGTGTGTGTGTGTGTGTGTGTGTGTGTGTTGCAGGGGGCCTTCACATCTTCTTAATCCAATCATTTGTTTATGAGCACTTAGGTTGTTTCCATGTCTTGGTTATCGTAAATAATGTGATTATGAATATGGGAGCACTTGCCTTGTCAAATTCATGTTTTAATTTTTACTAATATACATACACCCAGGAATGGAATTGCAGGATCATATAGTAGGTCTATTTTTAGGTTTTTTGAGAAACCATACTGTTTCCACATTCTCACCAACAGTGTGTAAGTTTCCTTCTCTCCAAATCCTCTCCATAATTTATGATTTGTAGACTTTTTGATGATAGTCATTCTGACAGGTGTGAGGCGATAATTCATTGTGGTTTTGATTTGCATTTCTCTAGTGATTAGCGATGTTGGGCATTTTTCATGTGCTTGTTGGCCATCTGTATGTCTTCTGTGGAGAAATCTCTCTTCAGGTTTTGTCCACTGTTGAATTCTTGCAACCCTAGTTTTCAAGGGAATGTGGAATAAAATTGTGGCACATGAGGTGGGTTTGAAGCGTTTTGTGCACCATCATATGGAGTACTGAAGTTACTCCATAGGGACAAATACTTTTAACTAGAGTTACAACAAAGTAGACTTCAGAAAAGGAGTGAAAGGGGGAGCAGAAGCCATTAAGCAGCCATGCCTGAGTAAGAGCACACACAGAAACCATTTTGCTTTCCAGATATCTCACCTGTAACACATACTTGGTGCTGGCATGACCTCTAACATAGCTGGGGTGTGATGGATATTTCCTTTGCACATTGTCAACATAACTCTGCCTCCTTCACCTCAGAGGATTCTCCAAAACTGGGAGCATTTTTTCAGGTATTTCTCCCTTTTCTGTTTCACTAACCCTATTCTTTCATTCTTGCTTCTGAGGACCAACATTCCTGCTTTCAATTTCTTAAGATCTACTCTTGAGTTGATTTAAACTAAGACATTATCCTTCTCTACTCTATTGAAAAAAAGCAAGGATAAACAGTCCTTGATTTATTTGCAAGCTACTTGTTCTCCTTAATTAAGTCTGAGTGTTTCCTAGAAGCAGAGTTCAGTGCAGCTAGACCACAAGTCTTTAGTAGTCCTTGTACAAGGAGCTTGAAAGGATCCTTAATTTTATAGTTCTTGTGTGAAAGGAACTTGATAAGGTGTTCCTAAAGTTGGCAATAATTCTAATAATATATACGACATCACCAATAATGAGTTCTGAATGTGAAAGAAACCTTTCCCAACCCTCAACAATAAAGGTCGAATTTTAATTAACCATGCTGGAGGAAAGACGATATTATCTTTTGAGTCTCTCACAGGAGGAGGTGCTAAAAGAAGACTACAGCCAGGGGAATAAGGAAAGAAGTATGACGGAGTATCATATATTAGAGTATTATAGAGCAGTTAACTACTAAAAACATTGTGCTGTTTTTCTCAATTTTGTGATGTATGTGTAATTTGTCAGCTTCTTTTAAAATTTGTCATGATTTCTTTTCTTTGTGCAAATAACTACTTATGTTCATACCTAATTTGTTTTCATTCTTTGACTTAAAGAGTACTGCCCAAGTAGAGTATATTCATGTGTCGCAAAACCTAGATCCACTTTTACTTATATTTCCATCCTTGTTGAATACAGAAAAAAAAAAAAATCCTATTCAGGCTTCTAAAAACATCTATTTGGTATAGGTTCTGCTAAAACATGTGTTTTTCCCTTTAATTTTGAAAACTCTATTATCTCTCATGGATGCATACATAAAAAGGATGCAAACACAAAAACAACTTGACAAAATATTAGGTTATCTATCTACTACTTGGGTTTCCCTGATAGCTCAGATGGTAAATAATCCACCTGCAATGCAGGAGACCTGGGTTCGATTCCTCATTCAGGAAGATCCCCTGGAGAAGGGAATGGCTACCACTCTAGTATTCTTGCCTGGAGAATCTATTATTTAAAACTACTTTTCAAAAAAAAAAAAGTACTTTTGTACATTAAACTATTAGTTTAGTTTCATTTTACTCTAAAACTTTTTCAGCTTTATTGAGCCATAATTGATAAAGAAAATGATAAGATAAATTGTATAGCATGATGGCTTGATATATGTATGTTTTGTGAAAAGATTCCCCCCATTTTGTTAACCATTATCTCAAATATTTATTTTTTTTGTGAGAAGATATATGGTATACTTTTAGAAAATTGTAATTATACAATACAGTCTTACCAACTATATATCGGTAATAAACTCTGATAGAACACCATTTAAAAGATCTTTTTTTAAGGAGAGGGGAAAGAGGGAGAATCAGTTAGACAATGCCATCAGCCAAAGTGGTAAAGTGGTCTCTGACATTATCCTGTCCTGAGCTTGAAGGTGTGCAAGGGACATAGGAGCAATTTACACTGACACACAGCTGCTGCCCCCGTAAATGAGGCTTTGCCAGCTTGCACCTACTGTATAACATGCACTCTGTTGATGGCCATGCATCTTCAGTCAGAATTTGTACATGAATACGTGCACACATTCCTTGAGTGCATATAATGTAGAACTAAAATCCTTATGGTTAGATGAAACACCAGAAATATGAGGGAAATAACACCACAGAGGAATAGCTCAGCCTGAACAATGTGATGATCCCAGCTAAGACATCAGATGTGGTTTCTGTGCTCCCTCAAGTTCTTGGGATATGGTTAGAGCATTTATGGGCTTGGTGGTAAAGAACAGAAGATAACTGGTGCTGGGTAGAGGAGCCTTATTTTTTATTATGGCAGCTTGCTATTTTTGTAACATGGTGATTGAGTTGAACACAATCAAAGTACAGTAACTGATCTCCCCTTCTTCCTGGATGAGTGAGCAGATGATGAAATACTGACGTCAACATCCTTGAACATATCCAAGTGGGCAGTGTTTGGCTACTGCTTCTGTTTGAAATGATGCTGTGTTTTGGTTGTTGCCCAAAGCTTTGAAGTGCTACTTGGCATCTCCTTTCTTCCGTGAAGCTCTTAACCATTCAGACATGACAGAGTTGGTCAAATACTACTTAGGTTGAGTCCTGCTTGCCTCTCCTCAGTCATCTTTGTATGAATCCAATGGTTGGTTTTTGTTTATTTTTTTAAACAGTTTTTAGCTGATGTTCATGAAGAGCAGTGAGTACCTAGAACTATGCCAATAAAGAAAGAAAATCCTATCTAAGAAGGTGCATTTCTGTACCAGAGCTGTGTCATAACCATCCTTTGGGCCCTCTGCTGGAAAAGTAGAATCAAGTCTCAAATAATGCCTTTTAAATTATATTCTCTAGTATTATAGATGTAGGACAGTACTGTATCATACCTCTGTGAATGTAAAATATCTTGTACCTGCTTTATGATATGTAGTAGTGACCATGCTTTATCAGATTTGTTTTTAGTGACGTTATTCTAGAATGTTTTCTTTCCAGATGATGATTGATAAATGTAATTTAAAAAAATGGTGCCAGGTACCACAACAGTAACAGAACTTTGTTGTTTTCTTAGTTTTTTTTTAAAAAATGAATTTATTTTTTTTAATGGAGTGTGCTGGATGTCTCTATAATTTTGTTCAGATGACTGCAGAACTTGGAAAAGCTGTTGCTCCTATTGATGCATAACATACTGCTATTGGTCTTTTTATATAAATAAATGAATATATATATATATATATATATAAAATTTGAATTTCTGGAAACTTTAGCTGTGCTGTCAACTTGGAAAAAGTATCCCAGTTGTACCTTGTTGGGTGGCATTGTACAGAAATTAACAGCCATATTGATTTAGAAACATTAAACATAATTTTTTCCATTTGTACAGGGGTAACACACTGTATTAAATATATAAGGTCTTATCTACATGGGTTTGATTACAGAAACTAATAAAGTATTCTCTAAATAAAAAAAAATAATAAAGAATGATGGTTTAAATGATCCTTGAGGGATTTATCTTTGATCTGCTGCCATTAAATTGAGGTGATCTCAGAATTACTCATAATACAACAGGTTGTAACATGCAAAGTAACAATTTAGAGGCTGATATAGAACAATCAAGAATAAAAGTTTAATTTTTATGCATCATTTCTTCAGGAAAACACATCACGAGGGGAAATAGCTTTGAATAAGTTCAGTGAGGGTTGCCATTTAGTTAATTAACTTAGCCATTTTCATTAGTAGACTCAATATTGACTTTAGAATAATGTCTGCTTAATTTCTTTCAAGCAATGAATATGTATGAAACATTGTCAAAGGTAAAGTAAAAATTAAGACAGCATTAGGTAAAAAATAAAAATTAAGTTACTCAAATAAATCACAAAATTTTTATAAAGTACATTCATGAACATATATTCAACTGCAGTATGTTCTTCCAAACTTTTAAGATATGACCTTGGCATAGACACATTATTTCAGCTGCTTAGCACAGGATTTGTAATAATCTCAATTTTATAAGAAAGTGCATTTCTAAATTGGTTGGAGAAGACTAAAACAATGCATAAATCCAATGCACTGAATATAATTTTCTGCTTCAATTGACAATCTAGTCTTTTGAAAAACAGGCTTACTTTTTGACATTTTTTGGCCATATTCATTTTATGTGCCTTCATATTAGAATAAATAAAGTCAGCAGGCTCCTATTGATTTTTAGAGGGAGCAATCTCATCTGTAAGAATGAAAGAAAGTGAAGTCCATCAAAACCAATTGATGAACAAATATGTGATGAAAATTGAAGAAAGTAATAACATAAAAATAAAGGGTAAGTATAAATATATTTCTGAAATCTGACAGTGATTTTCAAATCTAGATTTTGTGTCCTAATAGGTAAAAGGCAGGAGGGCCTTCAAAATCATTTTTAATTAATCGTAATCATGAACACACATTTCATAGAACAGTGGTTTACTTTCTTAGCCCTTATATTCTTAACAGAACCCATAGCAGAATCCATTGGGTGGGGGTTCTTGTTTTGTTTTGATACACATATCTGAGTTCCATACCAGGAAATCTATGATGGAGTCCTGATATCTAAATCTAATTTTTATGTTTATAATTTGTAAATAGATGCCTAGATCCCAGTAGCACACACATCCCTGCTCTAGTCCACACAAAGCATAATGTGTATTTGTAGTAAGTGCATTAGACTATTTCTATTAACATTGTGTTCCCAGTCTCATGCTGCTTTCACCTCAGATTTCCTAAGTCTGAAACTGAAGTCAAATGCAGTGTAGTAAAACAAATAACATAAGAGGTGAAAGGCCTTGGTTTAATGATCTGCTTTGCCATTCAGGAACTATTAGGTCTCAACTGAACTGGATAATCCCCTAAACCAACTTTCTCTTTTATAGAGCAGAGCTCATACTTCTTGTAGTACCTGAACTTCACAGTTCTCTTTCATCCTGCCTCCTGTTTTCCCATATGGACTTCACTTTGGATCGTCTGTGTATCTTGCATCATGTCTCTTACATTACAGGGCAGGAGGCTAGTTCTAGCCCTTACCACTTAGGCTGTTGGGGAAAATCGCAAGCTGGTTTGTAGCCCTCCAGTTTCTACTTGCTGTAATTCAATCTCTGCATCGCTGTCAGATGGAGTTTTCTAAAATAAAATTCAATTCTTAACAAAAAGTCTCTTCTCTCTGGATTAATTCATCAGGGTTTCCCATGGGTGCATATGGGGAAAAGTCAAACTACCCATGCTCCTCTAGAGATTATGATGTATTCTACCAGGGGCACATATCATCTACCTAGCAGAGCCAAGACCTTCCCTCATGAATCACTTACTGGAAAAAATACTGCAGCGGACTACTTAGCTCCCTGATGTGGACTGATGCTCAAAGCCGTTGAGTCTATTGTCCTTAATGGAACAGAGTTGTACTCAACAGTTATTAATGACCACCATGTCTCTCAGACAAGAATAATTTACAGCCCCTTAGCTTGTCAGACAAAGATCTTCAAACTTCTGCCCAAACATGACTTTCCAGTTTCTAACATGATCACCTAACTGTATTCAGGTGCAATCCTGCTGCTATATTTTGTTTTTAATCTTTCCACTGGTAATAATTTTTCTTCTTTTCTTGAATGCTTCAAGTCTTACTTCAGATTGGAACAAGGTCTGCATGAGATGAGGGCTTCCCTTAACGCTGTGGGCCAAGGCTATCTTGCTTCCTATGTAGTATATTTGAGAAAATATTTGTCCATCCCTGGGCATCTCCTGTATTACGGTCCTCTACTGCTATCTCCACCATCCACATAATTATCTGTTCAGCTAGACTGTAAGGTTATAGAGGGCTTATTGAGGGTGAAAAGTTTACTCTGTCTTTTATCTCAGTGTAATCCATGCTCTTTTTAAGTATCCATTTAGCTTGGTATCATTTACATAACAAATGTTTAATTATTTATTGAATGAATAATCCCCACGTTTTAGTCTTCTAATGAATTCATTCTGAAAACTAATATTTCTGTCAATCACCAGTCAATCAACCAACTTCAAACCAACTCCCCTTCATTAGAGATGACTAGCAGCCTTAATATCAAATCGCTGATTATTAAGACTGGCAACAAGATAAAATATTCACCCCTTAACTCTTGCTCTGCAAGGTTAATTCTTTAAATCTCTTTTGATATGCCAAGTTCAGAGAGAAAGTGACCACTGTCTGTCACGTAGCAACATGCTGATCTTAAGCAAGGTCAGTTAACCTTGCTGAACCTGGATTTCTTTTCCTCAACAAAGGAGACAATATTGACCTCCTACAACTTCTGTGAGACTCAAATAAGCTAATATGTAGGAAGCATTGTTAAATATATGCTGGTTTATAAACTCTAAAGTTCTGAAAAATTTGAGAGACAATGGTGTGGCTGATTCCATTGCTGATTAAACCAGTGAGATGAAGACAGGCTTAGTAACATAAGGGCAATATTAACTGGCTGATTAGCTCATGAAAATTAGTGCATATTTTGCTACTAATAAATATGCTGCTAGAAAATGTAACTGATTTTCACACCACAATTATTCAGTAATAATTGGTTAAGCATCTTCTAGGTATGAAGTATTTCACTCTTAAGTCCAAAAGACATTCAGGAATTCTATCCCTCATGCTTCTAGTTCTACATCTGTGTTGTTTTTCTTTTCCATACTAGGTGTGTGAAATAGCCTCAAAAAGTGATTTTTCCCTTTCAAAGTTTTTGTTTGCTTGTTGATTAGTTAGTTGGCTGGTTACAACAGGTAGAGACGTTGAATAAAAACCTACTCCTAACAAGACAGAATAACTCAATTCTAAGTAACTCAGGGGCTAATACATATTGTAGGCTTAATCTAATTTCTTCTCTACAGAGACAGGTGCCCAGGTTATAACTTCTCTCAATACTACTTAGGCCATTGTTTATCTAGATCAATGCTGTCCAACAGAAATGTGAGCTGTGCATGTAAATTAATGTTTTCTATACATTCAAACATTAAAAGAAACAGGTAAAATTAATAATATACTTTCTTCAACTTAATATTGCCAAACTGTTACCATTTCAACCTATGTTCAATGTAAATATTATTAATGAGATATTTTATTTTTCATATGACAGTATTGCTATCCAGTATTTTATACTTGTAGCACATCTCAGTTTGGACTAGTTACATTTCCAGTGCTCATACAGGAGGCCATGACTACCATATTGTAAAGCACTGATGTAAAAGTTGGGTATTTTGTTCACATAAAAAACTGATTGTGAAAAAATATTTACTATTCTCCTAGGTCTCTTATTTTGACTGTTCTCCTTTTGAGAACATTTGAAATATTATATAACCAGCTATGTTAAGCATATTGAAGTTCCCACTTGAAAACCACAGAAGATAAGAATCATTGCCACAATAAATGCATCCCTACTCCAAAATGGTAACCTAGCTATTCAAAAAATATATATGAAAATTCTTGTGTGAATACTAAAAGCAAATGTGAGTGTAGATCTATCTCTACATATACAAGTCAAATGTATATTTAAAATTATAGATGAAAAATTACAGCTCTATCTTTGCCATGTTTTGACATTTTTATTTGCAATAAAACTTCATCAGAAGGCAGAGCTCTTTATGGATATTACAAGAATTTTAGTTACTAGGAAAACTAGTTCAATATAAAGTTCAAAACATAAATGAGAACATAAAGTTATTTCCAGGATACTCTCAAATTTCACTAAAAAATATTTGTCCTAATACCCATAAAATGAGAACTGGCATTTCACGACTATTTTAGAAAATGAAAAATGCCAAATACTAAATCTGAAAGTTTAAAGGACCATGAGAAAATCTGCATGAAAACTGATGAATCTGAATCACCTGAACTTTGAAGCCTCGGTAGTTTCAGAAACATAGTATCTCACAGAGAAAATCTATTATAATCCAGTGAAACCCTTGCTTATGACAACCCAGCTTCTCGTACCCACATACACTTCAAAACACGGAAGGATCAAGTTCAGTTTCTTGAAATAACATATTATTACACACAAAATGGCAAAGAATTCCCTAATGCTAAATGTGATGCATATACAAACATAAAATAAACATAAATTATTAATTATATTTTCAAATGTCAACAGGTGGGGGAAAGAAAATATGGTAGCAGACTAAAATGACACCCAATGGTTCCCTGCACAGTCTCCTCCCTTTGAGAGTGGTAAGACTTGTGACTTACTTCTAACAAGTAGAACATGGCAAAGATGATGGGGTATCACTTTAAGTTACATCAGATTGTGACTCATGTTTTGCTTAAGCAGTCTTTCTCTCTTGCTGGTTTTGACAAGGCAAAATGCCACCATATTGGAGAGTCACATATGGCAAAGACCTGAGAGTGGCTTCAGTCAACAAGAAACTAACAATTCATAAGGAGTTGAGTCTTCCCAACAACCATGTAAATTTGGAAGCAGATCCATACCCAGTTGAGTTTTCAGATGAAGCATCAACTCTGGCTGATACCTTGACACTTGTGAGAGACTCTGAGGCAGAGAGTCCAGATAAACCAAGTCTAAACTACTATCCCATAGATATCTTGAAAGTTTTTTAGAACGTATTCTACTTTAGGACTTCCCTATAGCTCAAATGGTAAAGAACCTGCCTGTGATGCATAAGACCAGGGTTCAACCCCTGGGTCAGGAAGATCCTCTGGATAAGGGAATGGCAATCTACTCCAGTATTCTTGCCTGGAGAATTCTATGGACAGAGAAACGTGGTGGACTACAGTTCATGGGGTCGCAGAGTCTGACACGACTGAGCGACTAACACACATTCTACTTTAAGCCACTACATCTGTGGTAATTTGTTATGCAGCAGTAGATAGCTAATGCATAATCTTACAAACTTGTTAAGAGGCAAATATGATAATGTTTTATAAATAAAATGGTGGTGACGTTAAATGTTTTTCAGTATAGTGAAGTTGCTCAGTCGTGTCCGACTCTTTGCGACCCCATGGACTATAGCCTACCAGGCTCCTCCGTCCATGGGATTTTCCAGGCAAGAAGACTGGAGTGGGTTGCCATTTCTTTCTCCAGGAGATCTTCCCAACCCAGGGATTGAATCTGGGTCTCCCACATTTTAGGCAGAAGCTTTACCATCTGAGCCACCAGGGAATGCAGGAAAAAACATATTTTAATGAGTTACGGGGAACTTATGGCTATGTTTTAGGTTTCAGTTTCAGAAATAAGAGATCAAATATACAAGTGGATGAAATGATAAAAATCATTAGGGTTTCATGCGCACTCTGACATTCTTAAGATTCATGCTCAAATTCTAAGTAGAACAATGATTAAGATGAATAATGTTGTCAGTTATACAGCTTTATTTCAGCATTTTGCAGTTGAAGCAGATGAGTTATCTTTGTGTAGTTGCTATTCAAATGGTTCTTTTAAAAATTCTCCACAAATTCATGTATCCACGAATGCCAAAATCTGTTAAGACTGCTTTTAGGTAAAAGGTTGTATCAGTCATGAAACATTTTTTACTTGATTCTTTAGGGGTATTCTCATCTCTCTTCTTAATTTTACGTGTTAAATTAAAAGCAGTTTATTTTGAACTGTTTATTTAAACACATATAAAAGATAAACCCTGAAAGGATGGAAGGAAAGTGGAGAATGAAGTCAGCCAACCTTGTTCACTTCAACAAGAAAGAACATAATTGCAAGCAAAAGAGGGAGAGAGATTTTAGACAAAAGAGTACAGAAATTATGGGGTGAGAGAAGGGGAAAAAGGAACAAGAGAGCTGATGGAAAAAGAGTGAAGTAGATTAACAGGTTTTGAGAGGATGAGATGTAAGAGTGAGGAACAAGAATAAATTGCAATTTGGAAATTGAGGTTATGTACTTTTTATAACATGGAAATAATGAAAACAAGCTGGAATTAAATTCTGAAAATTGGTGAAGAATGTACAATGTAGAAGTGAAAAATAATAGTTCTAAGCCTTTTCTGTTTAAGGAATGAGTTTGAGGTTTGGAAATGCATGAAATATCACTAAATTAATTAAAAAATGATACATACGATCTTAACTTTCTGAAACTAAATTGATAGTTTTTCACAGTCTAAACTCCATTCAATACACACCATTCAAGACACATATCAGGTCTTACAGATGGTTCTGAATGAATTTTCTGAAAAAGTTATTTTTTTCTGATTCCTTTTTTCCCCCATCAAATTATGTACTTCCATCTAAGACAGATACTGAGAAATTTTGTCTCTGGAAGGTTTTGAAAGTAAAAGAGTAGAATTCTTTTATAATGCCAGGAATGACACAGTCCTTGAAAACTGAGTAGAAATATGTGATACATTTAATTTTAAATTGTCTTTAAAGATTATATCCATTCTATCATTGTTTTGACATTATGATAATATTGAGTAAACACAGTCTTATTCAAATTTAGTAAAACATCACAGGGAACTTCTCTAGAGGTCTCTGTGAGTAATGTTAGTTGTCTATTCTTCATACACACAATTAATCAGAATTCCTTCACTAAGCAGCTCTACTATCTTCAGTAAAAATCAAGCAACTCTCCTCTGCCAACCCCAATCTCACATCTTATTTATGCTCATTTCTACTTCTCTTTTGGAGAAGGCAATGGCACCCCACTCCAGTACTCTTGTCTGGAAAATCCCATGGATGGAAGAGCCTGGTAGGCTGCAGTCCATGGGGTCGCTAAGAGTCGGACACGACTGAGTGACTTCACTTTCACTTTTCACTTTAATTCATTGGAGAAGGAAATGGCAACCCACTCCGGTGTTCTTGCCTGGAGAATCCCAGGGACGGGGGAGCCTGGTGGGCTGCCGTCTCTAGGGTTGCACAGAGTCAGACGCGACTGAAGCGACTTAGCAGTAGCTACTTCTCTTTATAATCTCCGTTTCAGGCCCATATACTTAGGGTATTCCCTGGTAGCTCAGTTGGTAAAGAATCTGCCTGCAGTGCAGGAGACCCGGCTTCAATCCCTGGGTTGGGATGATCTCCTGGAGAAGGAAATGGCAATACACTCCAGTTTTCTTGCCTGGAAAATCCCATGGTCAGAGGAGCCTGGCGGGCTACAGTCCGTGGGGTCGTAAGAGTCGGATATGGCTTAGTGACTAAACCACCACCATCTAACACTTAAACTTTCTAAAATAGAGCATTTACTCTGAATTCCATTTCCTTCCCTGGTTTTGGCCATGTTTTATTTGGGAACTCAGAAGGCAAGAGATACAGAAACAGAAAAAGTCAGGCGGAGGAGTAACATCTTTCATTCTAATGTAACACAAAGGGGGAAACCAATGGATAAAGAATTCTGATTCAATTTATGCCCATGGTCACCTCCTAAGGACTTGCATACAAAAGGCATTTGTTTTAATTTGGGTCTCCCCAGAAGAACACCCCATAGCAAGATTGTGTACTCAAGTAATTTGGGGATGTGGTTCCAGGACACACTAGGGGAGTGAGGAAAAGTGAAATAAGGAAAACTGCCAATAAAGGGAGTGTTAACAAGCAAGTTAACACTGTGGGTATGTGAAGCTTAATATTACTTGAGAGCTCTGGGAGAAAGTGTAGGAGGTAAACCTTGTATTTAACATATCTGAAGGACAAGGTGGCTGGGGTATTTATCTACCAACTGCTACCTTAAAGGACCTTACTTCTCTACTTTTCTGCCCTGCTCCAAGAATCAACAAAGAAAGCCCCCAAGTAAGAAGAGGCAAGTTCTGGTAATGGGAAATCAGGCAGCATGTTTGGGAATGATAAGTAGTGAGCGGACATACTGTGGCAGGGGGTAGGGGGAGCTACTGTAAAATACATTTGTTCTTTAAATGATGTCTACAACATGCCTGGACTTCGCTTGTGGCTCAGCTGATAAAGAATCTGCCTGCAGTGTGGGAGATCTAGGTTTGATCCCTGGGGTGGGAAGATCCCTTGGAGAAGGGAAAGGCTACCCACTCCACTATTCTGGCCTGGAGAATTCCATGGACTACAGTCCATGGGGTCGCAAAGAGTTGGACACGACTGAGCGATTTTTGCTTTTACAACCTGCCTATATTTGGAGAGCATAAATATCATGTTGTGATCACTACTCAGTTCCATTAATTGGTCAAAATATCAGGTCCCCAAAATATTATGGATATTATTTGGTTACCTATTTTTCCATCCATCCATCCAACCAACCATCCAGCCAGCCAGCCAGCCATCTCCCTTCCTTTTTTTGCCTTTGGGGAATTGTCTACCTACCTATCTACTTTCATCGTGTTGCAGCTTCATGTGACCTAATTCGGGCCAATGAGTTTCAAGGAGATGGTTCTTGGATGCTTTGGGCAAGAACAACCCTGAAGAGAAGTTTGTGTATGTTTGTGTGTGTGTGTGTGTGTGCACGCACGCATGAAAGTTGGGGTCTGAAACTGTTGTAGGCAACTTTTACCACCATAATGTTAGCCAGATGAAGCTGAGAGGTTGACACAGAAAGGAAGAATTCATAAAGCAGTGAAAAAATGGAACCAGAACCCTGATGACATTTATTATTTAAATCACTTGGATGCAGTTTTGTCTGTCAGTTGCAGCTTTGGCAGTACTAACCAATGCATCCGTTGAAACAGTTACTTATGGGTGTATTAGGACTAATCCTCCATTACATGTCACAGAGGGTGAAAATTTATGCTACTTTAACTAATTTTATAATTTCACTCTTACACCATAAAATCTCTTGGTTAATGCTAGCAAATAAGACTTCTCTATCACTTTCCTAATACCTATAAGCCATATTTTGTATTCCCATAATCCAGTAATAGGACAATCATCATGTTCTGAAAGAAAGAGATTTTTAAATTTGCAGTTGGGATTAGAGCTTTGTAACAGCCTAAATGTTTACTATTTTGAGAGGATGCTGGCAAAAGAAAAGGTTAACCTAACAGTACCTGCTGTGCCCACATTGGCAAATGAAAGGCAATCACACAGATGGTGGCATTTGCCTGAGAGCTTAGTGCCAGAGGTGTCCTCTCAAATGCTCATAAATTTGGATGGGATTTCTATCTTTTCCTAAAGATATGGATGCAGGTTTGCTGGAAAAATTTATTTTTCTACTAACAATAAAAATCTTCACCACCACATGAATAATCAATCATTTAATAGTGACTATTTATTGATCCTTTGGTATATGCCAGGTTAGCAAGAAATTCAGCTTTGTTCTAGATTGTTGTTTGGTAGTCTTGGGTTATTTTTCTTATGACAAAGTGAAGCACTTACAATTGTGCTTAACACACAGTAAACTATTAGTAAGTGTTATCTATCACTCCTAACACTGCTAGAATTCCTCAGTTCTCTTAGGGAGAGAAAGACTCCAAAACAGGATTAAATTAAGTTTCTTTCTTGACAGTCTAGTGTAGACTGGTATGGAAATAGGTACAAATGTATGGATATATAAAGAAATAAAGGAATGATACAAACTGAATGCCTGATACACAGGAGGCAGGAAGTAATGAACATAGCGAGAGAAATACTGCTGGGGGTTGGAGGAAAACAGGAAGACAAGATGTGTCTTGTCGGACTTCAGAGGGGTAGAAGGAGTGGTTACACTTGGAGATTTGTGATGTAAGAGAGAAAAAAGAAGGTAGACACACTCTAGGTGGCTCAGGCAGGGTAGGACAAACAAAGGACAGAGGACAAAAGGGAAGAATATTTGGCAGTCTCAGCAGGACGCCAGCCTGCCTGAAAATGACTAGTGGGAGAAAACATCAGAATATAGTCAGAGTTGCATTATAGAGGGGATGGACTAGAAGATAAATTTACTGAGGAACTTCTGCCTTTGCTGAACCCTTAGCATCCCTCACCCCCAGTAGGCATAAGGTTTGCTTGCCTGGAATTTTGTGAGTAGTAGAGGCTCTTGTCAGAATCAACCAGGCATTGCAGAATAGTGTATTGGTGGTTTCATAACACAGCTATCATTCATACTATTGACACATCTGAAGAGCTTGAAGGGAAGGCAGATTAAGGTGCAAGTTTATCATCTGTTACTGTTTTATGGTTTTGTCACTGTCTGGAAAATTTTTATTTAACTCTGTAGGAATGATACTAAAATGTATATATATACAACAATGGCTATTATTTATTGGTATTTCACTCTGTAGAGGCATGTCTCTGAGTTTGCATGTATTTTATCTCTCATTGAATCCATTTTTGAAGTGTCATTTTTGTCCCAATATTCAGATAAGGAAGCCAAGACACAGAGAGTTCATACACTAGTAAGGACTCTGCAGTAGACTGTTATTGGGCAGTGCTAGTGAGTCATGCCTCCCAGAATTCATCTCTATGCTGTTCACTCTCATTTTGACTGAACTTAGCTGTATATCATAGCTTTGGCCAATGGGATATTAACAAGTGTGGTACAAACATAAAGCTTGAAAAAGACTTGAACATTAGTGTTCTTTTGGACTCTTCTTCATGGAACTCAAACACCAAGCTGTGAGAAAGCCCAAGGAGCCATGTGGGGAAAGCAAACTGGAAATAGATGGAGGCTCCTGGCCTCCCGGCTCCAGCCAAACTCCCAGCCTGCACCAACTACCGCTCATGTGAGGCCATTTTGGATTTCCCAGCTTTCCCTGCACCTTAATTGACACCATGTGAAGCAGAAAAATGTTGTGGTCAACTCTCAGAATCATGAGACACAATAATAGTTTGCTGTTTTAAACCACTTGTAGGGTAGTTTCTTGTATAGCCTATATAACCAGAACAGAGTGAGATCAAAATTTAAATGAAGCAAGCTAGCAATGTGTAGAACTATACAGAAGTAAGTCAAAGCTTCAAAGCCTAGCAGAATTCCATTTTTAAAAATTCCATTGCCTATGCCAGACTACGTGACGACACCTGGGTTCACATCATCCCTTCTGTCTTTCCTGTTTCTGCTCTTATGTAAATATGCACGAGATCCTTTTTGGTGACATTATCTTTGCTCTCAGGAACAAGGAGTGACCTTATTACACTTCCAAACAATATCAGCACTCTTTTCACATTTTAATTAGCACCAAATTGTAGGCAAATCATTATGTAAATTGTTAGTGGAGATAGTGGCTTCTCTGTCTCCTCCAGGATTAATATAACAACTCTGGTCCCAGGGAAGAAGTCAATGACAAGGCCAGCATCCTGGTCAGAGATAGAATTAGAGAAAGGAAATATAAACTTCTTGTGCATCCAGGGAAAGGCTGCCCTTAACCCTAGTGACTAAACAAAACAACTATCCAAAACAAGGGAACCCAACAAAATTTTAATTTTTTTTCCAAATCAAATCTACTATATATTTCTATTATCCAAAACCATTCCTTCTTCCTCTGTACTGTCTCAGGCCCCATACTCTGTTACATGCTCACATTCTCACCACAGCTTGAACTAAGCAATTATTACTTAGACAGGCTTCCCAGGTAGATCAAGTGGTAAACAGTCTGCCTGCCAATGTAGGAGATGTGGGTTTGATCCCTGGGGTGGGAAGATCTCCTAGAGGAGGAAATGGCAACCCACTCTAGTATTCTTGCCTGGGAAATCCCATGGACAGAGGCCTGGTGGGTTACAGTCCATGGGGTTGCAAAGAGTAAGACACAATTGAGCATGCACACACATGCACTTAGACAGCTGGGTGATTCAGAAAGCAATGATTCTTTCCACTTCTTCCTTCAAAGGAGTTCTATTAAACCATTCTTCCTAGCTTCCACCTGAAATCTCCTAGTCTGCAGTGAGGGGTAAGAGGAAGGGGGATGGGAAAGCACTGACTTCACAATGTAAGTTTTACAGAAGTGCTCCAATACTTATATCTTTGGGCTTTTTCTTGCTCCACCATTCAGATTTGGTTGTGGTGGGAACAGATAGCATGACATTTACTTTATAGGTCCCTAGACCATGAGGAGCCACATATGAATGTGATGAAGATATGATACATCCCCAAGCTAATGGACTTTGATCTGGCTTTAGTTAAGTGAGTGGGACTATGGATGGTCTGCCTCAGAGAGGCAGTGAGTATAGACATCGGAAAGAAGTACATGGATATTTGGGTGATCCTTGTGGAGATTCTGAAATGTAGCAATATATTGAGGATAGCATAGTTATTTTGGTTCCCTTGGTTCCTTGAATAATTTTTAAAGCAGAGACTATGTAGCTAGGCTGGGATTTATGTGCAAAAGATACAAATGTCTATACTGCTTAAGTTATTGAAATCTGGAGTCTCTTGATTACTGTAGCTCAGTCTACAAGCTAACAAATCTAACAAGACAATGATAACAACTGCATTTATCATTATGTAAGTAGTTTAATGTTGTCTCCTCTCATAAAATGTTCGATTCATAAACTCAGGTGTCTGTTTCATTCATAACTCATCCTCCTCTTCTAGCAAGATATTTTCAATACTGGAGACAATAAATACCGAATATACCAATAAACAAATGCTGCTACTCTCCTAGGATTTCACATAAAGTATATTTGCAAATTTTTGTGAGTCTCAAGACTACTAGCTTTTGAAACTATTGATCCTGAGCTAACATTATATGAGAGTTAGTATTGGTTGATTAGGGCTTCCCTCGTGGCTTAGATGGTAAAGAATCTTCCCACAATGCAGGAGACCTGGGCTCAATCCCTGCAGCTGGGAAGATCCCCTGGAGGTGGGCATAGAAACCCACTCCAGCATTCTTGCCTGGAGAATCCCCATGGACAGAGGTGCCTTGTGGGCTACAGTCCATGGAGTCACAAAGAGTCAGACATAACTGAACGACTAAGCACATCGGTTGATTAAGTACATAGGAATGTATCTTAATGGAATATCTTACTTAT
Source organism: Bos indicus (assembly GCF_029378745.1). Lineage (NCBI taxonomy): Eukaryota > Metazoa > Chordata > Mammalia > Artiodactyla > Bovidae > Bos > Bos indicus. The sequence continues at coordinate 119,389,788 of NC_091789.1, read as the reverse complement.
GAGTAAGAAACCTGACAGATTAAAGGTAATGGTCAACCAAGTGCATTGATGACCTTTGTATATGCACATCTCTTTGCAACATGACTTTTAAAGTTCTTACCATCAAGAGGTGCACCTTTTCCCTAATTCTTGAATCTGGACTGGTTTTGTGTCCCGTTTAAGAGTGTATTAGAAATGACAGCAAGCCAGTTCCGAGCCTGGGCCTCAAGAGGACGTGTACACTTCTGCTTTATCTATTAGAATCCTTTTTTCTGCATGAGAAACAGTTCAGGCTAGCTAGGTAGGAGAGACCAAATGGAGTGGTGGTGAATCCTAGATAAGCCAGCTCTCAGTAACCTATCAGCTGATGGAAAAAGTGCGAGTGAGATCTTCTGAGATCATCCAAGCTTCTGCTTTATCAGCCTAGCTGATCCACAGACTGAGTGCAATTAAAAATGATTATCATTTTTAAGTCAATTATTGGGTTGGTCAAAAGTTCTTTCAGGTTTTTCCATAACCCTGTACAGAAAAACACAAACACAATTTTGGCCAACCCAATATTGTACAGGGTTTGTTACCTAATACTTTTGTAGCACTGGGTAACTGACCTCTAAGGGAAGGCCTGAAATGGGAGTGAAACTTGGTTAAGAGTTCCTCAATAATATTGCCAGAGTTCCAAATCTTAAAAGAAGTGTGAATTTGAAAGTGTAACTGAAGGCAGATTCAATGCTTTGCAAAGACACCTGTACAAAAATTCATAGCAAACTAATGGAGGTAACCGGTGGAGAAGGGTTTTTAGAAGAACATTATTAGAAGATTTAATAGCAGCTACATACTCTTCATCAGCCATTGCCTGAGGCAATGAAGGAGGGGAAAAAATACTTTGACTTTTTTCCTCCCTCTGCTTTCCAGTCTGCTGCCAAAGCCTCCAATGGGTTATATCTACCCAGAAGCTGGTGATCAAGGAATAAGCTGGGGGATAATGCGGGCCAAGGTCAACTTCTTGCAATATACACCATAGGAGGAGGAGGACCTGGAATGGATCTGAGAGTACAAGGTACATGAGGCGGGCATATGTGGGTTATAAATCCACAAAGGCTTATGTCTCAAAAGTATAAACAGGTTGCAAGTGGTCATGGGTTCTGTCAAAGCTGAATGTTTATCCTCTGGGTTTGGATGGATGTGCTTCACACAAACCAAGAGAGAAACAGTTTTAGAAAAAGCCTCACCACTATCTGAAAATACACTGCCTGAATCTGCCAATGAATGGGACTGACAGTCAAATCCCACACAGATTCCTGACAGCCATCTTTCATATCCTTAGTGTGTAAAGTGGAGACCCAGGTCTAGAGCACTGGCATCACCTGGAAGCCTGATGGGAATGTCGTGTCTCAGATCCTACACAACACCCACTGAATCAGAAATCTTGTTTTAACAAAATCCCTAAGTAGTTCATGTATGTGTTAATGATGGAAAATGCTGCTCTGCGTGATGACACAGAGACTCTTTCTTCCTTAGAATTTTATAATACCCATCTTATAACAGTAACCATAATTTAAAATATAGAAGAGTATTAAAATACATATTGTGTCTTTAGTTCCTCACTGAACTGTTGATGAGCAAATAAGCCTCATAAGGCACTACCTTTGTAAACATGAGGACATGGAAGTGAAAATTTTATGTAAATAGCCCATACTTCTGAGCTAGTGAGTGATGAATCTTCTTTGGGACTCAGCTATTAGCGCCAAGTTTAGTGATCTTTGCAATAGTGAGTTGAGGTTGGAGGAGGGTAGGAAGATGAGGCAGGACCAGTCATTACATAAACCATTACAACATGTGAGGTCACATTCAGAAGTACCTACGTAAGGCCTATGTGAGAAATTGGAAAGCAGTGTCTTAAGAAAATTGATTCTTCATTCAAAGTAGAAGTGAGTATTTAATCATGTTGCATTCCAGTCTAAGGATAAATTGAAGAGGTTAATGTCAACCACTTCCTTATTTTAGTGCTTAAACATTGTTTTCATCCACTCTCAAGCCCTATAAAATCTTAACCACTGAGCATCTTTCCTATTAATGTTCCTGTTTCCTGGGCTATCCTGTATTGGTCACCAATGCATGAGTACCTATGTAGCACCTGAACACTAATTTTTCTCTCATCCTTCACCAGCATCATCGGCGATTCCAGTGGAAAGATGCACATTGTTGATGTAAACGAAACAATAAGGCAGCTTCGAGGAGGTAACTGTTCTAGTCTAGGATTTGTAACAATTGTAATAGCAACAAAAGCAATATTCACAATGATCATTGAGACTGTGATTGAAAAACAGATTTTCATTCTTTTATAACTGTCTAAGTGGGCCCAAGTTTATTGCCCCATTCAAAACTGTTGATGTCGCTCATATCAAGACCAGGCAGAAGTTTTCACCTTTCCAAGAAATTTATTTTTAGACTGCCTTTAAGGTATACTTATCAGTCACAGATTGCCTACTGATTGCAACTATCAAACAGAATTTTCTTGAAGTATCCTTGCAATGACTTTGGTTTCTGGCCCATTTCCTGGGCCATCTTTTTCCATCCACTCTTGGCTAACTGTGCCAAAGATGGTGTATACTTTTTCCAGTGATAACTGAAAACGTTTGCAAATTAGAACTGCACCATTCAGTTCAAATACTTTTACCTCTAAAGCAAAACAGATTGATTTTCTCTAGCAACAAACAAGGAAATAGTCTCGCTGATGTCTTGTAATTAATTCTCATATCAGTAAATAAATTAAAAGGCAGCAGAACAAAATATGTCCACCATGCCCTTACCAGTCCCTTCATAACCAATACAGTGGCCTCGCCATGAACGATAAGGTGGATAAATGAGGGGAAGGCTGATTTTGGCATCCAGTTTACTCTCAGATAATCTAGCTCATCCTTCTCAGCTGACATGAGACAGAAATAACATCAAAGGGTGATAAACTCTTGCCTGCAAACCTGGGGTTCCACGGTTCACTGGCTTCAGGCCTAATCTATCAATCCATTTTCTACACAATAAAAGGTATGAAACCCATTACAGATCTGTTATAAGCCCTGGCAGGTGGTCTACAACAAAAATGGGATACATCAACCAGTCCAACATACAGTGTCTCTTTTCTAAGGCTTGAAGTACTAGGGGTCAGCTAAGATGTACAAAGTAGTTAGGATTTAGTATTAAATTCTTTTAGGTACATAAATAAACTCACACAACTTACAGTATAAGCATAGAGATGTGACAAAAGTTCATTTCTGCTATTACTGACCTTTTATAAAATAGCACTGTTATTTTATTTTTGCATTATTTATTGGCTTTTGCACATGATGCAATAAATGAAACTGGGTTAGAATTTAGAATCTTGTGCTCTTCAATACATCTTTAATTTTCATTTGTTATTCAACCTCAGATTAAGGAGTTAGTATATGAAAACCTCCATTTAATGACATTTCAAGGTTGTTAAGTTATTAGAAAGAAAGGCAATCCCTCTAGTGTAAGAGTTGGCACTATATAATCTAGTCATTCTGAAGCAAAGGCATTGTAGATACAAGAGGAGCAACTTTTTATATTAGCAAAATCTCTTTTTTATCATATCATTTCGTTTCCTTTCTAATATTCTTTGCTATAAGGCAAACATCTTTGTGCTAATAAAGGACTTACTTTAAAAAATGTCATACTGAAGGTCAGAGTTATACTTTTTTTTTCCTTTTTTTTTTTAAATCATCATTATACTTCTCTTCATGTTAAATTCATTTAGAACAGGGAAGAAAGTTTGCCAAGAATAGTCACATCTGTTTTTCATCTGAAAGTAGTTTACCTTTAATAAAATCTGGTCCACAGCATATTTAAATGACAAATTTACATACTCCGTGCACATTCTCAGTATGTATATAGTGGAAAAGTAAAATTTTAATATGGAAATGACGTGATGCACAAGTATCAGTGCTTTACAATGCACGTTGGATTTTTGTTTGTCCATATGTTTAAAAGAGCTTCCGTGGTGGCTCAGACTGTAAAGAATCCAGCTGCAATGCAGGAGAGGGTTTGATCCCTGGGGCAGAAAGATCCCCTGGAGAAGGGAATGGCTACCCAATCCAGTATTCTTGCCTGGAGAATTCCATGGACAGAGGAGTCTGGTGGGCTACAGTCCACGGGGTCACAAAGAGATGGACACAACTGAGCGACTAACACTTTCACTTTTCATATTTTTAAAAAGAACACAGCACTGAAGTGAACAAATTATCTAGTATTAGGCTGAAGTTTCCTAACTGAACATTATCTAGCACCAATGAAACTTTCTACAAATGCTTTCTCATCACTCATTCCATCAAAACAGAGGAAACCAACATGATGAATGGAGGTAGGGGAAGGGGGCAGGGAAGCAGTGTGTAGGCTCAATCACACCCTGTCTGGATTTCTAAGTTCAAGTCAGTTGAGTATATTGCAAAGGTGCTCAGGGTTATGTCATCTGGAATTCTGCTTATACTTCCAGCATGAAAATGTTGATGTTTCAAAACCATGGTGGACTACTTAGACTTACTTCACAGCCAATGTGAGAAGGAAAAACAAATCATTTTCCAGCACTTTTTATCTGAAATGCTAGTCAGTCCTAGATAATGGGAATAATGAGATCACTGGAAATGGAGAATACAGGATATAAATTCTCTGTGTTCTTCATTAGGGGTCTTAGTCTTAGAGCCTCTGTCTCTCCTCTGGTCCAGCTTGTGGATTTTGTTTATTTTAATAAATAAAATGGGCGGCACATGTTTATTTCAGCTTTTTCCCTAAGGACCATATTTATAGCTGTTTTTTTTTTTTTTTTTTTTTTTTTAAGATGGTGAGTATTATTCAGTCCCCCACCAAATGTAAGTATGTGGATCTTCCTAGAGGATATTATGATTAGCCAAAACAACAACAACAACAGCAACAACAAAACAGTCACAGAAGGACAAATACTGCATGGTTCCGTTTCAATGAGGTATCTAAAATAGCCAAACTCACAGAAACAAAGAAGCATAGAATGATGGTTATGGGGCAAGGGTGAAAGCGAAACGTAAATTGTTCAATGGATGAAAAGTTTCTGGAGACATGTTATAAAGTATAGTGCCTATAGTTAACAGTACTGTATTGTACTCTTAAAAATGTGTGAAGAGTGTAGATCTCCTGTTAAGTTGCTCTTATCACACTTAAAAAAAAATGGTGACTCAGAATTTTGTGCTTGGTCTTTGTGTTTTTCTGTTCTAAAATTATACCTAATGTTCAAAGTTAACATTTTTGACCAATTACAATGCACCCAATGCTGTGTTATGCGTTTTCCATGCCTCATTGAATTTTTACCCAAACCTGAAAAGTATGTTATATGATTACCTGAATTTTGCGGATATTATAACTGAAGGGTGAAAGCTATAATCCATAAACCTCACTATTAACCACCACAATAAACTGCTTTTTCACAACTCCAGTTTACTTTTTGTTTGTGAAATGTCTGATCTATATTCTTGGCACTGCCTGAAGTCGTTTAGAAAGTTAAAAATCACACATTATTATAAACTTACTGCTGTTAAATTCTGATTAATTCAGTAGTAATGGGACAGGCAGGAAACTAGGACCCTTTGCTGCAGTGCTGCAATGCTTGCACCTGGACCTATCTCTCCTCAAGCAACAAAATACAAAGAAACATGAGACTAAAAATAACTGCATGCATGCACAGTTAGGGCAAATTCTAGACAAGAGATACAGAGAGATCAGAAGACCCAACTGCCACTTCTGAAGAGCCTGAACAAAAGCAGGGTACTGTGCCTGTCCCCCTGTACACAACACCACAAAGGGGTGGGCAAACCACCTAAGCCACCTCTTTCACCCGATTCCTACCCTCACCAATGTAAAGAACAAGCTCGCCCCTCCTTGGGGAGTGAGCAAGCAAAGGAAACTGTTATTTGTATTTGACCCCCTGAATTTCTTGTCTGGCCTCTGATCAATTTCTATTGATGAGGAGGCCAAGAACTTTCTGGCCTCTGATCAATTTCTATTGATGAGGAGGCCAAGAACTCTGGTGGGTAATAGTAACAGCAGTCAGGTTTCTGCTGCTGCTGCTAAGTCGCGTCAGTCATGTCCGACTCTGTGCGACCCCATAGATGGCAGCCCACCAGGCTCCTCTGTCCCTGGGATTCTCCAGGCAAGAATACTGGAGTGGGTTGCCATTTTCTTCTCCAATGCATGAAAGTGAAAAGTGAAAGTGAAGTCGCTCAGTCGTGTCCGACAAGGACAGGCCAAATGTCTTAACTTACTGAGGTGTCAAGAAAACATTAGTGGTGATGATAATAATAATACTTACTGACTGCTGGGTCAGGCCTACTTTTAAGAGCCTGATGCCACTCCCAGGCTCTTAAAAGTAGGCCTCTGGGGTAACCTTATATTTTTTTCAGTCTTCCAAAGTGGGAGCTCACTATTGAGAGTGAAAGAGGAAGCTGTTGAAAATAATGATGGGATAACAGGCACAGCCATGAATCATGACACACAACCTAGTAAAGACCCCTATCTCACTGTGAAATTATATGAAGCAAAGTCAAGGATGCTTGTTTTATAAACTTTACTACTCTGTCAGTCAACTCTCAGCTTCAAACTATTTATTAACTACAAATTAGAGGTATGAAAAGTTATAATGCCTGCTGCTGCTGCTGCTGCTAAGTCGCTTCAGTCGGGTTCGACTCTGTGCGACCCCATAGACGGCAGCCCACCAGGCTCCCCCGTCCCTGGGATTCTCCAGGCAAGAACACTGGAGTGGGTTGCCTAGCTCTATGTAATTCTGAATGTCTTTTAAATAATGCAAGAGTGGGAATTGATTATGATATGCTTAGGAGAGCATGTGGCACATACTGGTCACTCATTAGATGTCTGTTGAATGAACTATTGAAATGAATGAATAAATTATTAACTATATAAAAGAAACTTTCAAGATGATGAACTTCCAAGAATTATCAGGCTGTATATGTTAGTAGTAAATAGATAAACAACACTTTTTAAAAAAAAATTGCTTTTAAAGATTCTTTTCTTTTGTTAAAAAAAGTAATTCACATTAAGGGCAGGATTGAATGCTCACTACTAGCACAATCTATTAATCATGGCCTTTGCTAGGAAAATAATCAATCAGAGCAAATGTCTGTTTTTGAGCAAGGGATGGAAAAGCCAAGCTTTAGCTTGATTTAATTTTCTCGTTTTTACTCACATTTGTAGTAATGGCAAATAACTACTGGCATCGCATGGCAATCATATTTGGAAAATGACCAAATATTTGTTCACCTGACACAAATGAACAAATGTAAAATGTTTACTACACGAATGGATACTAAGAAGTAACATAATTAGGGATTAATACAAAATGAACCAGATTTCTGGAAATCTGGATACAGTTATTTGTACAATATAGATCATTTGGCCTATGAATTTCACCATCTGTATTTTTACTTTCATAATATTTATTTTGTGATTTATTTTGAAAATGATTCTTGACTATTATCAATATTACAAAACTTACTCCTATATAGAAGCTTTGCTACATAAATTAATTTTTAAATCTTACTTTTTAAAAGTAATGTCATAGTTTTTTTGTTAAAAGGCACTTAACTGAAATTCACTTTCTAGTAAAATTTCTTATTATTGTTGTTTTGCCACTAAGCCATGTCTGACTCTTTGTGACACCATAAACTGTAGACTGCCAGGCTCCTCTGTCCATGGGATTTCCCAGGCATGAACAAACTAGAATAGTAACTTACTATTTAAAAATAAATGGCAAACTATGAGGCAAAATTTTAAATATATTTAATACAATGAAATTTATTATGACTAATAGGAATGTATAATATATACTACCTATAAAGTTATTTAACATCAAAAATAGTAGACATATAACTAATTCTGAAATAAACATGGTTTCTTGTATTAGATAATTACAAGTGGTTCATAGTAAAGAAGGTTCTGGAATATAAGTTGAAAACACGGCATTCAGTTTTCCAAAAAGGGCAAAAAGCAAAGCAAAATCATTCATATGATTTCTTTAAATGAAAAGAAACCTGAAGTTTTCCTTCAAATGAACAATGGAATGACATGGGAAAACACTGAATCAAAACTATATTTTGCAATAATTTGTAAATAATTTTTATATTTAAATAATGTGTTCTCAAATAAGTCATATAATCTTTCTAGGATTTAGTGTTCTAATCTAGAAGATGTGAGAGTAATTTGGTTTCATTAAGCTCCTTCCATCTGAATAATGCTATGAGCCTACAAAAGAAATGTTCCATCTTTCTACTTTTTCAATCAAGTACAAGAAGCTTATAAGGTGATTCAAAATTAAGACTGATAAAAAATATTTTGGTTTTAAGTAATGGGTAGTCTGTATGCAGGTCAAGAAGCAAGAGAACCGGACATGGAACAACAGACTGGTTCCAAATTGGGAAAGGAGTGTGTCAAGGCTGTATATTGTCACCCTGTTTATTTAACTTATATGCAGAGTACATCACATGAAATGCTGGAATGGATGAAGCACAAGTTGGAATCAAGATTGCCGGGAGAAATATCAGTAACCTCAGATACGCAGATAACACCACCCTAATGACAGAAAGCAAAGAGAAACTAAAGAACCTCTTCATGAAAGTGAAAGAGGTGAGTGAAAAACCTGGCTTAAAACTCAACATTCAAAAGATGAATATCATGGCATCCGGTCCCATCACTTCATGGCAAATAGATGGGGAAACAATGAAAACAGTGACAGACTTTATTTTCTTGGGCTCCAAATTCACTGCAGGTGGTGACTGCAGCCATGAAATTAAAAGACGCTTACTCCTTGGAAGGAAAGTTATGACCAACCTAGATAGCATATTCAAAAGCAGAGACATTACTTTGCCAACAGAGGTCCATCTAGTCAAAGCTACGGTTTTTCCAGTAGTCATATATGGATGTGAGATTGGACCATAAAGAAAGCTGAGTGCCAAAGAACTAATGCTTCTGAACTGTGGTGTTGGAGAAGACTCTTGAGTCCCTTGGATGGCAAGGAGATCAAACCAGTCAATCCTAAAGGAAATCAGTCCTGAATATTCATTGGAAGGACTGATGCTGAAGCTCCAATACTTTGGCCACCTGATGTGAAGAAATGAGTCATTGGAAAAGACCCTGATGCTGGGAAAGATTGAAGGCAGGAGGAGAAGGGGATGACAGAGAATGAGATGGTTGGATGGCATCACTGACTCCATGGACATGAGTGTGAGTAAGCTCTGGGAGTTGGTGATGGACAGGGAAGCCAAGGGTGCTGCAGTCCATGGGGTTGCAAAGACTCGGACACGACTGAGCGACTGAACTGAACTGAAATGGGTAGTTGAAAAAATACCTACATGTAACTGCTAAAAGAGCAGTAAAGAAAAGGGAACACAAAGTGTCAAGGGCAGGAGAAGATAAAAGAAGGATTAAAAGAGAGTAGGAGAGAATGTGTCACATATGCTACTCAGGCACAAAAAACCCTGACACATATGCATTTAGAAAAGTAGATTCATGGTAGACATAGATAGTTATCAATTCACATGAGCTACTGCAGTCATGTCCAACTCTTTGCAACCCTGTGATCTGTAGCCCACCAGACTCCTTTGTCTATGGGATTCTCCAGAGAAGAATATTGGAATGGGTTGCCGTTCCCTTCTCCAGGGGATCTTCCTGATGCAGGGATCGAACCCACATCTCTTTTGTCTCCTGCATTGGCAGGTGGGATCTTTACCACTAGAGCCACCTAGGCAAAGACATACATTACAGAGAAAAAAAGAGAGTAATAGTGGTGGGGAGAGGTTAGAAGGGAGAGAACATTCCCTACCTACACACACACACACACACACACACACACACACACAAGTTCAGAGAACATACAAATAAATATGATGAGTATATTGAAATCAACACAGAATCAGACATGTGTATGAAGATTAGAGAGTGGGACACTCAGAGAAAGAAAGAAAAAAAATCCCACAGACGTTAGCTTTAATTACATTGCCATCCTGTAGATCTTATGGATATTATTGTTAGATTGTAAAACTCAAAATACACATCAGACAAAAATGAGGATATCACTTCATGGTCCTTATCTGGAGGAAACCACAGTTTAAACCAAGACCTATATTTCACCTCAAAGCAACATTTTCCACCTGTGTTATACACAGTGCTGGTTCGGCCACAGCAAGTTAAAACAGTTTTGCAACAAACCCGTTAGAGAGTCCACCACTCTCTTAAAGGCACAGCTATATTATCTCCCATCACTGTTTTCTGTATTCGGTAATAAAACATAAAAGTGTCAAAATAATTGGTAAGTTGGCTAAATACACAAGGTACAATGTGATAGAGTCAGCTGTGGAAAAATGCACCTGACATCAGGTATTATATTAGCAGGATGTTTTTAGAAATACTATATGTTAAGGAACTGCATGTCTATATTCCAGCAACCATGACCTACTAGTTACAATTCTAACACTCTAGTTTTAAATGGAGGAGCTTGCTAGAGAATACAGGCAGGGGAGTCACCATCATTTCCTCTCTCTTCTAATGACTGAGAATTTAAAGTTTAATGATGATCAAGACCATCTCTTGATCATCTTGACCACCTTATTTTTTTTTAACTGTTGACTTGTGTAATGACATAAATTGGCTTTAATCATTCATTTTCCATTCTTAAATTTAATTCAACAGGGATAGGGTGGCATTAGGGTTGAGAAGAGACAAATGCTTTTTAATATGACTAGTGAATAAGATTCCAAATTCTATGAACTTTAATGGCAAAGACATAGTATAAAAATTATAATATTGGGATAAAGACACAGATGTTATGAGTGATATAGAAAATAAGTCTACACAAGATGGTGTTCATAGTTTTAGTTTTAATTTTCTATCATAAAAAAATTGACATTCTATTCTGTTGCAGAAAAGATAAAATCTTGACATATGCTTCACTATTCACAAAGCTACTATTATAAGTTTTTGACAGTTCTCTCACATTTCCTACAATTATAATTTTTGTGTTCCATTTTGTAATATCAAGGAATGTTTGGGGGCATCTTCCCTCCTTGTTCTCTTCTTATGAGGAATGATTTTATTTGTAAAAGTGTTGTGTGTCTACAGCATTTAATTACTTGGAAAATACTTTCCCTCAACATGCAAGTGTCTATAGGTATATGTGGCTATTCTGAAATCATTAAAGGAAGAAACTTTACATTTTACAGTAGGACAAAATTAACTTAAAATGTTAAATTATGATTATTTACACAACTGAAAGTGTCAATATGTAAAAATAAAAGATTCCCCCCCCCAAAAATCTAATTGCTTGAATTATAGAGATCAAAACACACATTTTGAATTTAATGTCATATAATTGGTACTCATTTAAGTTCATAAATATTTTTTCAGTCATGTAAATGATCTGCTTCAAGAACTTCAGCATCATCAATTAAAAAATATAATGAATATTCTGACAATTAAAAACTCAGTCTCTTTTTTTCTTTTCAAATCATCTATGTAAAGAAATGTTTCTCAGTGTAACTTTTTCATGGCTCTCAATTTGGTCGAGTATTGATGAATGGCAAGCAATTCTTTACAGGCAATTATGCTAGTTTTGAAGGAATCCATTTCATAGTACATGAAAATTATACTTCATGGTATTTTCTTGGTATGGATTTGCTCCCGGTTTGAAGGATTACAATTTGCTTTATATTTTGCATAGAACAAAGTTAACAGGTATTAAATGTGCTCAATAAAGTAGTAGAAATGTGGTCAAAAGTGGATGAGAGGTTTCAAAACATACTTGGAAGGTCAAAAGCATATATGGAGACAGTACATATGGGGATACAAAAAGTAAGGGAGAAGAAGCCTTCAGTACAGGGGATCTGAACTTGGCAAAACCTGGATAGTGTTTGGATTAAAGATGTCATGATGTCTGAGAATAAGAGCATTTATGAAAGCCTGTAGATGAAAATTTGTGTCAATATCAAAACTACCACACAATGAATGGCCTTATTTTAACACTGAACTACAGGCAGAAATAAACAAATCAAAACAGTGAGTGTGGTTCATACCTAAAGAAATTGAACTTCGTGTCTGGAAAGAATTTTAGCATTGGTACGAATAGCTCAGAATAAAGCCCACTGTATTATAGACTTTGAAGGTCTCTTTCAACAAGAGACTCAGCTCTCTACCTTAGCACCTAAAGTAAAATATCCCAGTTAACAAGATCCATTCATGTACTTAGAGCTTGTAGTCTATTTTCTCCTTCTTAAATATAAATATACAGAGGATTGCTAGCAGTATTAAAAATGTTTACAGCCCCAAAAGGGAAAATAGCATGGGAGTGGACAAATTTCTTGAAAGACACAACTTATAAAAGCTGACACATCAAGAAAAAAAAATCTAGCCATTCTTGTATCTATTAAAGAAATGGATCCATTATCAAAACTTTTCTCACCAAAAAACCTCAACAATAACAACAAAACAAAACAAAACACCCCATGCACCAATGGCTTTACAACTGAATTCTTCCAAATATCTCAGGAAGAAATGATCCCAATATTCACCAATTTTCACCAGTCTTTATATCATTCCAGAACAAAGAAAGAGAGAACCTCTGAACTTTATTATTAAGTCTAGTCTAACATTGCTATCAACACTCGAGAAGGATTCTAAAATAAATTACAGAACATTTTATGCCATGAACAAAGATATAAAAATCATAAACAGCATATTAGAAAACTGAATCCAGCAATCTATAAAAAAGTAGAAGACATCATGACCAATAGGATTTATTTCTGGAATCCTAGAGTAGTTTCACAATCCAAAAACAATGACTGTTGTTTGTCACATTTAGAGGAAAAAAAAAAAACATAGGATCTTTTTAATAAATGCAGAGAAAGTTATGAATAGGTTACCTATTCATAATAAAAACTTGAGAAAAAAGCATAAGGAAAAAATTCTTTAACCTGATTCAGAGGATTATAAAAAGTCCTATAAGGAACATAATATTTAATGATTAATTACTGAAAGCAGACCACCTGAAACAGGAAATGACTCAAGGCCTCCCATTATCACCCCTTCCCTTAAACATTGTTTTAGAGGCCCAAGTTTATGCAAAAACAATTAAAATCCTAAGGACTGAAAAGAGAGAAACTACCTCTATTTGATGACATGATTGTGCACATTAAAAAAATCCAAAATGTTTTACAAAACATTGATATTAGTTTGTGAATCTGGTAAGGACACTGGATGTGTGTTTAATGTAAAAAAAATCTATTTTTATATGTCAACAACAAAAAGAAAATAAAACTTGAAATGAATCCCATTTATAAAAGGACCAAAACATCAAATATTTGGGATTAAATCTAATAAAACATGTGTAGGTCCTCTGGATTGAAAACTACCAAAGTATTTCTAAAAATGCATTAAAGGAGTCCTCAATAAATGAAGGGATGTAACATTTTCACAGATTAGATGACTCAATATTGTAAAAATGTTAACTGGTCTATAAGCTCAACACAATTCAAATCGATATTCTGGAAGGCTTTAGTAAAAATTGGCAAGTTGGTTCTAAAATTTATTTGGTGAACCAAAAACAGCAAAAAACAATCTGGACTAAGAAGAATAAGGTTTGAATTTTTATACCCAATTTTTTTTGTAAAACAAGTATGTGGGTTTGTGTCTGTGTGTGTGTATTATATACATGTGTGTGTGTGTATATATATATACACACACATACATACACATGCATGTATACTTATATACATAGGTATATATACATATATACATTGTATGTATACATGCATATATATACACATATATGTTGTTGTTGCCTTCTCAGACTATTCTTTCAGAATGGAGGGATTTCCCAGATGTAACAGCAGTAAAGAATCCCTCTGCCAATGTAAGAGATGCAAGTTCAATCCCTGGGTCAGGAAAATCCCCTGGAGAACCCAGACCACCCACTCCAGTATTCTTGCCTAGAAAATCCCATGGATAGAGAAGCCTGGTAGGCTACCAACCATGGGGTTGCAAAAGAGTCAGACACAACTTATGACTAAACAACAACAAATGTGTATATTCACATATATATATTGTATGTGTATATACACATACACACATACAAAATAAAAGATTGTTCAGTGATACCCACTACAACATGGGTGAAACTTTAACACCTTATGCCAGGTAAAATAATCTCAACACAAAGGGACAGATACATTGTGAGTCCACTTGTATGAAATCTCTAGAACAGGCAAAATCATACAGACAGAAAGTAGATTAGAGGTTACTTTTAGGGAGATGGGTTCAGGGGTAGGGTGATGGGGAGTTATTGCTTAATGGTTACAGAATTTCTCTGGGGTAATGCATATGTTTTAGAAACAGATAATGGTAATGGTTTCACATTGTGGAAATAAATAATAAATGACCATAAATTGTATACTTAAAATTGTTAAAATGACAAATCTTATGTTATATATATGTACAATTGAAAAAGTAAATATACCAAAACCATTGAACTGTACACTTTAAAATGGGTGAATTACACAGTATATAAATTGTATCTCAAGCTGTTGAAAGGTGATTGTTAAATGTACCCCTCTGGTACTTTGAATTGATGCTTTTGAACTGTGTTGGAGTGTTGGAGAAGACTCTTGAGAGTCCCTTGGACAGCAAGGAGATTAAACCAGTCCATCCTAAAGGAGATCAGTCCTGAATATTCAATGGAAGGACTGATGCTGAAGCTGAAACTCCAATACTTTGGCCACCTGATGTGAAGAACTGACTCATTGGAAAAGACCCTGATGTTGGGAAAGATTGAAGGCAGGAGGAGAAGGGGATGACAGAGGATGAAATAGTTGGATGGCATCACTGACTCAATGGACATGAGTTTGAGCAAGCTCCAGGAGTTGGTGATGGACAGGGAAGCCTGGCGTTCTGCAGTCCATGGGCTCACAAAGAGTCAGACACAACTGAGCGACTGAACTGAACTGAACTGAACTGAACCCCTCTGGTGGGAGATGTTGATAACGAGGGAAAGTGTGAATTTGGGGGGAGGAGTCTTTGAGGAATCACTGTAACTTCCTCTCAGTTTTGCTGTGAACCTAAAAATGCTCTAAAAACACAAAATCTTCATTAAAAAATTAAACTACTGAACTGAAAAAAAAGGAAGATGATTGTTACAAAGCCACTGCAGTACTAGTTGAAGGACATTGATAATCAAGAGAATCCAGAACAGATTCATATATATATATATATGTTCACTTGATTTATGACGAGGTTGTCATAGGAATACAGTACGGAGAGGACAACCTTTTGATAAATAGCCTTTTGATGGACCAACTGATGTTGCTTTTTTTAAAATTCATACGCATCACTTGGTTTTAAAAATGAGTATGCATTAATTTGACAAACAATTTAAAATATTATATTTAAAAAATAAAATATTAGATTTAATAAGTATCCAAGAAAGATGAAGACTCACAACTAAGTAAACAAATAAACAGTAAATAAATAACACATATTTTAGAGAAATTTAGCATGCATTGATCCTTGATTAAGTCTATAGTATTGGTGGTGGTGGTTCAGTTGATAAGTCGTGTCCGACTCTTGCAACCCCATGGATTGTAGCCTGCTAGGCTACTCTGTCCATGGGATTCTTCAGGCAAGAATACTGTAGTGGGTTGCCATTTCCTTCTCCAGAGGACCTTCCGGACCCAGGAATCGAACCTTGGTCTCCTGCATTGCAGGCGACCTTATTGGTAAGGATAAGTAAGTTTGATTTATGATACTCATTGAGCTGGACAACATCCATCTTGCTTAAATATTGTCAACCTACACCTGAACACTGAGTGAATCACTTCATCTTTTTTCCAGTCTATTTCTTTAGAATAATTCATGTAAAGTAATAGTGGTATATAACTTGGCATTTGGTCATTACTGTACCATCATTCACCATCAACATTCCTTCCATTCACAACAAATCATACATACACCCAAATCGAATGGTCAATTAAAATAAAAACAAAAGAACAATCCATAAAACCAGCCTTCTTCCCCAGCCTTACCAATTAAGCACCATTAAACAAAAGAAATGCTTGCAGCATTTAACACATGTGACAGGACAGATGGTTAATGTCTAACCTTTATCCACTGAAGATTTGTCTGCTTGAGCTTATTTTCAAGTTTATCTTGCTCTTCTGGGCTTATGGGAGCACTTACAAGCACTGTTCCTCCTGTTTCATTTAATTGTTTTAGAATTCCCTGACGCAGGGGCAACTCTTCGGCCAGTAACTGAAACAGACAAATGCAACAACATTTAAAATGAATTACAGCACAATGCCAACTACCTTGTCTTTGCCTCTATTGATTAATCTATCAAAACAAAGAAAGACCAGAGGCCCACCAGTTCCTTAAATACCAAATTTTCTACAGAGCGCAGAGCTGGTGCACTAAGACACCTACGCCTAAGTAAATCAGCCCATCCTACGAAGGATCAGATCTTGTCTCCCTCAGAGATTTTTTTTTTTTCTCAAGAGAAAAATGTTACGTAGTATGATGAGCTCTAAAACAATACCCTAAACAGTGTCAAAAGTCTAAAAACACACCTCTCAGAAATAGAATAATCTGGGCAAATATAAGCATCCTCTCAGGTATTAGGTCTCCATATTATAACTTAGCACAGTAAGAAATTCATTATCATATTAGAAGATAACTAAGAACATACCTGGTACCAGGCATTGTGCTAACTAACCTCTTCACATACATTATCTTTATTGCTATTGCTATTGCTAAGTCACTTCAGTCGTGTCTGACTCTGTGCGACCCCATAGATGGCAGCCCACCAGGTTTCCCTGTCCCCTGGATTCTCCAGGCAAGAACACTGGAGTGGGTTGCCATGTCCTTCTCCAATGCATGAAAGTGAAAAGTCAAAGTGAAGTTGCTGAGTCGTGTCCAACCCTCAGCGACACCATGGACTGCAGCCTTCTAGGCTCCTCCATCCATGGGATTTTCCAGGCAAGAGTACTGGAGTGGGGTGCCATTGCCTTCTCCAACATTATCTTTATATCATGCCTTATATAAAAATGTTAACTTTATATAATAATGTCATGAAGTAGATCTTACTATCTTCATCTTACATAGAAGGAAACTGAGACAGAGTGGTTAAATATCAGATCCAAGTAGATAAGCAGAAGTAGAAAGCAAAAGACTGGTGATCCAAACTTGGGTGTTTTCATTCAAGAACACTTAATTTTGATACCTGCACATTCCTGAATTTTTCTTATTCATTTAACATCACATTAAAAGTGCCCTTTTTATGATCTACAAAGCTATCATAGTTTTATTAACTGTCTTCTATTTATTTGTATCTTCTATTAGCCACATGAGGCTATTTAAATTTAAATTAACTGTCAATAAAATTAAAAACTTAATTCTTCAGTCACATCAGCTACCTTTCAAGTACTCAAAAGGCAAGTGCAGCTAGTGGCTACTAAAATTGCTAATATTCAACATATCTATCATGTTGTTAAATGATATTGGATGGTGCTATAGGATGGTGTTGATCTAGACTAAGGAAAAAAAAGGAAATCAATGCATATTTATTAATAAGGGAACACCACCAAACATGTCTCTTAAATGAGTTATCAATTACTTTCCTATATATATATATATATATATATATATATAACACTCAATATATTTAGGAAAGATGAATTTTTAAGAACAGACTGAGTTTATTTTTCCATGGCATAACCATCCTCAAACTATGGATCAAAAACTTTTTATTTTTTGACTCTCAAATACCTAATACATTATCTGACATATACTAGGTGCTTAATATTTGTTTACTGAATTAAGCAATATTTTACTTCTTATACTTTATCCTCTGTCAGGTACACATTTCTTATTTCACAGAAATAAGTAGATGACATGGAGTCTAATCTGCATGTGCAAATCAACTGAATCATTGATAAAGAAGCAGTTCCATTTCTCTTTGATTCTGTGACCTTGTAAAACGAGGGCAATAACCATTTTGGAAGTTTGATAAGATTAAATAAAATAGCAGATGTAAATACATCTAATACTTAGTATGTAACAGGGGATGATTGAATGTTAATTTCCCTTTCCCTTCAAGAATTAAAGTAAAATAGATCCAAAGGACTTTCTTTCCTAAAACTTAAACCATGACAGTTAATCAACAGCACAATCAAAGCATCTCCGTCAGCCAGGAGAGCTAATCAGAAAGCAGCAGACATCAAGTGTGTTAGTTGCTCCATTGTGTCTGACTCTTTGAGACCCCATGGACTGTAGCTAGCTAGACTCCCCTGTCCAGAGGATTCTCCAGGGAAGAGTACCGGAGTGGATTGCCATTCTCTTCTCCATCATGTTAAGTGGGCATAAAAAACCACTTGAATACACCAGAAGTTTTATTCAACCAGTATAGAAAATGAACCAACATCACCTCCCCTTATCCCTGTAGGCAAACCAAACCACAAACCAAACCAAACTATCGCTTCAGGCAAACAGAATGCCTTTAATTAGAGGCTGAAGTAGGGAGACTGATTTGGCAATTAAGATCTCCTATAAGAAATTAGATCATTTCTAAAGATGCTCCCCAGTTTTTAAAATAATTTGAAGCTGTACAATTCTCCATTAAGTCTAAAATTAATTTTAAATCAGTTTAAAAAGTATCACTATGCATTTTATACACACACATACACAAACAGAAACATACTTATATATCCCATACATACTTTTTAAAATATATATATACTCACTGGGCTAAGACAAAATCAAGTTGTGAGAAAAATTACTGAAGAACTATCAGTATCCCAATGGGCAGGAAATCAATGACTGAATACATTTAAAACATATATTCTTATACTTTTTTTTCCTCTTTTTTGGCCATACCACGTAGCTTGTGGGATCTTAGTTCCTCGGCCAGGGATTAAACTCAGGCCATGGCAGTGAATGGCCAAGTCCTAACCACCGGACCACCAGGGAATTCCCCCTAGGTTCATATACAAGTAGGCCCTGGGAGATTTTAGAAAATAAAATTACCTTGACTTCCTCAAGCTTTTCTTTTAGTTGCTGCTCATTTCCAGGTTCAAGAGGAATACTAGAAATGTTATCTGCTTCTTCCAACCATAAAACAAATTCATTCAAATCTCTTTGAAATTCTGACAGGATATTCTTTTGTTCTTCTAACCTGGAGAAGAATAAAATTGTTTTAAAGAACATATTTCTCAAGTTTTCTTTTTTTTTTTTTTAATTTAAGAAAACTCAAAAAAGCTGCACACACTTTTTAAAAATAAGCCATTTTAAAGATGTCAACATGAAACATGTATAATATCATACAAGAAATGAATCGCCAGTCCAGGTTCAAAGCAGGATACAGGAAGCTTGGGGCTGGTGCACTGGGATGACCCAGAGGGATGGTATGGGGAGGGAGGTGGGAGGGGGGTTCAGGATTGGGAACACATGTACACCTGTGGTAGATTCATGTTGATGTATGGCAAAACCAATACAATATTGTAAAGTAATTAGCCTCTAATTAAAATAAATAAATTAAAAAAAAGATGTTAATGATATAATATTTTTAAGGATGTAATATTTTAAAGGCCTAGGCAAATATCACCATTGGGGCAAAACTGTCTCTGGTTGAGAACAACTTCACTAGAGTAAGTATATAAAGTGAAATTACATGTTTCAAGATGCTTAAATGAAATACATCTTTATGGAAAATTGTAAAGCAAAAACAAGGGAATTGAATGAAAACACTAAATTATTACATGTTCAAATGTTTTCCAAATTACAACACAAAATCCTTTTGGAGGAAAGAGGGAATTGATTTAAAATACTTAACATATGTTGTACTAGTGGATGTTGTTAATTATAAAAACACATATACTGTATGTTACTCAATTAGCCATAAACTTATTCTTACATATTGAATCAGAATGCAGCTGAGCAAAATAAGCTGCACTTATAACAATTTACATTTTTTTGTTTTATTGTCTTTTGGGAACTATGTATCTGTGGTATGTAAGCTTTTGAACGGAAGTATAATACACATATAGGAAAGTGTTCATATAGCTATAGAGATTAATATAGTTTTAAAAAATGGATACACCAACTAACCCTTGGATACACCAAAGGAACAGAATGTTATTAGAAATTCCCTCAAAACCCTTGCAGTTACTACCTCCAAGTGTAATCAGTATCCTGTCAACTTTTATTATTTTGCCTGTATTGAGCATTATGTATATGGGGCAACCCACTCCAGTATTCTTGCCTGGGAAATCCTGTGGACAGAGGAGCCTGGCAGGCTACAGTCCATGCAGTCCCAAAAGAGTCGGGCATGACTTAGTGACTAAACACACTGCCTTTTACTCAGTGTAACATTTACAATCATCATCCATGTTCTGTGTAGATTATCTTCTTCACTACATAGCACGAAACTGTATAAAATATATCTATGTTGGTGGACATTTGAGTTGTTTCCATTTGGGGACTGTTCAGCTAATTTTTTGTTCATTTTTGCTTCAAGTTGACAAATATTTATTGAGTGCTTACTAACTTCCAGAAACTCAAGTAGGCATTCGAATCAAAGAGAAATAAGTTATGTACCTTGCCTTGAGGATCTCATAGTCCATGAGAAGGAAGAAGCATGTAAATCTAGGACTATGATAGAATATTGTGGAGGACAAGTTATTTTCTGAGTATAGAAGGTATAGAAGATATGTCAGAGAAAATAATGATCTACCTGGGTCTTGAAACATGAAAAGGGATTTGATTCACAGCCTGTGCAAAGACAGGACATTGAGAGTACTACAGTTACACTAATTCCCCAAACTGGATCTGGTTATTGGATTTATGTTCCTCTATACTCAATTTTCCCTGGAGAAGGAAATGGCAACCCACTCCAGTACTCTTGCCTGGAAAATCCCATGGATGGAGGAGCCTGGTAGGCTACAGTCCATGGAGTCGCAAAGAGTTGGACACAACTGAGCGACTTCACTTTCACTTTCATACTCAATTTTGTTCTTTGATGTGAGCTGGTCCTAAGTCTATCCGAGGCACATGTCTTCTTTTTCTATTCTCCAAACAGCAGATTCTATAAAAACCCAAGCCCTATTTTGGGCTCCATTGAAAACTCAAATCATATTATGTCATCATTGCATTCAAACTCTTCTATTGCTTCCCAGTTCATTCAAATCGAAAGCCAAGTCATTACAGCACTCTATGAGGGTCTAGATCTGTGCTGTTCAATATACTAGACACCTTCATATGTGGCTACTGAGCACTTGAAATGACGTGAGGGAAATTGAGATGTGCTGTAAGTGTAAATTGCATACTGGATTTCAAAGACTTAGTACAAAAAAAATCATCTCTGTACCTTCTACTCAATTTTGCTGTGAACCTAAAACTGCTATAAAAAAATACAACTATTTTTATGGGGGAAAGGGTGGAGGGGATAGGTAGATTAGGAGTTTGAGATTGACATGTATGGACTGCTATATTTAAAATAGACAATTAACAAGGATCTATTGCAAAAAAATAAAAAGATAAAACTAATAAAAATAAAACTATTTCTAAAGTATTAAAAAAGAATATAAAACATCTCATTAGTCCTTTAAATATGTACAAGTCAACATGATAATATTTTTAATATATTGTGTTAAATAAAATAGGTTAATTTCACCTGTTCTTACTCTTTTTTACATATGACATTAGAAAATTTAAAATTACATATGAGGCTCACTGTACTTTTATATGGAAAAGCACTGATCTATAAAATCTGCTGATCCCCTTTCTCTTTACTTGTCTGACCTCATTTCCATCTACTCTCCCTTTCTCTTATCCTTCTTGAGACCTCAGCTTTTGTACTTGCTGTTTTTTCCTGCCTAGAATGACCTTCCCTCACAAATCAAACATGGCTGGTTTCCTCAGCTCCTGCAGGTCTTTCCTGATGATTCTACTTACAATCACACCTCTTCTCTCCCCAATTTCTGTTCTTTCTCCCTAGTCAATCTTTCTCTTTAGTACTTAAAACATTCCTGTGGCTCAGTTGTAAAGAATCCACCTGCAATACAGGAGATACAGGAGACCCTGGTTTGATACCTGGGTCAGCCTCCGGAGAAGGAAATGACAACCCACTTCAGTATTCTTGCCTGGGAAATCCCATGGACAGAGGAGCCTGGCAGGCTACAGTCCACGGGATTGCAAAGAATTAGACGTAACTGAGTGACTGAGCATGACCAAAACAAAAAAGCACTATAATTTGGTTGTTTTGTATATTGTCTATCTTACACAGGAAATCAAACCTTCTGAGGGCAAAGATTTTGCCTGTTTTATTTACTACTGTTACCCTTGTTCCTGAAATTATGCCCGGCAGAGAAAAGATGCTAAATAAATAACCGTTGTGTGAATGAATGAATTTGGCCATCATTCTTTTCAATCTTATACACTTTTCTGTTTCAAAAGAATTGTTCCCATTTTTTTGCAATACTGACAGTAAAACATAATCTAATTTACTCACCGATGTGCACTACAGTATTTCACCAAATGAAATAGACCTTCACTTGCAGGTCATATAACACCACTGTGTATACTCCCAGGATGTGGGTTAGAGTAAGGAATGCTGCTGATTAAATGATGACATTTATTACTTAGAGGTTTTATTAAGAAATTTTTCTTTAGGTTTATATATATTTATATTTCTCTTATGTTCCCTTTGAATATGCATAAAAAAGTATAAGTGAAAAAATTGGTGCAGCGTTCTTCAAATTTCCTCATATTTAGAGTCTGAGCCTCCTATACCACTTTTCTTTTTAGATCAGTGGTCCTCAGCCTTTTTGGCACCAGAGACCAGTTTCACAGAAGATAATTTTTTTTCACATATGGGGGTGTGGGGAGGGGATGGTTTCTGGATGACTCAATTGCATTACATTTATTGTGTACTTTATTTCTATTATTATTACATCTGCTCCTCATCAGATCACCAGGCATCAGATCCCCCCAGTTCAGTTCAGTTCAGTTGCTCAGTCGTGTGTGACTCTTTGTGACCCCATGGACTTCAGCACACCAGGCTTCCCTGTCCATCACCAACTCCTGGAGTTTACTCAAACTCATGTCCATTGAGTCGGTGATTCTATCCAACCATCTCATCCTCTGTCATCCCCTTCTCCTCCTGTCTTCAATCTTTCCCAGTATCCAGGTATTTTCAAATGAGTCAGTTCTTCGCATCAGGAAGCCAAAATATTGGAGTTTCAGCTTCAGCATCAGTTCTTCCATTGAATATTCAGGACTGATTTCCTTTAGGATGGACTGGTTGGATCTCCTTGTCATCCAAGGGACTCTCAAGAGTCTTCTCCAACACCACAGTTCAAAAGCATCAATTCTTTGGTGCTCAGCTTTCTTTATAGTCAGATCTCCTAACTGATGTTCTTTTCCATACTGTGTCATCTTTTGTGACATCAAGAGTCTCGGCAGTATAGCACTTCTTAACAGGGCTCTACTACTTACTGTTCCTTGGATTTTCTTCTAAACCACATGTGACCTGGCCACCAGAAATAGTAAAATTCACCCAGATTTCAGTGATGTTAATGTGGTAAAATGTGCTGCCTAAAATGAATGAAATTTGGTTAGTTTGCATAGCCTTCCACCACTGATAACAACGAATAAATCAAGTTCTTTGGGCTGCTACCAAGCTGCTGGCTATTTTAGGATTAAAAAAAAAAGGTTCATAATGTAATGACAGTTTACTGTTACCTTTAGCTGCTTGTAATTATGAATGAATATTATTATTGGCATTATCTGCCTGATATGCTTAAGCTTATTTTCTGCTAATAAAGTCGATAAAGACTTGGCATTCATTTCCAGAGGGACTAGTGTTTAATTATATGAGTTTTTGCCAATAACAAATATTTTGGCTTCTCTTATACATGCAAAGTAAGGATATCTACATCAATGCATGATGCTGAAATGGTTGGCTATTGAAGTATTCAAGATTTAGGGAGGAAGGGTCAAAGCATGAAGCTGGTAAAGTGGTTCAAGGCAGGGCTACGAAGTGGATAGAATGTTTTGTTTTAATCTCTAGGTGATGAACTACTCCAATTTTTTTGAGTAGAGCAAGATTTATTTCATCCATTCCCTCTGGTATTCTATGGAGAATGGATGTGGGTAAGGGTGGTAAGACAGAGAGTGAGGAATTGAAATCAAGCAGGACCCTGTGGGGTTCCTGGCACAAAAGCCTTTCTGTATTCCCTTCCCTGCATTCTCAAAGTGAAGTGAAAGTTGCTCAGTCATGTCCAGTTCTTTGCGACCCCATGGGCTATACAGTCCATGAATTCTTCGGGCCAGATACACAGAACAATATCTTTGAGCTCTTCTGCAGAACTAAAACCCCCATCAAATGGAAGATGTTAACTACTTGATGAAGCACTCTTCATAAAGAAAGCTGAGTGCTGAAGAATTGATGCTTTTGAACTATGGTGTTGGAGAAGACTCTTGAGAGTCCCTTGGATGGCAAGGAGATCCAACCAGTCCATCCTAAAGGAAATCAGTCTTGAATATTCAATGGAAAGACTGATGTTGAAGCTGAAACTCCAATACTTTGGCCACCTGATGCGAAGAACTGACTCAATGGAAAAGACCCTGATGCTGGGAAAGATTGAAGGCAGGAGGAGAAGGGGCTGACAGAGGATGAGATAGTTGGATGGCATCACCAACTCAATGGACAGGAGTTTGAGCAAGCTCTGGGAATTGGTGATGGACAGGGAAGCCTGGCGTGCTGCAGTCCACGGGGTTGCAAAGAGTCAGACATGACTGAGTGACTCAACTGACTAATTGAACTGAAGCACTCTTCATTCCAGAGAAGGTCATGGTTCAACCATTATCACTTGATCCAGATGACCTCTGGATTTAAGGGATGCAGGCCTGCACACATGTGTAGTCAGTCGCTTAGTCCTATCTGACTCTTTGGAACCCCATGGACTGTATCCCTTCAGGATCCTCTGCCTCCATGGGTTTATCCCAGCAAGAATACTGGAGTGGGTTGCTATTTCCTCCTTGGGGGATCTTCCTGACCCAAGGATTGAACCTGCATCTACTGTGTCTCCTGTATTGGCAGGTGGATTCTTTGGCACTGAGCACAGATAAAGGTCCAAATCATGAAGATGTAGCAAGGGAAAAGGAAAAGACAGAATGCTTAAAATGTAGGAGATTCAACAGGATTTGTGGATGAAAGGAGAGAGGTTAGAATCAGGCACTAAAAATTATTAAGCATTCTCCCATATGGCAAAACATTCCTGGTGGCTCAAAGGCAAATAATCTGTCTGTAATGCAGGAGACATGGGAAACGGAGATTCAGTCCCTTGTTCCAGAAGATCCCCTTGAGAAGGAAATGACAACCTGCTCCAATAGTCTTGCCTAGGAAATCCCATGGACAAAAGAGTCTGGCGGGCTACAGTCCCTGGGTTTGCAAAGAGTCAGCAGCCACTGAATCAAATAACAAGTTGTCACATTACTACTGTGAGATGAGTACTAGTTTTTTCTCATGTACAGATGAAAGAAAATGAGGGTTCACATTTTGCCCAAGATCAAACAGCTAATAAGTGGTCATCCAGTATTCAGTACTGGGTCATCTAGGTTCAGTACTGGGTCACCTGGTCTAGGAGTGATCCCACCTTATCTGGCTGAATAGATGTCATTTACTCCAGCTGAGTACATTGAATTGTACTGGATATTTTGGGGAAATGACTAGTTGAAAAAAATAGATCTGGAGCTCAGGGGAGAGAGGAGAACTGGAATCATGAACTTCAGAGTCAACAGCAACCAGTTGGTAAATAAAACATGGTAAATTAGCCTTTCAACTTTGAATAATTGACAATTCTTCCACCTGATTATTTCATTTAAAAACACACATTAAAGAAAAAAACCCATTTACAATCATTCATTGATTTCCTGTGTATGGGTAATTTGTGGCTCCTGTCTCTCCCGCAATTGCCTTGCTTTGACATGGAAAGCCAAAGAAACGCCTAGGTTGTTCTTCTGGTTCTCCCCCAAAGCTATACAGATCTGTGAAGGAGTTCTTCAGCTCAACGAATACTCAGCTGAAGGGGAACATAATTTTCCCATGTTGCAGTTTTCATACATTATTTTAGTGATTACTTAGAGAGACGTAAGGGGAGATGTAAGGTGGGTAACGACTCCCACCATAAACACTGCAGTCTCCACAAAGCTAAGTATTCCATTCCACCTGAGACCTCTTTTTTTTTTTTTTTTACCTGTATAGCATAGGGAACTATATTCAATATCTTATAATCTATAATGGAAAAGAATTTGAAGAAGAAATAAATATATATGTATACATGTACAACTGAGTCACTTTGCTGTACATGTGAAACACTGCAAACCAACTATATGCCAATTAAAAATAGAAATATATATAATGGACAGGGAGGCCTGGCGTGCTGCAATTCATGGGGTCGCAAAGAGTCGGACACAACTGAGCGACTGATCTGATCTGATCTGATATATACAATAAAACATACATGATACAAATAAAATATACATAGTACACAAATATATATATATATATACACACATACAATAAAATATGCAAATAGAAA
Organism: Bos indicus; assembly: GCF_029378745.1. Lineage (NCBI taxonomy): Eukaryota > Metazoa > Chordata > Mammalia > Artiodactyla > Bovidae > Bos > Bos indicus. The sequence continues at coordinate 119,363,125 of NC_091789.1, read as the reverse complement.
TGTCTAGAGAAAGTCTATTATGACCTAGTTTAAAGGGGAAAAATAGTAGAGGTGAAATATTGCTTTGGAGCACTTATAAGGTAGAAATATTTTAATGGGCTTCATCTACAGAAAGTAAAGATTTTCTGAGGTGTGAGCCATAGTAATACATTCTAGTCCAAGGTCACCTGAGTCCTCAACATTGATCTGGACATGGGGTACCAAGGAGGTGGGAAATCTCTGATGGTAGATGTGATACCACTGCTTGTGCGCTTATGCTTAGTCATGTCTGACTCCTTGTGACCCCATGGACTGTAGCCTGACAGGCGCCTCTGTCCTTGATTCTTGGCAAAAATACTGGAGCAGGCTGCCATTTCCTATTCCAGGGGATCTTACCAACCCAGGGATCAGATCTGTGTCTCTTGTGTCTCCTGCACTGGTAGGTAGATTCTTCACTAGTGCTGCTTGTGAAGCCAACGCCACTGCTGCTCTCAGCAACCCTTAGGAGGAAGAGGCTGGTCTCGACTGCTGGCAGCTTGTTTTAGATATGCCGTAGCACCATTTTCCCTCAGACTCTGGACTGAGAAGCAATTCTGAAAGAGGAGCAATCCCACTATAGACATCTTTTATTGATTCAGAAGTTCTAAGCTGGTTCAGATCTTTGGGTCTAGGTTTCAAGGGTGCTTGTCAGTCTACCTCATCTTTGTCTCTTTCCACTCTTTTTGCAAATCTTTGTCACCTTCAGTATTTGACTCTAGATCACCTTGCACAGTGTCCCATATACTGAGAGCAACCTTATTTCTATTGATCTTCCTCATCTTAGTTAAGTAAAATCTTGTTAAAAGTCTCATTACATTTGTAAAACCTAGACAGATGGGTAAGGCTTTTCTCAACCTTCCTCTAGAACCTAATAATTTCAGGGAGGAATAAATCCAAAATCCAACAAGTAAAAGCTCAAAGAATAGGAAATAGTAATATGAAACAAACAAAGTTTCAAACCTAGACTAAAATTCTAAAAGCAAATACCTCCACTTCCACTTCAAACACACCACTAATTAAATGAATAGTTTTCTAATCCTTTCAAAAATATCCAGCCAAGAATAAAAGTGGTAGAGATGTACTTGTTCACTGTAATTAGGATTTTTTTATTTAATTGGGAACAAACTCTACATAAACATTGTGTACCTATTTTCTTCCTTTAATTACTACCGTGAATATTTCCTTAGGTCATTGTTTATTATTTGAAAAATTGATTTTTATGATCTGAGTAAAAAGCCATATGGGAGAAGGCAATGGCACCCCACTCCAGTACTCTTGCCTGGAAAATCCCATGGACAGAGGAGCCTGGTGGGCTGCAGTCCATGGGGTCGCTAAGAGTCAGACATGACTGAGCGACTTCACTTTCACTTTTCACTTTCATGCATTGGAGAAGGAAATGGCAACCCACTCCAGTGTTCTTGCCTGGAGAATCCCAGGGATGGGGGAGCCTGGTAGGCTGCCGTCCATGCGGTCACACAGAGTCGAACACGACTAAAGTGACTTAGCAGCAGCAAAAAGCCATATATGAGTACACTGTATTTTACCATTGTTTTGTTATTTGGCATTTAGTTTGGTTCCAATTTTTCATTATAATAAATAACCCTATAACAACTACATTTGTTCATGCATTGTGGCTCAATCTATCTGTTAATTTCCTGAGAACAAGGAAAAAATTTAACAATGAGAATACTAAGAATATAGACTCATATTGGTAAATTTCTTTGCAATGCTGGTGGTAACAACAGTTTGTCATGGACTTTTTTACATTTTTTATTAACAGAAAAGCTAAACAATTTTGTAAATGTGTATATTTGTCATTTCTGTTTCTACTCTCAGTCATCTGCTGTGTCTGTTGCCCATTTTGCTTCAGTGATTTCTTATTTGTTTATAAAGGCTCGTTTCACTTTATCTTAAAAATATATTTATTGAGAATATTTTATAGCTTTCCTTTCATCTTTTTAAAACATATTTTTGTTTCTTTCTAAAGAAAACACATGAATTTCTTGGTTATTTCTCCCACTGATACTATGAAAATTGTGACCACCTGACAACTGCTTAGATATTTGCCTTTATTCTGGATCCTTACATATTCATTAAAAAACACACACACACACACAAAAACTAAATGCTTCATCCATTTTAAATTTATATAGTTGAGTTCCTGACCTTGAAGGGTTTTTCAGAAATTGATATTTTTTTCCCAGCACAATCTATTCTCTATTGATTTGTGGTGATTTCATTATAGTTTGTGTTTTATATGCAATAAGTTTCAGTTTGCAGATATAGCATAGATTTTTGTGACAGCAATGAACCACTTCAACCATTGCAGCATGAAAGTATGTCTGATTCCTGGTAGGTTAAATCCTCTCCTACCTTAGCTATTTTAATTTATGTACTACGAGTATCATTTGGTAAAATTACAAAATAAATCTCATTGGGGACTTTGGCAGGGATTCCATTAAATCAATAAATTAATTGTGAAGAACCACTGTCTTTTCAGAATAAATTTGCTAAATTGTCTATGTTTACAGTGCATTTGGACACGGAGCGTATCTGGGACTCATCTGCATACTATAAATAATTAAGTACGTTTTCTAATTAACCTTCAGCATCAGTTTGAAAGGCAGTGACTTGCATATGATTTTATGGATATTAACTGTATACTAGTTTAGGAAAGTCTTAAGAACTACCAGATAGAATAAATCGTCCCTTAAAAAGTAAAAGCTTTGCTTAAGCTATTTGTTATAATCTTTCTTTTCACACAATGTTTGTGGAAAACTTTTTCTTGATGACTTAATTTTTTATAAAGAGTACAGCATCTTCTTTTTACGCGTGAAAATATTTGATAGTTATTTCTTGTCTAGGTTTGTTTTTTATACTTTGAAAAAAGAAAAAAAAAGATGGTGCCAACCCACCGGGGCCTTGTTATAATCTGCCTTTTCAAGTGCATGTGTTTTCTGAAATTTCAAAAGCCGTGGTTTGAAGTTTTAAAAGCTGCAATTTGAATTTATGTATTCAGATGATTGCAGAAAAGCGAAGGAACAGAGTTTGCATTTCCAGGCTTGTCTCTTGACAGAACAGTTTAAACGTGCTTTATATTGGCATTCATCACATGAAGTGTTATTTCTTTGTTTACCTACTCGCTTAATGCTTATGGTAGGATTTATTCAGGCATGTGGTAGTAATAATAATGAATGGGATATTTAACATTACCCATCTGCAATTAAGTGCTAAATATTTTACTTTTAGAGGCATTTCAATACATTTCACTATTTTTTAAAGAAAAAGAATGGTTTCTGTTTGAAATATTGGCTCTGTAGCCGTTTACATTATAAATGCTTTTAATACAATTGAAGGAAGTACATATTATGATAGGGAGAGATTTGCATAATCAGAAAGGAAGAGTTACTGATGTGTTGCGAAATTCAATGACTTTAACATTAACTCTTAATGAACATTTTTTGTGGGGCTGCTCCTATGGTAAGTGATAAAGACTACCAAATCACATGGCATGATTTTAGAGGAGGAGGATCTAGCAAATGTTTCAACCAAACGCTAGATATTTACACATTGGAATCCCTTTTGCCACTCAATACATCATGTGTATTGTCTTCCTAGTATCCCCAACAAAGAAATTGAAGCCTCAGAGATTTATATGCCAAATATATGCAAGTACAAGGTCGCTCCCTATCCCATTTTCCAAATGAGAAGTTCCTCCCTAGGTTTCTAATCAAATACAACATAGAAACTTTGGAAAGTATAGATAGGCTTATCACCTGTCTTATCACCTATCACCTATAGCTTATCACCTATCACATATAATGCTCAATTTGTTACTTTGACTGTGCATACTAATTTTAAATTATATAGCATATTACATTAGAATAAAGTTCTATTGGAAAGTTTATTCCAAGCCACAAACACACATTTACATAACAGAAGAAAGTTTTATGTTATGTAAAGATAGTTTTTCTTTTCTCTGTGCCATATGTCCATGAGCTACATGATGAAACCACTTATTGAGTTGCTGTTAAAATAATCTTTTCAGAGTTTGTTTACAATGGCATTCAACTCATGAAATTTGATGTCAATCCACCAAAGTTGATCACTACTTTTGTTAAATTTGTTTTCTTCCTGTTGCTTTTTCTCCTCTACCACGTGACTTCTACAAGCAACCAAACTATGTATCAATTGAGATTAAGTCAATACATCTTTCCCAGACAGTGCTTTGCTGTTTGAGCAAAATAAAACAAGTGAGTATCTTATAATCTGAGAAGTTCCAGAAATATTTAAATATAAAGGTATCACTTAAGGAAGAAAAAGAAAAAAAAAATCATGTTTAGTGACACATTAACTTCTCCAAGTCATAGTGTGTATAGGATGTTGTTATCATCAGAACCCAGCCATTTGCCATTCATTCACTTTGCCTACAGTTTTCCCCTTACACAAATGAAGTGCAGTTGAAAGGCTTAACATATCAACGTTCCTCAGGCATTCACTTCTCAATATTAAGGAAAATATTAGCCAATTGCAGGTAGATGTGAAGAACGAGAAGGAAAATTGTGGAGCTCAGCAGTGAGAGTTTCTCAAAGGAAAAAAATTAGTTTAAATCTAAGCCCTGAAAGTTATTAGGTGAGCATGTGAACTCGGGCAGTTACTTAACCTTTATAGGCCTCAATTTCCTCATCTTAAAATGGGAACAATAAACACTTCATAGTGTGGTTGTTTGGATTAAATTTGCTTTCAGAAACTCCAGTTTTAGCCTACTGCTTCACTAATGGTATTCAACAAATGGCAGAGAAAATAAAAAGAACTTTTTTTTAAGGAGATCTGGATATTGAAGTGCTATTTCTATCTCAGAATTTTGCCTAAGCCAACATACTTATATACAGAAAAGTATTTATAAAGCATGTATGAGTACACGGGGAGACTGTTTGAAATTCAGCTTTTTGATAAGCCAGTTGACAGTTCTATTTCTTTCTTCTGACAAACTTCCTTGACAAATTCAGGAAGTTTAACAGTTGGGAAAAGACAATTAGAGTCAAAATGCCAATCTATGAGTAAACGTGCCACCAGATGCTGCTGCTGTTGTTTAGTCTCTCAGTTGTGTCTGACTCTTTGTGACCCTATGGATGTCCCACCAGGAGCCCACCAGGCTCCTCTATCCGTGGGATTCTCTCTATCAGTGGGTTGTCATTTCCTTCTCTGGGGTATCTTCCCAACCCAGGGATTCAACACATGTCTCCTTCATCTCCTGCACTGCAGGTGGATTCTTTACTGCTGAGCCACCTGTGAAGTCCAGATGTATGATTACAATGCAGAACTATCAAAGTTCTACTAGTTTCCAATGATGTGACAGTGAATGTATGTAACAATCCTAGCCCTCATGGAGCTTACATTCCAGACAATGAATAAGATAAGGAAGTGAAATACACTGATTCTGGCAGAGCAGTAAGTGCTACAGAAGGGAAAAAAAATGAAGCAAGAAGAGAATATTGAGTGGAGCTGGAGGGTGGCTGCAGTTTTGTAAAGGGTGATCAGAGAAGGCTTCATTGAGAAGAGGTATTTGAATAAAATTGTCATGGTAGAGACTGGCTGGCTACTTCCCCCCAAATCTGACTCTCTTCTCTTAACCCTGAAGCTCATTGTCATGCCCCATCCTCTCTTGCCAATTGGTGTGACTACATAACTGAATTCTAGCCAATGGAATGGATGCAAAAGTGACTGTCACTGATTCCAAGCCTGGCTCATAACCTCACCCCTCATAAATGATATTCCCTGTTCTTTAAGAATTGATGCTTTCAAACTGTGGTGCTGGAGAAGACTCTTGAGAGTCTCCTGCACAACAAGGAGATCAAATCAGTAGATTCTAAAGGAAATCAACCTTGAATACTCATTGGAAGAACTGATGCTGAAGGTCCAATACTTTGGCCACCAGATGCAAAGAGCCAACTCATTGGAAAAAACCCTGCTGCTGGAAAGCTTGAGGGCAGGAGAAGAAGGGGGCAACAGAGGTTGAGATGGTTGGATGGCATCACTGGACATGAATTTGAGCAAACTCCGGAAGATGCTGAAGGACAGGGAAGACTGGCATGCTGCAGTCCATGGAGTCACAAAGAGTCAGACACGACTTAGTGACTGAATAATAACAACATAGAAAAGCATAGTGATTTTGAAAGCCACAGGTTAAAAACATCAGAGTTGCAAAATCAAGGTAGACTAGGTCCCTGATTCACAATTTGGAGAGGGAGTCACTTGCTTGCTGATCAGAAGCAACTTTTTGAATTTTCTAGAGTGGTAAGCCACTGAAATGTAGGGCTTCTATTTTAATAACAGCCTGAATTAAGTTAGGTATTAAAGGAAGTGAGGGAGCCATCCATGCAAGTATCAAGGGAAAAGAACACTGAGTAAAGGAAATAGTACAAAGGTCCTGAGGCATGAGTGTGGTCAGAATATGCTAAAGCAACACCAAAAAAAAAGGGGGGGGAAGGTGTGGAATGGAATGAGAGAATAAAAGACTAGTAGGAGATGAAGTAAAAGAAAAAAGATAACAGCCAAATCTTAAGAGATTTTACCCAGGGAGGGGATATATGTATAATTATAGATTATTTGTGTTGTACAGCAGAAACCAACACAACGTTTTAAAGCAATTATCCTCTAACTGAAAAAAAAAAAAATTAAAGCGATTCTACCTAGAATCTCAATACTTTCATAATTCATATTTTCTATCAAACAGTCCTTGGATAAAAAGAAACTCTAGAATAATCTTTTTTGGGGATCTCAGTTAGAACTCTTCTTCAATCCTACTTCAATAGGTCCAAATGACTGAATCCTAGCACTTCTTTTGGATTTTTGTTGTGTGCTGTCTACAGAGGTGCTGGAACAGATTTTGGAAAACACTGAGGATGCTTTGGACTGTCATCTGTTAGAAGCAGAATGACACAATCTATCAGTAAAGCTTGTAACAAAGCCGATGCCATCTGATGAAAGATGCAATGAAGAGTGAGTGACCCTAATTGTTCTGTTTTCAGTCATGGCTAAGTTTTCCCCTTCCAAGACATTAAAAAGGAGAGTGAAAAAGCTGGCTTAAAACTCAACATTCAAGAAACTAATCAGATCATGGCATCTGGTCCCATCACTTCATGGCAAATAGAAGGGGAAAAAGTAGAAACAGTGACAGATTTTATTTTCTTGGGCACCAAAATCACTGTGGACAGTGACTGCAGCCATGAAATTAAAAGACACCTGCTCCTTGGAAGGAAAGCTATGACAAAACTAGACAGCGTATTAAAAAGCAGAGACATCACTTTGCAGACAAAGGTCCACATAGTCAAAGCTATGGTTTTTCCAGTAGTTATGTATGGATGGACCACAAAGAAGGCTGAGCACCAAAGAATTGATGCTTTCAAATGGTGGTGCAGGATAGGACTCTTAAGAGTCCCTTGGACTGCAAGATCAAACCAGTCCATCCTAAAGGAAATCAACCCTGAATATTCATTGGAAGGACTGATGCTGAGGCTGAAGCTCCAATATTTTGGCCACCTGATGCAAAGAGCCAACTCACTGAAAAAGACCCTGATGCTGGGAAAGATTGAAGGCAGGAGGATAAGGGGACAACAGAGGATGAGATGGTTGGATGGCATAATTGACTCAATGGACATGTGTTTGAACAAACTCTGGGACATAGTGAAGGATAGGGGAGCCAGCTTCCAGTCTCTCAACCTAGAAATCTGAGAGGCATCCTTGATTCTTTCCTCTACCACATACCCAGAATGTATTGATAACTATATCCTCATAATTCTACTTGAGATGTCTTTCTTGAGTCTGCCCGCTTCTCTTCATACTCCCTACCACTGACTTCTCCTTTCATACTCTCTGACTGGTTACTGTGGCTAATTCTTAATTGGTTTCTGCCTCCCACCTTGTCATCTTCTCATCCATTCTTAACACTTCTGAATGAATAATATTTCTAAATTATGTCTCTGATCATATTCTCACACCTTCAATAACTCCCCTAGTGCCAATGGGATAAAATCTAACTTCTTTAACGTGGATCAAAAACCTCTTTATGATCTGATCTCTATTTCCTTCTCTTTTGTCATCTTTCTTTGCATTTGACAATCCAATGAACAACTTCCTCCTCTTTGCAACCCAGTACTGCATCCACATCAGGACTCAGCACATTCTGTTCCATCTGTCTGGGATACCCTTCCCTATGTCTCTATCTAAACAGCTTCTAGTTACCTTCCCAATCTCAGGTTAGCCACCACCTCCTCTATGAAACTTTTCTCAATTAATTAGTGAAAGTGAAAGTGAAGTTGCTCAGTCATGTCCGACCCTTTGCAACTCCATGGACTGTAGCCTACTAGGCTTCTCCGTCCATGGGATTTTCCAGGCAAGAATACTGGAGTGGGTTGCCATTTCCTTCTCCAGGAGATCTTCCTGACCCAGGGATTGAACCTGGGTCTCCCACATTGTAGGCAGATGCTTTACCGTCTGAGCCACCAGGGAAGTCCAATTAATTAGTAACCCCTTCCTAAACAGGCTTAAGTTATGGGCTCTGTTATACAGTCCCATAGCTCCTCATAATTTTTCTATCACAGAGTATCTTGTAATTTCCTATGTCTGTCAATATACTGCAAGTACCATAAGAACATGTGCTCTATTGTGATCATACTCTATTCTCATTACCTACTATATAGTGTTTGTTAAATTCTTATATTCACAATCTCATAATGGTATCATCCCAATTGTGGGTGTGAGAGCAATAAAATCATTCGTTATTTACTATTATTCTTGAGAGATTTTACATGAAAAACCAAGTGTGCGTTATGGGAAGCAAGTTCTGTGTAAAACTAAATAGGGAAAGCTACACACTAGGGGTTTCAAAACTATGGACCATGAGCCAAATCCTGCCTGTCACTGGTTTTTGAAAATAAAGTTTTATCGGAGCATAGCCACATCCATTCATTTACATACAAAGACTTCATTCCTACTGTGACATCATAGTTGAGTATTTGCAACAGAGACTGAATGATTGACAGGTCAAAAGTATTTACTGTCTGGCACTATACTGAAGTTTGTTGACATCAGCATACTAGGGAATTTTGATATAAGAACAATCTGTAAGATCTTTTTAACCTATTTATATGTGTGATCATGAAAATGTGTATGGCCATTTAAACTTATTCACTCTTTGAAATAATTATTAACACTTTCCACAATTATTATTTTACAGGATACAACATGATAATGGCTAACAGGAAAACTAGACATTGCACCTAATTATAAATGTTTATTCTGTTTAAAGGGCTTCCTTGGTAGTTCAGCTGGTAAAGAATCTTCCTGCAATGTAGGAGACCCCAGTTTGATTCCTGGTTTGGGAAGTTCCCCTGGAGAAGGGATAGGCTACCCACTCCAGTATTCTTGGGCTTTCCTGGTGGCTCAGACAGTACAGAATCTGCCTTCAATGAGGGAGACCTGGGTTCAATCCTGAGTTGGGAAGATACTATGGAGGAGGGCATGCCAACCCACTCCAGTATTCTTGCCTAATCAAGGCACAGGACAGCATTCTGTTTAAGTTTCTCATTATGACAAGCTACATTTACTTAGCTTTGATTCAAACATGTAAATACTTTGTGAAAAACATGTATGCCTCTTCTTTGTTTTTGTTATTCGAGTTTCTTTCCTTATTTTTCTCTTCTTAACCTTACTTTTTCCACTTCTTTTGTAATTTCATATCCTTTTTCTGTTACTCAGTTTTGTTCTGTGGGTTTTACTGTGACTTATTTCTGTAACTGTATTTTGAATTCCTCAGGGTACTCGTAATTTCCACCCTCAGCTAAATGTCATCTATTGTCCAGTACTATGTACATTTCCACTGGAATATAAATACATCATACAGACAAGGAAAACCAAAGTTCCTTTGAGACAGAGAAAGGATATATTTTTGCTCGCTACTTTCATCCTGGAAAAGAAAGGGCAAAGGGTATTTCTCGTGATTTATTTAAAATCTGCACACAACTCCAGGTAAATTCTTTAGAAATGCAGATTACTATTCTTTAAAAAATACAGCCACAGGAGGTACAAGAATACTTATATTTCCTCAAAGAGTCATTCTTGAAATGTGGTATGGGCAACCATGGGGATCCCTGAGATACTTTCATGGGGTCTGTGAGGTCAAAACTATTTTCATAATGATACTGAGATATTTGCCATTTTCTCTCTCATTCTCTTATGAGTTTTCCAGAGGCTATGTCATGGGTGACATGGTAACAAGTTGAATGCAGAAATAGATATAAGAATCTGCTCTCTTCTCTGAAACTAAATATTAAAGGTACTTTTAAGAATGTAAAACAATGTCATTATCCTCACGATCTTTTATTGTGGAAATAGTTACTTTTCATAAGATATTTATTATTTAAAGTAATATAAAGTGGGATTACTGATACTTCAATGGAATTAATAAATGAATACTTTAAACATTTCTCAGTTTTAATGTCAAATGTGGTAACCCACATAAACAAAACTGCTTTGGAGTTCTGAATAATTTCTTAGAGTATAAAGGAGTCCTGAGGCCAAAAATTTTGACAGCCAAAAATTTTGTAGAGGAACTGAATAACCAATGTTTAAGAGTTCACCATGATTAAAAAAAAAAACCAAAACAAAACAAAACAGACCTCAGACAGGTAAAAAACACAGTAAGAGATGAAAATGAAAACAATCCATTAGGTATGAAGAACTTTACTGTCAACCACTATGATTGGAGTCTAGAAATTTGCCAGTGAATTTATAAAAGACAGAGGAAGGTAAAAATGTGGGCCAAGCATGATGAGGTTCAACTTTTAGAATTAATGAATTGCCTAAATATCTACTGTGAGTCTTGAGACTGAGTGACTAGGGCATCTTCAAATGATACATATGCATGCGTGCTAAGTCACTTCAGTCATGTGTGACTCTTTGTAACCCCATGGACTATAGTCTGCCAGGATCCTCTGTCTATATATATATATCTTTGAGATTATAAAACACTCAGGCAAGTTGGCCTATTGTTAATTTACCATTTTTTAAATCAAGAAATATTTGAGTATCCACAATGGACCAGACATTGTTTGTCCTACATCATAGGTGGTTACAAAATGTCAATAGGCTAATAGAAGAGCAGACATGTACATAACTGTGTTTTTTAAATGTGATACTCATTGAAGTGTAGCTATAACTTCAACAAATATTTACTACATGTCTGTTAAGTTCTGGGCAGCGTGCTAGGTGGTGGATATTCAGTGGTAAACAACACAGACCCAGTCCTTACCCATATGGACCTTATAGTATGATGGATAATATAGACATTAAGCCAATAATCATATAAAAGTTATATTAATGCAAACCATGATACATGTATGAAGAAAAATTTTAAAATTATGAGAATACTCTTATGAACTTTCAACTAAGAACTCTCATATATATGCTGCATGTAAAGGCAAAGACACATCAAATTCTATTTCCCACAAGGAGATAGTATCAATGGTCAAACAAGTTATTTCACTTTTGGGGAACATGTCTAATTTTAGACTAAGATATGTTTCCTCTGAATATATCTTTGAAAGATTTAATAAACATTCGTAACTTTATTATATGTGATGAGGGTAAAAGCAGAGAGAAATTGCTGATATTGCTGGGAAAACAGAAAAGAAGTAATTATCATCATAATCATTTTCTTACTCCTCATCCTCCAAGAACTTTTAAAATTTTCTCAGAAGACCTAAGTGAATATCTATTGGTTTCTTTTTTTTTTTTTCTAATTTTATTGTATTTTTAAACTTTACATAATTGTATTAGTTTTGCCAAATATCAAAATGAATCCGCCACAGGTATACATGTGTTCCCCATCCCGAACCCTCCTCCCTCCTCCCTCCCCATACCATCCCTCTGGGTCGTCCCAGTGCACCAGCCCCAAGCATCCAGCATCGTGCATCGAACCTGGACTGGCAACTCGTTTCCTACATGATATTTTACATGTTTCATTGCCATTCTCCCAAATCTTCCCACCCTCTCCCTCTTGAATGGAAGCATGTGGTCTAAGAATAACTGTATTGTAAAAGTAGTTTGGGATGTAATCTGTCCCTAAGGAGAATTAGGAGTGGATCTTATTTAGAGTCAGGTGGGTATGGTGGTTGTCAGAGTGAGTCTCTCCAGTAAGCGACATTGAAGCTGGAACCCTGAAATATAAGGATGACTAGATGAAGCATAAGGGGATAGGTTCTACACAGAGAAATCAACTTGTAAGGCAGAAAATACACAGAGATTCAGCGGAACTGAACGTAGACAAGTGTTGTTAAAGTGTGGTGAACGAGGAGGAGAGTGGCAGGAGATAAGGCTAGAAGGAAGGGCAGAGCCCCAGAGGCCATGGTAAGAACTTAAATTTTATCTTAAGTGTAATGGTAAACCATCTACTAAGGGTTCTAGGACCTCACATGGAGAAATGACCTCTCAGGAGCCTAGGAAATATACTCATGGAGAAAAGGGAACCCTCTTACACTGTTGGTGGGAATGCAAACTAGTACAGCCACTATGGAGAACAGTGTGGAGATTCCTTAAAAAACTGGAAATAGAACTGCCTTATGATCCAGCAACCCCACTGCTGGGCATACACACTGAGGAAACCAGAAGGGAAAGAGACACGTGTACCCCAATGTTCATCGCAGCACTGTTTATAATAGCCAAGACATGGAAGCAACCTAGATGTCCATCAGCAGATGAATGGATAAGAAAGCTGTGGTACATATACACAATGGAGTATTACTCAGCCATTAAAAAGAATACTTTTGAATCAGTTCTAATGAGGTGGATGAAACTGGAGCCTATTATACAGAGTGAAGTAAGCCAGAAGGAAAAACATAAATACAGTATTCTAATGCATATATATGGAATTTAGAAAGATGGTAACAATAACCCTGTGTATGAGACAACAAAAGAGACACTGATGTATAGAACAGTCTTATGGACTCTGTGGGAGAGGGAGAGGGTGGGAAGATTTGGGAGAATGGCAATGAAACATGTAAAATATCATGTAGGAAACGAGTTGCCAGCCCAGGTTCGATGCATGATGCTGGATGCTTGGGGCTGGTGCACTGGGACGGCCCAGAGGGATGGTATGGGGAGGGAGGAGGGAGGAGGGTTCGGGATGGGGAACACATGTATACCTGTGGCGGATTCATTTTGATATTTGGCAAAACTAATACAATTATGTAAAGTTTAAAAATAAAATAAAATTGGAAGATTTAAAAAAAAAAAAGAAAAAGGAGGTAAAACATAGAAAGAGGAACAGTAAAGACAAAAGCATGACAGTGTAAAACTCCATGGTGTATTTGATGTTTACATAGTGAAAGCATGTGGAAAGGGACTGGCAAGAGAAGGTACTAGAAAGGTAGGTTTGGGTCAGATTCTGAAGAGCTGAACAGTCTTGCTAAGGTTAATACATTCCCGCTGTAGAGGCAGAGAACCATTAAAGGTTTATAAGCAGAGCTATAACAAGATTCTGCTTGTATTCTAAACAATATGTTTATTAGTTGTTAAGGATACATAATAAAAGTACATAATAAATGGGTTCTGTAAATGTACTAACATTTACTGAATTATCCTTGGGAATTAAAATTTGATCATGGATGATTTCATTAGTAAATTATTCATTCTACCTTCCACATCAATGATTAAGTTTGTTAAATACTGGGTACAGGATACAGAGGGACTGAGGAAGTCTACCTAGTAGATTATTCAAGATTAATTTTGACGCGTAAAGTAGACTACTACATTGTAGCTAAGCACATTGTTAAAAATAGGAGAATCCAAGTGATAACAGATATTTTAAAAATAGACTTAGTCACATGTGACAGAGTCAATGCATTGTGAACTGAAATATATATTTCCTGGTCCTGGGATTAATAGAAAAGACAGCAGACTGACATAACATTGAGAAAAAAATTGTCGGTAGGTTTATGAAGATTGAAGATAATTTCTTTCTTTTCAGTAGAAGAAACTACCATTACTTTTGTGCTGAATATAGGAGAGAATTGCATTTCTATTCTCAAGAGAGAATTGATGGTTCCTAAGAAGCTGTCATATCATTTCTTCACTGTATGATTCAAAAAGCAAAGTATAATGAAAAAGTGAACAAAACATAAAAGGCCATTAGGTAGCAAATACTGCATACATAAATATACATAGTGCAGTTACTATGAAGAAAAATAAGATTACCCACCTTCCAAATAAGCATAAATAGCCATACCTAAATTACATGGGGTAATGAGAGACATATCGAAACCATGTTTTTTTTTTTTTTCTTAACTATAAAGAAAAGTCACACATACACAAAGTATAATAGTATAATGAGCTTCCATTACCCACCATCGAGATTAAACAATAGAGGGACCTGGCAGGTTACAGTCCATGGAGTCTCGAAGAGTTGGATACAACTGGTGACTAACATTTTCACTTTTATTATATTGCCAAATCTGCTTCATCCTTCATCTATACTTCCCATTTTCTACTGTTTGTCTCTTTATTTCCAACTTTATTGAGATATAATTTACAAACCATATAATTCACCTATGGTGGGTGTATAATTTAATGGCTCTTAGTAAATGTGTAGAGTTATGTGCATTATTACGACACATTCCTCACTTCTTTCTTCTTTCATTGGTTTGAACTCCAGTACAATATTGAATGTTGAAGTACTGAAGGAAGATATATGTGTCTTATTCTTGATCTTAGGGTGAATACATTGTTTTTCACCATTATGAATGATGTTAGTGACAGGTTTTTCATAGATGGCCTTCATCATGTTAAGGTTTTTTTTGAAAATTTTTGTCATGAAAAGATTTCAGATTTTATCAAATGTTTTTTATATATCTATTGACATCATCATTTAGCTTTTTCCTTTTACTGTTAATATGGTATGTCACTTTCATTATTTTTGAATGTTAAACCAACTTGCTTGCATTTCTTGAATAAACCTCACATGGTTACAGCATGTAATCTTTTTTCTATGTTCTAGATTCAGTTTGCTACATTTCTGGTGAGGATTTTTGTGTTTATGTTCATGAGGGATATTGGTCTATAGATTTCTTTTATTGTAATATCTTTGTATAGTTTAGATCAGAGTAAATTCATTATTAGAGAATGAGTCAGAAGTTCCTTCCTCTTATTTCTGAAAGGGTTTGTGAAGGACTGGTATTTTAAAAAAAAAATAGTTGAAATAAATCCCAAGTAAATTATCTGGACTGGGGTCTTTCTAGTTGGAAGATTTTAAACTCCTAATTCACTTTCTGTATTTGCATTTAAATTTTGAAAAAATTTTAAATTTTCTACTTTTTCTTGAATCTGTTTTGCTAATCTATACCTTTTTCGGAATTTGAACATTTCAAGTACTTTTGAGAGATTTTTGGCATAGAGTTGTTCATAGAACTACCTTTTAGTCCTAGTTTCTGTAGGGCCAGGAGTGATATTCCCTCTTTCCTTTATGATTTTGGTAATTTTTCTTTTTTTTTCCCCTTAATCTGTCTAGCTTAAGTTTGCCATTTTCAAAGATTAATGTTTAGTCTCATTGATCTTTTCTATTCTTATTCTGCTTTTTATTTTACTGATTTCTACCCTAAATTTCCATTAATTTCTATGAGTTTGGTGTGCTATTCTTCTAGTTTCTTAAGGTAAAAGCTTGAGTTACTGATTTTAGAATCTTAACCTTTTCTAACATAGGTGTTTAAAGTTTTAAATTTCCATGTAAATGTGATTTTAACTGCATCCCATAAATCTTTACATGTGCATTTTTTTTTTTTTTGGCTGTGCTGCGTAGCATGTGGGATCTTAGACTCCTGACCAGGGATCAAACCTGCACCCCCCTGTACTGGCATTGCAGAGTCTTAACTACTGGACTGGCAGGGAAGTCCCTATATGTCCTTTTATCTTTATTTAGTTCAAATTATTTTCTAATTCCCTTAGAGATTTATTTTTTAATCCATGGGTTATTTAGGTCTTATTTAATTTCCAAATATTCTGGCATCTTCCATATTTCTCTTGGTTGTTAAATTCTAATTTAGTTCTGATGTGTTAGGAGAGCATAATTTTTATGAATTCGATATTTTAGATTAATTGAGATTTGTTTTATGACCTAACATATGATCTATCCTTGAAAATACCCCATGGGCACTTAAAAAAATACGTATTCTGCTGTCATTTGGTGGAATATTCTATAAATGTCAGGTCAAATTTATTGATAGTGTTCATCAGGTCTTCTATATCATTGCTAATTTTATGTCCAGTTGGTCTGTAAAATACTGAGTGGGGTAGGAAGTTTGCAATAATTATTGCTGAATTGCCTGTTTCTCCTTTGAATTCTGTTAATTTCTGCATAATGAAATGTTGGGCTTTGTTGTAATTATATATACATTTATAGTTGTTTTATCTTCTGATGAATTTACCCTTTTATAATTATAAATTTCCTTGTTACTAGTAACATTTTTTGTTTTATCTTAAATTCTGTTTTGCCTGAAATTAGCATCACCATTTCATTTTTCTAGTGTGTGCATGTATATATATATATATGCACACACACACAAATATTTCAGAGCCAAAGATACAGAGTTTGAAAGTAAATATATATATATATATATATATATATATATATATATATATGTGACAATATGGCCTGCCTGCAGTTGCCTGGGCAGGAGAAGCACTTCAGTTTCCTGCAACATGAAGGATGTGTTGTCTGCTTTCCAGCTTTGCTGCCCCTCCCCAGCACCCCTGGTCTCCTGCAGCTCACTCACCCTTGGGGCCTTGGCCAAGACACTTCTAACAATCCTGTAGTGCTGTCCACTGCATGGTCTAGCTACCACATCCCTGATTGTTTATTTCCACCCCTTTGCCCTTCTCTGCCACCAATCCTTCACGCTATTTCTGCTTGCCTGTGCTGAGCCACATTTTACTGTTCTTCTAATCCACAGATGTACCTATAGAAAAATAGGTACTTTTTCTACCTTTCTACCTTCTCTTTTCTGCCAGACAGAAGTAACGAGTCACTGTGTTTCAGGAAGACCTCCAACAGAGATTATAATCGTTGTATATGTAAATCTTAAACCAATTGTCTTTTACACAGAATATATTTGGGTCATTTTTAAAATTCAGCTATAACTATCTTTTAATTGGAATGCTTAATACACTCACATTTAATGTAACTATATTTTGGAATTTAAATCTGCATTTTCATAGTTTTTTACATCTCACTTTTTTGGGTTCCTTTGTTCATCATTTTTTAAATGTTGTCTTTTTAAAATACACATTTTAGTGTACAGTTTTAATTCCTCTGTTTTAAAACTATACTTTCAATTTATTTTCTTGGCATTTGTTATAAACACTACATATGCATACATATCAAGCAGGATTTTTCCCAAGGATGAGAGGATTTTTCCATATTCTCAAATCAATCAGTTTGATATACCACATTAACAAATTGAAGAATAAAAACTGAATGATCATCTCAATAGATTCAGGGAAAGCTTTTGACAAAATTCACACCCATTTGTGATTAAAAAAAAAACTCTACAGATCATGGGCATAGAGGGAGCCTATCTCAACATAGCAAAGGCCATATATAACATACCCACAGCTAACATCATATTCAACAATGAAAAGCTGAAAGCTTTTCTGCTAAGATCAGGAACAAGACAAGGATGTTCACTTTCACCACTTTTATTCAACACAGTCTTGGAAGACCTAGCCATGGCAATCAGAGAAGAGAAGGAGATAAAAGGAATCTAAATTGGAAAAGAAGAAGTAAAGTTGTCACTGTTTACATATGACATACTATACAAATAAAATCCTAAAGATGCTACTAGGAAACTACTAGAGCTCATCAATGAATTTGGTAAAGGTGGAAGATAAGAATTATACAGAGAAATCTTTTGCATTACTATACACTAAAAAAAAAAAAAAACAAAAAAAACCAAACACCAGGAGAAGAAATTAAGGATCAATCTCATTTATCATTGCATCAAAAAGAATAAAATACCTAGGAATAAACTTACATAAAGAAGCAAAAATCTGCATTCTGAAAACTACAAGATGCTAATCAAAGAAATCAAAGATGACACAAACAGATGAAAATACATACTGTGCTCTTGGATTGGAAAAATCAATATTGTCAAGATGACTATATTCACTCAAAGTAATCTACAGGTTCAGTGTAATCCCTATCAAATCAGCAGGGATGATTTTTTTGTTTGTTTTGCAGATCTAAAACAAAAAATCTTAAATTTGTTTGGAAATATAAAACACCCTGAATAACCAAAACAATCCTAAGAAAGAAGAATGTAGCTGGAGGAGTCAGGCTCTCAGACTTCAGACTATACTACAGAGCTACAGTCATCACAACAGTATGGTATTGGCACAAAAACAGACACACAGGTCAATGGAATAGGATAGAGAGCCCAGAAATAAACCCACACACGTACGGCCAAATGACAAATCTATGACAAAGAAGACAATAATATAGAGTGGAGAAAAGACAGTCTCTTCAATAAGTGGTGCTGGGAAAACTGTAAAAGAATGAAATTGGAACATTCTCTAACATCATACATAAAGATAAACTCAAAATGGGTTAAAGATCTAGATATAAGACTGGATAACATAGGCAGAACACTTTTTGACATAAATCACAGCAAGATCTTTTTGAATCTACCTCTAAGACTAATGAAAATAAAAACAAAAATACACAAGTGAAACTTAACTAAATTTGAAAGCTTTTGCACAGCAAAGGAAACTAAAAACAAAAAGAGAATCTACAGGATGGGAGAATATATTTGCAAATGATGCAACTGACAAGGGATTAATCTCTAAAATATAAAATCAGTTCATGTAACTCAATATCATCAAAGCAAACAACCCAATAAAAAATAGGCAGAAGATCTGGATACTTCCCCAAAGAACATATACAGATGACCAACAAACCATGAAAAGATACTCAACATTGCTTATTATTAGAGAAATGCAAATCAAAACACAGGTATGATAGGCCCTACACATGTAAGAGAGCCCATTATCAAAAAGTCTACAAATAATAAATGCTGGTGAGAGTGTGGAGAAAGGGGAACCCTTCTATACTGTTGGTGGGAATGTAAATTGGCACAGCCACTATGGAGAAGAGTATGGAGGTTCCTTAAAAAGTAGAAATAGAGCTACCATATGCTCCAACAATTGCACTCCTGGGCATGGATCTTGAGAAAAACATATTTTGAAAAGATACATGCACTCCAAAGTTCATTGCAGCACTATTTACAACAGCCAAGACATGGAAGCAACCAAAATGTCCATTGACAAATGAATAAAGATGTGGTACAGCTGTACAATGGAATATTACTCAGCCATAAAAATAATTATATAATGTTATTTGCAGCAACATGGGTGGACCTAGAGTATCATAGTAAGTGACGTAAGTTAGAGAAAGTCAAATGTCATATGATACCACTTATATGTGGAATCTAAAAAAACATACAAATGAACTTATTTACAAAAGAGAAATAGACAAAAATTTATAGTTAGGGGAGGGAAGTATAAATTAGGAGGTTGGGATTAGCATATACACACTACTATATGTAAAATAGATCATTAATAAGGACCTACTGTATAGCTCAAAGAACTCTACTCAATACACTGTAATAACCTATATGGGAAAATAATCTAAAAAAGAATAGATATATGTATATGTATATAAATCATTTTGCTGTACACCTGAAACTAACACAGCATTATAAATCAAATGTATTCCAATATAAGAATAAATGTTTTTCAAACTCAAACAAAAAAAAATAAAGATTACATACACATCTTAATTTATAATAATCTACTCAGATGAAAACTAATTTAACTCACTCCTGTTATGATAGCTATTATCAAAAAGACACAAAGATTACAAGTATTGGAAGGAATGTGGAGAAAAGGGGATACTTGTAAACTGTTGGTGGGAACATAAACTGGTATATCCATCACAGAAAAGAATACAGCAGTTTCTCAAAAAGATAAAATTAGAATTATCATGTGATTCAGCAGTATCACTTCTGGGTAAACATCAAAAGGAAATGAAATCACACTCTTGAAACAATTATTTGCACTTTGAAGTTCGTTGTAAAATTAACCACAATAGACAAAACATGGAAGCAACCTAAGTACCCCTTAATAGATGAATGCACAAAGACAATGTGATTATATAGACACACACACACATATATACAACCACAATGGAGTACTATTAAGTCATAAGAAAGAGAGCAAATCTGCCACTTGTGGAAAAATTTAGAGAACACTGCAGTAGGTGGAATAAGTCAAACAGCATATGATCTCACTTACATTTGGAATCTAACAAAAAAAAAAGTTGAATCCAGAGAAAGAGAGTAGAATGATGGCTGCCAGGGCCTAAGGGTGAGGAAAATGAGATGCTCGTCATAGCATACAAACTTTCAACTATAAAATGAATGGGTCCTAGAGATCTAATGTAGAGAATGGTGACTATAGTTAATAATAACATATGTATTGTACATTTGAATAAGTTAATTAGCTTGACTGTAATGATTATGCAAGGTACACCTACATAAAAATACCACACTGTACATCTTAAATATGTACAATTTGTTTGTTAATCATACCTAAATAAAACTAGAAAAAATAATGTAATTCCACTAAAACACGGAAACTTTGTTCTTTTGCCCTCCTTCTTTGTGCTATCATCATATTTGTTTGATCTATTTATAATACAAAAATACAGTATTATTATTTTTATGCAATAACTTGTCTTAAAGGGGATAGGAGAAGAAAAGGGAAATATATATTTGCATTTGGATTTGTTTTTACATTCACCTATGTATTTATCAGTTGTGTTGCTCTACATTTATTCTTGTACATATGAATTACTGAATGATATTTCTTTCAGCCTGAAAGAGTTACTTCAGCTTTTGCTTGTATGTCAGGTCAGCAACCAAGAAATATTCTTAGTGTTTGTTTGAGAAAGTCTTCATTCACGTTTGTTTTTAAAGGACAGCTTTACTTTATCTAGAATTCTTATTTGATAGTTTATAATTTATTGTTTTTCTTTCAGAACTTTGAGGATGCAGTTCCACTGGCCTCTTTTGTTTAAGGTGAGAAGTTAGCTGCTAATCATATTATGTTTCCTTGTACAAGATGAGTCATTTTTCCTCTGGCTGTTTTAAAGATTTTTCCAGTTGTGGTTGTATTTCAGTACTTTACCTATTATGTTTTCAGGTGTTGATCTCTCTGGGTTTCTTAGTTTGGAGCTTGTTGAGCTTCACCATATTTGTGAAGTGATTGACGATGATTTTTTGTCAAATAATTTTTCTGCTCTTTCTTTTCTTTCTGGGACTCTTATAATACCTGCATTGATACACTCAACATTTTCCCATGGGTCTCTAAGTCTCTGGTTACTTGTTTTTCATTCTTTTTTTATTCTATTCTTCAGATGGAACAATTTATCTTCAAGTTTACTGATAAACTTTCTTCTGTTGTCTAAAATTTCCTTTTGAACACTTTTGAACAGTGAATGTTTTTGAACAGATCTCCTTTTGAACAGTGAATTTTTCATTTTAGTTAGGGTACTATGTAATTCTAGAATTTTCATTTGATTCCTTTTTATAATATATATCTGTTGATAGCCTTTTTTTGTTGTCACTGTCATCAGACTTTATCTAAACATGATTTTCTCTCATTCTTGAAGATATTTATAATTGGAGCTTTGAAGTCTCTATCTGCTAATTCTAACATCCAGGCCAACTCAGAGACAATTTCTATTGTCTGCTTTTGCCTTGAGTATGGTCACAGTGCCCTGTTTCTTTAGATGTATAATAATGGGTCTACAAAGTTCAAGATTTTAATTAATATAATGAAGGAACTCCAGATTCTGATTTCCCTCCATATCCCCAGGGTTGTTATGATTGAAATTTTAATAACTTATCTGGACAATATCTGTGGAATGCTTCCCCACAGTGTGTGACTGCTAACAGCCCTTCTCTGCTATATATATGTCTAGCTTACTAGGGAGAAGGCAATGGAACCCCACTCCAGTACTCTTGCCTGGAAAATGCCATGGATGAGGAGCCTAGTAGGCTGCAGTCCATGGGGTCACTAAGAGTCGGACACGACTGAGCAACTTCACTTTCACTTTTCACTTTCATGCATTGGAGAAGGAAATGGCAACCTACACCAGTGTTCTTGCCTGGAGAATCCCAGGGACGGGGGAGCCTGGTGGGCTGCCATCTATGGGGTCGCACAGAGTCAGACACGACTGAAGTGACTTAGCAGCAGCAGCAGCAGCAGCAGCAGCTTACTAGAGGTCAACATAGCTTAGTTATTAGGCAATGATTGGTCAGCAGTCGTGGTCAGACACCTTGAATCAGTAAAATTTCCAACTTTTGTCATTGAGTCTATATTTATGTAAGAGAATGGATTCAATTTCTGGCAGTTTTCAAGTCATTCTACAGCAGATATATGGACAACTTGTCCAAGTCCTTTATGACTATGTCATTTCTCATATTTTTCTGATAAATCAAATTTCTGGCTAGTCTTCCAGTTAGCTATTTGCCCCAACCAAAACAGCAATTTTAGGCCAGCTGAGTTGTTACTTGGCCCATTTATTTGCCACCTAGTTCTCTACTGTTACTGATGCTTCTGGGCATGGGGCTTTATAGGCTTGGCTCTAAATAAAGTGAACCCCTCCAGCAGTGAAGGTGCTGGTTTTCACATGTTATACTGATACTACCCTGGTCTAAGAACTCTGATGACCAAACTAGGGGTGGAGAATGAGAGTCGCCCCAGGCAAAAAGGAAAAACAAACAAACAAACAAAAAAACCCATCAAAGACTACCACTATTTATATTCAAGTTCAATAGTTTTCCTTATATAATCACTTTTTAATTAGGAATATGCATTTGGTTGATTGCCAGAGTCATAAAAGATTTTGCACAGTTTTGCTGCTGGGTTTTGAGTAGATCTGTTGACCTACTCACTTTGCTACACCAGAAGACCTGTTTCAGAGACTAATTTCTAAGTCCTTCTTATGTGCCAATAGTTAATTTAGTTACATAATCTCAAATCCTTACAGCAACCCTACAAGAGATGCATTATTATCCTTATTTTTTTAATGAGTAAAATAAGACTGATAATTTAAGTAAATTGTCAAACCAAAAAATAAAAATATAAACAAAAATTCTGGAGGAGGGCATGGCAACCTACTCCAGTATTCTTGCCTGGAGAATCCTAAGGACAGAGGAGTCTGGAGGGCTGCAGTCCATGGAGTCACAAAGAGTTGGACATGACCGAATGACTAAGAACAAATAAAAAGTACCATGCTATTTATTTCCAAGGGTAATAAATACAAGTGGGGACACAGGTGGTGATTGCCCAGCATTTAGTTAGCAGTTTCATTTAACTGGCCAACCCTCAGTGCCAATTGCTCTTAGTTTCCACTGTCAAATGGCAAAGTTAATTGGCAAGAAAATACCAAACAAATCAGTAGGAGAAACAAGCTGTATTTGTCATGGATACACCCAGATCACTTAAAAAAGTACTACATTGGTTCATAAAGGTAGAATTTTGTTTTCATATATAATCCTAATAAAATATAGTTATCCTCAGGCCCATAATTTTCAGAGAGTTATATCCACAGAAACCCAGTCTAAAAACAAAAGATCATTGGAAAATAATCCTAATTTTAATCCACACTTCTTACCAAAGATTTTAGAAATTCCATTCTTTCTCTTATTTTCATATCCATCAATTGCTCCAAAATTTTTCAATTTATGAAACTCTCCACAAAGTAGACCCATATTCAAATATTATCTTGTCCTCTTTGTTTTGTAGATCAACTTTGCCTCTCTAACTATGTACTTGCCCTCTACTCAATCTTCTATAGTCTTTTTTTCTTTATTTATTATCCAAATTTCACATCATTTAATACTACCAAAGATTAAGTATTACCCTTAGATGTTGGAGGAAGCACAAACATGAGAAGATACAGGTCTGAGTCTTTTTTCAGTGGCTGAGGGAGAGCTGTTAAAGATAGGGGGCTGCTCACTGTTAATTTGTCTTGTCCCTGTTATCTTTATTAGCTGTTTTGTTCACAGAGGTAAATATCATCATAGTAGGAAAGGCACAGATTTGAGGTCAGCATTACTGACTTTTAGTCCTTGATCTTTATAAACTTTGATTAGCCTTCACACAATATCTTAATGATTTTGAGCTGCAAATTAATACTTTGTAAACTGGATAGGAATGCTGCCATCCCCTGCTTACGATCCCACAGTCAGGAAGTGAAGTGGACATGAAAGATCTTTAAAAGTGAGTTACTGTGAAGGTTGCACAGGGAAACATTTGAAAACTCTTGACAAAGACCATTCATAGGGTAAACACATAAAACTTAATGTCAATATTAACTCTTCACAGGGAACTCAATACTCTGTAATGACCTATATGAGAACAGAATCTAAAAAAGAGTAGATATATGTATATGTATAACTGATTCACTTTGCTATACAGTAGAAACTAACAAAACATTGTAAATCAACTATATTCCAATAAGAATTAACTTAAAAAATTAACTCCTGTTACTTCCAAGTTTCTAGCTTGGGCAAGTGAATAGATAGCCATGCCATTCAGAGTACAGTCTATGGAGGAACACATTCGGTGTTGGATACATTGATTTTGAGGCCTCAGTATGACTGAGATATGTCCAGTGGATTTAACTACAGAATATCATTGATGGCTTTGGCAGAGATAGTATCATCAGAGCAGTGGTGGGAACCAAGAGCCAAAAAAATAAAGAAAGAGATGAGATAAAAGAGGATATGTGAGTTTAATTATTAGTGACTAGAGAAGGATTCAAATGGGAATAATAACTAGGAAGGGGAAGTAAGAGACCTTATTCAACTTTGGCTGCCCAGGATCTGAAAACCCTGCATACATGGGGGGATTTCCTAAGACCAGTGTGGACTCTGAAGGAGGAAGTTGAGTTTTTTAATATGGAAATGAATGACAGAATTCGCAAGGGACCATTTAGAATTCTTTCTAGCAGCAGTGGCATTCTTCACCTCGTCAATAATGGTCAATGCTCTATGGGAGCATGCAAACACAGGGTACGATTTGGATTATAGTTTCTGGAACTGAGCCTCTCCCTTGGTTTCTGCCCATTTTTGACCTGATTTTCTAGCCTTTTGTATGGAAATAGAAGCAGGTCTTTATCCTTCTCATGAAGTCAATTTCTGCTTACATTAAACAGAACTGGATTCTGTTATTCACAGTTAAGAATCCTGACAAATATGGTGGAACACATTAAGAAAGGAGTGTTGGTAATTTATTTTTTTTTAATCTGGGAGTTAAAAATGTTTACTTGGTCAAGGGTAAGAAGTCAGTAGAGAAAGGATAAAGATACAGTTATGCTTGTGTGCATTCAGGGAAGAGAGAATAATTAATTGGGCAAGGTTCCTGTGAAGTAAGAGATAAGGCCTTCTGCTGAAAATGAGGAGATAATATTACAATAGTGAATGTATAAGTGGAAAATAATTAGATTAACAGCTCACACATGTATGGTGTTTTCCATTTTAGAAAAGGTTTTTTAAAATATATTTATTAGTAGATAAAAAGAAAGAAACATATTTTCATTTAAATAAATATATATGGGAAAAAAGCAAATTAAACATATATATACATATATGTGTGTGTGTGTATATATATATATATATACACACATACCAATGGCCAAACTATGCCAGTTCAGAATTACTAAAACAGACAAGATCTGTTAAAGGGACCATGGGAACAGACTAGCACACATATCTGAGGCATCCTTCCATTATATTAAATCCTGGGCAGGAATCAGTAAAGTGATCAATGCATTTTTATCTCTAGACCAGGATTTTCTTTGAGCACAATGATGGTATACTGACCTGTGGATATTGTGTTCCTTTTTAGTAGCATGATGGCTTTTAATTCTGACATAAAAAGCACTTCAGAAATGATTGCTCATAATATGAAACATGTCTCATAGGACAGACTTTGAAGGCAGTCAATTCAACTTCCCTCAGCAACAAGGAAAATAAAAAGGATGCAAAATGCCTTTTGGCATATTATAAAAAAATGGTTGATGCAGGTGTAGCTACTGTTGAGTCAGATGGATAACAATAGACAAATTTTAAATAGCGATAACCTTAAAGGGAGAGTGCATTTACAGGATTCCAAGTAAGGAGTTTTATTGGGCATGTTTTGCTTTGTGCTTATTTCTCATGTTTTAGGCTCTCTAGCTCACTCTATATTGACTGTGCATTTCATGGAACACTGCATCTGAAACAGGAGGGAAGGGGGCAGGGCACAACCTTTAAAAGAATGACATGGCCATAGGACACAATATAAATGGATGAGAACCAAAGGGGTCCAAGATGGTGGACAAGTTGACTTCCAGTAGACCATGAGCCTCAGTATATGCTCATCCTAATACATTGAGTTGGACTGTAAAGAAGGCTTAGCACTGAAGAATTGATGCTTTTGAACTGTGGTGTTAGAGAAGACTCTTGAGAGTCCCTTGGACTATAAGAAGATCAAACCAGTCGATCCTAAAGGAAATCAAGTGTGAATATTCACTGGAAGGACTGATGTTGCAGCTGAAGCTGCAATACTTGGGCCACTTGATGTGAAGAACTGATTCACTGGAAAAGATCCTGATGCTGGGAAAGACTGAAGGTGGGAGAAGGGGATGACAGAAGATGAGATGGTTGGATGGCATCACCAAATCAATGGACATGAGTTTGAGCAAACTCAGGGAGATAGTAAAGGATAGGGAAGCCTGGTGTTTTACAGCCCATGGGGTCTTAAAGAGTCAGACAGGACTGAGGGACTGAACAACAACAACAACAACAACAAACAACACATTAGCATATGCTAAATGACACATCCACCAGCTCCATGAAAGTTGTGAGGCCAGCCTTTAGTTCACAAAGTGGGTAGTGGCCCAATTCCTGGAAATACCCACCACTTCCCCAGAATAATTGGAATAGTCCTCCCACTCATTAACCTATGAAATTACCCAGCCCATCAAAACTAACCACCCCAAAGTTTGGACTCTCGGAGTCTCTCACCTTCTGATATGGCCCACACTTTGTCTGCAGTGTTTCTTTTAATAAATCCACTTCTAACCTACCAGTTTGTCTCCAAACTCTTACCCAACAAAACAAGAACCTCAAATTCATTGGCAACATATCCACACTTTAAATATGCTTATAGACATCCTCACTTTCAACAGGGTGTCCCAAATATACATGGGGGCAGTTTCTGATCCACAATTAATAGGATGGGAACTTTGAGCTTATTTTTTTGTATGTTGTGATGGGTATGTTCTCCTGGTGTATCTCCCATACTTTGTCTACCAGCTTCTCTGATTTTTGAGTTAAGAGTGGTAGTCTGTGACTCCATGGAGATCACAGGTATTACTTCGGTTCATCAGTCACCACTAGTATTCATCTGCCACAGTAGCTTCCTGACACCTGAACACTTTCTCCATAGCAGAGCTTATTGGTTAATAGGTACTCTGCAAAACTCTTTTGTTCACAAGCTAGTGAGCGAATGACATGAGTAAGAGATCTCATTGAGAAGCAGTCAGTTGACTAGGGATTGCTACCATCACTCCACTAAGAAAAAGGCTTACTGCCTTCAGCCTGGCACATCCAAATGCATGTTTTCTGACTACCTTGGTTTCATTGCTCCACAGGCTCCTCAAGCCTATCATATTCTAAGTTGAAGTATTCATGTCTGATTTGTCTTCTTTCTATCTGTGTACAGCCCCCTGTATTTTCTCTCACAGCTAACAGCACTCCATTTGGCCAGTTCTCCAAGCCAGAAATCTGGGGAAGGGAGTCTTTCTAGAATTCTCCCTTCAAGTTTTCACCCTCTCATTTAATCAATTACCAAGTCATTTTACTTTCATCTACTAAGTATCTTGAATCTATCTCATCTTTACAAGCTTATTTTGCTCAGACACTCATTGTCTCTAATCTGAAATACTACAAGACTACTTGAGTCACCAAACTGCCAGTCTGATCCTCCTCATTTCACCCTGGGCTCCAAAATCAGAAGGGCCTATGTGGTTTCAAATCTCATCTATTGGAAAACCTTCCAATGTTCTTCTATGCTACTCCACAAAAAAGTTTTTTGAGGTACGAAATCTTCCATGACCTGGTCCATTTTGATTGCTCTGTTTAGCACCACACCATACTTTGTTCTTTAGACAAACAAGGGAAAAACTCTTACTAAACTTGATTGGGATGACTGGATAGGCAGGATTTAGAAGAATATTGCTAAATTGGAGGGATTATATAAAGTCATTTATGCATATTTTAACATTTTATTTTCATTTAGAGCATAAAAATGATCATTAACTCACCATTCATTTGGTATGGGATATAAGACTTCTCCTGGAATAAGCAACTGACTGAAATTCAGCATATTTTCTTTTGCATAAACACTCCTATGCTGCACAATCTATGACTTGCAGTTTTGATTTTTTTAAAGTATGTAAGATTTAGAGACATCAGAAAAAAATCTAAACAAAAAATCCCTCCAGATTTTTGAAGTTTCTACCCTCTACCCAATCTTTAAATAGTTGTTTCATCTACTTCTAATTGAACAGCATTTTTTGCTAATCAGTCTTCCAAAGCATCTAACTTAGTTTTCACAGAAACTGCAATTTTCTTTCTCATTGCATTTCTATATTATTAGGTTATATAATATTTAATTGAATAAGAAAATTCTAAAAACAAGAATAACTCACACAAATGTGTTGGGAACAGCATACAGTTGACTCTTAGAAATCATACTCTCAAATGGTGGGAGGCAAGGTACATGGTTCTAGGAAGTCCACTTGAAAAATTTTCAAAAACACCTCTAAGTTATTTATATTCAGCATTCAGTTTGGAATAGGAATCAGAATGTTGGTTTTACATATAAAATGAAGAGCTTAGAATAGTTAGATGAATAAATGGAGATTTAAGAGAGCTTCTCTATACTGAACTACATGTATTCCTTGACTGTATCCACTCTTTCTTGTTTCATTGATTTTGCTCCTATCACTTTTCCTCTCTGGTGTGTTCATTCATTCTTCATTTGACTCCTGCTATCTTGTGAGACCCATGCCAGAGATCATCCTCCATACTTCAACTCCTATCTCCTCAGCCCTATAAAAGTAGATAGAAGACCAAAAGCTGATAGAAGAACATCTATAGGGATATTGTCGGTACCAGTCAATGCAACAGCATGTTTGGATTCAGCTAGTCAGTTTCTAGTTTCTGACTAGTTTCTGACTAGCCAGTTAGTCAGAATTGGCCAAGTTTCAAAGAATAAAATATGACATAAAAATATTAACTATGAAGCTAATTTTTCATAGTCTTTTGATGAAGAATTATAAATGTCCTTGAAAGCTTTTCAAGAGTCACCAGAGAACAGATGAGAAGATATGAGCTTTTCCATAGACACCTGTGGATAATAATATCTGTATGACTCTCTGTGATTAATCTAAAAATAGCTCTTTGGTAATATGGATTAGATCTAAAATATCTTCTGGTTATAGGTTGATGAGGATAAAATATCCAGTTTCAAGTCTAATTCCTACTTCAATCACTAGAATTTACTAGTTGTGATCCTATAAGACTGATATAAAGAAATGTACAACATGTTTGAATCAAAGAGCATCTTCTTGGTGTAAAGAGCTCTTGAAATTGAAGTCTTTTCTCTTAAGAGGATTAAATTCTAGAGAACACCTAAACTATGATATATTAACCCAACTTCTACCATTTTTAAGATTAAAACTGATCAAGTCTAATTTTCAGAACTAAAAATGTATCCATGGAGATGTAATATTATAAAAACATTTTAAAAAATGGTTCTGTCTCTGTAGATCTATTTTTAACCTATGTAACAATGTCAAGTGTAAAGTTTCAAGGCCTAGTTTAATTTGAATGTGCATAAAAATTCTTACTATTTAAATAGAGAAAATAATCCTTGGTCATCCACAATGTACTAGATTTTCTACCAAGTATTGTGGCTTATAGAGAAGAGAATAAGATATTGCCTTGCCCTCCTGAAGTTTTCAATCCTGCTGGGAAAATAAAATATGCATATATATGACATATAATAGATATGTAAAATGTTACATGAGTGTTATAAAAAGGAGCAAGAAGAACTTAACAGAGCAAAGTACTTCTGTTTGAGCAAAGCAGATAACATTCATTAAGGAAATAGCACTTAAGCTGGGTTCTGGAGCACAGGTAGGATTTTAAGGAAAAATTAAGGGAATTTAACACAAAAACTAAATAGTTTTTTCAAAAGCTGAGGGACAGAACACTTTGTCATGTCATTTTAGGCTTGAGACACCAGCTGAAATGGTGGAGGTGGCAATAATACAGTTGCAAAGATAGGTCAGAATGGACTTCAAGTCCTATTCACTTGTACTAAGTGTGGCCCACTAAGGGATTGGGCTTGGTAAGTGAGAAGCTGGTGGGCAGAAACTGGAAGTGAGAAATAAAATATTGCCTGCCATATTAGTAAAAAAGGACATCACCATTATCAAGGACTGCAGCCCTCCAACAGTGAGCCCATGAGCCTTGGGGGAACTCAGGAAGGAAACAAAGAATAGCTGCCATCAAGCAGCCATCAGATTGCAGCCACTCCCTAAAGTGTGGCTCAGGACTTCCGGATGTGAAAACACAGGATACTGGCCCCAAATGTCTGGGGTGCATTTCAAAGGAATGATTTCAGTGAGCCCAGACTTTTGCATCTTGCACTAGAGTAGAAAAGCATTGAATTCCTTAACTTGAGATACCTAGTTTTCTTTTATTAACAGTAATCTTTTGTTCCTACTACTTGCCCTTTGTTGTATAACTCCTATGTAATCTAGCTCCCCCACTCATTTCCTCAGAACAGTATTCTACTTGAGATGCTGCCTCCCTCTGAGACCTTAGATCCTCAGTATGTCCACCAAATAAAGCAAAACTCTCAATTTTTAGGTTTTACATATGTTTTTTTTAGCCAACAGAAGCATATCTTTAGTAAAAGGTCCAAGCTAGGATAAGTAATGCAAAATTGGATCTAGATTAACAATGCTAGACTCAAGATGATTTGGGCTTATATCTTGCTTCAAATACTTGCTAGTTATATGATCTTGGATAAAGAACTTCAGCACCCTATGTTCCACTCACCCTTCTATAGAAGTGGAAATAAGAATAGAGTTGTTATGAAGATTACATGAGCTATGTAAAGCACCTGGAATAGCACTTGGCAATATTAAGTGCTGTCACCATCATCACCAACATCATCATCAATATTGTTGTTGCCTAGTTGCTAAGTTGTGTTCAACTCTCTGTGACCCCATGGACTGCAGCATGCCTGGCATGCCTGTCCTTCTCTGTCTCCTGGAGTTTGCTCAAACTCATGTCTGTTGTGTCAGTAATGCCATCTAATCATCTCATCCTCTGTTGCCTCCTCCTCCTCCTGCCCTCAATCTTTCTCAGCATCAGGGTCTTTTCCAGTGAGTCAGCTCTTTGCATCAGATAGCCAAAATATTGGAGCTTCAGATTCAGCATCAGTCCTTCCAATGAATATTCAGGGTTGATTTCCTTTAGGACTGGCTGGTTTGATCTCCTTGCAGTCCAAGGGACTCTCAAGAGTCTCCAACACCACAGTTTAAAAGCATCAATTCTTTGGGGCTCGGCCTTGTTTATGGTCCAACTCACATCTGTACATGATTACTGAAAAAAAAACATGGTTTTGACTATATGGACCTTCACCAGCAAAGTGATGTCTCTGATTTTTAATATGCTGACTAGGTTTGTCATAGTTTTTCTTTCAAGGAGTAAGCATCTTTTAAATTCATTGCTGTAGTCATTGTCTGCAGTGATTTTGGAGCCCAATAAAAGAAAATCTGTCACTGTTTCCACTTTTCCCCCTTCTATTTGCCATGGAGTGATGGCACCAGATGCCATGATCTTAGTTTTCTGAATGTTGAGTTTTAAGGGTCTATATAAAGTATCATTAAGTCAAATGTCTATGGGAAAGCAGTTAATATAAACGACCGAGTTTGGACAGTTGTGGCAAACTGAAAAGATAGCTTCCTTGCCCAAACTAATGCTTCTGAAACTTTAAGGTGCACATGAATCACCTGGGAATCTTGTTAAAATGCTGACTGTGATTTATTAGATTCTGTATTTCTTAGCAACTCCCAGGTGATGTCTATGTTCCGGTCCAGAGACTACACTATGAGCAGCAAAAGTCTGAAACATCTGTCACTTAGTTGCAGCTGATTGTGCCTTGAGAGAATGTGAGAATGAATACATAGTAGTCAGATATAAGTTTTCAAAAAGAGATATTCTTTTTTTTTAAGATATGAAGCCTGAATTTTTAACCATTGGCAATTATTTTGTGACAGTGCCTATGTAAACACACCACTTACATTCTAAGCT
This sequence comes from Bos indicus, assembly GCF_029378745.1. Taxonomy (NCBI): domain Eukaryota; kingdom Metazoa; phylum Chordata; class Mammalia; order Artiodactyla; family Bovidae; genus Bos; species Bos indicus. The sequence goes on along the minus strand of NC_091789.1, from coordinate 119,330,555 downwards.
AGATTCAGCTTGTGAGCACTGACTCTGGGCTGGATGAAGAGTCAGAATTAAAACTGATGATAGGAAACCAGGAAGTTAAAGGATAGAGCAAATAGACTAGAGTCGAGGGTGGAGAAATCCTGGGGACCAAGGGTGAATGTGTGAGAAGCATTTTAGCACTGGTTTACATGCCTACATGGACTACATTTAAAATATGGCATACCCTGTGAAGAGACTTGTGAATTTTAGTAAAATTTTGGTTTTCATTTTGTAGAAAATGAAGTGTTATATGAAGACTATTTTGTTAGGGGCATCTGAATTAGGGAGAAGCCAAAATTAAGGAAGACTTAAAACAGTTGTTTTAAAAAAGGGTGAATGGAGCAATATGAATTGCCAATGGAGGTTTGCAAGAAGAGGTCCTACTAGGCCTACTTTAATGAATTAGATAAGGCTCATTTCTAATTAATAGCATCCATTTGCATGCAAACAATGAGCTAAGGTCTTTAAAAAACAATTTCTTCCCTTAAGTACATTCAGAAATGTCTCCCATCAGCTCATTTATGCCATTAATTTCCTTGGCAAACTAGCATAGATTATATACAGGTAAACTTTTGTTCAAAAATTCAGCAGTAAAGACACTGAAATGAGTAAGAACTTACTCCTTTTACATGAATCTAACACAGTAAGGGATTTTTAATATGCTTAGCCTTTCTTTGGATTTTGATGTATTCTGTTGATAGAGATGTCTGCATCCTTGCAAAAGTAACATGAAAACAATTTTTCACCTGGTACTGCTTGCCATAAAGGCACCAGAATTCCTTTGAGAAGGCGTTACTGCCCAGGTCTTGGTTTCTATGTAACATTCTCCAGCCTATCAGAGACCCTTGGAGAATTGTTGATACCATACCCTGGGCAGGGAAAATACAAGGTGAGCCTGGGACATTTAAGGAGAAAGCTTGAATGAACTCCCACTGGTTAAATTTGGTCAAGGTGAGCATCAACAGGAATGATAACTAATTCATTATAGCATATTGAATAAATAAGAATCCATAAATCCATATTGTGAACAAAAAGAGAAAAAAAGGAAATGTTTTATTTTTTAATAGAAGAAACCAGTTTGCAGAATCAAGTCAGAATTAGGAAAATAATAATTTTGTATCCCCATTGTAACAACTGGATTTGGGAATCCATGGATTACATCAATGGGTAGGAAAGCCATTAGATGATTTAGTAATTTCAAATAAAAATATATTACTTTCTAGTTCAATATCTAATGGTTGCCACCTTAACCAAGTGATCGAACTTAGCAGCAGACGGAGTGGGAAATACTTCATATTACACATGTCCTGATGTGCTACAAATTACATAGCATCCTATATGAAGTACTCTTGACAAAAACATTTGACTTGTATCTTTTTAAGTTTCACCTAAACTCAACTTCCAGTTTATAAGAAATATAGAAAACAGAAGGTAAATTCAATTCAAATTGGAAAATAAGTGGCAAAACTCTGTTTGCAGATGACACATTGCTATACAAAGAAAATCCTATAGAAGTACTAGAAAACTTCTAGAGCTCATCAATGAATTTGGTAGTTGCTGAATACAAATTAATATACAGAAATCTATTGCATTTCTATAAACTAACAATAAAATGTTAGAAAGGAAATTAAGGAAACAATCCAATTTACCATTGTATAGAAAGAATAAAATATCTAGGAATACCTATATAAGGAGGCAAAAGACCTGTACTCTAAAAACTAAAAGACTCTGACAAAAGAAACTGACAATGAAAATAGATGGCAATATAGACTGTGTGTTCTTAGACAGGAAGAATCAATACTGTTAAAATAACCATTCTACTCAAAACAATATACAGATTCAATGCAATCCCTATCAAATTATCAGTGGAATTTTTCATAAAACTGGAACAACAATTTTTAATATTTGTATGGAGACACAACCCACTCCAGTGTTCTTGCCTGGAGAATCCCAGGGACGGGGGAGCCTGGTGGGCTTCCGTCTATGGGGTTGCACAGAGTCGGACATGACTGAAGTGACTTAGCAGCAGCATGGAGACACAAGAGACCTTGAATAACTAAAGCAATCTTGAGGGGGGAAAAAAGGGAGCTGGAGGAATCAGGCTCCCTGACTTCAGACTATACTAGAAACCTACAGTTATCAAAACAGTATGGTATTGACACAAAAACAGACATGTAGACTAATGGAACATGATAGAAAGCCCAGAAATTAATCCACACACATATGGTCAATTAAGCTATTATAAAATGAGGCAAAGACATTCTCTTCAACAAGTGGTGCTGGGAAAACTGGACAGCTACATATTAAAAAATAAAGCAATTAGAATATTCTTTTACACCATATACAAAAATAAACTCAAAATGGATTAAAAACCTAAATATAAGACTGGATACTATAAAACTTCTAGAGAAAAACATGAGCAGAAAACTCTTTGACGTAAATCCCAGCAATATCTTTTTGGACCAACCTCCTAGAAGAACAAAAATGAAAACAAAAATAAACAAATGGGACCTAATTAAACTTAAAAGTTTTTGCATAGCAAAGGCAATCATAACACAAAAAGACAACCCATAGAATGGGAGAATACATTTGCAAACAATGTGACTGATCAATCTCCAAAATATACAAATAATTTGTGCAGCTCAATTAAAAAAAAAAAAAGATAACAACAATGACAACAATAAAAAAATAGGCAGCAGACCTAAATAGACATTTCTCCAAAGAAGACATACAGATGGCCAAGAGGCACACAAAAAGATACACAGCATCACTAATTATTAGAGAAATGCAAATCAGAACTACAATGAGGTATGAAAGTGAAAGGTAAAAGTGAAGTCCCTCAGTCGTGTTTGACTCTTTGTGACCCCAGGACTGTAGCCTACCAGGCTCCTCTGTCCATGGGATTTTCCAGGCAATAGTACTCAAGTGGATTGCCATTTCCTTCTCCAGGGGATCTTCCCAACCCAGGGATCGAACCCAGGTCTCCTGCATCGTAGGCAGATGCTTTACCGTCTGAGCCACCAGGGAAGTCCACAATGAGGTATGGAGGGTCCTTAAAAAACCTAAACATAGATTTGCCATATGATCCTGCAATCCCACTCTGGGGCATATATCTGGAGAAAACTCTAATTCAAAAAGATGCATGGACAGGACACTAAATAATAATTTAGTGTTATTTTAAATTTTCTCAAGCATGGTAAACAAGCATGGTTATATGTGGCAAGTCGTTATTCCAAGGAGATGCATGCTGAAATATTCAGTGGTTAAGTATAGGAGTGTTTATAATTTATATGCAAATGTAAAGACAACAAAAATTTGTGTCTGTGATTCTTTTGATTCTTTTTCCCTCTCATCAAAGAGTTTATAAAGAAATAATAGCTGAGAACTTCTCAAACCTCAAGAAGGAACTGGATAAAAAAAAAAAAAAAAGAAAAAAAAAAAATTTGTGTCTGCATATTATTTCCTGTATTACAGGAAGGCAGATATGGGGGAGATAGAGACAAACAGAGAGAAAGAACATATATGGTGAAATGTTAATTGCTGAATCTAGAAATATAGGAGGAAGAGAGGAGGGTATATGGGCATTCATTTTGCTACTTTACTTCAACTTTTCTACACGCTTAAAATTTTTCACTATAAATGATATTCAAAAAGAAAAATTTCAAGCCCCATTTTTAATTAAGTAACATTTAAATTAAAATTGTTATTCCTCAATATATGTTAGTACAATAATTGTCCTGTCTGTGAAATGGAGGAAGTAATATCATACTTGTCAAAAGAAAAAAGGACAGATCATTTTTTATTGCTATGGGCAATGATTCAGAGATTCCTTAATTTAGGGATTCTGCCTCCCACTACATTGCTTCCCTCTTTCATTCAATTTTTTTATCAATTAACATTATTCTAAGTAAAATACAATTTTTTGTGGTGTCAGCAATCCATTGCTTGAAGGCCTGCCTACCCACATTCCCTTGACTGGTATATCTCCTGGAATATTCCATGATAAAGGAATGTTTGAGGACAGCGACTATACCATCAAAAGGAGTAAAACTATATTATATGATAATGAGGTCTGGGCAGATAAATGAACAACTGATTAGAAATAGTGGGGTCTTTTTTTTTTTTTTTCCAGTGCTATGAACTCTTTTGGCAATCTGGTGAAATCTGGGACTTCCAGAATAATGTTTTTAAATTCATAATATAAAATACACAGGACTCCCAAGGAAGTCAATTATATTGAAGTACAGTTTTAAGACTATTAGAAACACATTTGTGACACAGTAATGCCTGTTTGCTTATTATTAACACATTAATAAGATACTGTGGTAGATTTAATACCTACTACGGTTTTGAAGTAGTGATAAGCATGAACCATATTTTGAGATACATGTGACAATTCTAATGAGATATGGAAACATCTGTGATTTCAGATACTGCTAGCATTGCTCTGATTTATTGTCTATATTCAAATACAAGGGGATATTCAACTTCAGTTAAGAAGTTAGTGAAAACAAAGAGGTATTTCCTCCCATTCAAGTTCATGGCACCCCTTGACTTCTATCAGTGAACCAAGGCTTAAGAGTCTTCATACACAGGATTGCTTTATTTTAACCTATGACTTCCCTTTATGGTCAATAGGTTTTTGTTTATATCTTCTCCATTTACAAAGACCATTTTGATGGCTAAGTCATCATTAAACTCATTATTATCAGCCTTAAAACTATAGATGTTATTCAGTTCCTCTACTACATAATCGAGGCAACAGTGAATTTTCTATATTAAATTGAACAGCTAATTGGCTATATTTTATACTTCATTTACTTCCACCACAGACTAACTTTAATGGATGTCTGCTGCTATTTGAAATTTCTGAGAATTTTCTTCTCATATTTCTGATATCTTACATTTTCAAAGAGAAATGTCTAAAGTTATGTAGCTATAAAGCTTCACATAGTTTTTGTAGACTTTAATCACTTAAATTATACACTTTCTTTCATGGGTGTACACGGGCTAAGAAACATTAGACATTTCAATAGCTGTATTTAAATCCCGCCTGTAAACTAAGAATACTGTTGTCAACTGGAACAGTCATCTTATTTTTCACCTGTGCAATAATCTATTTCTTTGTAACTTCTGCTTGGGTTACACTGAAAGCACACCACTGATTAATAATAGTTTCATGATTACAAGTCCTCCCATGATTGTTATGTTAACATGTTCTTTATAAAATATTATTTTATTTAGTTTTACTTTATTTGTACTAGGTGCTTAGCAATAGCTGTAAGTGTATTTGTAGAAATGGCACTTACATTTTATTACTCTTTTATATTTCATAAAATTTAAATGATACAAAAATCCTGAGTTTGCCACAAAACTGATCTCAGTGGAAATTTAAATATGCTAACATCTATTTTTAAAATGTAGCATGAAGTAGACAACTTTAAAAGCTGAGTTTAGAGGAAAAATAAAACCTCAAGGAAGCTGATCTTAACTTTTCAAGGAACAAAAGTACAATGTTTAATGTAGGTCAGAACGTTTAAATGGGAGATTTTTTTCCTACCCAATTACAGCCAAATCCCTACTAGTTGTAATTAACCTACAATGTGTGTAATATTTCACAACACAGTCAGTGTACATCAATTTCTTATAAGCTTAGAAGGACCTTAAATTTTAGACTTATTTAGTGAAACAGGTATATTATCCTATCAACATTTTAAGTTCTAATTTGCATTTAGAAGTCAATGACCAATAATAAAAATTTGAAAACTCAGGTAAGAAGTTACAGAAAATATTTTTAAAAGGCTTTACTCAAATATTATATGAGTAAGATACTTCAAACTGAGAAACAACATTTTATATACAATAATGAAAAAATAATCCTCCAGTCAATTTAATCCATTTTATGAAGATATATTTTTATAGCATGTTATTCAATTTTCCTTAATTTTCCCATTTCTTATTGTCTTATTTTAGACTAGATTGGGTCTAGTGCAGAAATGATGTTATACAGGTTTAAACCTGCCAATAGTATAAATATATCAGCTGTTTAAATAATGGAATATTTGTGTATTTAATAGAAAGATTTCAATTTGGGGAAAAAAAAAAAGTGTATGACTTTCCCAAGGAAGAAATATAACTACAAAGCATGGGTCTTTATTTTATGTCTATGTCTATGTATATATTCCCTAGAAAAGGAAATGGCAACTCACTCTAGTATTCTTGCCTGGATAATCCCATGGACAGAAGAGCCTAGTGGGTTACAATCTATGGGGTGGCAAAGAGTTTGACATAACTGAGCAAGCAATACTCACTCACTCATATGTATAGGTACTCCAGTATTTTCTAAACTAAAATTTAAAATGAAAATGTTTTTAGATGATGCTATTATTTAACTTTAGTAAGATTTGTCTGTGTATGTGTGTGTGTGTGCATGCACGTGTGTGTGTAGGTCAACTAATATGTTCATTTTCTACAGCAGTATGAATTGTATCCACTTTCTGAATAATGCAAAAGGAGCAAAGGTGGCCAGAAGAGGTGGGCAAAGACAATGGACACAATTCCAAAACCTTTCTAATACATCCTCACCAAAGATGCTCATCAGTGAGTTATTCTAGATTTCTGAATATTAAAATCCACCTATTATGTAGATGATAGGTAGGAAGAAAGAGCTTGGCAATAGAACTGAGTTTTCACTGTTCATGACAATAGTCTCATTTGGTAAATAAAGGGCAAGTCCTCCTTTATGAAATAGGAAACATTAGCAACAACTGGTAGCATAATACAAAACCCTGTTTATAAAAATATGTATGTTTTCCAGCTGCAGCAGCACACACTTGGCTTTTTGTGCTTTCAATACATTTCAAAGGAAAGTTAAATGATGATTGAATTCAACAATAACATCTCTAAGGTTTTGTTTTCCCCTGTAGATTTGAACATTTCAGCCCAAGTCCTTCTTCAAGAATGTGCTAAGAAATGTAGTGGAGCTAAAAGGTAAATATGACTATCATGCTTTTCAGCATCGTAAGTCATATTTGTAGCTGTTAAACAATCTAGCCAAATAGCAACTTTTCCTACAAAATAGTCATTTATAACATCCTTTTCTCATCTTCCTTAAAAAAAAAATAACTGAGATGCAGCTTGTGAAAATTGGAATATACTGAAGACATTCATATTTAAACAATCATGTGTGATTTTTAACACAAACTTCAAAGCTTAAAATAGTCAAAAAGCACTGCCTATTTAACTAGCAACAGTTACATATTATATTATTCAAGGAAAAGAAAGAGCAAGTTCATTATTGCTATTAAGTGTTGATGGAATCCTTAATGTTAGTGCTTTTCACCCTGGTTCGAATCTTTCACAAAATCTTTTATTTTTCTTTTAAGGGCAGCTTAAACAGCTCCGCTAAAATTTTAGCATTCCTATTTTAATCTGTCACCCTACCTCTTTTTTCTCTCGGCCAGCTGTTTGCAGACCTCCTGCCACCGCAGATTCAGGCTTCCCAATTTTTCTTGTAGAATACTGGCATCTATTTTTGAGGACTGCTGAATTATTTCTTCCCCAGTTGCATTCAATACTCTGACAACAGTTTGCCGCTGCCCGATGCCATCCTGGAGTTCCTGTGAGATACCAAAAAGGCAAAGACAAAGATGAAGCCCCGTGTCCTTTTATTTGAGAAAAGATTAAACAATGTGCTACCCCATGCAGTTCTACTGGGGGAGAAAGAAATAAAAAAGCTCCATGTGAAAGTTTCTCTATGAAACTGACATGCCCATATCCAAAGGAGACAAGACAGAAAGACACCTTTTATGTGTCAGGAAAAAAGCGCCCTCTCAGTTCAGCTCCAGGTTTTATATTTGTAAAGCTTGTCAGCTGGAGGATGTTATAATGTCCTACAAATCAATTAGTTGGAAACCTTCTCAAGAGCAAATTCGATTTCTTGTCCCCACAAGGATGTTCCATGTTTAATAGTCTATGAAGTGTTGTAAAATTTAAACATGAAGGAACTATTTAGATTTCTTCGAGACTGTCTATGTGAGAGGTGAAAAAGAACAAGCACAGTTTAGCCAGAGTATTTTTTTAAAAACCTCTAGAGATATTTAAACAAACAATCATGACTATATAAGAAGGAAATTTATTTCAGAATGTTTCCATCCATGTATTTTGCATTATAAAACCTCATAAAAATTAGAATTAATTGCTTTCAGGGACAGCCTATCAAGAAATCCCTAAGGTACAGAGATAAATTTAAAAATAATCTATAGCCACTGGAACATTTTTATAAGTCATTGATGGTGTCAAGCTTAAGCATCTTCTACTTTTTATCCTGAATGAAATTTAAAGAGTTTCAGAAAAATTGCTTTATTAAAAAAGACTATTACAACAAAAATATGTATTAAAAATGCCTTTTGCTATGAAATAAAAATAGCACTCTAGCATTTTTTAAAAAATAAGGTAATATAGAATTTGTAAGGCAATTACAATAACCCATAACTAAATCTGATGTTTACAAAATGAAATAATATGAGAACTTGAGATATCTGCCATATTTCAGTCTAAAGGACTCACAAATCTTTATGTAAAGATGAGACAGTCAGTGTTCAGAACACTTTCCTGAACATATGATTCTAGTTAACTTAATATTCTTATATTCTCCTGCCCCAAACCAAGTACATACAAACTCCAACACATGCCTGCCAAATGAATGAATCAATGCCTGTTTTCTAAGACTGGGTCAAATCTCCTTTAGATTCTCATTACGGATAAACTTGTTGGATTTTTGTTTTCTACTGCTTTCATGTATTATTATTTTAAATACTAGAATTTTGGATAGTATGTCTTCAGCAGTTAAAAGACTCATTAAATCCACAAAAATGGGAACAGGCAATTATTCTAGGAACATATTACCTCACAATGATTATAAAACTATGCACAGTCACTGAACTATTCATAAGCTTTCCTGATCATACTCTCTTAAGTGAGCATGAGATGTGCTCTAACGAACACATGATACTTCCTTGCAACTAGTTGATTTTGCTCCATTATTTATATTCCACTCTGAACATCTGTTCAGATCAGTGTTGCATATGACAGTCACTGCTTAGTAACAGGTAGCCCCATTCATAACAAATTGTGTCTATATTCAGATTATACCATAAATTCCTTGAAGTCAGAGATGGTGTCCTATTCGGTCTTATTCCTGACACTTACTACCACATCTGGTTCATGAGAGATTTCAGTAAGTATCTGTTGAATGAATGCATGAATCTATGAATGCAGAAAGTGGATGAAGAGGAGTGCTCATAATTATCATGGTATCATTAGTATTAATACTTATCATTGGATCTCCTAGAGATTCCAAGACGTGCATACAAGTTTCTAGGTTTTAGGCAGTAAAAAATATAGCTGAGAAGATTAGACATAAGTGTGAAGGATAATTTGCTATATTATATTCAGTAAGACAGTAAGCAAGGCGATCAGACAGATTAGATAAGTAATTATAAATGACAGATTAGAAGAGAAATGACTTCAGTGGAAGGATGAAAAGGAGAGACCATGGTGGGTAATTTGGAACTGAAAGAATGGGTAGGCCTTAGGGACATGTTTGGTCAGAGCCACAAGAGGATAGCAGAAGGCTAGCCTATGGTGTGGAATTTCTGTGATCTGATCTCAAGTACACACTTGGGCTCTATGTCACTGTATGAGAGTGGAAGTCTATGGAGAGGTGTAGCCCTGGATTAATAGTGGGCTTGGGCAGAGAGGACTCTGCTTTTTATTAAAGACTTTGCAATTCAGTGGAGAGCAACAGAAAATGACTGAAGGACAGGGGTGTGGGAGCTAGAGCTGTGTTCGGAGGTGATTCTGGGGCAAAGTTTAGGCTAATGTTAAAGCAGGGACGCTGGTAAAACAGCCAGGGCAGGAGTCTGCAAGGTGGGTATTGGGGCTAAACCTAGAGTTTAGACAATGCAGTAGAACAGAAAGGCGAGAAGTAACATGAACTGTTAAGGCACAATTAAGAAGGTTAGGGAACTAGCTGGATCCAGCAATCATGAATGACTACTGAAATGGGGAAATCTTTGCCTAGAACACCAGAGTCAGGGAGGCAGTTACAGGAGAAAGATGATGACTCTAATTTGTACCTCCAATTGTGTCCAATACCCACAGCTGTTAGAGATACTTTTTAAAAATTCAAACTAGTACAGCCACTATGGAGAACAGTGTGGAAATTCCTTAAAAAACTGGAAACAGAATTGCCATATGACCCAGCAATCCTACTGCTGGGCATACACACCAAGGAAACCAGAAGTAAAAGAGACACATGTATCCCAATATTCATTGCAGCACTGTTTACATAGGACATGGAAGCAACCTACATGTCCATCAGCAGATGAATGGATAAGAAAGCTGTGGTACATATACACAATGAAATATTACACAGCTATTAAAAAGAATGCATTTGAATCAGTTCTAATGAGGTGGATGAAACTGGAGCCTATTATACAGAGTGAAGTAAGTCAGAAAGAAAAACATCAATACAGTATATTAATGTATGCATATGGAATTTAGGAAGATGGTAATGATGACCCTATATGTGAGACAGCAAAAGAGACACAGATGTAAAGAACAGACTTTTGGACTCTGTGGGAGAAGGCAAGGGTGGGATGATTGAGAGAATAGCATTGAAACATGTATAATGTGAAATAGATTGCCAGTCCAGGTTCGATGCATGAGACAGGGTTCTCAGGGCTGGTGCACTGGGATGACCCTGAGGGATGGGATGGGGAGGGAGGTGGGAGGGGGGTTCAGGATGGGGAACACATGTACACCCATGGCTGATTCATGTCAATGTATGGCAAAAATCACTACAATATTGTAATGTAATTAGCCTCCAATTAAAATAAATAAATTAATTTTAAATAATGCATGGAACACCTGTAAGATGTGTGCTATAGCAATGCATCTCAAACTTCAATGTGCACATCTCCTAGAGATCTTGCTAAACTGTTGATTCTAATCCAGTAGGTCTAAGGAGGGCCCCAAATTTTCAGCTTCTAACAAGCGTCTATCACTAGTGTGGGAACAACACATTGAGTAATAAGATGATAGAGTAAATGCCTTCTGAACCTTTGTTAACGAATCAAAGAATTCTTACTGCTGGTTTATAATGCTATAAATTAATGAAACGTCACAATTTTTATCTCAGGCATCTTGCTTTGTATTTTTGATCTCAGTTCTTCCACTTCATGGCTGATGGCTACAGTGACTTTTACAATCCAATTGTAGAATCAACATGGGTTTTATTATTTTCATTTCCCAGATAGGTGATAGAACTGAGTAGCTAAGAATGAAGCAATAACTTAAAATTGTTAGATCTAAATCTCATTTTATGTAGAGTCCCAAATCAGGGCTTTCAGAATTTTTTTTTTTTTTTATTTTGTGAAAGAGAGCTCATTAAATAGTCTATTGCATTTGTGTGAAGAGATTTTGTAATCAGGAGAAGTATTTACAGTGTATGATCAATCTGAGGAGAATTTTCAATAATAAAGCCTAAGAAGGCAAAATAATGGACCCAAACAGGAAGTTAAAACTTGTACATGTTGTTTCACAGTTAGCTGCTCCGCCTGAAGACGTGACTTGATTTACACAATTAAATGGAAAACCTCAATCAACTTTATTCACTTAGGGCAAAACAAATTAATTTTCATTCTATAACTTCTAATTTTTTTAAGTGCTAAATTATTCACTACCGCTGAAATTTCTAAGCTCTGATACCACATTCATGTTCTGTTGTCCTAGGCATCCTTACCTATTTCTCTAGCAATTAACATCTAGTCTGAGTTTGGGATAGAAAAAAATCGTAATTAAATTGATTGGATTACTCATCATCCCTTAGAAAGCTTATTGTGTTTTGATTCTAATATTAAAGCATCATTCTTAATAATGACTCCTTATCAGACTTCCCTAGGGAGGTTTTTCAAAATATAAAAGCCCAGAATTTCACAGTAAACCAGCTGCAGCAGAATCTCTGGGTATAAGAGGACAAAGGTGTACAAAGCAGATACATTATTAGAGAAAGGTTAGGCAATAAATATGTGGAGCAGGCAGTGGCACAGGAGGGGCATGTTTTAGAGTTACAGCATTATTATTTACTTCTTGTATGCCTTTTGAATAGAGAAAATTTCCTAAATTATAGAAAGTGATACATATATCTCAGTCCTCCAAGTCTGGTCAAATTGAGGGAAGAGAAGAATCACAGGCAAGGAAGAACAGCTACGTTTTTATAGAAGGAAAAGATGAGACAAAGAAACTAGTACATCTTATATGAAAAGACTGCATAAATTTAAAAAAGCATATGTGCAAAACCTTCCAAAACTGCATGAAAACAAAATCAACAGAAAATAAAATGTGACAGATGAAGAAAAAGAAGAAGCTAAGAAGCAGTTACAGGGAATTGTACAATGACAAATTGGATAAGCTACGTAGGAGATACAGAACTGGCAAAATATCACAAACTAGGCAGAACAGGAAAACAGAAGAGACAAAAAGTGACTGGGAAAAAAGGTAAAGATTGAGGGAAACAGGAGAGAAAAACAAACCTTTGCTGAATAAGTGGACATATCAAAAATCTAATCTTGTGATTTACTGGTGGTTCTGCTAAGGTTTTATTTTGAGACAGATTAATTGTTGCCTCAGTTTGCTCACTGGTCAAGAGAAAACATGCAATGATATGGATACTTTAGAGACTTGTGAAACTGCCAGATGGAAATTTATGGTGCAATTTCATCCTCTTTTACCTTCTGCTTTACTCTGTCTTAAGCTCATTGCTACTGTTCCTCTTTGTCAGTCCCTAGAATTCAACTCAGAGTCTGAAAAATTATTTCTGGTCCTTTACTCAGAGATAAACTGGACACGTTTGCCTCTCATGTTAATTCTTACACTATGTAGTCACAACTGTCTTCAGAGGTTTTAACATGCTCAGAAAGTATCTTTTGACATTATTATTTGATGATAAATAATTTTTGTAAGGAAGCAATACAAAGACTAAAGCAAAATAGCAGGCTTACCAACAGGACACAATCAATCTAGCCTACTCATGGGCTAGATGATTCTATTCTCATGGAAGACCTGATGATCCTGTAAGAGCATCTCATGAGGAGAGTGACAAGAATTGAAAGATGGCAAAAATGGGAGAAATCCAAGAGTGAGGCAAGAGTGAGGGAGAAAGAAGTACACAAAAAAGGATTGAGAAAAAGTAAAAAAGGATTGAAAAAAAGTGAAAAATGGTAATTTTTCAGTAAAAAAGATGCAGGAGGCAAGAATCAAGGTCTGGAGCCCAGAATGAGGAGATCAAGAATGATGCCTACATATTTACTGCAATATAAAGTCCAAATACCAGCCTACCAGGCAAAGTGTAACGTGCCTGTACAGCCTCTTCTCTCCTCTGCCTCTGCAGCATTCTCTATAGCTGCTCCTCACTTCCAACCTTAACCCCAACTCCCAGTAAAAACTGAAAGGCTTCCTACTTCCTTGACTGTCCTAAGTTTTGCAGATCAAACTCATAACCTGTCTGTAATGCTCAGCTTAAACGTTCCCTCTTCTTTGGGGCCCTTAAGAGCCCAGAGAGAACTCAGGGCCTCCCCTCTGCATAGGTAGTCATAAAATATTTCCAGTTAGTGTCATTCATTGGTAGCACTCATGTCTGTATTAGACTTTACAGCCGAGGATTAAGTTGTACTGAAGGAGTTTTTTCTTCTTTGAACCATAAAATGTCTTCACATTTGAAGTGTACCTCAGATTCTACTTTTAGTTAAAGACCTACAGACCTTTTATTTGTGACTTGCCAACTAAATCAGAGAGGAGCAGCCTTTGCAGACGATCAATCAAAAGTAAAATGCACCTTGTTAGCCTGGTATTTCCCCTAGTCTCATCTGTTTTGCATTTCAGTAAACATTTATTGGGGCTTCCCTGGTGGCTCAGTGGTAAAGAACCCACCTGCCAATGCAGGAGACACGGGTTCAGTTCCTGTGTGGGAGAAGGAAACAGCAACCCAGTATTCTTGCCTGGGAAATCCTCTAGACAGAGAAGCCTGGCGGGCTACAGTCCCTGGGTGGCAAAAGAGTCGAATGGGACTTAGTGGCTAAACAACAACAACAAAACATTTATCTCAGTGGTCCCCAAACTTTTGGGCACCAGGGACTGGGGTGAGGTGGGGGATGGTTCAGGCGGTGAGGAAAAGCTGTAAATACAGATGAAACTTCATTGGCTCCCTAGCCACTCCCTCCTGCTATGCAGTGCAGTTCCTAATAGGCCTGACTGGTAGGGTTCCATGGCATGGGGGTTGGGGAGTCCTGATTTATTGTGTGCCACTAATAATAACACTAAAACTACAAGTATGTTTTTGTTAGTTTGTTATAGGAAATGGAGGCAGGAGGGGGTCTGATTAGATTTCATCTAGTACTCTTTCCTGTGTGGTGTAATAGTAGACGCGTTTGTTGGTGCAATTCCCCATCTGCTCCTGATAATGGTTGCTATAAAAGAATAATGAGAATTTCTCCTGAAACTAGAATTAGACTGTGCCTTTTCCAAAGCAAACACCCTGCCAATGAATTAAAGGAAAATTATGTACAGTAGTGATTTATTTTAATGGGACATTTACCTAATATCAAATTACAATAAAATTTCCTTTGGAGGTATTTATCTCATCCACATCAGATACATACATTCATTATTATCACTGCTATTAATATGGATACCAAATGAATTCATCATAAATTACTTTAAGTACCACATGCTTTATGAGATTATCTCAGGCTGTTTATTCTTCCTTTTTATTTCTTTCCTAAGACATAATGCCCTGGGGGGCAGGGAGATGGAACCCCCAGACATGTATTTCTCAATTTCAAGCAGATTCCAAAGGAATAAACTGTATGTATGTTAAGTCTCTGCCTTTGGGTATCTGAAACTGAAGCCTGCAAGTAAAATCTGTCCTCAGACATGTTTTAGTATTAGGACTTTTATAATTTGAATGCCTTTAGGTGGAGTATACATGCATTCTACTGCCCTCTGAAGACATTTGAATTAGTGGCCCTTGCTTTTTAAAGAAAATTGTTACTATAATGCACACAAGTTTGCAAAGTTAATAGGTTTTACTTTGTTATGATCAATGCTAGGCCTCTCTAGGTTCACAGATTTATTCAATCCTTCTTGGCTTCTAAATCATTCATTAGAAGTTCAGAGAACTACCTGGGAACATTTAAGAGCTGTTTTTCTCTCTGTTTACTTAGATTTGTAAAGAAAACAAATTGACCTTTCTCTGATCAAAAGGAGGCTCTTGTCTCCGACCATGCTTGCTCTCATTAAGTGGTCCTGGTAACAGAACATATGACTCCAGGCATAAAATTCTTTCCACGTGATTACTAGGATAGTTTAAAAAACATATGGGCTATTTCATCATAGAATATATTACACACAACCAAAAAACTGGCTCTTAAGATAGAATATTTGAAAGGAGACACAGATCATTTTTATATTCCTTATTCTTCTTTCCAGAGGTCTTATCAATTTGGAGCTACACAAATATTTATTCAAACACCATTTGGTGGGTAGAAAAGATGCAGTAAGAATATAGAAAAAGCAACAACATTGTTTTTTAAAGGCAAAATAATGTGTAAATGGAATTGATTCAGGGCTGGAAACGTCTGATTCTCATTTAATCTCATTGTCTAACTGCATTGGCTCTGAAGTTGAAGTTCTTATTAGTACTTGCCATGTTTATCAAATATTTTCATTGAGTTATTCATTGACTAAACAACTATTCATTCAGCAACTCCTACTGGCCAGGAATTTTGCTAAGTGTTATTCTTCATTGGCTACAGTAGAACAGACTGATTGGAAAATTTCTAGAATAGAAATAGAAGCCTACCTAGTAGGTGTTATCACTGTAGTTAAGGTGAAGAAAAATAGTTGCATGGATCAGAGAGTCAGTGGTACAAACAGAGAAAAGTTAATGAAACCAAATGAGATTTGGAAGCTCAATAGATAGGATCTAGCCATTCAGTGGAGAAGTGAATGAAGGAAAATATGTCAACTGGGCAGTTGGAGATACTGGACTGAGCCCCCGAAGAAAAATTAGGATTGAAAATATAACTGAGATTATAATTGGCAGAGCTAAGTCTAAATTTTGTGATGTGGACTTGGCACTGAATGTAGTTGGATTTTTCATTTTCATTGAACACATTATGGGTAACCTCAAAGGTAGCATTCATGACCCAAATATATTTTGGGACTCTCTGAATATTTGCTTGACAATTGCTTACATAGGAAACTGAGAGGAGTAATGTCATGACTAGCCCTTGCTCTGTTTCTACACTGCAACATTTTCTTTTCATCTGCTGCAAAACAGATCAATCTCATGATGTGTATAAGGTAGAAAGTTGAGAGGCAGCACAATTGTCCATTTCAAAAAAAATAAAATACAGAAAGTATCACTCTGATTAAACTGGTTGTATCTACATACCCTATCTTTTACCCACCCATTGCTAAAAATCACTGGACAAAGATGATTTAAAATATATTCATGTGGCTTTCTAAGAGATCAGGAATTAAACTTGTTCCTTAAACTCCTTTTCTGTACTCAAAGGAATACTATGTGCTTTAAACTGTGGCATAATCTCTAAATGACTGCTTGCTGCTGCTGCTGCTGCTAAGTCGTGTCCGACTCTGTGCGACCCCATAGACGGCAGCCCACGAGGCTTCCCCGTCCCTGAGATTCTCCAGGCAAGAACACTGGAGTGGGTTGCCATTGCCTTCTCCAATGCAGGAAAGTGAAAAGTGAAAAGTGAAAGCAAAGTCGCTGAGTCTTGTCCGACTCTTAGCGACCCCATGGACTGCAGCCCACCAGGCTCCTCCATCCATGGGATTTTCCAGGCAAGAGTACTGGAGTGGGGTGCCATTGCCTTCTCCGAAATGACTGCTTAGTGTATGTAATTGTTCAATGCAGGTAAGTGTTCTCTCCGGTTTGATTCACTCCAACAAATAGGTAACTTTTGGGTTGGCCAAAAACTTCCTTTGGGTTACAAAAACACTGGAATAAAATTTTGGCCAACCCAACATTTTGTATCTGATGCCTTTACAATGATGCTACTGCTGCTAAGTCACTTCAGTCGGGTCCGACTCTGTGCGACCCCACAGACGGCAGCCCACCAGGCTCCCCCATCCCTGGGATTCTCCAGGCAAGAACACTGGAGTGGGTTGCCATTTCCTTCTCCAATGCATGAAAGTGAAAAGTGAAAGTGAAGTTGCTCAGTCATGTCCGACTCTTCGAGACCCCATGGACTACAGCCTACTAGGCTCCTCCATCCATGGCATTTTCCAGGCAAGAGTACTGGAGTGGGGTGCCATTGCCTTCTCCATTTACAATGATAAATAAGTTCATATTTTCCTATCAATATTCAATTTCATGGGGGAGAGAATAACAAGCAAATAACTATACACAATGCTGTATTATGACTACTGAGATACTATGCAAACAAAATCACATCACTTGTGTGACTGTGTTATGACCATGGGTGTGTACCTATGTGTATCTAGGTTTGGGGAGATGATCAGGAAAAGAAACACAGAGGCTGTGGTAGTTAAGATTATCAAAGCCTGAGGTATTGGTACCCCTTATCTTAATAACTGTTCAAGAAGTATTCACTTATTAATTGAGCATAAAACTAGGCAAGATATGACAGTACTCTTGAATGGTTTCCCATTGAAGAAGGGTTAAAATAAAATATTGAAATACATATAGCACCCTAGTATGGAAGACAGACAGTAAATAATTGTGTTTCACCAGAATCTCATTTCTTTCTACAAATAACAAGTTATCAAAGTAAGGTTTAGTTTCTCAGGCTCTTGAGAACGGAAAGGCCCAGAAATAAGATAAAGAGGGATTAAAAACAGATCTCTGAGTCTAACATCAATTAATTGATTTTAAACATCTAGCTTAGATAACAGAACCCCAAGACATCCACTAACAATCCACCTCTAAGCACACGTTGGGCCTCACTAAGTCTTATATGTCCCTCTTGCCAAGTTATACAGGCATTAAACAAAAGCTACCCCCCTTTTTTTTAAGCCTTGATTTCTGAGGTTAGCTTTCTTATTTTCCAACTCATTATCTGTTGTATGGTAATGCTCTTCTCCTTCATGGAATTAGATGAGATGACAAAAAACAAATCTGTAGCTCTTGTTGACTGAGCACATACATACTCTGGAAATCAGACAAATGAGGCACAGAATGGATTCTATTATATTTGTACAGTGTCAACAATTTGTACCTTATTAAACTGTATACAAACCAGAAGAACCTAAGAAAAAAACAAGCAGATGACTTAAGCAAGTCTTCTGTGAAAACTTCTGGAATTACTCACATGAATCTCTAAAAGATCAGAGATAGTTGCAGAAAAAAAAAGGTGGAAACCAACTATAGTGGTTTCAACTTCCTTATAAATCTAACTTGTGAAATGGAAAATATTCAATTATCAAATGTTAATGTTTTCTAAATTTGTTATGTCTCAGGAAACCTCCTTGTTAACCACTCCTTAGCATTTCCATTTGACTTAAACCTCAAAGAAAACGTGTTGAAGCCAACATTAACATCATTTTGAAACTGATTTCTCTTGTTTTTACCAGGCTGCCAATTCATCTTTGTTTTATTCCTTTCTTTCTTTTCCCCCATTCAAGTCCTATTGATTCTGTTATACCTTCTGCCCAGTTATCACTGCTACTTCCCCCTCCTCTGCTGGTTGTTCACCACGCTTCACTATGTTAGTCATGCTTCCTCCTGTTTTGCTTCACCACTTCTCACACCAAAACATCATACTTACCCTTTCCAGATTAATTCTCCTGAAGGGCAGTTCTGGTGGTTGGTTTCCTGCTCAGACATATATACTGAATTCTCAGGATCTGCTTAATGAAGCCCAAATAATTTAGGTAATAATCAGAACCTCATACCATTCTGGGATGAGAAAACTTTCTAGGCTTCTCAACTGACTCTTCAATTCTTCATCCATGGACAACTCACAGTGATTCCTTGGCAATTCCCTAGACCTTTGCCATTCCCCTCTCTCCATCACAAATACCCTCATGTCTACTTATGCAATTCTTTCACTCCATTCCATTAGACTATGAGCTTCGGGAGAGAGAATCATCACTGTTTTTCTTAGTGCCTAGCAAAGTGCCTGCTACACAGTGCTCAAATCACATCTGTTACATGCATAAATGAAAACACACTCCAAATATTATCACATTTATAAATAAAATTTCAACTAGAAGCCATCTAGCCTGCAAAATCCTACTGCCTATCAACTGTAGGATGTTTTTCATAGTCTATATAAAATTAAATATCCTGATTTTTGTTGCAAGTTTATGAGCTTCTTTTAGTGCAAGGACATTGTTTTCTTAATGTTTGGGTTTTCCACCATGTTAAGCAGTAAAAGTTTATTGGCTACATGACTAAATGAATAAGCATATTATATGTCTTAAGATAATGATTAAATTACATTTCTAGATTTTAAAATAAATACAATAAAATAAAATGGAGAAGGAAACGGCAACCCACTCCAGTATTCTTGCCTGGGAAATTCCTTGGACAAAGGAGCCTGCCGGGCTCTAGTCCATGGGGTGGCAAGAATTGGACATGACTTAGCAACTAAACAACAACAATTTAAAAATACCTAATAGGCTTCTAAACAACAAATTAGTGCTGGTTCTGAAGAGACAATCTTCAGAGACTGGGCAAAGAAAATTAAAGTGTTTGGCACTTTCTATTAGTGACAAAGATGTCCAGGGAGCAGTGCTTTTACAAAAGAAACGCACTGCTGACTAAGCAGCAACAGTGCTTTTCAATAGAGTTTGAAGACAACTTTTTTTTAAAGTAGGAAAATGTCTCTGTCCTTTCCAATTTCCAAGTTATATCAATGACCTCAAAATAATATTACTTTAACTCAATAAGAAGAAAGGCAAATGACCACTGTTTATGAATAGCCAGTGAATACATGAAAAGATGTTCAATGCTGTTAGTCATCAGAGCTATACAAATTAAAACCATAAGATACCACTTCATATTCCACAAAATGGAAAAAATTGAAAGTACTGTTAAGATATAATACTGGTGCAGTGTAGAGCTGATGGAGCTCTCTACCATCACTGGTTGGAGTAGAAAATGACACAACCACTTTAGAAAAGTGTTTTGCAATATCTTATCAATTTAAAGATCAGATGGAGCCATTTCACTCCTAGGTATTTACCCCAAAGAAATGAAAACCTGTGCTCACAAAAAGACTTGTACACAAACATTCACAGTGTCTTATTCACAATGTCCCTAAACTGAAAGCAGCCTGAATGTCCATCAATGGGAGAATAGACAGATTGTGGTACATTTATAGAATGGAGTATCAACTGGCAATAAAAAGGAGTGAACTATTAATGTACTCACAACATAGATGAATCTCAAAAATAGTATGCTGATCAAAATAGCACAGACTGCACAATTCCATTTATATGGATTCAAGAACTGACAAAACGAATCTATGGTGATAGAAATTCTAACAATAGGTGCCTACAGGGAATAGGAATTGAAGGTGGCCTGAGGCGATGGAAATGTTCTTTTTATTGAGGGGTTGGTTTTATGAGCAGAATCACTTGACAAACTCAGCTGAACACAGTATCTTTGCTTCTCAGTCCTTGGGACATCCTTCTATACTTCCTTATTTATTTGCTCTAGTCATACAGACCAAGAATGCACAGAAAACAAATGGTATGGCTGAATCTATTATGTGAAAGTATCATGAGAGACTGAAATGAAGAACTAAATTTAATAGGTTCAAATTTTATATAAGAATAAACGTTTCCTCCCCTCCACAGTAAATCTGTCATATTTTATAAATTTTACTTTTAAGAAATAAGAACAATATCACTTTCAAGTGCTTTTCTCTCCTTATTTAAGCACTACCTCAGCCATGTTAAGAATGAAGATTTCTAACAAATTTAATTTCTTTCTCTCCCACTTCGTAAAGCACATATTGATGTTCCTTATGCAAGAAAGGAACTAAGACAGGTGGATTGCCAAACCTCAGTCACCTGCAGACAAAATTTAAAAGGGTTCAGAAGACTAATCCAGTTATGTGGGACAGACTTAGTGAACCACCAGGGATGTTATACCATTACCCTTTCATCCCAATATACAACTGTCAGTTTGGACAATCTACAGGACAAAGTGGCATCTGTCTTTCAGGAAAGTGTGTATGAATATACATGTGGTGTGCAAGATTAAGAAGGGGGAAAAAACATAGTGATCTCATGATTTAAAATTTTTTTTCACTTTCTTTTTTTAATTTAAATTTATTTATTTTAGTTAGAGGCTAATTACTTTACAATATTATATTGGTTTTGCCATACAAAAAAAATGGTACAAGAAGCCTGTGAGGCTTTCAAAAATAAAATTTTGACCACATCATTGCAAATAATCCCAAAGAGTTCTTAAAAACAAGTGTGGTGTTGAACGAGATGCATGCCATCATGCAGGGGATCCTAAATGAGCTCTGATTCTATTGATAAAAGTGTATCAACATGGGATGAAAATGGAGACATAACTGAGGGCAAATACTCAAAAAAGAACACTATAGAACAGTACAAACAGTGAGGGAAAGTTGAGCCTGGAAGCAAGTGAGACTTGTGATGATGTTAAAAACAACATTCAGGGCCTTTTCACTTTTGTTTGGAGGAAGTAGCAGCAGAAAGAGATAGGTTCACTGATTAGGGCAGAAGGGGAAGGTTGGGGATACAGATGACACAGAAAGCAGAACCGCTCAGCTCCTCTGCTTGTCTGCTCTGTCAGGGACAATGTTCATCAGGATGGAAAAAGCATAACTGTACAAGAGAAATGAAGCCCAAAATAGGTGAGAGAGTTTTAAAAGAGCACCTTGCTGCTCTAAATGAGCTAAAATCTCTGGCCCTAGACCAATTATATCCCAGGACATGAGAGAACTTGCATGGATACGATCCTACCCTGCTGTCAGTGGTCTTTGTGGAACTATGTTAACACTAGAGATGAGCAAATGTCATCCCAATTTTCAAAACTGGGAAGAAGTCAGTGCAACTGGTTTCCATCTAGTCCTGCTACAGAGCAGTTCTGGATGACTGAACAAGGAGCAAACAAATACTCATTAGCAAAGACAACGTCAGGCAGCTCATTTGGGTTTGGATGACAACTTGTTCTTGTGGTGGACATGTGTGCCTGTGTTTCTGGTTTAATCTCTTAGGCAGTATGAAAATTGAATTTCACATTTCTAAGCAACTTAAAATAATTTCTTTCTTCTGGTAGTAAAACTGTCCCCAGCTGCTAAAATGAAGTAACTCTATAAGTACTTCACTGTATTCTACAGAGAGCAGTGAAATGTCCAATTGCCTTTGTTGTTATTTAGTCTCTAAGTCGTGTCCGACTCTTTGTGACCCCATGGACTGTAGCCCACCAGACTCCTCTGTCTATGGGATTTCCCAGGCACGAATACTGGAGTGGGTTGCCATTTCCTTCTCCAGGGATCTTCCCAACCCAGGGAGTGGACCTGCATCTTCTGCATTGGTAGGCGGGTTCTTTACCACTGAGTCACCAGCTGCCTACCACCTGAACAAATTTGAAGACCTCTGGCTAAAAATGAATGGAGACAACGATCTGGTGTATGAACCACTCCATGTATTTGATGTGGCAAAAATAAATTTTCTTTACACAAGAACAGAACAAGAGGAAATAAGATGCAGGGACACTGAAGAATCTACACAGGAGGGAGATTTCTGAAGAGAGGCATGCTAGAATTAGACAAGATGAGAAGCAATAAAAATGTTAAATGGGAAATGAGATGAATGATTTACTCTTGGTTTTCTTTCATCATTTTGAATGCATTTTTGCAATGAAAAAGTGTACTTTTCAATCAGAAAAAAATAGGCTATATTCATTTGTAAAATAAATTACTATAATGTCACTCAAACAAAATATGTTATCTGGGTGTTTTACTTAAGAGTCAGAGAACATACAACATAGCCTTTCCTAGTGCTGTATTTTAGTTATTCAAATGCAATATTTCAAAATAAGATTATCTCACTTTATATACTAAGATTGCAGCATTTATAATTCCCTACATTATTTGCTCAAGTAGATAGTATTAAACTTACTCAGGGGTATAGTGGACAAAAGATACTCCTAATTGTAAATGATAATCCATCACATCTCAGTTAATGTCACTAAGCTCTTCTAATATCATCTGTAACATCATTTCATAGCTCTCTTTAATGCTATTTTTCTACGTACTTAGAATAAATCAATGTCTACCATGAAAACATCAAGGGGAAAGATTTTTTTAAAGTTCCATAGGTCCAATTTACTTGATGTCCTATGAACATGCTGTCTTTCATAAAAACTGAGACAAATATGCAAATTGGGACAACTCAGAATTATAACAGCCAACATATTTTAGGAAAATAGCTCTCATCTTGTTTTGACAATCAAAATAAATGGCTAGGAATGACTTCTATGATCTGGAGGTATGTCCTCAAACTCCTACTCTATACCACACTTTTCCCATATTTATGTTCCTTTTTCTTATCTTTAATAAAAATATATATTCTCAGTCCCTTCAGTCCTGTCCAAGTCTTTCCGATGCTATGGACTATAGCCCACCAGGCTCCTCTGTCCATGGGATTACCCCGGCAAGAATACTGGAGTGGGTTGCCATTTCCTTCTCCAGGGGATCTTCTGAACCTGGGGATCAAACCTGCTTCTCCTGCACCGCAGACAGATTCCTTATTGCTGAGCCATTGGCCTTAACATAAAATTTTAGTGCTTATCTTGCTTGGTTCCATTTTTTTCTATTAATATTTCATGTTATAGTTTGAAGCCTTGTTATACACTGTCTCAAATCCTTTGTGGATTGAAGAAGGGTATAAATCAATAAAACCTAAAACTCAATTTGCTCCTTTAAGTAAGCACTTTAAATGTTTAATCAGTAAAGACAAAGTTAGCTTTGTATTTTACATTTAAAGCATTATCATATTTTCAACATGAAAAGAAAGTTGTAAAAAAAAAAAAAGCATGGGGGAGAAGAACAATCTGAGACATTCACAAGAGATTCCAGATTCAGCAACAACTTATCTACCTACTCATTGCTTCTGCTATGATCCCTTGCTCAGACCAGGAATGTTACTGATCATATAGAAAATTGTGTTAAATTGGTGAAGATATTATTGGTACTATCAGTCAGTTCAGTTGCTCAGTCATGTCCAAGTCTTTGTGACCCCATGGACTGCAGCACGCCAGGTTTCCCTATCTATCACCAACTCCCCGAGCTTTCTCAAACTCATGCCCATTGAGTCAGTGATGCCATTCAAACATCTCATCCTCTGTCATCCCCTTCTCCTCCTGCCTTCAATCTTTCCCAGCATCAGGGTCTTTTCAAATGAGTCAGTTCTTCGCATCAGGTGGCCAAATATTGGAGTTTCAGCTTCAGCATCAGTCCTTCCGATGAACACTCAGGACTGATTTCCTGATACTATGCTAAGACAGTTATTACAATTATCTTTTAGGGATAATCTACTACTCTTACATACTTTATAAAGTGCTTTCAGATGATTATTTCACTTTAGACCTGCACAGATATATGAAGTAAGCAATAAAAAAAATTTGTTACTATCCCCATAGTAAAGATGAGGGAATGGAAGTGATGGATGTGTTTATGGCATCAATTGTGTTGATGGTTTCACGGATGTCTACTTTCTTCTAACATCATCAAATGCACACATTAAAAATGTATAGCTTCATAAGTATCAAGCATGCCTCAATCAAGTGGTTTTTTTTAAAAAACTATGAGGAATTGGGAGCCTAAATGACTTCTCTGGCCTGACTCATCCTCCAGGTGTGAGAACCAGGACTAGGATCCAGATGATCACCATGTGTGTTTCAGTGAGGTTCCCCTACTCAGTACTGCCTATTTTCTGACTCAGTTACTGTGATATTACGGAGATAGAGAGGCACATGAAAAGTAGAAAATACACAAAATTAGGCAAATTGCATACATGTTTAAATTATTGTGCACATAATAAACCAAGAGCTTATTTGATACAGGTTTTCCTATTTAAAAAAACCCACTATTTTGTCATTCCACTTTATAGTGTTTGTACATTTAATTGGGCTTCCCTGGTGGTTCAGACGGTATTGAATGTGATCATTATATAAAAAATGTGAATCAAAATAATGAGAAATATATCAATGCAGAATATGTTTGGAGCTGATTTAGAGAGGACCACAGCATTCCTAGATTGCATTACGTGTTTTCGTAAAGCTGTTATATTAGAATGTCATGCTGACATGATTCTTGATAATGTATTTAATGGTTAAAATATGCATGCTGAACATTTCTGTAGAGTTCGTTGCATCTAATTTTCTGTTTCATCTGAAACAAGAAGGTGAATGATGCAATTGTGTGTTTGTGGGTTTTTTTGCTGTGAAACTTAATGAAAATTCTGTCCACTATCAATCAGATGAATCTTTTCTTTTTTTTTTTTTTGTTATCCAAACAAATATGCTCAAGAGTAATTTATTTTTATTAAAAAGTCCTGTACTAACATGATGAAAAAATACAAACAAGGCTCTAATTTCTTTCAGATGCACTTGTTGGTAAGATGCACACTGGTGAGTAGGTGAAGCTTTATTCTTACATTTATATTTTTGATGTTATATGAACAGACCAGGTATTGTACAAACAGACAGATTTTTAAGCTAGCATTTTCAATGGCCAATCTCCAGAAATGAAAATGTGCACATTACCTTTTTCTCTACAAAAAATCAAGGTTGAATGCTCATCTGAAATGATGAGCTCATCTGAGGCTCATCTGAAGTGTTGCTGCAACCGAAAGATGTCTACTCAGGCCCACATTTATGTGGAATGATTTGTTTCAGTGTATTCTTACAGTAATATACTGTGAAAATGACAGGTTAACAAACCTCACACATGCCCTAAAACCCAATGATATATGAGTGATTCATTTTGCAAGGATTTAAAAATCACATTTCATTTTGAAAATCACCATAAGAGATAGAAACATTGTCATAATGTGGTGGTAAGTCGCTATTATTTCTTTCAGAAAGAGAGGAATTCACAAAAATAGTAGAAACTCAGAAGAGACCATAAACACAAACAAAGTTCTCTTCTATTATTGATTAAGCATATGAAGGTTATTTGGTTGAAGCTCTGCTATTCAACACTGAAAGCCAAAAACAAAACATCTACATGATGATTTAGAAATCTCAAATATACTAATGCATTCTCTATTTGACAATTTGGCAGTGTTTAAAAGGAAATGCCCTACCCCTCAGCATGGACTGTTATATTTTTTTTTTCTTTTTTTTTTGGACTGTTATATTTTTAAAAAATGCTTTCAAAATTCAATTGTATTTTTTTAATATGAAAATCAACATTTAGGAAAATAGTTATGTTGCACCTGCATAATAGCCTTTGGGTAAGTGTGAATTAAGTTGAGAGGCTCTCACATAGTTAAATACTGACATTTAGGTTTTGGTTGACAACAAGCATTATCTCTTTAGTTCTATGTATCTAAAATATACAGAAGTAAGAAATAAGGTAACCATTTATCTCTAAGACTAGGATGATTAATTAATTTGTTCAGTAAGTTTTTATTGAGTGTGGTTGTATCTTATACGAGACAGTTCTAACCTCTTGGCATTTCAGTCTGGGCACAGACAAACAACAAATACACACACATACACACACACACACACACAAACACACACAAATTGTGGTAACTGTTATTACAGTACAAAGAAAAACACAGTACACTGTTTAAAAAATAATGGTGGAAATGCCAATAGGGGAACTCTTAATGATATAACTTTTTATTGGGTGTCCAGGAATGACTTTTGTGGTGAGGTTATTGAAATGGAAGATGTGCCAAGAATAAGAGAGTTAATTGTCTATCTTGATGGAGAAAATAGGATGTGTGAAGTCCCTAGTTAAGAGAGGGTTTGGTAAAGGTGTGAGTAAAAAGAACTGAAAGAAAAAAATAAAAACAGCTGGAGGTGCAAGGAAGGGTAGCATGTAATGAACTCAACTCTACAAATTTATAAATAAGAATAGTCATAAGAATGACCAAAATTTGGCAACAATTCAAATTCCCAGTAATTGAAGAATAATGAATTATTTATACTCATTTTGAGATTTTTATCATATTGCCTTTAAAAATAAAAAAATGTATAATTAATGACTGAGTAAAATATAAGCAAAATAGTAAATAATAGAAGGTAAAATAGTATATGTAATACTATTCTATTTTACTAGAAAAAAAATCTACAAAATCACTGAAAGTTTGAAAGCAACAATGTATGGAGAGAAAGAATATGATTGTTTTAGTTTAAAAAATACTTTTATGAGTTTTCAAAAATTTCAGATGCTGCACTTTAAAAATCATAGGTGAATATGAAAAATGAAAATGAAACAACCACCATAAGGCCTTTCTCTAAATATGAAAAATAAGCTTAAACATACACAGAACTAAAACTAAAGTGTTCTTGTTTGTATGTGCATATGGAGAAAAATAGTGAGACAATATTTGAATTCTGTTAACTGTGATAGTGTTGAGTTCCATAGATGTGTGTGTGAAGGGGAAGGTCATTTATCTGTCCATTTCTCTGTCCATATGTCATGAGTACAAGACATTTGAAATAATGTTACTGAGTTATCATTCTTTTTAAAAGTCACAATTTAATCACTTAATAAAGCTCAGTATGATTTGCCAAAGAAGACCTTCATTTGTGTTCATGAGTATTGGAGGAAACATGTCAAAATAACCATATGGGGGAAAGAATTAGCTGACCACTGCTCTTAAATCCATGTGCTCATCATCATCTTTTGGAACATGGAAAAATGGCAAGATCACAGCTATATTCAAATACTATGGTCTTTATACTCAAAAATCTCTCTCTCTAGGTTATGTGTATTCTGCCTTTTATAAGTTCACATTATTTTAATAGAGGTGATGACAGTACTAATAAAACAACTCCTAAGTATTAAAAAAAAATTATTTCAGTAGTAACTCTCATCTACTGCCTAAGTTCCAGCATCTAAGTAACTTAAAAAAGTCAGATATATACTGCCTTGTTTGAGAAAACAGTACCCTAGATAGAAAATCAGACTAAAGAACTTATTACACAGTTATCCAAATTGATGAGAAATCTGTACTTGATTACAGAATGGTAGGTGATTGATTTGATTCAACTCCAGAGAAGTAAGATTTAGAAGATAAAATCATTTGTTCACTTACAAGTTATTTGACTTCAAGCAAGTCACTTAATTTTCAGTTTATTCATCTGTAAAACTAAAAGAATAATAATAATAGCATCTACCACCTAGTGTTGTTGTGAGGATAAAATGAAATCTTATAGTGGGCACATGGTTCTTACATTTTGATTTTTTTTCTTGGCTCTGTTATGCATTGCTGATAAAAATTATCTTCTAAACATCAATTTATACATATATTTTCCAAAGCCATTTTTATTATGTAGAACTTTTAGGAGTAGTAAATCAGCCTTCAATTGCAAGTGATGATTACCTGCTGTCCTTATTAGCTACTGATTTGATTCAAAAGCACTGAAGTATTGTAGGTTGCTCATTGTCTTTTAATCAATTCTTGAAGATTTTGGATCCAACAAGGAGAAAAATACATGTTGAGGCAGCCAGATTTTAAGAGCCTCCTTTGCAAATAAATAATTCTTGGTTTTGATTTTTCCAAGTAACACTTCAGATGAAGTTTTTCCCCTCATACATGTTCTTACTGGATCAGAAAATTTTGTCCACGCCTCTACTAACAGTGAATGGGTTTTTTGACAAGCATAAGGAATGCTTCTAGATCTGTTTCCTCTGCCTGTGAAATGGCAAAATATTTGCTATATTATATAAAAGGGAAACTCAGCTGTGCACCAACACAATCACTTTCTGTCCTTAATAGAGAAAAGTAATGGTAGCAAGAACTAGGCCAAGTGCCAAAGTCTGTTTGTATTGACCCAGCTTCTGCTGTAGCAGGTTATATACATCTATCCTGGGTAACATTCAGTCCACTGAAAGTGGCTTTCTTGTTACAGTGAATTAGTATTATCATCAGGGTAAGTTTCCCAACACTGGCTTTTGATGATAGGGAGTCAAATGTCAATCAATCAACCCAACAAACGACAGCCACCGAGGGAATATTTGGAGCTTATTTAATTATGCCTAGCTTTGAAATAATTCTATTATTATTGAATAGTGTTGAGCAAGTCAATTGATCTTTAATGCACTAAACAAATGCATTTAATTTGGGGGCAGTTATCTCAGTAACTTTTATGTATTCAGGGCTCTAATAGCCTGCTCCTGGTTCCCCTCATCCCCATTCTGGTTGTATATAACATTTCCATATTCAGTATGACTAGGTGCTCTGAGGTACTAGGAAGAGATGATAACTATTGATAGTTCTATATATGAATTTCAGCCCATCGTTAACTTTAATTTAAAATGTGAGATTTGAAAAGGGTCTACATATTGGAGGTATAAGAAAAAAACTATTTGTTAAGTGGGCAAAGAAAGCAGTGCTTAATGTTAATTTTCCTTTGTAGTTAATTTCAAGGCACCCACAGTTGCCAGGTATGTCTAAAGTTTTGGCTAAACAAAGCATTATATTGTCTTTGCCTTAGGACATTAGCAAGAGTAAAATGGCAATAAGATTCTGCAGAAGTATTAAAAAAAATAAAAAAAACTGACTCAACAGGGAAAAATGCTATTTAAGGATAATAACATTAAGAGCAGTACCGTCTTCCATTCCTGTTGTATTGTATAGGTTACAGAGCATATTAATTAATTTGAAAAACTTCCACACAATAACCCTATGAAATATCAGGGATATATTTTACATCTATTTTGCAACTCTGAAGAGTGATAAGCAGTGTTCAGAGAAATTGCATTTGTCAGGATACTCCAGAGAAACAGAACCAACAGAAGGGGTAATACTCTCCATTGACACCTTCACACAAATACCCAGAATAATGCTGGACCAAATGCCTGCTCACAACCACCCCTTCCACCCTGAGCTTGATCCAGGCAAATTGACACATAAAATTATTCAGCACAGAAATTAAGTGATTTGCTTAAGGTAAATTGATGAAGTTGAGATTGTTGTTACCCTTATATTTCAACTTCTAGCCCAATTTAGTTTTCTTTCACACTATATTAGATTGCCTTTAGAAATATTCTTAAAGCAAATTTCAAAGACTGTAAATTTCTTTAGTTCATGGGTACTGCCTTATTAAATGTATGAAGGAAGCTCAAACACATCTATTTGACAGACATGAGATAGTTACTGAATGGGAGAAAGTCTTTGCAAATGATATGACCAAAAGGAGTGAATATCAAACACACGAACATACACATACACACACACACACAATTCACACAACTCAACATCAAACAAACAATGTGATTAACAAAAGGATAGATAATAGATAATTATAATAGATATTATTATGAATAGATAATTTTGAATAGATAATTTTCCAAAGAAGAAATTCAGATTGCTAATAGGAACATGAAAAGATGCTCAACATTGCTAACAATCAGGGAAATGCAAATCAAAACCACAATGAGATACTGGCTCACACCTGCCAGAATGGTGATCATCAAAAAGAACACAAATCACAAATGTTGGAGAAGATGTGGAAAGATGGGAACTCTGGTACACCACTGGATAGAATGTAAATTCATGTAGCCACTGGGGAAAACAGCATGAAGGTTTCTCAAAAAAACTAAAAATAGAACTACCATATAGCTCAGCAAATCTACTCCTGGATATATATATATATATATATATATATGTGTGTATATATGTATATATGTATGTATATACACATATGTATATATGTGTATATACATATATATATACCCCAAAACATTAATTTGAATCAATACAATGCATTCCGATGTTCATAGCAGCATTATTTACTGATATGGAAGCAACCTGAGTGTTCATCAACAAATGAATGGATACAGAAGATGTGGTACACACACACACAATGGAATACTACTCAGCCAATAAAAAGAATGAAATTTTGCCACTTGCAGCAATATGAATGGACTTAGAGTGTATTATACTAAGTGAAATAAGTCAGCTAGAGAAAGAGAAATACTGTGTAGTATCACTAGTATGTGAAGTCTGAAAAATACAACAAACTAGTGAATATAACAAAAGAAGCAGACTCACAGATACAGAGAACAAACTGGTGATTACCAGTGAGGAGAGGGAAGAGAGGAGGGGCAACATTGAGGTAGGGGACTAAGAAGTACAAACTATGATGTATATTATAAGCTACAGGGACATATTGTACAATGTGGGATGGGAAATATAGTCAATATTTTAGAGTACCTATAAATGGGAGTATATCCTTTAAAAGATTGTGACTCACTAAACTGTGTACCTGTGGGCTTCCTTGGAGGCTCAGACAGTAAAGAATCTGCCTGCAATGCAGGAGACCTGGGTTCAGTCCCTGGGCTGAAAAGATCCCTTGGAGAAGGAAATGGCTAACCACTTGGTATTCCTGCCTGTACACCTGTAATTTACATAGTATTGTACATCAGCTATTCTTCAATTTAAAAAAAAGAATGCACACTATGGTAAATATAGGCAATGATATTGAATTATAATCAAACATGTTAAGAGATTAGATCTTAATTATTCCAAACATAACAAAGAAATGATAATTACGTGACATGATAGAGGTGTTAACTACCACTACAACAGCAATCATATTAAAACATATAAGTGTATCAAATTAACATTTTATACACCTTAAATTTACAAAATGTCATATGTCAAATATATTTCAATAAAAAGAACATTAATTAAAAATAAAAAGTATTAAGGTGTGACTATGAGAAAACAATATAACTTAAGTACTACATTTTAAAAACCAATGGCTCATTTATTCAAATCCTTGTGGTATGGTTTTAATAGCACCAATGTTTCCTCAGATTAAATTAGATAAAGGCATTAATAACTCAGGTCAGTAGGTGTTTACTGAACTGCTACCATGTATAAGATAATCTACAAAATTTGAAGTAAATCTCTAGAAGTTAATACTATGTTAGGAAACAAGATGTTATCATAGGAAAAAGTAAATGAAGTTTTAAATAAAGGTTCAAGGCAATGGGAGACATGTTATTTGTCAGTACCTGATTAATTTCTAAATTAATTTTATAGGCAAAAGTGATTATAGTTCAGATGAGAGAGAAATATCTTCAAGAATGGATGGCAAACAAAAGGTCTATAGAGGAGTAATTTACAAGTTTTCCTGAGAATCACCATATTTTGAAAGTTGAGGGGACAAGTTGATGGCCTGAAAATATGGGCAGAGTTAGGAATGATACTTTGGAGACTATATTAGAATGGGCCTTGAATACCAGGGACAGAAATTTTACACCAGATGCTGTAAATAAAGGGGGATACTGAAGGTTTGAGTAGACAAATGTCACAATCAGGGTGATTTTTAAGGCTGATCACAATATTATAGCACAGTGGTAAAGAATCTGCCTGACAATGCAGGAGATGCAAGAGATTTGGGTGTGATCCCTGGGTTGGGAAAATTCCCTGGAGGAGGAAATGGCAGACCACTCCAACATTCTAGCCCAGAGAATCCCATTGGACAGAGGAGCCTGGTGGGCTACAGTCCATGGGGTCACAAAAGAGCTGAACATGACTAAGAGACTGAGCACACACACACAATATTACAAATGGTTGGAAAGGAGAACGTGAAGGTAGCAAGAGGAGATCTGATGCAGTTCCAATATAAGGTGGTATGATTTTTACCTAAGAAAGAACTTGGAAAACAAACAAACAAACAAAAAGAGATATTGAAAAGCAAAAGTGTGGCCTGTAAAGAAGGGAGAAAGGTGGAGGAAGAAGGGAGAAAGTTGAACCTCCAGAACAGCCAGGGACAGGATGAAACAGAAAAGTTGATCGAGGGTGACTTCAGAGGAGAAAGGGAAATGATTTTGTTGAAGTCATATGGCTATCGCCATATTACACAGATCTGCAAGTGTGAAGTTCTTCAGGGTTTACAAATACAGGACAGGTAGTGGAACTGGAGATAAAGTGGGGTATAAACAGACGGGAGTTGGTGATGGACAGGGAGGCCTGGCGTGCTGCGGTTCATGGGGTCGCAAAGAGTCAGACACAACTGAGCGACTGAACTGAACTGAACTGAAACAGATGGAAGAGTCAAAGCCAAGAGACTGAAATAAAACCAAGTTGAGGTTAGTGAAAGAAAGAGGCAACACCAAGCCTGAACCTGGTGGGGGCACATATTTAAGATGAGGAAAGCGAGAGTTGCCAAGAAAAGAGTTAGGCATGAGATAGGACTATAACTAGGACTATCCCAGCAATGAAGGAAACTGGGCCATTTGTAGACATGTGGATGGACCTAGAGCCTGTCATACAGAGTGAAGTCAGAAAGAGAAAAACAAATATCATATATCAACACATATGTGGAATCAGCAAAAACTGGTATCAATAGTCTTATTTATAAAGTGGAAATAGAGACACAGAAAGAGAAAAGAATGTATGGATACCAAGGTGGGAAGAGGGGGTAGGATGAGTTGGGAGACTGGAATTGACATATATAAACTAGAGACACTATGTATAAAATAGCTAATGAGAACCTACTTTATAGCACAAGGAACAAACTCTACTCATGCTCTGTGGTGACCTAAATGGGAAAGAAATCCAAAAAAGAAGGGATATATATATATACATATAGCTGATTCACATTGCTGTACAGTAGAAACTAACACAACATTGTAAAGCAACTATACTCCAATAAAAAATTTAAAAATATAAAATAAAGTGCTTCTGAGTCTAAAAAAGAGGAGGACCAGGGATGTTATTCAACAGGATCAAATGGCAGAGAAGTCAATGGATTTGGCAATTACATGAACATTCATTCAGAAAATTCTTTCCATAACTATTTCATGAGTGCTTTCTATGTACAAGGTACTATTCTAGACGCTGAGGATGCAGCAGTGAGCTTTCACAAGGGACTTACATTAAGTGAAGAAAATAGAGAATAAATAAGACAATCGCTGCTGCTAAGTCGCTTCAGTCGTGTCCGACTCTGTGCGACCCCAGAGACGGCAGCCCACCAGGCTCCCCTGTCCCTGGGATTCTCCAGGCAATAACACTGGAGTGGGTTGCCATTTCCTTCTCCAATGCATGAAAGTGAAAAGTGAAAGTGAAGTCACTCAGTCGTGTCCGACTCTTCGCGACCCCATGGACTGCAGCCTACCAGGCTCCTCCACCCATGGGATCTTCCAGGCAAGAGTGCTGGAGTGGGGTACCATTGCCTTCTGCTTCTCTTAGGTCCATACAATTTCTGTCCTTTATTGAGCCCATCTTTGCATGAAATGTTCCCTTGGTATCTTTGATTTTCTTGAAGAGATCTCTAATCTTTCCCATTCTATTGTTTTCCTCTATATGTTTGCATTGATCACTGAGTAAGGCTTTCTTATCTCTCCTTGCTATTCTTTGGAACTCTGCATTCAAATGGGTATATCTTTCCTTTTCTCCTTTCCTTTTGGCTTCTCTTCTTTTCACAGATATTTGTAAGGCCTCCTGAGGCAGCCATTTTGCCTTTTTGCATTTCTTCTTCTTGGGGATGGTCTTGATCCCTGTTTCCTGTACAATGTCATGAACCTCCGTCTATAGTTCATCAGGCACTCTGTCTATCAGATCTAGTCCCTTAAATCTATTTCTCACTTCCACTGTATAATCGTTAGGGATTTGATTTAGGTCATACCTGAATGGTCTAGTGATTTCCCCTACTTTCTTCAGTGTCTCTCTGGATTTGGCAATAAGGAGTTCATGATCTGAGCCACAGTCATCTCCCAGTCTTGTTTTCCTGACTGTATAGAGCTTCTCCATATTTGGCTGCAAAGAATACAATCAATTTGATTTTGGTGTTGACCATCTGGTGATGTCCATGTGCAGAGTCTTCTCTTGTGTTGTTGGAAGAGGGTGTTTGCTATGACCAGTGTGTTCTCTTGACAAAACTCTGTTAGCCTTCATTCCATACTCCAAGGCCAAATTTGCCTGTTACTCCAGGTGTTTCTTGATTTCCTACTTTTGCATTCCAGTCCCCTATAATGAAAAGGACATCTTTTTTGGGTGTTACTTCTAGAAGGTCTTGTAGGTCTTCATAGAACCATTCAACTTCAGCTTCTTCAGCATTGCTGGTCAGGGCATAGACTTGGATTACTGTGATACTGAATGGTTTGCCTTGGAAATGAACAGAGATCATTCTGTCGTTTTTGAGATTGCATCCAAGTACTGCATTTTGGATTCTTGTTGACTATGATGGCCACTCCATTTCTTCTAAGGGATTGTTGCCCACAGTAGCAGATATAATGGTCATCTCTATTAAATTCTCCCATTGCAGTCCATTTTAGTTTGCTGATTCCAAAATGTTGACGTTCACTCTTGCCATCTCCTGTTTGATCACTTCCAATTTGCCTTGATTCATGGACCTAACATTCCAGGTTCCTATGCAATATTGCCCTTTACAGCATCAGAGCTTGCTTCCATCACCAGTCACATCCACAACTGGGTGTTGTTTTTGCTTTGGCTCCATCTCTTCATTCTTTCTGGAGTTATTTCTCCATTGATCTCCAGTAGCATATTGGGCACCTACCAGCCTGGGGAGTTCATCTTTCAGTGTCCTATCTTTTTGCCTTTTCATACATGTTCATGGGGTTCTCAAGGCAGGAATACTGAAGTGGTTTGCCATTCCCTTCTCCAGTATTTCCCATCATTACCTCTAATATGGATTATATTTTTACATTTTACTTTGTAAGATTTAAAAATATATTTATAAAACAAATACTGTATATTAATGCATATATACAGGATTTAGAAAGATGGTAACAATAATCCTATATGCAAGGCAGCAAGAGACACAGATGTAAAGAACAGACTTTTGGTCTCTGTGGGAGAAGGCGAGGGTGGGATGATTTGCGAGAATAGCATTGAAACTTGTGTATTGCCTTATGTAAAATAGATGACCAGTGCAAGTTTGATGCATGAAGCAGGGAACCCAAAGCTGGTGCTCTGGGACAACCCAGAGGGATGGGGTGGGGAGGGAGACGGGAGTGGGGTTTAGGATGGAGGGACACATGTGTACCTGTAAGGCTGATTCGTTTGATGTATGGCAAAAATCATTACAATGTTATAAAGTAATTATCCTCCAGTTAACTTATTTTTTAAAATATATTTATAATTTAAATTATATAGTTATAATGTA
Source organism: Bos indicus (assembly GCF_029378745.1). Classification (NCBI taxonomy): domain Eukaryota; kingdom Metazoa; phylum Chordata; class Mammalia; order Artiodactyla; family Bovidae; genus Bos; species Bos indicus. Next base: position 119,294,119 of record NC_091789.1, on the reverse strand, counting down.
AAATAGCTAAATATGATATGTAATCTCTTACTTTTTTTTTACTTTTCTCATCCTTTTATTCCATTTACAAACTTTATCTATTCAAATAACCTATTTATGTATTTCCATATGTTTTGTACTTAATATTTTATATAATCAAAGTAAATACCATCATACTATATAAATAAGGTACATATGTATATTTTGAAATACAGTTGATAATTTATTGTATATACTTTTTATGCATGCGATTTTTGTAGAAAATTCTACATTGTGTTGTTATTTCCTATTCGGCAGGTATATCTCAAATTTATATATTTTAAGAGCTGCATAGGAGCCTAAAGCTTACATGTTCTAAAATTTATTCAATTAATTTCTTATTAAAAGTCATTCTTTGTTTCCCTTCGTCTCCTTTCTTTTTTTCTCATTATGAACAATGCTGCAACAGATATGCATGCATATATATTCCTTATGTACTGATATTTTATTTTATAAGTAAGGGCACAGGAAATAAATTTTACATTGTACTTTTCATTTTCTAGACTGATTTTCACCTTAACCTGTGTGAAAAGTCATTTTTTCCTATTCCCAAACTCCAAGGCCTAGTTAAATATCATATACTGTGTTTAAAAATAAATAAAAAAGTCTTCTGAGCCTCAGAATTGCCAATGTATTTCGTATAATAATTATCTGTATACCATTTTCCATATCTTCTTTTTAGCTACGTTCTGGAGAGCAGGAAACATTTTATTTCCATGTACATTCTTAGCAGAAAGGTTTTCTCACAGAAGATAAAAGATACCAATTGACTTCTTGATGCCTATAATAATACTTGAAAATACTACTTTGGATAATTTTTTAGGAAACAAAGACAAAAAATATATCTCTGCCCTTAGGGAATCTGTCTTTTATGCATTATAGGCTTCTTTAAAATTTCTTGCATATTAAAGCTTCTGATAGCTTTTAATCAGATATTTGTAACTGAGAAGTAATCTAATAAGAGAGCTGCAAAAAGATTCATGTTCAGGTCCTTAGCTTTAGTTATATGTATGCTTAGTCCCTCAGTCGTGTCTGACTCTTTGTGACCCCATGGACTGCAGCCCACCTAGCTCCTCTGTCCATGGGGATTCTCCAGGCAAGAACACTGGAGTGGGTTGCCACGCCCTCCTCCACAGAATCTTCCCAAACCAGGGATTGAACTCACATCTCCTGCATTGCAGGTGGATTCTTTACCAACTGAGTCACCAGGGAAGCCCTGGTTATATAGCTATACAATAAATTTATAACAGTAAAATATATATTATTAGAAAGCTTTTATGCTTTTCCCCCTCTTTTTCTGATATCTTAAATGTTTTGTTAGACAGAGGGTGAGAGGAGATGGGTGTGAATGTAAATGATACTAGAAATAAATTAAAATTCTTTCCCACTGTAAAAAGAAATCTTACTGGTCTTTATGATAGGCATTGTCCTTCATGTTCACTGAAAGCCTACAGTACAAAAACCAGCCAATCTCTTGGGAGAATGTAGACAGTTTGGGGGAAATCCAATTATATTTTATTTGTAGAAGGAATCAATATGGAAGTACTCCTCAAGTTCAATCCAATCACAAATGTGAAGACCAGATTTGCATTTATATCTAAGGAGAAGCACAGAGGATTAAAAAGATTTCAATATAATTCAGCAATCCCTTTGTCAAAATAGGGCATTCATTGAACATAATGACACTCAAGGCCATCCTTCCAATAAATTGCCCAATAAAAGTTCCATAAAAAATTTAATATGGTAGAGGTTGGGGAATATAGGTAATTAAATGTGTTGCAGAGGTAGAAAAAAAGACCCTGGGAGAATTAAAAGATTGTAATTAAGAGTTGAAAGAATAATTCTGAAATAAATAGATTATTTTAGGAAAATTTTATCAGTATGTTAATCACTTTAGTTCCCTTATCCTGGGAGAAACTCTTAAATAGGTGCTTAGGTCACTGGTAGCCAAGCCCTTGGTGTCTTCAGATGCCAGGAGTTTCATAACAGACAGGCTCTAAACCTTGATTACTTTTCTAATAAGAACATTGTTGCTTGTCAGTCTTCAATCTTTTTAATTTGTTCATGTCAGATGGAAACAAAATCAACTCTTGGATGGCAAACAAGCTGCACTGGGATTGGGCAAGGCTAGAAACCATCATGTGTAGCCCAGAGATAAGCAAGGCTGAATTCTCTGTGGTCTTCTGAGACTGTATCATGTGAAATGAAGAATTTACAAGCAGAAACAGTGGCTAAAAATCTCATTATTAATGACTTTTGAGTAGCCATGGTTTCTGGCTTTTCATATGCAGCTGTAAGAGACTTACAGACAAGATGGGGAATGTGGGCATAGAATAAATGTTAGTAAATAAACAGAATCTGGGACTAAAACAGGAAAATGTAACTGTCTTGAAAGTGTTTGTGATGCTGGCTGAAGAGCAAACCGTACAGGGTTTGTTTAAACAAAAGCTATGTAAATCTTTGCTCAGCTGGTTGTTCCGGAAAATAAATGGAAGCAAACAGAAGAAAACAGACCACAGGCAAGAAGAGTTTGTCAGGAATGATAACGGGCATGGAAGCAACAGGATTTAAAATGATAGCCAAGCCTCTGTAAATAATGTGAACTCCTCGTGATGCACTAGAGACCCAACTCGACAGCACAATAATTTTAGCTAAAAACCTGCTATTCCCAGCATGAGACTCCATAAACTACAGAAGAAAGCTGAGGAATTTTATACACTGAAAGTGACAACTGTGAGAAGCGTGGGAAACCTGGTACCTTTAAATCTTGGATTTTATTCCTAAGTTGCCCATTACATTGCCTGGGAGATTTTTGCAGCACTTAAACTGGACAAGGAAGACAATGAAAGCATCTCAGTCTTTGTCCAACTGTGCTAAAAATAAGAGTGAGAGATCTGTGCTTGTTTGCAAACAAAATTCGGTTGGCCATCTGAGAATATTAGAAAATGACTACGCATGAGCTAAAGGTACAAAAGTTAGGTACCATTCCTATGACCGTTCCTTTCCTGTGATATATTTCACTTCTCCACTAAAAGCTGGCACTGATAAAACACACTTAAGTTTGTAGGACAGGTGAAAGAAATCCTAAGGAGTCCAAACTAATAACACCAGGTATCATCTGGAGAATGGTCTGGCAAAGAGGACTTCTTTCCTCATTAACTTTCTGTGGGCTCAGCACCTGACATGGCCCAGCGTTGTTCCCCAAGAGCTGGGATTCACACAGACACAGCCTAACTCAAGAAGAACTGACCTGAAGCTGTACATCAGCCATCTGCACAACAACCCTGGAATGTCATTAGCCCTCAGAAACTGTTTATCTCCAGAGCCACAGGAGCAGGCTGTTGCTCACCAGTCCGGATTAACCACACATGGGCAGGGGAAAGATTTTCTCCCTGTTGCTCTCTTCACTGCAGTCTTGTGCCCACACAACTTAATGGAATTGCTCTAATAGGTTTCAAAAAGGTCAAGTCAGAAATTTACTTGGACCCGTTTCTCAAAGTGAACTCAAGAGAAGTTAAAGAAGTCAAAAGGATCAGAGACATTTCTTCAAAGCTCCAAGTACTGGGTTGGCCAAGAAAGTTCTTTGGGTTTTTCCCTGAGGTGTTACAGAAAACCATGAAGAAACTTTTTCAGCCAACCCAGAGTGCTTTGGGAATGACAAGGAATGGTCAACAGCATGGGCAGTACAACTGGTCTCCTTTGTTACAGACCTTCTCAACTCATGTGTGACTCTGGGGATAGGATGGCATCCCTGAAGTTCTAAGTTGCATGTATGGATGTGCAAGGTATTATATTTGTATTTATTTACTTGAAATACTGATTTACTCCTTTATTACAGAGGGGCAAGAGATAGCAAAGTAAGTCCACAGGGTGAAAACTAAGGAGGAACATTTGAAAATCACCAGTGAATACTCTAACAGTAGAGAAGACACCTTAAAGTCATTAGAAACAAGAAAAAAATATACCAAAGTGTCACTAAGTTTGTAGCATTACAGCTGCTTTGTCTTTGGTGTGCTTCCCCCCTGCTTTTTTTTTTTTTTTTCAAATTCTCCAATGAGAGCAATCTAATTTTCTATTAAGAAAAAATAAAATGCAAACAGAAATGGAAAAATTACACATTTGGTTGATATATTCTAACATATCTGAAGATTTTACCTCAGAGTCCAGCACTGGTTAACTGGAAACCACTGTATCTACTTTCCTTTGTTGACCAAAAGCAGGAAGGGAGGAAGAGAAGGAGCTGCAAAGGAGGAGTAACTGTGCAAATAACTAGTCTGTTCAGGAGCAAATTAAGTTTCTCTCATAGGTAGTCACTCAGTAAATGTTAATTGATGATAATTAAGAAGAATGAGTTTTCTTTTTTGTGCACTCCATGACACTTCCATATTTTCACATGAGCTAAACTTTATAGCCTAACTGATATGCTGCGACTTGATAACACATGTTAACTATCTTTCATAGAAGGGGTGGCATTGGTGGTGACTTTAAACACCTCGTTTACTTGTTAAATGCATCTTTGACACTATTTTCTATTTCTCCCTATACCACTAATGACACCCACAGTAGTACACTCAGTATTTGATGACCATTTCTTCTTCTGTCTGAATGTTCCTTGCTCAGAAACAGGAAAAAAAAAAATGTATAAAGGACAAAAGGGAACTTCAAGTCACATTCAAAAATTTACAAACATTACTGCTGAGCTCCTTAACAAAAGTGATTGGCTATGGTTTGATGACTGCCAAAGAACACAACATTGGCATAAAAAGAATTGGAAAAAAAGGAAAAGAGTGTGAATTAGAATTTTGCTGAGAGTGCTAGCGCTAATGTAATCAAACTACAGTAAGTTTAAATCTTTGAAATACCAATGCTTTGGGGAGGTGAAGGGAGGCTCGTCAATATCTCTCTACTTAGGATAATTAACATCAGTATCAGGAGACATCCATAGGGATAAGAACTGTGAAAGATTTGGGAAAACCTTCTAGAAACAACATAGTCTTCAAACATAGTTTATTCAGTTATCATTCCAAATTTCAAGGACAGTAATGAACTCCAAACAACATTCAAAAAGCCAGGTATAGAGAATATTTCAGCCTTTCTAAGCCCTAAACTGTGTAGATTTGTATACTGTGAATTATGAACCAAAATAGCAAGGTGAATAGAAATACAGTTGTAGAACTTTCTATAGTTGAATCAAAATCCACATTTTAAGCACTTAACTTTAAGCAATTCCTAACAAGGACAATAAGTGGGCCTTTAATTTTATATGAGCTCTGATTTAAAAAAAAATAATAATTGGAAGGCTTGATTCCTTAAACTTCGGAACTATTGCTTCTTGTTCACTACTACAGTATCCTTAGCGTCAGGGGTCCAGAATGTAGCAGACCCAAAACAGTAAAACCAAGATGAATGAATTAGTGAGTACAAATGAACGCAGTAGACAATGAGCTTAATAAATGATATATTATCTCACAACCAACATTAACACCAAGAAACAAAGGACCCTCCTAACTACACCAATACAATGACATCATCTATACCAGGAAAAAGAAGGGATTTTGCACTTCCATGGATTCATCATTTTTAACTTGTAAGCTCTTTATCTTCCATGCTATAGTGTGGGTTCAGTTGTTCTCAATTAATCTTTTTATTTTTTTGCACTAAAAATGATCCAATTAGAAGAATCTCCATCAAGCATTGCTGCCAAGAAGTACTTGAATTGGGTGAACTCTAAAGATAATTCTTTTGTCTGTATTTGGTGGAATCACCAAGCCACCCTTTATGCTGGATCTTTTATCATCTGTGCATTCAGTCTTGGACCAGTCAGTTGCCTTCTTGGATCTTCCTCTGTAATATCCAGGTATTGGATCAGATAAGAGGTCCCTCATGCTCTTAGGTTGAACTGAGGTCCACCTAGGTTGCACACTAGGCTCACTGCAGGAGGCTTTAAAAATTCCCAATCCCTGGTGTCAAGTGACAAATCACATCAGTATCTGCAAGGGAGTCCCAGGCATACCTATTTTTTTTAAAGCTTCTTGGGGGATTCCCAAGATGTAGCTAAAACTGAGAAGTACCTCTTTAAAAATTCACTGTTGTCAATTGAGTGAATTAAGCATACTTTAATTTCAGAACCATAACATAAGTCTCTTTGTACTCTTTTTATGCCTAAAATAACATATCTCTAGAATAAAGATACGTACATCTATTTTTAAAGGGTACATGGGCTTTTTTTTTTTTTAAATCAAAGCCAAATGCAATGATTAATATTCCAAATTTGTCACCAATTTTCAGTATTGCTTAGTATTTGGGGGCATGGATGGCTCCATAGTTCAAGATTTCTGCACATTTAAGAGCAGTTGCCTACAGCATGATTTAGTCTGTCAGTGTATGAATATTCTTCCTGCCCTTAATAAAGAAAATTTCATTTTAAGCTATAATCCCTAAAAAGGATTTCCTGGCAGAATAGTTTATATCGTAAGAGCATATGGGAGTTAAGAATAATTATTCAGAGAGTATCTTTCTCCAAAGAGCTTAAAGCACTTTATGGAATTCATCTAATTAATGTTCACACTCTATGCATGAGAAGGCGTTGGACAGGGAAGAATGGACAACTCTGAAGTAAACTCCTATTCCATTCAGTGAGAGGACGAGGAAAACCGAACACCACAATGCACACATACAGGATTTATAGTCTATCACTGTTCATTAGTCTGTATCCAAAATTACATTTCAATACATCAAAATGAAGAGGAAGAAATTTGCTAAATTAGTTGGGCTATTTTTTCCCCCTGCTTTTAAGTACTCAAACAATGAAAAACACAAAAATCTGTTACTTTAAAAATTCCAGATGCTCTAGCATTACATAAACACAGACAGAATCTGATTAAAATGTAGGGCTTCCTTAGCAGAACAAACAATATTTACATCGCTCTTCATTCACACAATAAATGGTAAGCATTGTCAATATGTGTGGGTATATTTACATAGACTTAACTGTTACCAAAAATATGACTGTGTACTTTTAGCCCAGACAGCCTGACAGATGAAGTTGATTTTAATATGATCACAAGAAAAGCGTTAATTAATGCTTACCTATGAACACATTTTAATGGAACGGAGGAGATAGAAAGATGGTATTGTGTAATAGTTAAAAACAGAAAAGTTGATTAAAAAAACGCAATGAAAAAAAACCTCAGCATCTTTTTTCCTATTTTAAATCACAGTAGTTGAGCTTTCCCACTGGGATTACATCTTAACCTGACCTCATTTCCTTAACCTGGTCAGATTTCCTCCAGAATAAAATTAATAACAGAATTCACAGAAGGCTTACAATTTCATTAAAATAGATCAAAAGTTCTGCTTTCATAAAAATTTCACTGGCAAACTCAAAGACACAGAAGAGTACTTAGAAATTCTACAATCCATAAACTCTGAAATCTGCTTTTGTTTTAAAAACAAAGTATTTAGTAAATAGCATTATTTGTCTTTCCACATAGTCATGCCAGATTAACAGAAGATGAGTATAAGGACAATGCTTCTCCCTCAAAGACATTTTTTGTACAGTTCGACATTATGTGTACATTTGAGACATGTTCAATTTATCTCCTCGCTTTGCTCATGGGAGAATTACTGGCAAATATATCCTGCCTGAAAGCAGAGAGTTGATTCTGATGATTATCAACATAAAAAAAAAAAAAAATCAAGTCTGTTCATAGAAGTGCAAGCAAAGGCATCCACAAACCACTGGTAAAATCGTGTAATGTTTATTTTTTAGTCAGTTCCCACCACTAATTGCTGACTCCACACTTTCTCTTTTAAAACAGTTATTCATGAATTCTAGCATTGAATCTCTTGGAATATATTATGTCATCAAATAAACAGACAACCTCTTAAATGTATTTCTTCACCTATAGCCAACATACAAGTGAAAATTAAAGTTTCATGAGAAATTTATGCTGAATAAAAGTAATAGTGATGCCATCTAATGTTTTTATGTGATTTTTTAGAAAAGTGCATACAAATAAAACAAAATAATACCATTTGAGTATGAATTTGCTTTTTGAGTATGGCTAATTTTAATTATTAATTTAATAATTAAATGGCCATTAGCTTCAAAACAGGAAAAAAAATATTAGCAGGAAAGTATCCAAATTATTTTCATGTAAAAGACTGATTGGGCTTCTGACATGGTGCTTAGTGGTTAAGAGCCCGCCTGCCAATGCAGGAGACAAAAGAGATGTGGGTTCGATCCCTACATCGGGAAGATCCCCTGTAGGAAGGCAGGACAACCCACTCCAGTATTCTTCCTTAAAGAACCCCATGGACAGAGGAGCCTGGTGGGCTACAGTCCATAGGGTTGCAAAGAGTCAGATACAAATAAAGCAACTTAGCACACACGCACACACAACTGATTATTTCAAACATGTAAGAACTATTTCCTTACTGTTAGCTCTACTTTTCTAGAGTAAGTCTCGGGACTCACTGAACAATTTTGAAACAATCCCTTTTTCTCTGTCCAAGAAAAGAATGAATTTGCAAAAGTAAAGCTCTATAGCCAACCAGTTAAGAAGTTACTTCCTGAACTACAGAGGGTCCCAAGAGCGCCATATTATATTGTGATCAAGTGAGTTGGCCAGTGGATGAAGCAAGTTTCTAATGGATAAAAAGTGGCTCTGAAACAGTTAAGGAAACATATGGGCTAAAATTACTGTGATAGTTTCAATAGCAATACTGCTAGAAGTAGAATTTCACTCGCAACCAGGGTACTTTTCCATTGGTTCCTCCCTAGAATGTGTTGCTATCAGTTGCAAATTTGCAGGTGGTCTTAGTGGTTAAGAACCTGCCTGCCAATGCAGGAGACATAAGAGACTTGGGTTTTATCCCTGGGTTTGGACGATCCCTGGAGGAGGGCATGGCAACCCACTCCAGGATTCTTGCCTGGAGAATCCCATGGACAGAGGATCCTGGTGGGCTACAATACGTAGCGTTGCAAAGAGTCGGACATAACTGAAGTGACTTAGTACACGTGCACAACACAGTTATATGTATAATGGGCATTCAAAATCCAGAATTTGAGTCTTTTTTTTTTCTTTTCTTTTTCAGAAGATAGTTACAATTTTGAATAAACACTTTATATCTGGAGAGACTTCCTCACATTAAATGACTCCATAATGACCAGATGGATAAAACCTCTTCAAACAAATAACCTGAATATAATGTCCACTTGTGGATCTTGAAATATCCATACACAATTAGAAACACATATAAAAATGGCTTTTGGATACATGATCGATAGACTATGACAACCACAGTTGCATAATACTCTGGACCTTTCATAAAGTGAATATTTAAAGCATTATAAATGCCTTCTATGACCATAAAGACACATTGTTTCCTGACAATTTACATGAGTTCTACTTAATCTGTGTCTTCATCAGAAAAAAGATTGGCTGACCCACATGAAATACTGAACTACATAAAAACAGTGATCTATAAGTTCCCACCTAAAATGATATTTACGTATAGAATAAGCACAAAAAACCCAAAGGAAATTCTCATGAATTACCCTTAAAGGCCAGTTCTTAACACGTTTTGAATCTAAAAGTCAATGTATGCTCCCTTGAGAAGAAAACTTTCTCATGTCTTGACTATTTAAAGAATTTTTCTTTTCTATTAAAAAGGCTACCCTATATAAGATAACACCAATAACACTGATGATGTTCAAGTTTTAGCTCTGGGTTAAATTCTTGCTTTATAACATCAAATTATCACACTGTATAGAAGCTGTGCTTTTCAATAGATTAGCCTGTAGCCACATGTGGCTATATAAATTTAATTAAAATTAAATAAAGTTTAAAACTCAGTTCATTTCCATTAGGCATACTTGAAGTGTGCAATAGTCACATTATAGAGCATTTCTAGCACTGCAGAATCTTCTATTAGATAGGGGTTGCTATTACACTGCCTGTTTGTCTTTTCCATTAGCTTACTCCTTGAAGGGAGAGGCTACAGTATAACATTACATTAGTACAACATTATATTAATGTGTACTAACAGTATACATTACATACAGACTGGCACATATAGATGCTCAAAAAAGTAGAAACCACTGAGCATATCCTATTATTACCACTGATCTCCCCATATACATACAATGTTTTTCAGATTGAAAGTGCTTTTCCTTATCAGTGTTTGCCAGGGGCCGAGTGGGGTGGGGACTGCAAGAAAGGTATGAAGAAACATTGACGAGATAAGAATACTGTCTATCTTCACTGTGGTCCTGGTTACACAACCACCTATGTTTGTCAAAACTCATCAACCTGTGTATTGAAAAGGGCGAATTTTATCACACATAAATTACACCTTCATAAAACCAAAAGGAATTGGAAAGGGAGGAAAAAGGATACATTAATTTGCATTTTAAAATGAGATCCTTGAGATTTAGAGTGAGCTGACCAGAGAATGCTGTTGACAGTCAGAGAAGGAAGCATCAGGTGTGTGTCAGGATGTCAAGCGACTTAGAGGTACAGATTTCTAAAAGTGTCATGGGTTAACATACTGCTCAGGGAAGATGCTAGCAGGTCTCCCTGGGCAGGCACCTCCCCACTCCCCGACACCCGGCTTCTCACCCGCACCCCACTGATTTCTCTAATCATTTTTGATTTTGCCATCTGTTCCTCCTGGCACAACAAAGGTTCAGAAAGAACAGTGACAACTTCAATAAGCTCATCTTAGATGACAGTCTTTAAATCAGAGGAAAAAAATCAATGTTGATGATTTAATCCTCTAGTTATTGAGTAGTTATTTGTGAAGTACAAACACACAGTGAAACGAGTTTAGCCAGGTTTGACTGATATTATACAAATCTAAAACAGTGGCTTTGGAGAAGGCAATGGCACCCCACTCCAGTACTCTTGCCTGGAAAATCCCATGGATGGAGGAGCCTAGTGAGCTGCAGTCCATGGGGTTGCTGAGTCAGACACAACTGAGCGACTTCACTTTCACTTTTCACTTTCATGCATTGGAGAAGGAAATGGCAACCCACTCCAGTGTTCTTGCCTGGAGAATCCCAGGGATGGGGGAGCCTGGTGGGCTGCCGTCTATGGGGTCGCACAGAGTTGGACACGACTGAAGCGACTTAGCAGCAGCAGCAAAACAGTGGCTTAAAAATATAGGTAGTCAATTACTAATGGCCCCACTCCACAGAAGTGAAGACTGTTATGCATCTAACATTCTGATAAGTCCTAAGGGTTAATTAGGAATTCAGATCATGATTTCTTGATCTCATTCCCTGGAAATGAACCCTCGTGATAGAATATGGTCAGCAGTTTGGCATGTACAAGGAATGACAAGATTTTTGCAAGCTGTTCTTTTCTGTTTCTTTTCCCAGCCTTGGCTGGGATTTCCACCATGATGATGGAAGCCTGATCCTGCCCATTAATTTTCACAACTGAATACAACTCACATCTGTTTACACTGTCCTTTTATTTTAATAAATTACAGTCACTGTTGCCTCTCTGATGTCTTTTAATTCAATGGCATGACTTCGTGTTTCTTCTCTATGTCCGTGCTTGTCACAAAGGGCACGAAGGGAGCTATTTATGTACTAAAAGGTAAGTGGAAGTGACAGTGTTAGTCGCTTAGTCATGCCTGACTCTTTGGGATCCCATGCACTGGAGCCCACCAGGCTCCTCTGTCCATAGGATTCTCCAGGCAAGAATAGCCATTCCCTTCTCCTGGGATCTCCCCAACCCAGGGATCAAACCCAGGTCTCCTGCGTGGCAGGCAGATACTTTACCGTCTGAGCCACCAGGGAAGCCTACTAAAAGTTATGTTTCTGCCAATCAGAATGAATTATCCTTGGAAGGGTCTGCAAAAATAATCTCATCTACTTTTCTTGGTGAATATAAAGTAACAAACTATTAAAAGGCAATGCGGGGCTAGAATCTCTTCACAAAAGAACAGAGCCCTTCATGGTCATCCAATTTCTAGGGCTGGAAGAAGCAATGATTTTCCTTCACCAAGGGTATGGGAGATAACAAATCATCTTTATACCTAACTGTGAAAACTCTAGAGTTAATTAAACTTCTCAGTCTCAAAACTTTAAAAAAATGTTTTAGTTTGTTAAATCCATGATAAAAAGCTTACATCATTTTTCTCACATTCTAGTCTATAAGCAGCACAGGTATGTTTTGGACCTTAGTTTTTCTAGAATAGGGATGATAGTTTAATCTGTGTTCCATGAAGGACTGAGCTGTAGTCCTGTAGACAGCAACAGTCTACATGGTAGACATAATACACCTGAGTTTGCTGATTCATTTGCCTTCCATTCATTGACCTTTCATTGGAGAGGTAATCTGTTCTATTTGTAATTTAAGGTGAGGGAGGGTGGAATGAGAAACTACATAGTTCATATGTCCATAATAAGGACTTAATAAGTAAGAACTTTTGGAGAAGGAAGTGGCAATCCATTCCAATATTGGAGTGGGAAATCTTGCCTGGGAAATTCCATGAACAGAGCAGCCTGGCAGGCTACAGTCCATGGGGGTCACAAAAAGTCATACACAACTTAGTGACTAAACAACAACAAGTGAGAAGTTTACTATTATTAGTAATGTTTTTATTATATTAAAATTTGCTCTTGTAGCTAGTTTATTCATTTAGCTTTCTCCATATATATGGAAAGTCCTTATGACATTTTAAATCCTCCTTTCCATGAAGCCTTATTGGCTCTGCAGAAAGCTTTAGATTTTTTTTTTTTTAAGAAAAACTTTCTGTTTTATATTGGAACATAGCCAGTTAACAATGTTGTGTTAACATAGTTAACAATGTTGTGATATGTATGGGACTCAGCCATACATATACATGTACCCATTCTCCCCCATAGACTTTATTTTTATAGAAATTATTTCTTTAGTTTGTTGTGACCCCTAATTTGGAAGTTAAGTCTATTTTTGTGGTTGTTTTTTTCACCCGGAGCAAAGAAAATTTTCAATTTAACTCAGCAAACAGGCACTGGTTTCAATTCCCAAGCAAAGCTGTGCATAAACAAAAACTCTGACCCCAAGAGGTTCTTGATTTAGCTCTGCTATTAGGTATCTTCAACCAGATAACTGAATTTCAGAAATGGAGCTCAACATCTTGGTCTATTAGTAAAGTGGTTGAACTACAGGACACCCAGTGTCTCTGCCATCTCTAAAGCTACTATATGACTAAGTAGCTTAGTTTGTTGTATGACTAAGTAAAAATTGCTGAACCATAAAGTTTTTACAGAATTTTAGAACCCCAGGCAGGTACACCCACTGGGTAAGGATTTCACCAAACTATCTTAATGTTGTAATGAACAGTGCTAAAAAAAATATGGGCTCTTCAAAGCGAAACTTCACTTTGCCTATTCCTGACAGCTTTTAAAGCATTGTCTTCTTAAGACTTATCCCAGTACTTTTCTTATAATAAGTGAATGATAAATAGCTGCTAAATGAATAATGGTGAATCTTAGACTTGAAGAAACACAGAATTTGGGATTTTCCATCTTGCTTACCTACACAATTTTACAATAAGCTTAACTACTTTGTGAGGGAAAAAAAAAAAAAAACACTTATGCATTGATCTCACATTTGCTTATATTTTAAAGTTCTGTATTTCTGTACTTAGATCAACTCAGTGCTTTCTTATGTGTCCCTTTAACGTATCTGATAAAATTTCCTTTTGCCTATACTAAATCCTTAAAAAAACACAGAGCATTTGGAAACAATTATGTCTTGATATATGTAGGATAAGTATTATGATAAAAACATGAATGCACTTCTTTTAAAGCCAAAGGCTACTTGTGGGTTAAATTTTCTAGATTGAGACCTTCTCTAAGAAGGTCAAATTTCTAGAGATGGAAAATAATGATCATGCTTTAAACTCATGTAGCACTTTTCAGTTTATACATTTCTTATTATTTAATTTAATTTTGGCAACGATCCTGTGCCGTGGGTAGACACTTCATTTTATAGAGAAAGTTAAAGAAACTAAGATTTAGGCAGTTAAGCAGCTTATTTACGTTCACATACCCAGTTTCTGGATAAGATGTCTTCTAATTTCATGTTCGAAATCTTTTGCACTGTACCACAGCTACCCCTGCTTCACATACAGAAACACTACCTAGAAATATGATTCAAGTACTTTTGTTTTATTCCTAAAACATATTAATCACATATATCAGAGATACTGCAGGTTGAGAATCAGTGGTATGAAAGTGATAGAACCAAGATACAAACTGCAGCCATTTTATAGACTCCCTATCTCTCTTAATACATTTAAGGATGAATAGTTTACTAGACGATGGGTTAAAACAAACTTCAGCCAGAAGGACTCTACTGTTTGATCCATGGACATAAGATTCTCAATTGACCTCACTGATTCATTTTTGAAAAAAAATTTTTTTTTCTATGATCCTAGGATCAAACAAAACTTTAAAGAGTAGGAACTTAAGGAAAAGAAATTCCTCTGGCAAGTTAGGGATAAATGTACCGATCAGAAATGCTTTTTTTTTTTTTCCACTTAAACCTGGATTGGACAGCGGACAGAACATGTTTCTGTTGTTTCCTGATGCTGGTTTTATTCCTTTTCACATTCCTTTTCTGCCAAACAAATGCAGAAGGATTCCACGAAAAGAACATTCCAAATCTTTAATCATTATGAAAAACACAGTACCTTGACCTTGTATTTTAAAGTTAAATGGAGTGGCATTATAAAAATTAAATGGATTCTTGCTCATTTCCATAATATCCTTTAAAAAGCCTTGCCTAGCCCAGAGTGGATGTCCTATTTCTTTATCTTTCTTGATGACCTCTCATGCCTGCAAGTCAGCTCGTTTTTCTTTGCTGAAGACTGCACCCTACTGCTGCATGCACTCTAAAAGTTCCATTAAAATCGAGGGCATCATCACTCATTCTTATCTGTAGCAGGCTGCTAAACCATACCAAACCAGCAACTGCATGCAAACTAGTCTCCAAGGACGATATTAGTTATATACATTGTCATCCTGTAAGGAGAATTCCACCTGGATCCTACCTTATCTCACAAAGCACCTCTAGCCTTTCAAATATGGCTCCCTGAGTCCGTGCTATGAAAGGGTCTCTTGCAACAGCAAGCATTACTTAAAAAGCAATTTAGCAGCAAGAAATTAGCTTTTTATAGGACACCCTTTATTAAACTCGGTGTGAGATGAGCTGGCATCCTGAATCTCGCATTGCGCCCACTGAGACCACGCAGGCCAAAAGCAGTTTCATTTTAAATACTGTACTCCATAGAAATTATATGTATTCATTCTCTGGTCTTGATGGAGTCTTTCTTAGGATGGATATGTTATTAGGATGATGAGGGTGGAGAATTGAACAACAGGCTAGGATTTAGCGCTACTCTTGTAGCCATGAAATGTGAAGAAATATTGCTGCCACTTATTCAAGGAGGCATTCCCTAACTACTGAGGACTGGTTACTGGCTGGTGATGGAGATTGGGGAGATAGATAAAAGAGCTGGGTCAAGATTAGAAATTAGGAGTATTTCTTTTTTTACTTTTTATAATTTCAAACATCATTGTTTTAAATCACTAACAGGGAATTCTTGAGGAAACAGTGTGCTGTGCTGTGCTTATTTGCTCCGTCATGTCAGATTCTTTGTGATCCTATGGACTGTAGCCCACCAGGCTCCTCTGTCCATGGGGATTCTCCAGGCCCCTATGTCTATGGGGATTCTCTAGGCAAGAATACTGGAGTGGGTTGCCATGCTCTCCTCCAGGGGATCTTCCCAATCCAGGGGTTGAACCCAGGTTTCCTGCATTGCAGGGGATTCTTTACCATCTGAGCCACCAGGAAAGCCCAAGCATACTGGAGTGGGTAGCCTATCCCTTTTCCAGAGGATCTTCCCGACCCAGGAATTGAACTGGGGTCTCCTGCATTGCAGGTGGATTCTTTACCAGCTGAGCTACCAGGGAAGCCCTGTGGAAATGGTATTAGATGCCAAATATCATTTTCAAACATTGTGACTCATTTGGTTACATTTTCAGTGAAAGCATATGAGCCCTGGATAACTTTCCTGGATATGTTAACAATAAGTCAAGTTCTGAAAAATTTAAGTTTAAAGGCAGCTAGATACCACTTCACATATCTAGATAATAGTATTTGTCCTTCTCTGCCATCTCCTAACAAATACATATCAGCAAAATTTTGTGTGAGGAGCGTAGTTCTTCTGAGAGGATTTTGTTTCCATGGTTGTTTCTGGAAGATGCCAGTATGGTACTACCAAGGTGAAATTTACTCTAAATGATTTCCCTTCAAATATTTATTAAGCAGTGTGGAGACAAAAATTTAATAAAATAAATTCTAGGAAATTAAGAAATACGTTTCTTTACTTATAGAATATATTTTACATAAAATATTCCTTCTGAGTATAAAAATAATGATTAATACAAAACTAAATATCAGATTTGTAGTTTTAATCAAGTAAATGTTTCATAGGACCTTTTGTTTAAGAGCTAGTAGTGAAATTTTTAGTAATACATAAATATGAACTCTGCCTTCACTGATTTATCCAAAGTTTTTATTATTATATTTTCCAGAATTGACAAGGGGAATCTCACCAAAAAAAGTGAGTGGAATCCCACCCAAGTTCATATCTATCTGGAATTGTAGAAGGTTACCTTATTTGTAAATAAGGTCTTTGCAAATATAATTGGTTTTAGAGATGAAATCATTCTGAATTTACAGTAAATCATAAGAACTGTCCTCATAAGAAGAGGAGACACAGGGAGACACACAAAAAAGATGGCCATGTGAAGTGAGAGGGCGGTACGGGATTTATGCCACCACAAGACAAGGAATGCCTGAGGCTCTACTAGAAGATGGAAGATGCAAAGAAGGATTCTTTCCTAGAGCCTTTAGAGGGCCTGTTGATCTTGATCTTGGACTCCTTGAATTCAGAATCTTGAGAGAATACATTTTCACTAAGTGACCCAGTTTGTGGGCATTTGTCACAGCAGACTTGGAAGCTAATACAGGGAGTATGGCGGCTACTATCCTAAATTGTAAGCATTTTACAATTTTGTACATTTGTACATTTTACAATTTACAAGTTTGTCATCAGCACACAGTCACTACCCAGGTGTATGTTAATTTTAGCAAAGGATGCCAAATGCTGGTGGACTGTAAGTCTCAAGATTGACCAATGATGTCTCAAGATGACAGGCAGCAGATACGGCAGCACGGTGGGAAGGGACAAATCGCTTTTTAAGCCAATGATTTATTTTCCAGTGACTGTGTAGTCATGCAATAGAGATGACAAAAGTACTTCACTCTTGAACTTTTAACATTGTGAACCTCAATTTCAAAGTAAGAACAGAATTTTAAAGAAATTAAAAAATAAGAACAGAATCCCTCAATACATGGCTCACAGTAAAGGCCTCAATCTGCTTGAATGATAAAGACACCGAGTTTATGTTACTGCAAATATTAAAACTATTGAAGGATTTTTTCCTTTACTGGTTGTCTAAAATAATGGTGATATTTTGACATATATGTAACATAGCACACATCAAGGACAAACACAAAATAATGCAGGTAAATATTTAGAGTTAGGCTGTTGCTATGGCTCAGGACCATTTGCCCCTGCCCAAATGGGAGTATGAGGACATGGTGAAACTTGGACATGACCATGAGCAAAGATACACCTTGAGCAGGCAGAGCAGCTTGCATGTCTGAGAAGTGAGCAGAAATCGCCTCTGCTCTAAGGTGGTCCCTTCCCACCAGGAGTAATTAGAAATGAGAGTACATGGCTGGAGTTGAAATATGAAGCATTTTTACAAAGAATATAAGGATAGTAAGATGAATAAGAAATGTGGAGCTTTGAAGAGAGAAAACAATGGTTAGCATTTACTGAAGATCTACTACATGCACAACACTGTTAATCCCCTTTTCATACACACCTTTATTTAATTCCAAAAACAATTATGTAAGATAAGCAGAGATGTCCTGTTTTACCGATGAGGCAGGGGAGGCTCATAGAACTTAATGAACTTGAACTTACACAGCACATGTGGATTTAAACTGTGCTCCTCCCCTGTCTTATACTCTCCAACCTCAAGGACCTTACAATGTGGTTGGAGAGCAAGATGAATAGACTTGAAAGCGGTGGTATGAATAAGAAATAAAAGCATCATTGTTTCTAAACCATAGATGTAATTAAGTCCCCCAAACAATATAAGAAAAGTAAGTGCTGCAGGACGTCAGAAGTGGATAAAAATCAGTGAGGTTTTCACAGAGGAGTCATGTTTTGAGCTCAGCTTGGAGGATTCAATGAAAGGAAAGGCATCAGAGTCCATGTAGGGAAAGAGGCAGGAGAACTTGAGTGTGAACCTTGAGGAGGGAAACTGTTCTTAGGAACTGTAGGTGGGAAAGCTGAAAAATTTGCTTGAACCCAGAACATGAAAATCAGAATATGTGGGTGAACTTGAGCCTCTGAGAACTGGGAAGCCATTAATATTTTTGGGCTTTTAACCAATATAATGAACCTGCTATGTTCCTTAGGAAGCTTAATAAAACAGTGCAGTTAGATTGCCAAGGGGGAGGGTAGGAGGCTAACCCAATCACTAAGCACTAAATGAGTAATCCCCAGATACAGAAAGGAACTGTGCAAGTGGAGAATAAAGAATGGAAGGAAGAGATAGCAAGATTGCACATGGCAAGAAAGGAATAAGAAGAGATCAAAAGTATCTGAAGTGTAACAATCGGATAAGTTAGTCCAAGTTTTGGCTGCTATTGCTGGGGATGGGGTTCTCTGGCAAAGAAAGTCATAGATTTAGAGAACTATTTAAATACCTCCATTGCAGTCAGTGCCTTTTTATTTTTATTAACACACACCTTCATTATAATTTCTTTTATGAGACATGTGACAAAGAAGTAACATACATTTTTAAATCACTAGAATCAATGCATATGTTTACATTTATAGATTGTATGGATTTAAAGACCCTAGTGTAAAGCTGGACACAGTAAAACTCTTAGAAGAAAATATAGGCAGAACACTCTTTGTCATAAATTGCAGCAAGAGCTTTTTTGACCCACCTCCTAGAGTAATGAAAATAAAAACAAAAATAAACAAATGGGACCTAATTAAGCTTAAAAGCTTTTGCAAAGCAAAGGAAACCATGAAAAAGATGAAAGGACGACCCTCAGAATGAGAGAAAATATTTGCAAATAAAGCAACTGACAAGGGATTAATCTGCAAAACATAACAACAGCTCATGTAGCTCAATATCCAAAGAAAAACAACTCAATCAAAAAATGGGTGGAAAACCTAAATAGACTTTTCTCTAAAGATATACAGAGAGTGAAAAAGCACTTGAAGAGATGCTCAACATCACTAATTATTCAGTTCTGTTCAGTTCAGTCACTCAGTCATGTCCTACTCTTCGCAATCCCATGAATCGCAGCACACCAGGCCTCCCTGTCTATCACCAACTCCCAGAGTTCACTCAAACTCACGTCCATCGAGTAGGTGATGCCATCCAGCCATCTCATCCTATGTCGTCCCCTTTTCCTCCTGCCCTCAATCCCTCCAAGCATCAGAGTCTTTTCCAATGAGTCAACTCTTTGCATGAGGTGGCCAAAGTACCGGAGTTTCAACTTTAGCATCATTCCTTCCAAAGAACACCCAGGGCTGATCTCCTTTAGAATGGACTGGTTGGATCTCCTTGCATTAATTATTAGAGAAATGCAAATCAAAACTATAATGAGGTATTACCTCATAGCAGTCAGAATGGCCATCATCACAAAATATGCAAATAATAAATGCTGGAGAGGTGTAAAGAAAAAGGAACCTTCTTTCACTATTCATGGGAATGCAAATTGATGCAGTCACTATGGAGAATAGTATGAAATTTCCTTAAAAAAATAAAAATAGGACGAATATATGACTCAACAACCCCACTACTGGACATATACCCAGAGAAAACCATAATTCAAAAAGACACAGGCACTCCAATATTCATTGCAGCATTATTTACATTAGCCAGGACATGGAAGCAACCTAAATGTCCATCAGCACAGGAATGGATAAAGAAGATATGGTATATATATACAATGGAATATTACTCAGCCATAAAAGGAACAAAACTGGGTCATTTATAGAGACATGGATGGACCTAGAGTCTATCATATAAAGTGAAGTAAGTCAGGAAGAGAAAAACAAATATATATTAACACATATATGTGGAATCTAGAAAAATGCCATATATGATCTTATTTGCAGAGCAGATAGAGATACAGACATACAGAATGAACGTATGGATACCAAGGGAGAAGGGTGAGTGGGATGAATTGGGAAACTGGGATCCACATATATACACAACTATACTCTAATAAAAAAATATTCAAATAAAGAAATAAATTTAGAGATTTTAAATGTTTTTAAAAGTTCCTTCATGATTGAATTACTTTTGTTGACTATATGTTCAATGTAAATGAGTTTATCTGAAAGAAATTAAGATTTTTCTTCAGGAGAAAGATAAACAGGAGTCTATGGGTCTGAAAGGCTTAGTAAAATTAATGAAAATTTTAAATAGTTCCTTTTTCTTATATTTTTAAAAGTTTATTGTAATTTCTGTTCTTTTTGAAGTCTATCTTTCGTACTCTCAGATAATAACTCATTCACTTGATGGACTTAGTTTTCTACATATGGAGGCTCCTAGGAGGTCTTCGAACAAACTTGCTGCAGAGTTTCAGGGTATTATAATCATTATTAATTTCAGTATTTTAAAGTTCACACCTGATAAGCTTCCAAGAAAAATGACCCAAATTTATTTGAAAGGTCAGAGAAATTTATTTTACTTATCCAACCACATGGCAATAAAAATAGATAAGCTCCGATAAAATCTAGCTCAACTATTGATATTGTAATATAGTGTAAATGGCCTATACGATTCAGAATTAGGGGGCTGATTTCCTCCTTTGGGTCTTCCACATACTAATGGTGTGATGTTAATTAATCTTCACATGCCTCAATTTCTCAGCTGTGAAATGGGCACAATAATAATACTTGCTTTAGCTCATTGAGGACAAATGTTTTTCTATATTTTTTCCTATGCTGTCCTCCAAGCAATTAGAACCATGCCTGAACCAGAGTAGAGGTTCAAAAATGTTTTAAAATGAATGAATGGACAAATGAATGAATAACAAATGAAGCATACATATTTGAATATTACATCTATTGTATCTATGATGGAAATAACTATGTACTGCTGTGCTGCTGCCCATGTCCCAGCTCTAGACTCAATGACATCACAATGGTAGCTTAATATTTGCCATGCTGGCATGGTTAAGCCTGAGAATCTGGCAAACGCTACAAAGCAGACTCTCTCTCCCCTAATAGCCGGTTGTTCAACATTTACCAACATACCATTGGTTCAGATTCTTGTTATCTGGCCTATCCTTAGTTTGGTCTCTTCTGTCTCCTCTACACCTGAAATACAGTTATCCAAACAATTCAGGCTTTCTGGGACTCTGCATAAACACCATCTTGGCTTGAAATACTTTGCTCCCAGAAATATACATCATGCTGGAGTTAACTCCAACTCAGATGCTATATCCTTGAAAATAGTCTCCAATTGCCACAAATTAGACTAGGGTGCCTCTTCCACGTGCTTAGCTATCACTCAGTGCCTATTATTATGATAATATTATCTACCTCAATGTATTATAATCATGACTTGCTTATCAGTATACCTCTCCTAAATGCTCTTTGGAGTACAAGGGCTGTCTTCTTTATAGTTATAATCTCTGTATCTTGCTCCTACAAGAGGTACTCAATGAAGGATAGTTCTATGAATAACTCAATAAACCTAATTTGGTTTTGTCTATGTTGGCGGTACACAAAAGTTATACTCTCTGCAGGCATTTAGATGGAAGATCATTGGTTTAAAATAAATAGCTGATGACTGTGACAGAGCAAGTCAATATAATTCCTGTCTG
Source organism: Bos indicus (assembly GCF_029378745.1). Lineage (NCBI taxonomy): Eukaryota > Metazoa > Chordata > Mammalia > Artiodactyla > Bovidae > Bos > Bos indicus. The sequence goes on along the minus strand of NC_091789.1, from coordinate 119,272,094 downwards.
GTATTTCTGTTGTGACTACATGGCAGTGCCATTTGTAGTCATCTCTGTTTAGTCTAAAAATCTTATTCATAGGACAGCCACCTACAGGGCTAGTCAGAATGGCTCATTGAGCAAGCACGTTTCTTTTTTTTTTTCCTCCTGCATCTGTGTGCGTGAAACATTCCAGATAAACACTGTATTATTCCTGCTTTTCACCTTTGCCTCACAAAGCTCAGATGTTGTACCAGCTATTACCTTTGTCCCTTAAGATCCATTTCATGTCCTCTACAAATCACATTTCCCAGACTCATTTGCCAATTAACTTCTGGGTGGATTTGATAAGTGCGAGGGACTAGTGGAGGAAAAGGGGAGAATTCAGTATGTTTCTCCCTCTCCCTGCTCTGAGGTTATTTTCTGGCAGTGACTGAATCTCCTCTGGTGTTCCAGCATCCTAACATCTTGCTGGATACACCCTCCTTCTGTTTCTGCAGCTCCTGCCAGTCGCCATCTGATTCCAACGCCCACCAGATGACCTTGACTTGTGAAATCTAGTAACATCACCTGGCGCTTAAACCCTCAGCCATGGAAACGGGAGAAGCTTCCTGTTATTGCTAATCCCTATGTTGCTTTTATCATTTCTTTTTGGCTTTTCAGGTCTTCCATCACCTAGGTAGTTAACGGCCTCTATTAAACACCCTTCTTGTAACTATTTAGAGCAGTTTCCTTAATGATAATGGGGACGATGATGATAATGATGATGACGATGGTGATGATAGTTATGGTTGGAACCATTTATTATTCATGGCACTACTGTCTTCTTAGCTGATGAAAATCAGACTCAAAATATTCTGAATCATCTTTGGTTTCCTATTTCATTTTATGCCTCAGATCTAACCAGTTGCCAAGCCTCATAGATTCCACTGCTATTAGCTTTTCTCCTTTCCATTCCCATTCCTCAGATAGCAGTCTGAAATACCATGCTGTCTTTCTTGAAATGCTGTGACATCCTGCTCCCCCAAGCCCTCTGCATTCACCTCTTACCCCCTCTCTTTCCCCAGGAGCATGGGCCCCACAGCTTATCTGAGCCAGTTTGGACAGATGGAAAGATGGGAGGGATTATTATAAGATGTTAGGTGAGACAATATGTGGATTCTCCAGAGATTTTAATAACAGCAACTGCCATGAGGCTGGGCATCACAAAGAATGGAGATGGAGGTGGTCCTAGATTTATGGTATCAGTAGGAATCTTACTATCAGAAGTTCAGGCAGTTTCACTGCAGCTTTCTCCCATTATTGTGCCTCAGCTTTCCCTAGGTGCCTGTCTGTTTCATTTCATTCTGCAACTATCTGGCTGCTGCAGCTCAGGGTCTACTCCCTCTTAATTATGTATATAGCTTTCATGGCTCCAACCTGCCATGTCATAGAAGCTATACAGCTTCTGTAACTGTTTTAAGATTCTTGAGTTTCCCATTTCTCCAAAAATATTGAAATCTTCTTGGGTAACTTATTTTTTGATGCCAAGTTCTGGCTTTCATAAATTCAGGGGTGGGCAGAGTTAGGTGGGACCTGAACCGAACCCATGCTTTTACAGGGACTGGGCAGTTTTCTTCGAATGATAATTAAATTTATCATCCAAACCTGGGCACTGTGGGGAGTCAAAGAAGGCATTATAATTACACAAGGGAAACACGCATAAACTGATATTGTTCTGAGGAAACTGCAAAATATGAGTAACCATATTTGGAAGACACTACAGGTGAGCAGGGGCTTCCCTGGTGGCTCAGATGGTAAAGAATCTGCTGGCAATGCAGAGACCCAGGTTCGATCCCTGGGTCAGGAAAGTCCCCTCGAAAAGGGAAAGGCTACCCACTATTCTCCAGTATTGGCACCAGTATTCTTGCCTGAAGAATTCCATGGACAAAGGAGCCCAGTTGACTACAGTCCATGGGGTCGCAAAGAGTCAGACACAACAGAGGGACTAACACTTTCCCCTTTCTTTTTCATAGGCAAGCATTATAAATTGGGTCTACTTCCACTGGCTTTTCTACAGCTCTTCATATTTACTCAGAGTATCTCTTTTTCAATGTGGAATAGCATTTGTTCCTCTCCCACATTGACCTGAGCCTGTTGCTACTGTATTTGTATGCTCAAATGTTTGTTTCTCCATGAAGCCTTCCTTGATTTATCTTACAGAAAATGAATCTTTTATAGGCTAAATTGTACTTAAACTGTACATTCTAGTGCCTTTGCTTTTTCCCTATAATTATTTACTTGACTCTTGCCTGGAAAATCCCATGGATGGAGGAGCCTGGTAGGCTGCAGTCCATGGGGTCGCGAAGAGTCAGACATGACTGAGCGACTTCCCTTTCACTTTTCACTTTCATGCATTGGAGAAGGAAATGGCAACCCACTCCAGTGTTCTTGCCTGGAGAATCCCAGGGACGGGGGAGCCTGGTAGGCTGCCGTCTATGGGGTCGCACAGAGTCGGACATGAATGAAGTGACTTAGCAGTAGCAGTGCCTTATCTAATAGGTGTAACTTTGTGACTTAGGAAGCATGAGCCGTATTAACACATTTTTGTGTACCCCCACATGGCCTAGCTAATATTTTGCTCCTAGCTGGTGGCCAATGAATATTCATTAAATGAATGACTGCTGAGTTCTGAAAACATCACTCGTGCTATTGTCTCAAGCTCACCGAATTATTCTGGATACTGATGCCTACGAAATGCAGAAAAGATAAGGGATTGATTACGTCTAGGTTAGAACAGTAGTGAGATCAACAGAAATAAGAGAACTGGAAGTTACCATATTTACATGGACTTAAGAATGTTTAACTGGAAACAAATCACAGAGAGGACATTTTGTCTTCAAAGAGACAGATAAGAAATCACAGACAACTGAAAGAAAAAGAACACATTTACTTCTCAATAGGTATTTGTTTGGACATACACAATTTATTCTGACAAGTATCTAATTTGAATTTCTCTTGGTTTCTATATTTTATAAAATCATTTGCAAGTTCAATTTAATCTATATGGAAATCACAGTGCATATCAGTCTTTCTATTTTCAAAGTGCTTCTTAAGGCAAAGTTCTGATATTTTAGACAACATTTTAATTGCTATTTTAAAAAAGCAGTGAAATAGCAAATTTTGATTTGTGTTATTTGAGAAGCTTTACATCACTCTTCCACACTGGTCACTGGATGCTATGTTACTTAACCTAAAGTGTCACTTTATTTTTAATTAGACTCCACACAGGACTCTTCTCCCTTAAAAATACAGATTAATTTAACTAATAATTTAAGTGTAGGATACATAATACATTTTAAGTTTGTTTAGTATTTTCAAAATAACTCTACCTATCTAGGAATCCAGGGACTGGAAATTGACCCAAAGGGCATCCTTCAAATTAGGTATACAAGGCAAATACGAACCTTTCAGTATAATTACAATAGATTCATTTTAATTGCAGAACTATGTCCCCTTTAGGTGCCATGTACCACGACCACAGATCAATCGCTTAGCCTCTGTACAGCATAACTTTCTCATCTGCTACACAATGAAGAGCTTTACCTGGTACCTCCCAGGACTTATGTGATTATTAAAAGGCAGTCAGAATATGATACAGAGTAAGTATTCTATAGGGTAGTTACTACTGTGATACAGGGCTTCTCATGTGACACTAGTGGTAAAGAACCCATCTGCCAATGCAGGAGACATGAGACTTGGGTTTAGTCCTTGGATTAGGAAGATCCCTTGGAAGGGTTAAAAGATCCCCTTAACCATTTTACTTCAACAGAAGTGTGTCTCAACCTTAGCTGCTTTTAAAAACACCCAACACCTAGGCTGCACCTACAAATATTCTGATTTAAGTGGTCTGGTGTCTGACCTGGGTGTGGAATAGTTAAAAGCTCTCCCCGTGGGTATTCTTGCCTGGAGAATCCCCATGGACAGAGGAGCCCAGCGGGCCACAGTCCATGAGGTCACAAAGAGTTGGACAAGACTGAGCGACTCAGAGAAGGCAATGGCACCCCACTCCAGTACTCTTGCCTGGAAAATCCCATGGATGGAGGAGCCTGGTAGGCTGCAGTTCATGGGGTCGCTAACAGTCGGACACGACTGAGCGGCTTCACTTTCACTTTTCACTTTCATGCATTGGAGAAGGAAATGGCAACCCACTCCAGTGTTCTTGCCTGGAGAATCCCAGGGACGGCGGAGCCTGGTGGGCTGCCATCTATGGGGTCCCACAGAGTCGGACATGACTGAAGTGACTTAGCAGCAGTAGCAGCAGAGCAACTAAATACAGCACATGTGACTCAAATATGCAGTTAAGGCTGAGAACCAATGGTTGGGTCAGTACCTCCCATTTTGACATGAATAAGAATCTCTTGGAGGGGCTTCTCTGGTGGCTCATGGGTAAAGAAAATCTGCCCGTCGATGCAGGAGACATGAGTTTGATCCTAGATCTAGGAAGATCCCATATGTCATGGAGCAACCAAGCCCATGCACCACAACTATTGAGCCTGTGAGCTCGACCCTAGGAGCCGCAACTACTGGAGCTCATGCTCCTCAACAAGAGAAGCCACTGCAATATTAAGTCAGTGCACTGCAACAAAGAATAGCCCATGCTTGCTGCAACTAGGGAAAAGCCCACACAGCAACGACGACCTAGCACATCCATAAATTTAAAAAATAATATAAAAAGAATCACTTGGAGATCTTGTTAAAGCCAGATCCTTGGCCTCACTCCCAAAGAATACAATTTAGTAGGCTTGGGCGGGGTGGCGGTCCAAGAATTGGCACTTTTAACAAAGCTCTCACTTGATGCTGACCACGTTGGCCCTTGAGTAGCAGTGCTCTGGTTCAGAGATTCTCAAACTTAACTGCTGAGCCTCAGCCCTAGAGTTTCCAATTAAGTAGATATGAGAAAGGCCCCATGCAGGTCTATCAAGTTCTCAGATGATGCTATTGGTAAGGGTTTGGAGACTTTACTTTGAAAACCACCATTCTAGACACAAAGTAATCACTTTATTTACATTTTAAAATACTCCCTTTTAATTCACTATTAAATTTTGCATGGCCAGGCCACTCAACATGCCTGTTCTCTTCCTTTCTGTGCACCCGGACTGATCGGTGCCTGCTTCATGGGTATCTTAGGCACAGGACTGACCTTACAGACTTGCCCCAGGCCCAGCTGGTGATTGTTCTCATCAAAGGGGCGGTGAGGGGCGTGGCTGCTACTGGTTTCCCTGGTAACTAATGAGCCCACCTGAGGTCAATTCCCTTATAACCGGCCATCTCCCTTTTCCCTTGGGAGCAAAGACTGCCTGCTGCCATGCCTTGCCTGCTACCTGCCTCACATGGTGTGGTGTTACTCCAGGACCTTGCTTCAATCATGTAACATCCATTAGACCATTGATGTCTCTGTTGCTGACTCTGGGCTCTTTCTTTGGCCTTGAAGCTGGGAAAACACAGGCTTTATAGGCCCACAGCGTGCAGCCCAACAGATTTCCAAACATTTTTATGCTGAAGCACTTGTTTTTTTTTTAATAGCAGCTTGCTAAAACATCCTTAGATTACAAAAACCAGTACACAAGGCACAGGACATAAATATTCTCACTGTCTACTTCGATACACAACTGTCCTGCACCCAGAAACCATCTGACAACATTCACCAAATTGATGGATTGTGTGTTGTCCGTTCTGCTCCTTACCTAATGGTTCTTTTATTTAACTAATGACTGTAATTCTCATTAGATGCTGATGGAACATTAAGATTTTATTTGTGGAATGTGGAAAAACTACCTGTGGCAGGACATCAGTTGGTGAGTATTACCTAGAAAGCAACACCCAACCCTCCAGTTGGCATGAGCAGCAGGTCCTGGTGCTGTTAGTGATGCTGGCATAAGGAGGCAGTGGTTCTTCTGGCTTTTTGCAGGTATTTTGTGAATTAATTCACAAATGCCTTAAGTTTAGAGATCCATTAAATGGCCTTCTGCTAAGCAATCTGTAGCAATGAAATTTTAGAAAAGGACAACACCTTTGTTTTAGCCTAATGGGTAGCAATAACTCAAGGATCTGGGGCTTCAACTATATTGTCTAATCTAAAAGTCCTTGTACTAGTTCTAAAAGCCTCTTGTTTCTCTCCTGCTTCTGGGTCCCCCTTACTCATCTAGTTTAAGGCCGAGCATAAGATATCAACACCTGAGAGAGGTCTTTCCAAACGTCCTGCCTCCAGTAACAGTGCCTGCCCTGTGCTGCCTAGTTCTTGGTGTATATTCTATTCGTGTGTTTATTACACTGTGTGAGAACTGGATAACATCCTGTTCTCCTCCCCAAATGCCACTGAGGACAGAGGCAGTTCATCTTTCTGTTCCTCAGGATCCTAACCTGTACCATGGAAATAATGATAGTAACTATCTTTTATGGTTGGTGTAAGGATTACATGGGGCTTCCCTGATGGCTCAGATGGTAAAGAATCTGCCCACAATGTAGGAGACCTGGGTTAGATCCCTGAGTTGGGAAGATCCCCTAGAGAAGGGGAGAGTGATCCATTCCAGTATTCTTGCCTGGAGAATCCCATGGACAGAGGAACCTGCTGGGCTATAGTCCATGGGGCTGCAAAGAGTCAGATACGACTGAGCAACTAACACAAGGATTACATGAGGGGACAGATGTCTCCATGGAAAGCATTTGGACCAGTGCCTGACAAGCAAGAAACCATCAATAAAGCCTCTGTGCGACTACTGTCATTGTTGTTGCTATTGTTATTGTTATTCATATTTCTATTTCCATCACAGGTTTTCAGTGTGGTAAGACACCAAAAAAGTAACAAAACTATTGATGCAATGGCAGATACAAGAGTATTTTACTTTGTATTCACTCAATTAGCAAATATTTACTGAGTTCCTAGAAGTGTTTTGGGGCTGGGAATATAGCAGTGAGTGAGTCCTCACCCCTGACCTATTACATTCACAGTAAAAAATACAACAGAACATAAGTGTTAGTTAGATAAATGCAGAGATGAAAGTTATACAGGTTAGGAGGACAGGAAGTAAAGGGTGAGGGGGGATGAAGGAATGAGATTAGAGACTGTAACCCAAAAGTGACATCCAGAAAATACACTTTGAATCCTGAGATCACATATATCTTTTCATTTGAACAGGAGAAAGTGTTCAACATTTCAGGTAAATCATTTCTAAAAAGCTCTACTTATCTATAAATAAGTTGATTTGTACCATTCTTTTTAGATTCCAGATAAATCTTACCATATGATATTTGTCTTTTTCTGTCTGACTAACTTCAGTCAGTATAACAATCTCTAGGTTCACCCATGTTGTGTAAATGTCATTATTTTATTCTTTTTATAGCTGAGTAATATTCCATTATATATATACTGCTATTTATAAAATAGATAACTAATAACGACTTACTGTATAGCACAGGGAACTCTACTCAATACTTTGTAATGACTTATGTGGGAAAACAGTCTGAAAAGAGTAGATATATGTATAACTGACTCACTTTGCTGTGTATGTGAAACTAACACAACACTGTAAATCAATTATACACCCATAAAAAGCTGCACTAAAAAGATACATAAATCAAAGTGCCCTAGGTGGTGTTAACATACAGTGAGGACTAAGGTAATGAGGAAACAATGAGGAAGCTCATCATACAGTCAGCAATGAACAAGGCTGCTGGTGACCAGTGACCTTATATAACATACAGTCCACTGTGGGATGTGCTTTTGATCCTTTTTAGAAAAAAGAGTGGAAGGAGTGGATTAGGAAGACTGAGATGAGAAGACCATTGGATAAACAGCTGGGAGACATCTTCTGCCTCCAGATCCTTGGGGGTAATGGTGATGGACACGTGCCTTTCAATTGTTTCCAGACAGAGTGGATGTTATTTAATTCTCACAACACCCCTAAAGACAGCTAGCTTACCCAGCTACTATATGGCAGAGCCAAAGCTTGGATCTAATATTGTATGGCTTTGAAGTATGTATTTACTAGTGCATGCATGCTCAGCTATGTCTGACTCTTTGTGACCCCATGGACTGTAGCCCACCAGGCTCCTCTGTCCATGAGATTTGCCAGGCAAGACTACTGGAGTTGGTTGCCAATTCCTTTTTCAGGGGATCTTCCCCACCTAGGGACCGAACCTACGTCTCCTGTGTTTCCTGCCGTGCAGGTGGATTCCTTACTACTTGAGCCATCGAGAAGCCCATGTATTTATTAGGCTGGCCACAAAAGTTCATTTGGGGTTTTCATAAGAAGCAACGGGAAACCCGAACGAATTTTTTTGGCCAACCCAATAGATTCGTCAAGGAGTTCACAGACTTGTTCTATCATCGCACCTGTCCCAGCAAATAGCTGGCTGCCTCCAGCAGACCAAGGCTGTAGATTCCCTCCTTCCTGTCACCTGTACCATGTGGTGACCGCTGCCTAGAGTCCTCAGTCCTGGACTCAGAGGAAAACCATATGCATCTTAGAGTTTTTCTTTAAATATGGCTGCAGAAAAAAGGTCAGTGCTTCAGTGAATAATTGACACCAGCAGTTGTAAGTATTAAATTAGAGCTAACCAAACATGTTACCAGAGTAAGTAGTTGAAAACATTGTTACAAAAAGTTTGGTGAACAAATGAGAAGATATTTTAATTTAGAGACTGTTTAGCCCCTTTAGAAATCTGCTTAGTTTGAATTCTTATACCATTCGTCTGCTTTCTCCAAAGAGTTTCTCCTCAGCTATATGTGGACTCTTCATATCTTTTGATTGGTTACTACTTGGGGAAACACTCATTGTCAGCTAACAACTATTGAGTAAAAGCAGGTGGGGATGACATGACTCATTTTTTAAAATTAATTTTTACTGGAGTATAGTTGCTTTAGAATGTTGTGTTGCTTTCTCTGTACAGCAAATTGAATCAGCTATACATATATACCCTCTTTTCTGTATTTCCTTCCATTTAGGTCACCATCAAGCATTGAATAGAGTTCCCTGAGCTATACAGTAGGTTCTCACTAGTTATCTATTTTATACATAGTATCAATAGTGTGTGTGAAATGACTCATTTTTTTAAAGAATTTTGAAGCATAATAAAATGTACTAAATATGGTTCATTGCCTTGTAAAATGGATACAGGTAAGGGAGCTGTAAGAGGTAAACAAGAGAGTTTGGAAGCCCGGCTCAAAATATTACTAATGTTTTACGACATATTTCAGGTCAACAAACATTGTCACTGTTACTACATTTTACGGAAGCGAATGTAACCTGAGAGAAAAGTTTAGAGGCAAATTAAGATTTTAGAGACATCTGGGGAAAGGTCAGGGGAAGGGGTCAAGAGACATGTGATGGAAACATCATTTACTTCCTTCTCATCCTTAAAACCTGCACTCTGCTAAAATGTGTTAAGCACAGCAAAATGATTAACTCGATGAGGCTAGCATCCCTAATTCTGCTTTTCACCTCTTTAATGAAGCATACCGTGTGGTGCCAAAAAAAAAAAAAAAAGGTGGAAGGGGTATCCTCATGAATTTAAAACACTGTAAAATTTAAAAGGAGCTCACATTTTAACATGAATTGCCTACCACAGCACAATCTTGGTTATCTGCCTCTCTTGGATACTACAGTTTTCCAGCTAGGTGAGGCCTAACACTGTATGTGTCGGCTTTTCTTTGGAAACTCTCATATTAAACCCAGAGTTAAAATTAAAACACTAATAATTAATTTACTTCTTATTTGTGGCACATCTGAAATAAGGGACAGATTTTTGTTTAGAGAGTAAAACTAATTATAAGAATTATTATATAGCTTCTTTTTGATGATAAAGTATATTCATAATTTTATTTAAGCAACTTGGACAGATCCCTCCCTTTGACATAAAGAAACACTCATTTTTCTGGGTTGACTATATTTTCATGCACAGTATGACATTGCATATATTTCCAAAATCAAACATCTGAAAATCTGAGTATCTTGAGCTATATAATTCATTTTTATTTGGCTTCCTATATAATTATTTTATACTTTTTCAATAGATCTATTTGGTATTTTCAGAAAATACAAGCTAATGGTTTGTTTAAAAGCCAAAGATACTATTTTTTAAAGGACAACGTGTTAAAATTCCAATTCCCAAATCTTAAAATACCCTCCCAGGGCACCGCTGTCTAAAATATTCAAAATCATATATTCATAATCTAAGTGCTTTCCAATTTTTAAAGTGTTTCTATATATTTTGGCCAATTATGATTAAGTTTTATTCATAGTATTCTTACATGTTTTAAAGCTTCTAAAATAATTGTTTTATTTGTCCTAAAACTTTGTTATGTGACATGCACCAATTTGTCTCATCTCAGTAAAATTCTATGCCACAGTGTTTTCCTAAATCATATTTTCAGCACTAATTCCTGAAACTATAATTCTACTTTAATTTTTTTTTATATCCAAATAGAATATCTAAACTTTGTGTGTCTTCAGGTAATTTATTTTACTTCTTTGAGTCTTAAGAATTCTCATCTGACACATGGGGTCAATTTGACTTACATCTTAAGCTGTGTGGGTTTTAAGAAATTATAGATATTAAGTGACCAGCACACATTGTAAACCACAGTGCCTTTTTTTGCAAATGTTGGTTTTCCCTATTAGCCCACCTCAATGGTGGGCAAAAAAAGGGCTTGTGGTTCTAATGGATAAGCCATTAAACATTTCCAGTAGGTTAGGATAATGGCAGATTATATCTACTGCCTTACTAACTATTAAGGCCAGTTATTTGTCTTGTTGGCATGCCAATAAAGCCTGATTTTCTTTTAATTCAGACATGTGGTTACAACTTCATTTTCTCTTAAACTTTCTCTCCTAGTGATTCAACATACTTGTCCCCAAAGCGTATTTGACTGAAAATCATGCTGGGCCAGACCCATTTCACACTTCAGAGAAAATCACGTCCCCCTTTTTGTTTTCAATGGTTTCAGATCAGATCAGATCAGTCGCTCAGTCGTGTCTGACTCTTTGCGACCCCATGAATCTCAGCACGCCAGGCCTCCCTGTCCATCACCAACTCCCGGAGTTCACTCAGACTCACGTCCATCCAGTCAGTGATGCCATCCAGCCATCTCATCCTCTGTCGTCCCCTTATCCTCCTGCCCCCAATCCCTCCCAGCAGCAGAGTCTTTTCCAATGAGTCAACTCTTCTCATGAGGTGGCCAAAGTACTGGAGTTTCAGCTTTAGCATCATTCCTTCCAAAGAAATCCCAGGGCTGACCTCCTTCAGAATGGACTGGTTGGATCTCCTTGCAGTCCAAGGGACTCTCAAGAGTCTTCTCCAACACCACAGTTCAAAAGCATCAATTCTTCGGCGCTCAGCCTTCTTCATTGGTTTATTCCCCCATAAAAAAGATATTCCCAGTAAAATGGAATTAATTAACGAGTTGAAGACTATCTTCAGGATACAGACGCTGTAATGAACTGAATTTTGTCGCCCTTCCCAAATTCATATGTTGAAGCCTTACCCCCGAATACGACTGTACTTGGAGACAGGGCCTTTAAAGACATAATTACATTTAAATGAGGTCACAAGTGTAGGACCCTAACCCAATATGATGAGTGTCATCATAAGAAGAGGAAGAGATACCAGCAATGTACGCACATAGAAAAAAGGTCACGTGAGGACAAACCATGGAAACGGTCATCTGCACATCCAGGAGAGGGGCTTCAGGACAAACCAAGTCTCCCAACACCTTGCTTTTGGGCTCCCATTCACTAAAACAGTGTGAAATAAATTTGTTAAGTCACTGGTCTGTGTTATTTTGGTAGGGCAAACCCAGAGTAAGAGAGACACTCTCTTCTGTGTTAAGGAAACTTACAATGCAACTAGGGTGATGAACCTTCCACACAAATGTATAAGCAAAAGAGACAAATATTGGGTTTGCCAAAAGGGTCATTCAGGTGATAGAAAAACCTGAACACAACTTTTGGCCAACCCAATATTAAGACTAAAGAAAATATAATTAAAACCTACATAAAAGATGGGGTTACAAAAGGAGTAAGTTATTCAAAGGGGACCATGTCTTTGAAGGGGTGCACATTGATAGATATCAACAATAAGAGCTTCTTTTAAAACAGTTTGGAAAAGATATAGAGCTACATGCTTATCTCATTATCTCATGATATTTCAGAGGCTACTCCTAAGCTTGCCTTTTTTTTCCAAGCCAGGATTTGGCATATGTGACCTGAAGCATGAATAAACAGTGGAACAGAATATTTTGGCATTGTCCTAGAAGTTCCAGAACATATGATCAACTTCACTACTCTATTTCTCTTCCCTTTATTTCACAGCCCCTACATGATAACTTGCCTAATTACCTCTCAAGAGAAATGTGACTTGCTGAGCAAAATGTATAATCATTAAGAAACAGTTTTTACTTTATAGGAACTATATTTTATAATAACAACACTGACTCAATAATAATAGCAGCTAATAATGAGTAATCAACCATAGAATCAGGCACTAGACTTGAAGCTTTCAAATGAATTGTCTAATTGAATTCTCACAACAATCTTACCAAGTTGGCACAATTCATATCCCACTTCACAAGTGAGGTGACTTAGCCTTCCAGTAGTTAAAGGAACTTGCTCAAAGTGACACAGCTGGTATTTGATATAGCTGTGACTTCAAATGATCCAGACTAGCTCCAGTAATCAAAACCAAGCTATTCACTACTGCTTACAGAAAGCATGTGTGTGTGTAATACATACATCTAGATATTGTCTATGTATTGACGTACTGTATGGATGCATAGACTGTAAAAAAATGTATATGAAGTACTGTTATAAGGATAGAGGTCAGTTGAATAGAATTGACAGCCTAGAGAGAAATTAAATAAAATAAATGATCAATTGATTTTTCACAAGAGTTCCAAGACAATTCAATGGGGAAAGAATAATCTTTTCAACAAATGGTACTGGGGCAACTGGATATTCACATCTAAGAGAATGAGGGCCCATTCTTCATAATATACACAAAATTAACTTAAAATACACAGCAGAACTAAATGTAAGAACTAAAACAATAATTCTATTAAAAGAAAATATAGGAGTAAATCTTTATAAACTTGGGTCAGGTTAAGCCTTCTTAGAGATGACACCCAAAGCACAAAAGAAAAAGGAACACAGAGAAATTAATCTTCCTCAAAAGATAAGAACTTGGTGTTTCAATAGATTCCAACAGGAAAATGAAAGGACAACCCACAGAATTGGAGAAAACATGAAAATAATATACCTGATAAGGGACTTGTATCTACAATATACAAAAACTGCTTATACCTCAATAATAAAAACATATAACCCATTAAAAATGGGCAAAGGATTTGAAAAGAACTTTCTCCAGAGAAGAATAAAGAGCCAATGAAAATATGACAAAATACTCAACATCATCAATCATCAGGGAAGGGAATATTAAAATTACAATGATGCACCCCTTTACATGCACTAGGATGACATAGTAATTATTTAAAAGACATAAAATAATCAGTGTTGAATAGAATGTGGGGAAATTAGAATTCTCATTCACTTCTGGTGAGAAGGGAAAATGGTACACTGTCTTGAAAACAGTTTCATAGGTAGCTCCTCAGAAAGTTAAATACAGTGTTACCATGTGAGACAGCCATTCTATTCCTCTGTGTGTGTGTGTGTGTGTGTGTGTGTGTGTGTGTGTATGTGTGCTTAGTTACTCAGTTGTGTCTGAATCTTTGCAACCCCATAGACTATAGCCTGGCTCCTCTGCCTTGGGGATTCTCCAGGCAAGGATACTGGAGTGGGTTACCGTGCCCTCCTCCAGGGGATCTTCCCAACCCAGGGATCAAACCCAGGTCTCCCACATTGCAGGTGGATTCTTCACCATCTGCACCACTAGGGAAGCCCATTCTATCCCTAGTAAATACGTACAAGCTTTTGTATTGATATATTACAAAAGCTTGTACAGAAATGTTCATGCAGCATTATGCATAATAGCTTAAAAATGAAAACTGCCCAAATGTCCATTAATGATGGCAAAGCTGATAAAATGTGGCATGTCTACAAAGCGGAATATTATTTGGACATAAAAAGGAATGAAGTATTGTTATGTGGTACAACATGGATAAACTTAAAACCTTTATGCTAAAGGTAAGAAGTCAATCACAAAAGCCCCAATTTTGAATGATTTCATTTACATGAAACATCCAGATAGGCAAAATATAGAGACAGAAAGCAAATACATGTTTGTCTAAAGAAATTGAGAGGAAAGGGGCTTGGGGTAAATTAGGAGTAACTGTTCATGGGTATAGAGTTTTTTGGGGGGAGATAAAAATATTCTAAAATTGATAGTCAGTGATGGTTGCACAACTCTGAATATATTTAAAATGACTGAGTTGTAAACTTTAAATGAGTGAATTGTATGGCATGTGAAATATATCTCAACAAAGCTTTAAAAGTATATAAAGTTAATTCCAAAATATGTCATTTGGTTTGAATCTTTCACTTTCTCTAGTCATTATAAACTGGATCCAAAATTAGGGGTGGGGTATTGGAATAGTGAGAGAGTTGGAGAAAATATTATTTCTTTTTTTAACTTAGAAAGTGCTCATGCCAGAATCTATCAAGTTAAAATTGATTTAATTCTCCCAAATGATTAATAGCATTTCGTTTTGCCATGATCGAGTTGAGAAATCAAAATCAATGTTCTGAATATTAACCCTTGCTTTCCTTCACCTTTATCTTATAAATAACCAACCACTCAAGAAACAACTCAATTTCTTCTTTTCTTGCCTCTTCTGCAGCTAGATATAGGCATGATATAGCACCAAAATACTCATGAATTCAACAGGAAGTTTCAAAAAACTAAACTTAATGATGATTAACATCACAAGTTAAGGCTAATAAGATGTAAGTAGGAGTGTTCTGTAATATGTAATATGAGCTTTTACTTGAAAGTACATGCAGAACTGTGGTGATGGAAGACTCTTGAGAGTCCCTTGGATGGCAAGGAGATCAAACCAGTCAATCCTAAAGGAAGTCAATCCTGAAAGTTCATTGGAAGGACTGATGCTGAAGCTGAAGCTCCAACACTTTGGCCACCTGATACCAACAGCCGACTCATGTAAAAGACTCTGATGCTGGGAAATATTGAAGGTAGGAGGAGAAGGGGGTGACAGAGGATGAAATGGTTGGATGGCATCACCAACTCGTGGACATGAGTTTGAGCAAGCTCCAGGAGCTGGTGATGGGACAGGGAAGCCTGGTGTGCAGTCCATGGGGTCACAGAGAGTTAGACACAACTTAGCGACTGAACAACAATAACATGCAGAACTACTCTTTGATTCAGTTAGTATATGTGCCCTTTGGCTGCCCTTGTACATTTTTTAGTTTGCAGTGCAATATAGACCTGATTACTGGAACTGTTGCAACTATTTTGGAACACAGAATAAACTTCAGGAGGGAAGCTCTGGGCTAAAATGGTGCAATAGAAAGAAAAATAATCCCATTCCTTTGGCTGTCCACCTCTGATATACTGTGTGACTAACTGATATACTGAATTATCAAGCAGTTACTGGAAAAGGAACAAAAAAATCAATAAATCCTAATTCAGACTACATGGATGAATGTAACAAAATTGAATGTAGCAACTATAAAATTTAAAGATTTTGTTCTAGGCTAATTCAATTTTTTTGGAAACTACAGAATGCCAATATTGAGAATTATCTCTCCTCTGCGGAACTTGATCTGACCATATAATTTGCAAAGCAGAAAGATTATCTAATTTAGTACTTAATACAAATACTTCATCTGAATAAATGAAGTGTGAATATCTAATAGTCTTTCTGTTTTCTAAATTCTGCTAGAAGCTCAGCATCATGTACCAGCCATATAAAACATTTAAGAGGAAAGGGGAATTTAAAGGTTATCAGTACACTGAATTCAAAATGTATTTCAACTGATTGACACGATGAAAGAAACATGAACACGCATGCGTGTGCACGTGCACACACACACACACACACACAAAACTCCTCTCTATTTGTAAATTACAGAGATTCAGTGGAAAAAAAGTTCAGAATCTGACAAGGAATTTTGATCAGTCTTCAGAATAGGGGAAACACAGAATGCGAGATACAAACCAGGAAACGATATGATACACTGAAAAAAACAAAACAAAACAAAACAAAACAAAAAAAAAAAAACAAAGAGGAATTGGGCTTGGAGCCAAAGAGAATTTGATTTGCATCCCTTCATTTACTTTCTTAAAAACTTTGAGGAAATTCCTAAATTAGGATTCTCAATTTTCTCAACTACTAAATAGGAAGAAACTTACTACTTTGAAAAATTTCCAGCAACATGAAATCAAGCATTTGCCCAAGACTTGGGAGGTACTGGCATTTTTGCCCATCACTGAAGAAAGCCATAAGAAGGAAGCTAACATTCGATTTTCTGTTCTACCCTCCTCACTAACAGTGTTTGATAATCTACACTTGAGTGAGACTTCATATTAATAGAAGACTTTCCTCCAGTAGCAGTATTGACATGCACATATTCCTCTCAGTTAAAACAACTATACCGATTAAAACAGAGAAACAAACAACAGCAACAACAACAACAACAAATGTTAAAGGAAGAAAATAGTCCACCTAAAAAGAAAAGGACGCTAAATTCTAGTAAACCTGACATTAATGTGTCAAAAATGGCAAGGGGGAAAAAGTATTCTTTGTTGAATGTACCAAAAAGAATATATAGTTTTACTATTTTAGAAAAGGGAAGGCATTTAAATGCTAGGTTAGGTTCTAGGATAGACAGTATCAGATCTTCTAGGATAGACAGTATAGTTTATGGTTAAAAGCACAGAAACTGGAACCCCTGTTTGGGCTGTATAACCTTGGGCAAATAACTTAGGTGCCTCATTTGCTAAATATTAGGAGAATCTACCTCATAGGAGAGTATGATTGTTGAAGGTACAGAAATTATTTAGACTACTTTCTGACACAAAAGAGTCATTACCACGTCTTACTATCAATGTTATCATTATCACCACTGCCATCATCATCATTTGTACTCCTAAAGAGCATATAAACAGAAGTTAGGTCTCTGGGGACTTCCCTGGTGGCCCAGCAATTAGGATTCTTCTCCCACTTCAGGGGGCACAGGTTTGAACCCTAATCAAGGAACTAAGGTCCCGCTTGCAGCCCAGTACAGCCAAAAGAAAGAAAGAAAGAAATTAGGTCTCTGAAATGCAGCAAGTCCCCATTTATTTAGTAATCATACGACCAACAAATACAGTTGCTTTCAATCACTTTTTGGTTGCAAAATTCCTTTTTTCCTCTAATGTACTAGAGGACTGCTGCTGCTACTGCTAAGTCACCTCAGTCTCTGCTGCTAAGTCACTTCAGTCGTGTCCGACTCTGGGTGACCCCATAGACGGCAGCCCGCCAGGCTCCCCCGTCCCTGGGATTCTCCGGGCAAGAACACTGGAGTGGGTTGCCATTTCCTTTTCCAATGCATGAAAGTGAAAGTCAAAGTGAAATCGCTCAGTTGTGTCCGACTCCCAGCGACCCCATGGACTACAGCCTACCAGGCTCCTCCGTCCATGGGATTTTCCAGGCAAGATTACTGGAGTGGGGTGCCATTGCCTTCTCCTGTACTAGAGGACACTGATACTGAAATTGAGTCAGAATTGGTTTGACTGAACCAGGTTGGGAGCCTTAAATCCCCACCTGTGTATTTATCTTCATCATATGCAGTGGTCTCTGAGTAACTGAAAACAAGTAGTATATAGGCATTTAAAGTGGTTTAAAAAAAAACTATATTAAGGCAACAAATAACATGTATAAGAAAACTTGAATATCTCTGAGTTGACTACTGTGAAACCATATTGCATTTGACTTGAATCATATAAAACAAAAGCACTCCCAAAATATTGTTTAATGAAAAATTCTAACATTTAAAAACAAGAATGACATTTAATAGATAAATGTCAATTTTCTATAGCTACACTGTCCAACAAGGTGGATCTTGAAATTTAAATGTCTTAGTTACTATTAATTAAAATAAAACTTGAATTCCTTAGTTTCCCTAACCAAAATACCATTGCTCAATAGCCATTTATGACCAGTAGCTTCTATCTTGGACAGCAGAGCTAGAACATGTCTAATATCACAGAAAGTCATATTGGATAGCAATCATTTAGAACATTTCATTATGTGGAAAATTATGCTCTCAATATTGAGTATGTAAGAACATGACTATAAGCAATAATAAAATACTTTACAGGTTGGGAAACACTTTTACTTTCATAAATGCAGTGTAGTCAGAGAAACAGTTTAAATTTACTTCTGTGGAGTTTATTTTGTCAAGGCTTTCTCTGAAATTGTCCATAATATGATATTTACATGAGACGCATAGCAGAGTAGGAAAAACTGTTGTCGGAGTTGGCACCTGTATGACCTTGAGGAGGTCAGGCAGTGTCCCTATGCCCCAGCGCTTCCAGAAAACATGGGGGTAATGACAGTTGTCTACCTAACCAGTTTACTTGCTGAACAAGTGAGAAAGTCAATACAAAAGTCCTTTGTAAACTCTGAAGCCCAAAACAATTACTAGTTATCATTATAATCATTTCTACATTTTCACTTGGCTGAATACAAATGAAGTGTATAATTTCTGTAGAAATAGTTGAGCTAGTCTGAAGGAAAATGTCATGGTTAAAGCATTTGAGAGAAAAACATATTTATGGTCCAAAGACTCCAGGGCTACTAATTAGAAAAAAAAATCATTTCTGGGTAAGCACATTTATTTGGGAATTGTTAGACAATCTGTATTTTATAATTCAGAAACAGAATATTTTGTTAAATTGGGTAAAATGATGTTTTATCTCCATTTTATAAACTGAAAGACACCAATTTTGACTTTAGCTTTAGAGGTAATAAGATCAGAGTTGCCCCTTAAAAGCATATTAAAACTTCAGGAAGTTTCACAACATGTTAATTTAATGCTTTATTGGCTTACTTCATTTAAGGTTACAAAGAACTGAAATGATCTTTGTGAAGTTTTGATATAATCTCTTTCCACAATGGTTCTTAATTTATGCCTGGAAGGCAAACTTGCACATTTAAATTTGAGAATTGAAAGAAACAAATAAACTGGTATATATCAGTGTTACCAAAACTTGCAGATTAAAAAAAAAAACACAGAATTGAAAATTAATGTATTTCAGTTGCCAGAGATTTCAACATTCTTCCAAAAAACTGCAACAAACATACAATATTACTAATTATACTGTGCTTTAAAATTGAACACAGAGTCAGAATACTTTCCTCTTCAGTATATTTTTTTCTCTTCTTTCCACCATCAAATAATGCTTATATTTCTTTGGAGCACACAGAGTCATACATATGTGTCAGTGGGGTTAATGCCAGTTACTGTAACAAAGGGATCCTGCAATTCTGGTAGCTTAAGAAAAGAAAAGGAAAAAAAATGTATACTTCAAAATATACACAGGCATTCCTATCTGTGCATAGCTTTCTTCCACATAGTGATTTAGGGACTCTGGGTTTTTCCATGCTGGGCCTCTTCACCTTCTAATTCTTTGGAAGCCTTTCCATAACATCAGCAGGTGGGTCGGGGATGGTTGGAAAAGTCATGCCTGCAATGTAACTTGCACTGCAATTCCACTGTTAAGAATTAGTCACATGGCTCTAACTAGAAGCAAGGGGAGCTGGGAAATGTAGCTGCTGCTTTGACAACTTCATCCTAGAAAGCAGCAACTCTATACTCTGAAAGGGAGAGCACAAATTGTGATGGAAAGGTAGTTGCCTATGCCATAGTATGAATTTTAGAGAAAAGATATACAAAGAGTTGATTATTACTGATAAAAGCACTCATTTAATACTTTTCATATCTTTAATTCTGTTCTCTAGCTTCTAAGTGAAAATGGAAATGTTATACGTCCAATACTTTTACCCCCTCTCTTCCCTTAAACAAGTAGAGGACAGAATGAATTCTGGCAGAGAAAGAAGGCTTGGTGTTAAGAAGGAAGTCCTTAAGATGGAGCAACTGGAGATCTTTTTCAGTTCTTTTTATTTCTCTCCTTTTCAATCCTTGATTCTCTGTCAATACCCTTTGTTTTCAACCCCCATTTTCAGCATGAAATGAAGAAGAATGTCACTCAGGGTTATAGCTCCACTATAAGAACCCTGAATGACAATCTAAGAAAAGACATTTCAAGACTGAATCCTTTAGGTGTCAGCTTAGGGAAACACACACACACACACACACACACACACACACACACACACACACACTGAGGAGTTGCCTGGCCTTCAGAGATTCCTTGGATGACTGTGACAGTCCTTTATCCAACAAAAACTGAGTCACTTCAAGTAGAGGATAGATAAATCCATCGTCTCTTGAAGGAAGATTTAAAAAGGTTATCAGCTACCTACTAAAGGGCCAAGTAGATTTCCCTGATTGCAAACTGTCCTGCGTGACCCAAGAAGGAGCATGGCAAACTCTCCAATGTTTATACAGGCTGTTCATTCATTCATCATGGATTTATTGAACATCTGCTGCACAAACGCCCTGGGTTTGAGGTTAGGGATCCAAAGGCAAATATGAATGTGTCTTTAAGTAAGAGAGTGACAAGGTAGTGTGTGCATTCATAAAAACTACTCTGCAGAGTGGAAAACATACTGGAGGAACAAGAGTCGAGGCAAGAAGAACAGTGAAGAGGCTGATGCATTAGTACAGGTAGGACATGTAAAGGAGTGAATGCAAATGAAAAGATGTGAATGAATTCCAGAGCTAGTTGATTGTACCTGGAGGGTGTTATGCTTCATAAAATAAGTCAGATAGAGAAAGACAAAACACTGTAGGTTTTCACTTACACATGGAATCCAAAAAATAAAATAGACAATGAATATAATAAAACAGAAGCAGACTCACAGATTCAGAGAACAAACTAGTAGTTGCTAGTGGGGAGATGTGTGGAAGGAGGGGCACAATAAGGGAAGGGGATTAAGAGGTACAAACTACTAGGTATAAAATAAATAAGATGTATGGCAAAACCAATACAATATTGTAAAGTAATTAACCTCCAATTAAAATAAATAAATTTATATTTAAAATAATAAATAAATAAGATACAAGGATGTAACATAGAGCACAGGGAATATAGCCATTATTTTATATAACTTTTAGTATAGTATAATCTATAAAAATATTGAATCACTTTATTGTACACCTGAAATTAATATAATAATATAAATCAATCAGATTTCAGTAAAAACAAAAAAAACCAACAATCAAAAAAGAGATAGTTGTTTGTAGATTTGGCAGGACCCAAGAAAGGTATGTGCCATGTGTGGGATGGTTGGTGCCCTTGCCTGAAGTAAGACAGTCAAAGGAGAAACATGCTTGCTGGTAGAGTGTAAATTACGAATTTGGTTTTTGAACATGCACAATTTAAGAGGGTATGTGAAAGTTTGAATGGAAGCAACTGGATACACAAGTCTGGAAGGAAGAGAATTCTAGCCTAGAGCAAAACCTTGGAGTTGAAGCCATGGAATGGATGAGAAGGACTCAAGGAGACTTTGTAGAGTGAAGAGTCTGGGAAAAACCCTGAGGAACAGCAACATACGAGGAAGAGCCACGAGGAGAGATGCCAGCAAGTGGGATCAAGGAGATATTTCTATGGACAAGACATTATAAAGATAACAAGGAGAATGTGCTACTAAGGAAGTGAAATCACCCTCAGGAAGGAGGGCATCTTTGTCCAGAGAGTCTGCTACAAAACGCTCAAGTGGAATAAGGCTTAAAAGAAATGTTTTTGCAGGTTTGGCAACAAGGAAGCTGCTGACAACCTCCTTGAATGGAACTGAAGGAAAGAAGGAAACTGACTGATCGACCAGTAAGGAAGGGTCTGAGGAAGTACCTTATTAATAACATTCCAAAGTTATATCACAAGCAAGTGATCGTAGTTACTACATACACAGATTTCCCTGCTGGGCAGCACCGTGATGCTATATTATCAGACAAGATGGCAACTGGCTTTCGTTCCCCATATTCATGCATGCATTTGTCTTTCATAAAGTCAACATGCTTTTTAGTTAGCACTTGTACATGTGTCTTGCCAAAAAGCTAAGAAGGTATAAATCATCTGAAGAATATAAAATAATGAATAATTTATATTCTTTATTGAACATATTAAGGTCTAGGAATTTCCTTATTTCTCCCAACAACTGTGCCTTTTTTCAGAAGAGAAACCGGAGGTTCAAGTATCATAAGTCATAGGCCAGAGACCAAACAGATGGAAAAGTTATAGCAATGAATTTTATTTACTTATACTGGCTCTTTCCCCACCCCCACTTAAACACCCCCACTTTCTTCATCCTTTAAGCGCAAAAAGGGCCAATCTATAGGTTTTTATTATCTCCTAACATCTGATTCAATTTAATGTATATCATATAAAGTTCTCAGAGAATACTTATTGAAGAAATCAATTAAAAAAAACTGAAAATGTAATTTACCTAAGTAAAGGTCACATTTAGAAAAAAATCTAAGACAAATGATTAACATGATAGACATTAGGATAAACATCTTGCCTCCATTCCTGTTGGGGGAGGAGACTAGCAAGTAAGAGAAATGTCAGAATCAGAGATGAGGTAGACAGAAATAAAAAATTAATCAAGAAGATCCTAGAAGGAAGACCTCATAAGATACAACATAACATATAGTAGTCATGCAATAAACATTGCCTGGTTTGAACTGAACTCAGGGTAGCAAAACAAGAACTTGGGCCATGTTGACACAAAAAATGGATTCTCTTATTCTAGACAATTCTTATACTGAATAAATTTAATTTCTTTCAGTTCTGGCATAGCTCGGATAAATGTTCCTTATAACCATCTGCTTGCCTTCCTCCGATTCTGTGCTGCCAAACAAACTTCTGTTCTTTAATTTGTTTTGCTAAGTGAACTTAGTCACGGGGAAAAGGTTAGTTCATGTGGCTGGCAATGCAATATTCTCAGGTCACCTTTCTCCCATTATAAATAACTACACTGACATTCATTTTACTGTCCACCATTCTGGTGACTGTGGATGAGGTTCAGTTGATAAAATTCATTTCTATATCTATATGATTAGCAATCATGTCCTGGTCCCAGAGATATAAATGCCAGGAAGAAACTGCTGTTGTTTAGTTGCTAAGTCAAATCCCACTCTTTGAGACCCCACGGACTCTAGCCCATCAGGATCCTAAACTATTTGACTACAAATTCAAGTCTCAGAATTTGATCTAATGCCTGCAGGGAGACTATGAAACGCTGAAGTGTTAGGGATTGAAACTTATGCCTACAGACTTAATACTGGGGGTTAATGTAAAAATACAGAAAAAAAAAAAAAAAAAACAGACATGATATTGGGAAATCAAACACCTGACACTAGACTTTGAGAAATGTTTATGGCAAACACCTACCCTCACTTTCTCCAAACAAGTTGTTCACTAGTTCTAACTTGTTGTGTGATCAATACATACCTTTCCAGTCAAAGCATGAGAAGGACTGACTATAACAGCCATAACATTGCTCTTGGGCAAATATATTCATTCCTCCCCCACAACTTACACATAACTTTGTTACAACATAATCTGTAAAACTTTGAAATAATTTTCTGTTTCCAGATTGTGCAATTAGTGAAGGAAGTTATTCTCTCTGAAGATATTTATTCAATTCTTACTATGGACCAGAGATTGTTCTATGTGATGGGGAGTCAGCAGCATTCAGTTAAACACTCCTGCCCATGTGAATATCACATTTTGAGTGATGGGGGAATGAAGGGAATTTGGTGTTAAAGAGGCTTGGTTTGAAACCTGGCACCTTTATTTCCTAGACTTATGACTTTAGGAAAGTAGCTCAACCAAAACATCAGCTACCTCACCCATAAATTGAGGATGATAACACCTTACACCACAATTATAAGGTTTGAATGAAATGTCATGGTGCAACCAAATAAAAATAGTAGCGAAGATTTACTGTGTGCTTGTTTTATGACAGCATTATTATGCTTTAATCATCACAACAAATCTACAAGCTAGGTATCATTACAGAGAGATTAAATGACGTAAATAGGGAATAAGTAAGTGGTAGAGCTAGAATTCAAACCTAGTTATTCTAATGAACCTGTGCTCTTTTTAACTCCACTCTCCTGTGTATGCTGCTTTCTTCTGCTTCACTCCATGCCTGGAGTGCAAGTTGTGACAGTGAGGATTCTGTCAGTTGCCCATTGCAGTAAACTGGACTCAAATTAACAAAAGCTAAAGGGATTTATTGCTTCGCATTATTGAAAAGTGCAGATGTGGGCTGCAAGTGAAGTTCCATCAAGGCTCCTAAACCATAACTCTCAGTTCTTTTGATCTCCCCCTTGAGGGTCAACCTTACTGAAGTTACCTTCTTTAATGGTATTAGAAGAGCTGCAGAAGCTCTAAGTAACATATCTGTGTATTACTCAGTGCAAAGCAAGAGAGAAAGAATTTCCAAGAAGCCTGCACCAAAAGTCTTCTTGAGTCTCATCACCCCCAATAGGCCATGTGTTCATCCTTGAGCCTATTATTTTGGATTACATTGGCTTGCATGCGTCTGAGCTATATGCTTTACTGCTGGAGCAATAAAAGAAAAAAAAAAAATGTTTTTTGTCCACACAGAGTGGCTTGCAGGATTTTAGTTCCCTGACCAGAGAATGAACTTGAGCCCTCCGCGGTGAGAGTGTGGAGTCCTAACCACTGAACTGCCAGGAATTACCTCAATATATATAGTTAAATGAATTAATGTCTTAAAAGTAAATTAAGCATTTCTCACATATCTGTCCATAATATTTTATAACTATGAAGTGAAAAATAACAAAAGAACACACACACAGTAAGAGAAGAAATGCTTTTTAAACAATCCCAAGTAGTAACACTCACACACATAATTGTTCCTGGCATATTTCTCTTTGAAATTCAGTCATCTACATGAAAACAGCAGAAGGGGAGCTCAGGACAATATGCCATGAATATTTCATATACAATCTGCTTCACACTATACAATTCATTTGTATGGGAGCCTTATTCATTTCCCCCAAATCAAATACTGTTCCTGACTTCCTTGTTCTTTTTTTTTCTTTTTTTTTTTGTACTGTAAGATTTGTTTTTTGCCTAGTATTCATTCACCAAAAATCTTTATACATCTAATAATTCAAGTACAAGTTAGTACTATATTTTACTATTTTCTAGTAGGAAGAACTGATATGTTTGAATGTTTTATTGTCAATCTGGCAGAATTCTATTTTTTACCTCAATATTATCTGTGTTCAATGCATTATCTCTTATGAGCCACATTCCTTCCAATAAAGTTAAGATAGACTGAGAGATTTTATACAACTGAAATGAAAATAAATTGATTTAGGATGTATTTTATTCTTACTTTAAACAATATATCCCACGTGCCATGGTTTCAGATCTACACTGCCTCCATTTCACACATGTTGGCTTGGCATAGACACTCTCATTTTTAGTGTATTTCTTGCTATTTGGTTACTGACTGTTTTCAGTGTCTTTCATAGGTCCAATCTGGAACGTACATGGTAACTATTTATTTCTTAAACATGTAAAATAAAAGTACTGATTTTGTTTTTAATGAATAACAAAAGTGGGAAAAGAAGTATGTGGAAGAAAGAGAAATATCATATGACGTCTCTTATATGTGGAATCCAAAAAAGAAATGATACAAATGAACTTACTTACAAAACAAAACCAGACTCACAGATTTAGAGACTGAACTCATGATTGCTGGGGAGAAGGATGGGGAAAAGGGGTAGTTAGGGAGCATGGGGTGGACATGTACACACTTTTGTATTTAAAATGGATAACCAACAAGGACCTACTGTATAGCACAGGGAACTCTGATCAATATTATGTGGCAGCCTGAATGGGAGGGAAGCTGGGGGAGAAGGGATACATGTACACATATGGCTGAGACCCTTTGCTGTTCACCTGAAACTATCACAATGCTGTTGATCAGCTATACCTCAATACAAAATAAAAAGTTTAAAATAGATAAATAAAAAGGGAAAAAAGTAGTATGTGCAGAAAGCTTAAATATATAAACTACTTTAGTGCTCTTGTCTCTGGGTTAGCAGACCAGTAACACACTATGCTCTGTGCTGTTATTCTGGGAGAAATTTAGGCCCCTGAGACCAGGGGCCCCTGCATTTGGGCCCCAGGTTTTAAAGGGCCCAGTTTGGCCCTTCTCCAGATGTGAGGAGTTTATGGGGCCAAGTCAACAAACCCATTAGGAACTCACACTCTTATGTTCTGGGCACCAGGATCCCAGAATTCCCTAGCCAAAAGGTTCCAAGCCATCTTTCAGGTTTGGCCAAGGAGCAAGTCTTTGCGGTTAGTGGGTGGAACTTGAATATGTGTGTGCGGGATAATGTGGCCATATCTATGTACACAAGATTCCTCCTTTTGTGGGATGGAATGAAAAGAATGTGGAAAAATAGGCAGTGGATCCCTGAGAAAGGGCTTGAGGTCAGCTCTTCTCAAGCTCCCTCCTTCTAGTACAGAACTCCAATCAAATAATTTGAATTTGAACCCACACTTCCATGTCATCATGATGGTATATTTGTCAAGGAAGAGAGCTATAATGTATTTTACTTAATAGATGGCTCAGCAGGTAAAGAATCTACCTGCAATGCAGGAGACACAGGAGATGCAGGTTCGATCCCTGGGTTGGAAAGATCCCCTGGAGTAGGAAATGTGAACCCACCCCAGTACTCATGCCTGAAAAATTCCATGGACAGAGGAACTTGGTGGGGCTACAGTGTAAAGGGCTACAAAGAGTCAGACACAACTCAGTGACTAAGAGGAGCTTCTGACTTGATGTATTTCTTATAAATATTAATGCAGACCACCATTTGTACTCTCAGTTCAGGGCAGCCCTGACCTCACACAATGCCTTGGAGGACTACATGATATACTGGGTTGGCCAATGAGTTCATTTGGATTTTTCCATAATATCATATAGGACAACCTGAACAAACTTTTAGACCAACCCAACAGAATGTCAAAAGATGTCATTCTTTCACTTCCTGGGCTAAATTGGCTTGGGAGGGGAAGAGGTTCTTTAAACAAGAGGGCATAGTTTTTAGAACTGGAGACTCTTAGAGACATTAGTTTTCTTCTTGAGGGAAGGAAGCCAGAAACAACACAAACCATGAGCAAAGACATGAACACATTCAAAAGCATTTCCCTGGTATATGTTTCTATTGTGCAAATCTTCTGGGATCCATTTGCTTCTTCATTTGTAGCTCTATAATTAAGATTCTAACTCTGAGCTCAATAATTAAATCAATAGTTCATTAGCTTTTCAGAAAAAAAAGCTCCACACAACAAATATAGCTTCTTACAAAGATAGGTGAGATTTGTTAGTCTGGTCATATGTTCTAAACAAATTGTTTTAAATGTAATTGAAGAACTCCAAGTTCTATGAATAGAATATAAATTTGACTATAAGTTTATAAATCTTTAAACATCGAGACTCATCTAGGTTATATTTCCTACTGATAAATTTAAAATACATCATTTTATCTAAAATTTATAATTTTGAAACCAAAAGTATAGACTATACCTTTTATGGTTCTGAGATTGTCCTATGGAAAATATGCATGCTGAAAGTAGCCATTAAAATAATTATGACTCAAAAACTGCTACATATCTTTAACATGCCAAGATCTATTACAGTTTCATGGTGTCAAAAATAGAATATTTCAAAAAAGATTTAAAATGGAAGTTTAGTACACCAAAATAAATTCAACCATGAATTTCAAACTTATTTTGCTTTTTAAACACAAATCCAATATCAATTCTCAAAATATAAATGTTCTGGTAAGGGAAGTGATATATGCTATTTTTCACAAATTAATTTTCATGAAAAGAAGCCAAACAAATAAGATATAAAATAAACACAATACTTTAAAGACTAAAAAAATAATTATATTAAGGAATGATAATGGAAAGTAATTTCTTATTTTTTAGATAAACAATATTTTATTTTCCACTGACTTTTCAAATTTCACTTATTTCCTGTATTCTAGACCCTGTTCTAGAATTGGGTACACAGATGAATAAGTTGTCATTCCTACCCATAAAATACTCAGTCTTAAAAAAGGAAGGACTCCATCTGAAGACTAAAGCTATTATTTTAAGCCCATTTATAATATCTTCATTAGGGGGCTTCCCTGGTAGTTCAGATGGTAAAGAATCTGCCTGTGATGCAGGAGACCTGGGTTCAATCCCTGGGTTGGGAAGATCCCCTGGAAGAGGAAATAGCATCCCACTCCAGTATTCTTGCCTTGGAGAATGCCCATGGGCAGAGGAGCCTGGTGGGTTACAGTCCATGGGGTTGCAAAGAATCGGACATGACTGAGTGACTAAGTACATAATATCTTCATTAACAATGCAGTTATTTTTCCAAAAGATGAAAAAGAGCATCTTTCTATTCAACTGATCCTGACTTTTAAGGAACAATTTCATTAAAACACACACACACACACACACACACAACAAAACACCAATTTCATTTTGAAAGGGACTGGGTAGGAAAAAGGAAGATCTAAAGTGGTATAAAAATTACTCAATTCACCTGACAAAGATCCCACAAAAAAAGAAAACTACAGGCCAATATCACTGATGAACATAGATGCAAAAATCCTTAACAAAATTCTAGCAATCAGAATCCAACAACACATTAAAAAGATCATATACCATGACCAAGTGGGCTTTATCCCAGGGATGCAAGGATTCTTCAATATCCGCAAATCAATCAATGTAATACACCACATTAACAAATTGAAAAATAAAAACCATATGATTATCTCAATAGATGCAGAGAAAGCCTTTGACAAAATTCAACATCCATTTATGATAAAAACTCTCCAGAAAGCAGGAATAGAAGGAACATACCTCAACATAATAAAAGCTGTATATGACAAACCCACAGCAAACATTATCCTCAATGGTGAAAAATTGAAAGCATTTCCTCTAAAGTCAGGAACAAGACAAGGGTGCCCACTTTCACCATTACTATTCAACATAGTTTTGGAAGTTTTGGCCACAGCAATCAGAGCAGAAAAAGAAATAAAAGGAATCCAAATTGGAAAAGAAGAAGTAAAACTCTCACTATTTGCAGATGACATGATCCTCTACATAGAAAACCCTAAAGATTCCACCAGAAAATTACTAGAAATAATCAATGACTATAGTAAAGTTGCAGGATATAAAATCAACACACAGAAATCCCTTGCATTCCTATACACTAATAATGAGAAAACAGAAAGAGAAATTAAGGAAACAATTCCATTCACCATTGCAACAGAAAGAATAAAATACTTAGGAATATATCTACCTAAAGAAACTAAAGACCTATATATAGAAAACTATAAAACACTGGTGAAAGAAATCAAAGAGGACACTAATAGATGGAGAAATATACCATGTTCATGGATTGGAAGAATCAATATAGTGAAAATGAGTATACTACCCAAAGCAATTTATAGATTCAATGCAATCCCTATCAAGCTACCAACAGTATTCTTCACAGAGCTAGAACAAATAATTTCACAATTTGTATGGAAATACAAAAAAACCTCAAATAGCCAAAGCGATCTTGAGAAAGAAGAATGGAACTGGAGGAATCAACCTACCTGACTTCAGGCTCTACTACAAAGCCACAGTTATCAAGACAGTATGGTACTGGCACAAAGACAGAAATATAGATCAATGGAATAAAATAGAAAGCCCAGAGATAAATCCACACACATATGGACACCTTATCTTTGACAAAGGAGGCAAGAATATACAATGGATTAAAGACAATCTCTTTAACAAGTGGTGCTGGGAAACCTGGTCAACCACTTGTAAAAGAATGAGACTAGACCACTTTCTAACACCATACACAAAAATAAACTCAAAATGGATTAAAGATCTAAACGTAAGACCAGAAACTATAAAACTCCTAGAGGAGAACATAGGCAAAACACTCTCTGACATACATCACAGCAGGATCCTCTATGACCCACCTCCCAGAATATTGGAAATAAAAGCAAAAATAAACAAATGGGACCTAATTAACCTTAAAAGCTTCTGCACATCAAAGGAAACTATCAGCAAGGTGAAAAGACAGCCTTCAGAATGGGAGAAAATAATAGCAAATGAAGCAACTGACAAACAACTAATCTCAAAAATATAGAAGCAACTCCTACAGCTCAACTCCAGAAAAATAAACGACCCAATCAAAAAATGGGCCAAAGAACTAAATAGACATTTCTCCAAAGAAGACATACAGATGGCTAACAAACACATGAAAAGATGCTCAACATCACTCATTATCAGAGAAATGCAAATCAAAACCACTATGAGGTACCATTTCACACCAGTCAGAATGGCTGTGATCCAAAAGTCTACAAATAATAAATGCTGGAGAGGGTGTGGAGAAAAGGGAACCCTCTTACACTGTTGGTGGGAATGCAAACTAGTACAGCCACTATGGAGAACAGTGTGGAGATTCCTTAAAAAACTGGAAATAGAACTGCCTTATGATCCAGCAATCCCACTGCTGGGCATACACACTGAGGAAACCAGAAGGGAAAGAGACACGTGTACCCCAATGTTCATCGCAGCACTGTTTATAATAGCCAGGACATGGAAGCAACCTAGATGTCCATCAGCAGATGAATGGATAAGCAAGCTGTGGTACATATACACAATGGAGTATTACTCAGCCATTAAAAAGAATACATTTGAATCAGTTCTAATGAGGTGGATGAAACTGGAGCCTATTATACAGAGTGAAGTAAGCCAGCAGGAAAAACATAAATACAGTATACTAACGCATATATATGGAATTTAGAAAGATGGTAACAATAACCCGGTGTACGAGACAGCAAAAGAGACACTGATGTATAGAACAGTCTTATGGACTCTGTGGGAGAGGGAGAGGGTGGGAAGATTTGGGAGAATGACATTGAAACATGTAAAATATCATGTAAGAAACGAGTTGCCAGTCCAGGTTCGATGCACGATACTGGATGCTTGGGGCTAGTGCACTGGGACGACCCAGAGGGATGGTATGGGGAGGGAGGAAGGAGGAGGGTTCGGGATGGGGAGCACATGTATACCTGTGGTGGATTCATTTCGATATTTGGCAAAACTAATACAATTATGTAAAGTTTGGAAATGAAATAAAATTAAAAAAAAAAAGAAAAAAAAATTACTCAATTCAGATGCTAAACTACCAAAACACAATTACTTCTCCTTATTTAATCTTTTTAAATTGTTAAAACTCTTTGTTTATCTGAAAAAGATTTATTGAGAATCTACTATGTATTGAATATGGCATTAGGTCTTGGACATAAATGTGTGAAGCAAGCAACTCAGTTCTCACCACCTCATGGCTTCCCTTCTTGTAAGTTATTATATGACAGTGAGGTAAGATCTGTAACGGAGGAAGTAGAGGCTTCCAAAAAACTATTAAAAATGCACCTAATCAGATGTGGGGGCAGGGAGTGGGATGGCAAGACCACTATGAATTTCTTGCCACAAAGAACCTTGAAGAAGATGTATAAGCTCATCAGGTAAAGCAGGAATGGAAGAGATGGGCCATGGTGGTGGCTACAACCATTATGATGAATTCAGGTCCCCATGGGGGAAAAATGTGAAATATTAGGATCTAGTGATTTGGAAAGTGTATAGATAGTTTTACTTTTGTAAGGCTGAATAGTTTAGGGGGTAACCAAAAGGGTAAAAAAAGAATGACAAACAGACAAGACATTAGTTGTTACTGTTTTAGTCTCTTAAGTCGTGTCCAACTCTTTGTGACCCCATGGACTGTAGCCCACCAGGCTCCTCTGTCCATGGAATTTTCCAGGTAATAATACTGGAGTGTGTTGCCATTTCTTACTTCCAGGGGATCTCCCCAACCCAGAGATAGAACCCATGACTCCTGAATTGGCAGGTGAATTCTTTACCACTGAGCATCAGGGACATAAGACAGTAGAGGAGGAATCATTTGGCAAGCTGAAAGGACTTGAGTCTATCTGTGCAGGAAAGGGCAAATGGAGGAACATCGGAGCTTGTGGTGGAGTATGGTGGCAGAGAGGACAAGTGAGGATGTAACCTGTGGTTCCATACAGAAAGAGCTAATAAGCCACATCTCAAAGTTTTCACTTTATCCATGGAAGAGACAAGAGGATTACTCATGGCTTTTGGGCAGAAAATGGGCATACTCAGATTTTTGTTTTAGAAAGATTTCTTAAGTTTTTGTGTGGAAATAGATGAGAACAGCAAGAGTAGAATACCAGGATTTAGGCAAGAGTTGCTATTTAAAAATCTTAGCAATAGATCAGGGTCATCTGATTTCTGGTATTAGGTTTCACGAAGAGGAAAATAAGACATTCTAGAGAGAGTTCTTTCAAAAAGTAATCAACCAAACAATTACTTGGATTAACTGGATGCATGGCTTATATCTAGGCTTCAGCTTTGTTCAACAAAGTAGGTGGTGGTCATATTAAATAAGTCAGGGAACCAGAGGGTAGAAGTAGGATTCACAGTGCTAATGCTTGGGTTTGAGCATTTAAGCTAAAGTTTGTGAGGCAAATTTATAGAGATCCAATAGACATTTGTTTATTTTTATAGAGTACTTTGGAAAATTATCTGGGCTGGAATTACAGTTAAAGGGTCATCAACATAAGAATGCTAATTGCATTCACAGATGAGATTACCCAGAGAAAGGATGTCAAGTACGAGGGGAAAAAGGCCCTAGAACAAAACACTGAAGAATATCACTACTTAAAGAAACAGTCTTATGGACTCTGTAGGAGAGGGAGAGGGTGGGAAGATTTGGGAGAATGGCATTGAAACATGTAAAATATCATGTATGAAACGAGTTGCCAGTCCAGGTTCGATGCACGATACTGGATGCTTGGGGCTAGACCACTGGGACGACCCAGAGTGATGGTATGGGGAGGGAGGAGGGAGGAGGGTTCAAGACGGGGAACACATGTATACCTGTGGCGGATTCATTTTGATATTTGGCAAAACTAATACAATTATGTAAAGTTTAAAAATAAAATAAAATTAAAAAAAAAAAGAAAGGGATATGCCTTGTGAGTCACAAAAGAGGTAAGAATGTTGGAGTCATACAAATTAGGAATAGAGTGTTTTAAACAGGATAGAGGTGCCAATTGGTCCCTAATCAGGTGAAGTAAGATAAAGTGCAAAAAGAAAAAAAAAAGAAAAGAAAAACTTCACCAAATTTGGCAAAAGAAGGACCCTCAGTGTCCTTGGTGAGAGCAACTCCCCTGAAACTCTGCTGGTAGAAGTCGACATGCAGTGCACTGGAGCCAGGCTGGGAGCATGACATGGAGAGAGCAGAGGTAAGTTTTTCAAGAGGTTTCTGTGTAAAAGAGAGTCAAGAGGGAAATAAGTGGTAGAGGACACAGAACTGAAGGGTTGTGTTGATGATGTAAAATACTAGTGGATGGTTAAATGCTCATAGAATGTGGGATCTCCTTTTCAGAATGCAGACAGCATGCTGTTACATAGAGCAAATACACGTATCATATGTCTTCATGAGCCAGCAATGTGATGACAGTATATTCCCACAGAACATATTCACTGAAGTGTTAACATAAAATATTTTACAGATTAATTACCATCTCTGAAATTACATTTGTAAAACTGGTGTGCTTTGCTAAATCTCCGTGGGCAAGATAGGCTGATGGAGACAGAGCATTTATTTGTACAAATGTTGAGAGTTATGGATTGAAGAATAATTATATCTAATGATAGATTTTCCAAAGCTCTTACTATTAAAGATATAATACAGTAACAAAAATACAGGCTTCAGTTAGAGCCTCTTTCTATTGATTCAGAAAGAAGACACTCAAAGTGTAATAGTGCATAAAGAGTGCCAAGCTTTGAGGAATATCAATCTCTGGGAACACTCCATTTTGTTAGCACTCTTAGATTTTCCACAGAAAAATCTCATCAGATACCTTTCTTTGTAACTATTCATAAGACCCTTAATAGTTCCATGCACATAGTCAATATCCAGTAAATCAGGAAGTGCCTGTAATAGATGCTGGGTTTTTTTTTTTTTTTTTTTTCCCACTCATTTTGCTTCAATGATGTTATTCCTGAACTTCCAGATTTCTAGAAATTGTTTCTGGCTTATGTTCATACGTGGCGTAAACTACACACCATTTATTTTTAAATGACAATAATTAATAAAGTGCCTAATTATTCCAATTTCCCTTGTTCTATAGACATTTCATAACAGAATCTCTTAGGCTATAGCTTTACTTTAGCAGCTACATAACCAAAAAAAAAGTAGAACTGAGAGTTCGATGGAGGAGCACATGGTTAGTTATTTAATTATTTATTCATTCAACAAACATCTTCTAATCAGCTAGACCACCTGCCAGGGTCTGGACTGGACCTGACAGATACAAAGAGTATAGGCACAGATGTGTGTGTATTTTACATAAGTTGGTATTCTCTCTAAGTCTAGTATTTCTCAGATGACAGTGAGAACCACAGAGCCTTTCTAGCAGGGTGGGTAGCAGGAATCCAGAGGACAGGAGGTAGGGATATTTATTCTGGGTAAAATGGACAAGGGGAGCAGACATAGCACATAAGTGTCAGCAAAGTACATGAGACCTTCAAGAAGTGAGAGTTGCTATTGCTGTCGTTATTATAATCCATGTTAAGTCTACCCTCTGTTGTTCCATCGCTCTTGAGAGGAAAGCACTTTCGCTTTTTCATAGGTGATTTTTGGAGTGGAAAGCGAGGAACTGGTGGCACGTGCAGATTTGGTATGTGCCAACAGACAGGATATTTCCAAATGCACATCAATAGCACATGTCCCAGTCTCATCTACTAAATCCTCATGATAGTCTTATGAGAAGGATCAGAATGTACACTACCCTTCCCCATTTTAGAGGTGAGCACACAGAGAAACAGAAAAGTCAGTTTCTCACTTCAAATCATACAGATAGCAACTGGCAAAGCTTGGACTCACAAATATTCCCTGATTCCGAGTCTTTCCACTTTCTAAACTGCACTCTATGTCCATGAAACACATCAGATCCATTATACCAAAACTAAGATTTACTCAAGAAAAGATCTCTGGGTCGCAAGCTGTCATCTTCTGGTACCCCAAGTCCAAAGGGCCTTTGTCTATGAGCAGGATATTTTTAATAAGTAGACAAGTGATACCATAAATCTAGATCTGGGTTGTGTTCCAACTCTTTGTGACCCCATGGACTATAGCCTGCCAGGTTCCTCTGTCCATGGGATTCTCCAGGCAAGAATACTGGAGTGGGTTGCCATGCCCTCCTCCAGGGGATCTTCCCAACCCAGGGATCGAACCCAGATATTCTGCATTGCAGGTGGATTCTTTACCATCTGAGCCACCATCCAAATGAAGGATCTAGCAGATCAAAACTCATATTCAAATATGTAAGAGACAGGGATGATTACCTTTTACCTAGAATGAGGGTCTCGAAATATTTGTGTATCTCATCAGTTAAAAAATAAAGTATGAACCCTATATAAATTAGAATGTGTGCATGCTCAGTCACTAGGTCATGTCCAACTCATTTGCGCATGCTCAATCGCTAGGTCATGTCCAACTCTTTTGCGACCCTACAGACTGTAGCACACCAGGCTCCTCTGTCCATGGGATTTCACAGGCAAGAATACTGCAGTGCATTGCCATTTCTTCCTCCAGGGAAATCTTCTCGACCCAGGGATCAAACCATGGCTATGTGTCTCCTGCGTTAGGAGGCAGGTTCTTTACCACTGAGCTGTCTGGGAAGCCCTGAAAGGATGCATGCTCTGTGGAAAAAGGACTTCATTTCATCATATTTTTGTTTCTTATTTCAATGTTTGAGTTTAAGTACAAGCCAGAGAAAGATTTGGAAAAAAAATGTCTTAAAAATGAGTTTTCCCCACCACAGCAGACATAAGAACTCTGCGCAAGAGGAGGAAAAAGAGAGTTGGGAGAGGAGATAAGAAAATCAGACGCTACTCGGTTTGTGAGGAGGGGCCCTGACAGATAGAAATAGCAAAGGCAGCCTCACTTAATCCTTTAAGACCTTGGAGTGCAGCACAACAGTGGCGACAATTTTCCTATCCCTGAAAAGAGTATGGCAGTTAGCTGAGAAAGAAAACCAGTTGTGGCAGGCGAATACCTCAGTGAAAAGCATCATGGACCATATGGCCTTAAACTAGACTGGTGAACACATGCCCAGGATTAAAGACATCCAGACCAAAGGTCTGTGTAGACAAGCTTGTGCATCCAGTTGCTGATCATATGTACAGATGCGTCCTCTGGAGGTCGTGTGTGCTCCAGGAACACTGGGGAACATGGATGCCTGCACTGGAAGAAGAGGGATGCACTGTCCTAAAATGAAATGGATGGAGAACACCTGGGATTACATTGGTTATATTTTCTACCCTCAAGCAGAAAGGGGTAAACGGTAAACTCCACCTGTTCAAAAGAATGACTAAGAGGAGATTAAGCCTGCATTCCCTGGATGCGTCTTCCCCCAAATTAGAGTGTAAGCCAGCTCTTTTGAGCTTTAAAACTAGCATCATCTCCTCTTCCTTACTGACATATGTTCTACTGAACATCTTTTCTCAAAATAGACCAGTTTCACCCACGTTGAAAATCTGTCAAGGCAGGGCTCTCCCTCTTCCCGAGTTATCTCCACAAGTACTGGAAGGGATCCCTGGCAGTCCTGGCACCACCTCCCTGCCAGGTGGTGCCAATTCAAACGGGTGCACAGCCCATGAGGTATCTGTGGCTTAAGACCTAAGTGACATCAGTTACACCGTGAACCCAAATCCTTGAAGAACAACTCTCTGCCCTGCCCCAAGTTCATGCTGGATTAACCAGCATCTGGTAGGGCTGCTTTTCCTCTAGTTACATACTCCAATTTGGGAGCTTTTGATGTTTGAGTTTGGGGTATTTTCTCAGCTCTGCTCCTTTCCCATACATGAATGTCAGTGCAGCACATGTTCCACACACTGACATGTCTTGTCTGTCCTTGAGCACCATCGCTTAACTGTCAAATGATGGACCTCAGATACATCTACGATGTTTATCACTGTTGCACCACATACATGTTTTATATCTTTCATTATTATGACAGGTCTCTAGTTTCTGATATTTTAAAATTTGCACTGTCTTTGCATTAGGTATGATTAGCTTAATAATCTTGGTAAAATCCTCAACTAAGGAGGAACACACCAGTCCACGTAAAAACACAGTGCCCAGCTGCTAATATCACCTATTGGGCATGGGGGTGATAGGAAAGTGTTGCAGACTCTATGCTGGGAGCCAGCCTTATTCCAATCAGAAAGAGAAAAAAACACTATGTAAATATTAATAATATTGGACCACTATTTATTGGATGTTTGCTACACGTCAAGCCATGTGTTAAGTGCTTACATCTATTATCTTGACTGATCTTTTCTATTTTTTTTCTTTTTTTTTTGAGTTATTCTTGACCTGTATAATTGACATAGAGTATTAGTTTCAGGTGTACAATATAATGATTTGCTATTGCTATTTTATTTTTTATTGGAGTATAGCTGATTTACAATGTTGTATTAGTTTCAGGGGCCTAGCCAGGTGACTCAGTTACCCATATATATCCACTCTTTTTTTAGATTTTTTTTTTCCCATATAGGTCATTACAGAGTACTGAGAAGAATTCTCTGTGCTATACAATAGGTCCTTATTAGTTATCTATTTTATATATAACAGCGTGTACAGTTGACAGATCTTATTAAAAATTTTGTGGCATAAATATTAACACTCCCTTTTTGAAAATCAGGAAATGGAGACTAGAGAACTGAAGTAATTGGCAAAATATCACAATGCTAGTAAATATTGGAGCCAGGGATTAGGAACCCAAGTCTGTCTATCTCAGTGTCCCTGCTCTCAGTTGCTGCATATAACTTATTTAAGAAAGTTTTAATTAAATATTTAATTATTTCATAGCAAAAAAATGTTTCTATTTGTGGTTTACTGGTGTAGGATACATTCTTTAATTCATCAGAAATTACTTAAATATTGGCAAATATTTTTATATATCCTTAATGTCTAAAATCTAAATAGGTCAATGCTTATATATAATACATGCTGCTGCTGCTGCTGCTGCTAAGTCACTTCACTCGTGTCCAACTCTGTGTGACCCCATACACGGCAGCCCACTAGGCTGCCCCGTCCCTGGGATTCTCCAGGCAAGAACACTGGAGTGGGTTGCCATTTCCTTCTCCAATGCATGAAAGTGAAAAGTGAAAGTGAAGTCGCTCAGTCGTGTTGGACTTTTAGCAACCCCATGGACTGCAGCCCACCAGGCTCCTCCGTCCATGGGATTTTCCAGGCAAGAGTACTGGAGTGGGGTGCCACTGCCTTCTCTGATAATACATGCTAATTATATACAATTATGAAATTAAATAGAAATTATAACTATATATAGTTAAATCTTATAAATTTATATA
This sequence comes from Bos indicus, assembly GCF_029378745.1. NCBI lineage: Eukaryota > Metazoa > Chordata > Mammalia > Artiodactyla > Bovidae > Bos > Bos indicus. The sequence continues at coordinate 119,233,484 of NC_091789.1, read as the reverse complement.
CAATTAGTATGTATTATATAAGGATTTATATACCATGCATGTACACACATATATATATCACATATATATATACACAGAAAGAGAGAATAAGTATGTGTGAATTTCTGATAGATTATCACTGTAATCACCAAAACAAACAATATAAGCTCAATATTAACTGAAATATGTGACATTTAAGAAGTTTAAATATTTTAGAGGTTGCCTATGGCTATACACGTAAATAAATTGATACAGCACACTCTTTTACATATAAAATGAGAAGAAATGGTCTCAATTATATTATTACATTTCCCCTCTAGATGTGTCATAGTACATTCTAGCAGGAAAAAAGTAATTTCTCATATGAAGACTAGAATGGGTACATTTAACATGCAGATATGGTTTGTTGAAATGCCCTTAGAAATGAAAATGACAGGTAATATATTTCTTACTGCATTTATTCAGGTGTTTATTTTTGTGAGAGACAGACATAACTGTCAGCCTCTGGATACAGCTCAGTGGATAGTGACTTTTGCTAATGCTTAATAGTTTCCATATGTTCAATAAAAATCATTATGAGAAAGTTCACTGAACCTTTATACAAACTAACCATGCAATGCCTCACTCTAAAAGGCACCTAGGAGGTAAATGAAAAACCTGTATATTTCCTTTCAAAATGAACAAATAAAAAAATATTTTATTTCAGTTTATTTAATGCATAATTTATCTTCCATAAATTATTATAATAGGAAGAAAAATAGTATATAAAGAGATTAACTAGATGTCAGGCATCTAAAGGTGTTACATACATTGAAATATCTATCATCAAAATAAGCCTATGAGAGATTATTATTACATCCATTTAAGAAAAAAAGAAACTGACGGAGAGATTAACTTCTCCTAGGTCATACTAATAGTGATGAAATCCAGGATTTTCACCTAGGCAGTGTGCCCAAAGCTCATGTATTTTAATCACTAAATTTCTACATTTACCTATCACTAACACAAATTTCGGAGAAGGCAATGGCACCCCACTCCAGTACTCTTGCCTGGAAAATCCCATGGACGGGGGAGCCTGGTGGGCTGCTGTCTATGGGGTTGCACAGAGTCAGACATGACTGAAGTGACTTAGCAACACAAATTTAGAAAGAGATGATTTTTTTTTTCTAGAAAATGTTGCCCTGTATTCTTGATGTTCTAATACAAATGTTAAGAATTTATAATAAAAGTATTAAACATGTTGGTGGGTAATAAACTGACATGTTCACAGATAGAATAATTTAGCAGACCAGATGAGCAGGCTTTCTATGACATGACTACATTACAGTCTTCTTTAAGCAACACATTATTTAACTTCATGGCATTTGGAAAAGAATATCTGTCAACTTCAGGAAACAAATATTAAGAATAAAAAAATGATCAAGGGGGCTATTTTGCTCAACAGCTTGCTTTTAACACTGAAGGAGTACATATTAAAATATGGGTGTAATTCCAAAGTTAGATAAGTGTTTAAGTCAGCAAATACCCAGATGGCTATTATATACTATATATACGTTCAGAAATTTTTTGGTTCTGAGGAGTTAATTGAAGCCTTTCCTTTTCAACACGATATGGCTGAGAACCAGGATGCTGAATGATTTGTCTGAGGTCACATAGTAAGTTAGGAGCCAATTTAAAAAGAAAACCCTAGACACCTTTGATGAAGATGACTATTATCAGTTTTTCAATGCTAATATGTCATTCACTGTCTTTAAAGTAGGAATAATATTCATTAATCTTGTGTTCATACTTCATTTAGAAAGCTATAAATGATATAAAAAGGCAGTGATTTGGACAGGATGTTTTGAATACAGACAAGTTGAAATGTAATCGGAAATGGGCCCACTTTCCCCATCTATCTTTGATTTTCTTGCTTCTTCCAAGTGTATCATTCCTACTGCATCTACTGTCTGTTTTACTCTGATATTGATAGAAAAATGAGTTTTAATTCAAAAATTCAAATTATGGTCTTATAAGTTGTTTGATATAAATGCTCAATATAAATTAAGGAAAAAACACAAAAATAAGAGCAGATATAAGAAAATAATATGATTTTTTTGTCCTTATCAGAGTGATGGCTATGACAACTTTAAATACTATACAAAACTAAAATTTCTAAACTACAACTTCTGCTTAATACAGGAGTGACAAAATTATTGGCAATTGTCCAAACACTTGGATGAACTGAATATCAACCACTTCCTATCATTCATGTGTTAATTCATTCATAGCTCCTCACGAATCTATGAATTTTAACTTGTCTCTGTGCTGCAAAAGAGGCAAGCAAAATAAATGGAAGCTACCAGCAGTGAAAGGTGTACATTCTAGAATGGAAAATGGAAGACCTGTTGGCCTATGAGCCACTCCCCCCATCAACATGATAATTTAGCTAAACGGAAGTTAAATGAATAGAATTTTTCCTGATAAATGGTAGCGTACCTACGAGAATGTTTACCTACATTTGTGCCCTGAAAATCAAGCATTGCATATAATGTTTGTTGGCCACTTAGGACTAATGTAACAGAATGGATAGAAAGTGATCACTCTCGGTTTAACCCTTGGCAACACTAGAAGAGTGTGGATTCCATGAACATTTCCACATTTATTACTCTTCTCTTTAGAAAGAAAGTTAAACACTGAAAAATCTCTTTACAAGAGTTTTGTTTCATTATGTTTCATTCTTTTTTACATTAAAAGTTCAATAAGATTATATCAAATAAGTAAATCTGAATGAAGGAATGACAGAATACAATTGCATTCTGTATTTTTTGCTTTTAAATTTTAAATCTACATTTCCAACAATAAAGGAAAACAACAAAGGGGACAAGCTGCTAGATTTTTTGGAGTTTCACATTTATGATTATTCCTATTTTAGCTTTACTGGTACAAGAAACAGAAAGAAAATCCAGTGCTGAGGTTCAATACAAGAGGTGAAAGGGAAGGGAGTGTTGCTAAGAGAGGAAAGGAAGGTAGATTTGATGGCAGAAGCTTTCCTTTTAAGTAATATTTAGTTGAAGAAGAAAAGTTATGTTTATTACATTCAGTATCTGTCCCTGTGGAAGAAGAACTTTTCCTTACCTCAGTCTGTGACTCATACTCTCTGCCACATTAGCTGTGGGAGATTGACTTGAACAGATGTTTGGGCTTCATATTAAATTTACAAATTATTTCCCATAATTCCCTAGTGCCCATCTACTACAATTTTCATAACTCCAATCTTTGTTTTTTAGGTACTGAGAAAAATGAGCCATAAGATACTGCACATAATTCTTAGTCAATAGTTGGTACATCAAAATGCTTAAAGATGGAGTTCATATATTTGTAAGACCACAAAAAATAACAGATATAAACCTTTCAGTAATCACCCTCTTTATTATAACTTTATTGGAATGGTGGTTTTTTACGCTTCATATGCCAAAAAAAAATGAGATAAATAATTGATCTTATGCTTCAGAAAATTTTTGTTCCTAAATATTATTTTCTTTTAATATTGTTAATTATTCTTGTATTACTAATATCTATTATTATGTGTTTAATGCTAATCTTCATAGATGGATGGGTTGATAGATGGGTAGATAGATTGTTGTTGTTGTTGTTTAGTCACTAAGCTGTGTCCAACTCTTTTGCGACCCCATGTACTGTAGCCCACCAGGCTCCTCCACCCATGGGATTTCCCAGGCAAGGATACTGGAATGGGTTGCCATTTCCTCCTCCAGGGGATCTTCCCAGCCTATGGATTAAACATGCATCTTCTTCACTGGCAGGCGGATTCTTTACCACTGAGCCACCAGGGAAGCCCAGATGGATATATAGATACATGAGTAAGATAGACAGAAAACAGATTTTCTCCTTGAGTGAAATAAATTCTCTTATCCTAACAAATATCATGGAATTTATATCTTATTATTAGAGATAAGATTTAGGCTTAGAAATGGATGAAACTGGAGCCTATTATACAGAGTGAAGTAAGCCAGAAAGAAAAACACCAATACAGTATACTAACGCATATATATGGAATTTAGAAAGATGGTAATGATAACCCTGTATGTGAGACAGCAAGGGAGACACAGATGCATAGAATAGTCTTTTGGACTCTGTGGGGGAGGGAGAGGGTGGGATGATTTGGGAGAATGGCATTGAAACATGTATAATATCATGTATGAGGCGAATCGCCAGTCCAGGTTCGATGCATGATAAGGATGCTTGGGGCTGGTGCACTGGGATGACCCAGAGGGATGGTACAGGGACGGAGGTGGGAGGGGGGTTCAGGATGGGGAGCACGTGTATACCTGTGGCGGATTCATGTTGATGTATGGCAAAGCAAATACAATATTGTAGAGTAATTAACCTCCAACTAAAATAAAATTATATTAAAAAATGATTAAATAAAAAAATAAATGATGTGTTATCAAATTTAAAATATATAGGTGTGAAAGTATTAAGATATTCTTAAAATCTTGACAGATATTAGAAATAGTCTAGCAAATATTACCCAGAATAAAAATAAACATATTTAATTTGGAATGTGCTTTAGTTTTACAGTATTATGTGGGCTACTGTGTTCCTTGTTATTTTAATGTTGTTCATGAATATAGATTATTCAATTGACACTTTGTTTCACTGTATCTGGAGGTCAAATGTTGAGATAGTTATCAAGACCCTATATTAGGCAGTTCTATAGACTTTTACCATCAAAGTTTATATATTATACACTTCTGTGGAATATGACAACAAATTGGAAGTCTGATGGCTAATTTTACATATAATTTTACATGGTGGTTAAAAGTGAGTATGCAATTAACTCATTTACATTCTGGTAATTCATCAGTTTTTAAAAACTAGTGAAATGGAAGAATGTATTGGAACTTAATTACTGGTATCCTCACACATTTGTTGATTGTATTAAAACAAGTACATTGACTGAGTGGTACTAAATCCTGAAAATTCATAACATCTTCAAGTTCTGCTACTAATGTTCATTACTTATCTCATGAAAATGTCTATGCATATAAATATAAAATAATAATGAATAAATCAACATAATTATACCTTATAAAGATTATGATATAATGCCAGATATCTCACATGTATTAGCTTAATCTATGAGGCAAGTGTCACACTCATTTTCCAAAAGAGGATGATGAGGCTTGAAAAAAATCTATCTTGCCCAAGATCACACAGCAAATTAAATACTCGAGCAAGGATTTAAACCTTGTCTTTTAATACTGAGCTCTCTGCTCTTGTGTATGCTTTTTTTTTCTTATGACAGATACTATTTCATATCATAAGGTTCATTCTCATCATATTACACCAAAAGTCTCTTCACTATTACTGGAATGGCATATTCCCATGTCAGGGCCTCAACATTTAACAGATCCCTCATCCTGGCTTGTTTGCTTCAGATAGTAGCATGCTTCCTTCCTTTAATTCATTATAGCTCTCCTCAGATTTCACACACTCAGCCTTCTTCCCTAACAACACTGTCTAAAATGCCACTTCATTTCCCATTCAACGTTGATTATTTTTTTCATAGCATTTCTTATCTATTATTTTATTGTGTATTTATTTGTTTACCATCAGCCTGCCCTTCTAAAATGCAAATTTGACAAGAAAGGGACATTGTTTTGTTCATGGTTATATACCTAGTACCTACAATAAAACCTGGCACAGAGCTGGTCAACAAGTACTGGTTGATGAGAACAAAAATGAATGACTGCTGAGATTTACCCTAAAGATTTTAAACTTTCATACATATGAAAGTAGTCTATGAATGAAGTAAAACTGCATGGACAGAGGCAGATGGGGTTGCAAGTAGTATTACAACTTTTTTTGTTGTTAGTGAAGAGTAGACATTTAGAAAAACTATCTGAGCTGGATTGTGAAGTTTTGGAAGAACAGACTAATGGAGTAAACCATGAAGAAGGCTGAGCACCAAAGAATTGATGTTTTTTGAACTGCGGTATTGAAGAAGACTCTTCAGAGTCCCTTGGACTGCAAAGAAATCACACCAGTCAATCCTAAAGCAAATCAGTCCTGAATATTCATTGGAAGGACTGATGCTGAAGCTGAAGCTCCAATAGTCTGGCCCCCTGATGGGAACAGCTGACTCTTAGAAAAGACCCTGCTGCTGGGAAAGATTGAAGGCAGGAGGAGACAGGGATGACAGAGGACAAGATGGTTGAATGGCATCACTGACTCAATGAACATGAATTTGAGCAAGCTCTGGGAGATGGTGAAGGACAGGGAAGCCTGGTGTGCTGCAGTCCATGGAGTTGCAAAGAATCAGTTATGACTAAGCGACTGAACAACAACAATCTATGGGATACCTGGGGACAAAAATAACCAGGAAGGGAATGAAAAGCAGTGACATTGCTTAGACTACAGAATTGGGAAAATGGCTTAACTGTAAAGAGGGATGATTAAGTCAGGCTGAGGACAACAGATGACTGCCAATGAAGGGATCTCAAAGTCAGGTCTAAGTGGGACAAACGGGACACATTCACCCTGAGTTCTCACAAAGAGGGATATTACATTCAACTGGCTCCTGCATTTGCCACACACATTTAAAAAGTTCTTACCAGTATTGGAAGTAAGTTTATAAATATTTCAGAACTGAAGTTTTCTTTCTGTTTTTGGCAAAGGAGCAGATAAATTGGTGTTCATGTGTGACCATGGCTTCAAGGAAATGGACATAAGCAGATGAATGAGTAGAGATGAAAGCTAGGAGGTATAGACTGGCTCGACAAGCTTGACAAGAAAAGGTTTTCTGAATCCCAAGTTAAGAATAAAAGCTCTGAAGTGATAAATTAATTTGTCATTCTTTTCAGATTCTCCATTTTCTCTAAGTGAGCTTTAAATATGTGTATGTGCTTTAAACATACACAACCCACCACCGCAGAGGGGATATATATAAGATCTAGAAGTGAAAAAGGTGGGTCAAAGTGACTCACAGTTCACAGCAGATACTATTAAGAGTTTTCACAGCTCTTTAAATCTTTCAGCCCAAGGACTCAAAAACATTGCTTGAATGAACTGGAAAATGGAAGGAAGTTGGGCTTTAGTGATCACTGAGAATCAACTAGGTGAGGTTCTGTGCTTAGGCAGCACTCAGGTTTTTAGGAAGGAAAAAAAATAGTAATGTTTCTATTCTTACTGAGGAATTCTTTATAATATATCCTATAACTAACAAAGAAATTCTTTCACTTTGAGTTGTATCTGGTACTTTGATGTAAACTGACAATATACCATGTTTCTCTATAAATTATTTCTCTTAAATAGTTACTTTCCTAAAATGTATTTACCCACATCAGATTCTACTAATTTCATAATAAAATAGAAACTTTTCTATCTTTAATTAAAATCACTATAGTATGAACCAAAAGAACATATCACAGAAGATTATACCTTTTGATAAAATAAAATGAGTCCAGAAATGTCTTAATAATCTTGATTATATTTACCTTTAGAGTAATACCAAATGTGACTTATTTTCAAACAAATGTACATGTACATGATGTATTTTCTTTCTGTCTAAATCAAATATTCTATGAATCCAAAATAGGCTTCTAGGGAGTTACTTCAGTCTATAGAAAATTCTATTGATATTTTCTCCTTACGCCAAGTGGGAAGAAATCTATTATAATAAGAAAATACAAATTGTACAAACACAGTGCCGAAGTTTAAGAACTAGTCCATATTGAAAATAAAGTGTAACCACCATGTATGCCATTCATTTAAACCAAAGTTACCTACACTTAATTTAAAATCATTTTAAAAAAAATAAAATCATTTAAAGAAAGTTTTAAAGTATGTGTGCAGCTGTACTACTCATATGCAAATATGTTATAGTAACAACAGAAATTATTAACTATAGTGCAAAATTATGAGGAATACTTTCTTAAAGAAAGAATGTGTTAGAATCCATGACATCACAAAAATTTTAGAGATAAATTCTATGTTTTTAAGCCTCTTAAAACTGCTTTACCACCTAGGGTTTTTCAATCTACCTACCCTTCAAAACCTTTGTGTCCAAAACAGACACATGGATCAATGGAACAGAATAGGGTGCCCAGAAATAAATCCATGCACTTATAGTAAGTTAATCTATGACAAAAGAGGCAAGAATATACAGTGGAGAAAAGACAGTCTCTTCAACATGTGGTGGTGGGAAAACTGGATAGCTACATGTAAAAGAATGAAATTAGAACATCTTCTTACTACCATATATAAAATAAACTCAAAATGGATTAAAGGCATAAATATAAGACCAGACACCACAGAACTCCTAAAAGAAAACATGGGCAAAGCACTCTGACACCAATTGTAGCTATATTTTTTTGTATCTGTCTCCTAAGGCAAAAGAAATAAAGGCAAAAGTAAATAAGTAGGACCTAATTAAACTTAAAAGTGCTTTGCACAGCAAGGGAAACCACTGAAAAAATGAAAAAAAAAAAAATAGCCTATGGAATGGTGGAAAATATTTGCAAAAGATATGACCAATAAGGACTAATATCCAACAAATACCAACAGCTCATTCAACTCAACAGCAAATAAACAACCCAGTTTAAAAAATGGGGAGAAGACCTGAACAAACATTTTCCCAAAGAAAATGTACAGATGGCTGACAGGAACATGAGAAGATATGCAACATTGCTAATCATCAGAGAAATGCAAAACAAAACCAAAATGAGGTATCACCTCACATCTGTCAGAATGGCTATCATCAAAGAGACCAGAAATAACAAATGTTGGTGAGGATGTGGACACAAGGGAATACTTGTGCACTGCTGATAGGAATGTAAATTGGTGCAGTCACTATGGAAAACGGGATGGTTTCCTTAGAAAACTGAAAACTACCATGTGATCCAGCAATTTCACTCCTGAGTATATATCCAAAGAAAATGAAAACACTAATTCAAAAGATACATGCGCCCCAATGTTCATAGCCACATTATTTACAATTGCCAAGATATGGAAGTAACCTAAGTGTTCATCAACTGATGAATGGATAAGAAGATGTGAAACTCTGTCATTTGCAACAATGGTGGATGGACATAGAGAATATTAGTGATTAGTGAAGTAAGTCATAAAGAGAAAGACAAATACTGTATGTTATCACTTTTATGTGGGATCTAAACAACAAAGCAAATTAATGAATATAACAAAGCAGAATCAGACTCACAGATACAGAGAAAAAAACTAGTGGTTGCCAGTGGTAAGAAAGGAGGTGGTGAGCAGCAAGATAAATGTAAGGGATTGAGGGATATACACTATTACATACAAAAGAAGCAAGCAAAAGGATATGTCACAAAGCACAGGGGAAGAGAGCCATTGTTTGTAATAAGTTTAAATGAAGTATAATCTATAAAATATTGATCACTATGTTGTATACCTGCAACTAATAATACTGTAAATCAACTATACTTCAATAAAGATAATGAAAAAAAAAACTAAAAAAGAAAAAAACAGTGTGCCATTAGGCGATGCAAAAAGTAGGTAAGTTCCCCAAATTAGCTTAAATAAAAACACTCTGGTTTTCTGGGTATGCCTGTAAAACAGTGTAATAGAACATACATACAGTGTACTCTGACACGTCTTCACATGAATAATGTAAATTGTGTCCAGCTTTTGTCTATATTGCCTTGGGCTGCCTTCCTGATTACACAATGACTGATGCTTCTTTTTAAAGGGTAAATATTTTTAAAAGAAAGTGTAGGTTAGACATATGCACACATAAAGAAATAGCCTAAAGTGGTAGTTTAAGTTTTGTTCTATGCATATTATTCATCTCTATCATCATGAAGAGACATAAACTTGATAGTATGATGAGGAAAAAAATAACTGTAATTTACGGATGTGCATTATTATTCCAAAATGCCTCTTGGGAACAACTAAATGAAAGTGTAATTTTTATTTCAATTATATATTTTATAAGGAGAAAGTAGACTGCTTACTGTAGGACTGAAATATAGGTATGATGATACTATTTATTTTATAGGAATTTTTAAAATAAATAACCAAATGATATGGCTTATTATGATGATGTCAAATATATAGAGTGACGAATTTAGAATAATGAATTTTTTTATGGGAACACAGTAGCTATATCAGAATGGCTGAAATGAATGAAACTAGAGAAGATTAGTTCTTTCCAAACTGCCCACTAATAATATATTGAATCCAGTGATATTTAAGTGCTAGTTTACAAGTGAAGTAGAATGACCTGCTTGAAATTAAGTGGGAAGGTGGGATCAACAACAATTAACCTTTATAACATAGCATACTGAAATCAATCTAACACAGACATTAATTGGGAATGGATGACAGCAGTAGACCCTAATGTCCACAGTACCTTGAACAGCAGTGGATAGACTGTAATTTAAATGGGTTCTTTAATTTTGCATGGAAGCATGTCTCCTCCAACACATTATTGCTCCAGAATAAAAACAACCCCCCCCCAAAGAGAGAACAAGATGGTAGAGGAGTAGCTGGATGTGGAGTACATCTCTTTCCATGGATACATCAGGAATACACCTTCAGACACAAAAGTGCATGCAGAACACCAACTGAGAGTGGACAGGAGTGTACCTGACAAGCAGAAAAGAATATATAGACCCATGCAAAACTTGAGATCAAGCCCTGAGCCTTTGGAGTGGGAGCACTGACTCCAAGACTCTAGACTACCAGAGAACTAGCCCTAGAGAGTATCAAATAGTGAGAACTCACACAAAGGAAATCTCTTGAATACAACACCAGGCATCATCCAACCACCAGTAGCACCCTGTGCAGGATGCCTCATCTTAACAACAAACAAAACAAAAATACAAACCCAATCATCAGCAGACAGGATTACCACCTCACTCAGCCTTGCCCATCAGAGGAAAAACAAACAAACAAACAAAAAAGCACAAATCTCACCCTATGTGAAGCTTACACAAACAACTGGACCAACCTTAGGAGGGCATAAGCCAAAAAGAAGAAAGTATTCAACCTTGAAGGCTGGGAAAGGGAGACCTCAAATACAGTAAGTTAAAAAAAAAATAATGAAAAGGCAGAGAAATACCACACAAATGAAGGAACAAACTAGAAACACAGAGGTCCAAATAAATGAAGAGGAAATAGGAAAAGTACCTGAAAAAGAGTTCAGAATGATAGCAAAGATGATCAAAAACCTTGAAAACAAAATGGAAAAAATGCAAGAATCAAAGAGCTAGAAGAATTAAAGAATATACATACAGGGACAAACAGCAAAATTACTGAAATTAAAAATACTCTGCAAGGAATCAATAGCAGAATATCTGAAGCAGAAGAACAAATCAGTGAGCTGGAAGATAAAATGGTGGAAATAAGTTCTGAGGAGTAGAATAAAGTAAAAAGAATGAAAAGAACTGAGGATAGTCTCAGAGACCTCTGAAAGTGAAAGTGAAGTCGTTCAGTCGTGTCCGACTCTTTGTGACCCCGTGGACTGTACCCCACCAGGCTCCTCCATCCATGGGATTGGCCAGGCAAGAATACTGAAGTGGGTTGCCATTTCCTTTTCCAGGGGATCTTCCCAACCCAGGGATGGCACCCAGGTCTTCTGCATTGCAGGCAGACGCTTTAACCTCTGAGCCACCAGGGAAGAGACCTCTGGGACCATATCGAATGCATCAACATTCGAATTATAGGGGTCCCAGAAGAAGAAGAAAAAAGAAAGGGTATGAGAAAAATTTTGAAGAGATTATAGTTGAAAATTTCCCCAACATGGAAAAGGAAATAGTCAATCAAGTCCAAGAGGCACAAAGAGTTCCATACAGGATAAACCCAAGGAGAAACACACCAGTTCAGTTCAGTTCAGTTCAGTCACTCAGTGGTGTCTGACTCTTTGCAACCCAATGAATCGCAGCACGCCAGGCCTCCCTGTCCATCACTAACTCCCGGAGTTCACTCAGACTCACATCCATCGAGTTAGTGATGCCATCAAGCCATTTCATCCTCTGTTGTCCCCTTCTCCTCCTGCCCCCAATCCCTCCCAGAATCAGAGTCTTTTCCAATGAGTCAACTCTTCGCATGAGGTGGCCAAAGTACTGGAGTTTCAGCTACATTGTTCTCAATGGTGAAAAACTGAAAGCATTTCCCCTAAGGTCAGTAACAAGACAAGGGTGTCCACTCTCCCCACTATTATTCAATATAGTTCTGGAAGTCCTAGCTACAGCAATCAGAGAAGAAAAAGAAATAAAAGGAATCCAGATCAGAAAAGAAGAAGTAAAGCTCTCACTGTTTGCAGATGACATGATATTGTACACAGAAAACCCTAAAGATAGTATCATAAAATTACTAGAGCTAATCAGTGAATTTAACAAAGTTGCAGGATACAAAATCAATACACAGAAATCACTTGCATTTCTATATGCAGCAATGAAAATTCAGAGAGAGAAATGAAGGAATCAATCCTATTCACCATTGCAACAAAAGGAATTAAATTCCTAGGAATAAACTTACCTAAAGAGACAAAAGAACTGTACACAGAAAATTATAAGACACTGATAAAAGAAATCAAAGATGACATAAACAGATGGAGAGATATTCCATGTTCCTGGGTAGGAAGAAACAATATTGTGAAGATGACTATACTACCAAATGCAATCTACAGATTCAATGTGATCCCTATCAAATTACCAATGGCATTTTTCACAGAACTAGAACAAAACATTTCACTATTCACATGGAAACATAAAAGACCCCAAATAGCCAAAGCAGTATTGAGAAAGAAGAATGGAACTGGAGGAATCAACCTTCCTGACTTCAGATTATACTACAAAGCTACAATCATCAAGACAGTATGGTACTGACACAAAAACAGAAATATAGACCAATGGAACAAGATTGAAAGTCCAGAAATAAACCCATGCACTATGGGTACCTTTTTTTTGACAAAGGAGGCAAGAATATACAATGGGGCAAAGACAACCTCTTCAATAATTGGTGCTGGGAAAACTGGACAGCTACATGTAAAATAATGAAATTAGAACACTTCCTAACAAAATACTCAAAGGTAAACTCAAAATGGATTAAATACCTAAATGTAAGACCAGAAACTATAAAACTCTTAGAGGTAAACACAGGCAGAACACTCGATGACATAAATCAAAGCAAGATCCTCTATGACCCACCTCCTAGAGTAACAATTAAAAACAAAAGTAAACAAGTGGGGCCTGATTAAACTTAAAAGCTTTTGCACAGCAAGGAAACTATAAGCAAGGTGAAAAGACAGTCATCAGAATGGGAGAAAATAATAGCCAATGAAACAACTCACAAAGGATTAATTTCCAAAATATACAAGCAGCTCATATAACTCAATGTCAGACAAACAACCCAATCAAAAAGTGGGAAACAGACCTAAACAGACATTTCTCCAAAGAAGATAACAGATGGCTAACAAACATATGAAAAGATGCTCAACATTGCTCATTTTGAGAGAAATGCAAATCAAAACTACAATGAGATATCATCTCACACTAGTCAGAATGGCCATCATCAAAAAGTCTATAAAGAATAAATGCTGGATAGGGTTTGGAGAAAAGGGAACACTCTTGCACTGTTGATGGGAATGTAAATTGATACAGCCACTATGGAAGATGGTATAGAGATTGCTTAAAAAACTAGGAATAAAACCACCAATATGACCCAGCAATCCCACTCGTTAGCATATACCCTGAGGAAACCAAAATTGAAAAACATACATGTATCCCATTGTTCATTGCAGCACTATTTACAATAGCTAGAACACGGAAGCAACCTAGATGTCTGTCGACAGATGAATGGATAAAGAAGTGGTGGTACATATACACAATGGAATATTACTCAACCATAAAAAGGAACACATTTGAGTCAGTTCTGATGGGATGGATGAACCTAGAACCTGAGGAGATGATGAACTTAGAACCTAGTGAAGTGAGTCAGAAAGAGAAAGATAAATATCATATTCTAATGCACATATACAGAATCTAGAATAATGGTTTTGGAGAATTTATTTACAGGGAAGCAGTGGAGAAACAGACATAGAGAATAAATTTATGGACATGGGGATCAGGGAGGAGAGGGTGAGATGTATGGAAAGAATAACATGGAAACTTATATTACCGTATGTAAAATATATATCCAACGGGAATTTGCTGTATGGCTCAGGAAATTCAAACAGGGGTTCTGTATCAACCTAGATGGGTGAGATGGGGAGGGAGACAGGAGGCAGGTCCAAAAGGGAGGGGTTATATGTATACCTATGGCTGATTCATTTTAAGGTTTGACAGAAAATAATAAAATTCTGTAAAGCAATTATCTGTCAATAAAAATTAAATTAAAAAACAAACAAACAAACCCCCAAGGCCAGATGAAATGACTCTTTCTTGATGAAAGACTCTGGGAAGATTTAGGCAATAAGGAACAGTCATAAATGTAGATAGACTTTGGGGAAATTTAGGCAATAAGGAACAGTCATAATTGTAGAGTTTTGCTTTCCAGAGTCTTCCCCTTTTCTCTCTTCCCCACCTCTACCCCACTGTCAGAGTTAACTTCATGAAATATTTTGGGAACTCACTTAATTGGAAAAAAAGAAGAAATGGATATTCAAACTGAGAGAAGGCATAATAGAATCATGGACTCAGGTAACTTGTAATGAAACAAGTGATCAATGAATCTACTCAGCTTTCAAATGCAGAATTATCACATAGGCAACTTTAACAGATGGCAAGTCAATTTTGGCTTGGGGGATTGCAGCTCACTGCTTCATTATGCTCAAAATACTAAGAAGAATGACTATGAGGACCTTATTCCATAAAGTGTGCTGAAACATGGCTGTTGGTAAATTTGATCATTTGGTCCTACTGTAGTTTAGTAGACCAAAAACTGAACAAATTCCCCCCTCAAAAGGTATATAAAATAAAGAAATATATAAAAAGGTGCATCCTTTCCTCCTTCAGCTCCTTTTACCACTTCTTAGCATGGCAGGCAAATCTCTCAAGATCATGCCCTAGCCTGTTGTCCCATTACCAAGGTGGTGGTGTTCTTGCCATCTACCAAGTCACATAAATTTTACTCTTCAGTCCTGAACATAACCTTGTCTTTGTTCCTTTTTTATTCCTTCTGTTAGATTAGATGTTCCCTATGTTCTAACCTCTTTAAACCTTTCTCACCTTTTAAGGTTTGGTTATAATGGTATTTTGCTGAAAAACTCCCAAATTTTCCCTTTGTTGGCAGCTAGACATATATGCATACTTCTTTCATAACTTGCACTTTATCCTGCCTGAAATAGTTGTTTATATCTTTCTCCAAGCCCTTTCCCCCAGTTCTGTAAACTCTTTGAAGTAAGGAGCTATACCTTAGTCTCTCTTAATTATTTCTTTTTTTTTTTTTTAATAAAGGTTGTATACACAAGTCAAAAACAAAATGCACAAAAGGAATAAAAGACTTTCCACGTCACTTAAAAGCCCATCCCTAACAATTTATTATTATTCACACAAATCTATAATGAAGTTGTTTGTGTGTGTGTGTGTGTGTGTGTGTGTGTGTGTGAGAGAGAGACAGAGAAGAAAGAGAGTGAGAAGGAACATGAGACAAGGGGAAGAGAGAGAGAGAGACAGCTACTGAAGGGCAAAAAAAAAAAAAAAATGAGCCAGAGGCACAAGGAGACAGTTCCTTTTTCTACTTAAACGATTTAGCTGCCTGTGCACATTTTTCACTTTGGAGAAGTGATTTCTCCTCAAAGAATTCATGGAGAGTACTTATTAAAGCTAGAATCAGCTGACTCCTTGCTGGTTTGCTGACGTATCCCTGAGGCTCCATATAGGAGGACACTCCTGAGACTATGGCCATGGCCAATGGAAGGACAATATTTGGTGAGGAACATGTTCACTTTGCTCCCTTCTTTCTCTCTGTAAAGAGAAGGCAACAGGGTGCGCTTGGTGATGTATGCTGTCCTAGCCTACTCTCTCTGCAAGGCCAGCAAGAGAGAGAGAGAGAGAAACAGAGATACTGACAAAAAAGACAGAGACCAAGGGACAGAGAAAAAAGAGCTGAGAGAGACACAAGGAGAGATTTCCTGTTTCTACTTATAAAATCCAGTCGCTCTGTGCAAAAAAAAAAAAAAAAGAAGAAGAAGAACTGTGAAAGGAAACTAAGTATGGTTTAAAAAAAAAAAAAAAAAAAGCTACTATTTAAAAAACACACTAAAAGGCAGCATTGCAAACTAGAAGAAATTCTTGCCTGGGAGCCCAAGTGCCCATGCATCAGTCTCAGAGCTAATGTTAACAAGCTGCTTGCTGAAGAAAATCACTTAACTTACATCAGACTCAATTTTCTCATGTGTAAAGTGAGAAATCTGGATTAGATGATCACTAAAATTCTTTCCAGCTCTAAAAAGCCCAGGGTTCCACATTCAGGGAAAAAAAATGTAGCCAAGTAACTTTATATTTAAATTTAGGATATGATCCCAGGTCTGCAATGGTGGCTGCTCAGCAAAAAATTAAAGATATCTTCCAAACCATGGTGACATTCAGTTTAACATATTGAAAAACTGTACTTAAAAATAAGTGCTATAAAAGTCTTCCTTGAAACAAGTGACAAGGACATCTCCCCAATCAGTTTTGGAACATCAGGTTTCATTTCTCAAGCAAAATAAGAGCTTCACATTTTATAGGATTTCTTTACCAGACTCTGAGGGACCCACTACTTTTCTGAAGAATGCAAAATACACCGGTAGCATGATTTTGGGGACTCTAGGAGGATGCCACACTGGGTTTCAGCCCTGTCTGTTTATAACTCTCAAGGAAGTCTTACCCCCAGTTCCCCCAACTTAACACAAAGAATACTGAGCATAATGATTGAGTGAGTTCCATTTGCTCTCAATTCTCTTCCTATGTGACCCATTTAAGAGTATTTTCTCTTTGACCAAAGAGCGTTTAGTGACCTGCTAAATCAAGTAAGAAATTCACATTTCCTCTGAAGAGATGTTTATATTTTCTTGTAATTATCTTTAACAATGATAGAAAAATAAATTATGATTGTTTATTATCTTGCCCTTCCAACTATGAAAGATAATCATGCCCTTGCATTTTCTCAGGATTTTTTTGAAACAGAACTTGAGCAAGAGGCAGAAGGGATCATAAATGGAGACGAACTGGGAATTTGCTTATAAAACGACAATTACAGGTGGAATGAGAAAAGAGAAAGCAGAGTCAAGGCCTAGGCACAATCTCTATGGATGTGTGTATCTGTGTGTATTTTTAAGGGCTAAACTTTTTTTTTTTCATTTCACTACATTTCTCTGTCATAAACATCAGCTTGGAAATGTATGAACTGAATGGAACGGGAAGTCAAAAAGGTCATAGAGGAAGAGAGACCATGGAAATAGTTGGTTATTACTACCTATATGATGCCATGATAAATTCAAGTCTTATTTTTCTTTCAATTTAAATAGGTCCTATTGGTTCTGTCCTTTAATCTTTGAGATTGGTGTTAGGTTAATTGTTCTTTATTTCCCACAGTTATCTAAAGTTATGGAATTCACAACTAAACCACACACTTCTGATTTCTGAAAGACACCAAGTAAATTACTCATATTCCATATAAGAGCTTACTTCATGTTTTAAAGAATGTGAAATAATTTTGCTTTTATTGCATTAAGTTTTTTTATACTTCTCAGCTTTATGCTAATGAATGTTTATTTGGTTTTGCCAATTTGATTGTCTTATTACTTTAACAAAATTTTCATTATTATGATAATCTTTGTTTCTGCTATGGTAAACTATCATTAAATCCTTGGTGAGTAGTCTACTCTTTACTCCAGATTGAAAGGGGAGACCCAACAGAAAGAAAACAGATACATTTATGGAAATTCAATTATCTGGTGATTTAACAGATATCTTCAAAGAACTATGTTAGGTATAAAGTAGATTCATTATAATAATGTATATATTAATTTTAAAGAAAGATTTTCAAATTATATATTGGATATTAAAAGTATCTGATTTTTCTTCTGTTGTTAATTCAGTCCCTGTCTAAACTATATCCTATCTAAACACTATCTAGTCTTTCCTTCCTAACATCCTTTGTTCCTTTTACCCTTCCTTCCTTCTTTCCATATGTTAAACACAGTATTATATTTTGAAGATAAATTGGCAAGCAAAACAAAACTCAGTCCCTGCCTTTATAAGGTTCCTCAAGGTCCCTCAAGGAGTGGACCCATATAATAATAACAATAACAGCAAAATGATATGAATAATTACAAAATCTGATGAATGTTACAAAGGAAACATGATAGAAGAGAAAAGCTCCAAGGAATGGAGGGCACTTAGTAATAAAGCATTGATTAATTAATGCTTAGAATTGATTTGCTGTTTGCCTTTTATACTGGAGAAACAAATATTTTTTGGCCAAGGGTGCTTATTTCCATTAACATATATAGATAAATATAGAAACTCTCAGGCTTTGGAATTATGACTATGTAAAATAAAAGTTGCCTACATTAAATATATAAATACTGTAACACTCTTGTATGAGAATTCATAGCTTCATTTTCCTTTTCCATGTAAACAGTGACAAAACATGGGACCCCAGAATGAGTGAGAAAGCTCAGATATTAGGTGGAAGGAAAAACATTCTCAGGTTCCCTGTCCAAAACTTTTTCCTATCCTGTGAGGGCTAGTGAGTCTTGGATATGTTAATTTTATTCTCATGTTTGTGTTTTTTAGAAAAATGAATGATCAATAAATTGCTTAAGTTTTATAACCTCATTTGATAATCTTAAACAAACAAATAAAAGTAGACAAGCATGATTACATCAAAACACAAAGCTGTACAGCAAAGGAAACACTCAGCAGAATGAAAAGGTAAGCTACAGAATGGGAACACAGAATTGTATACCATATATGTGACAAAGGGTTAGTATCTAAAATATAAAAAAATTTCTACAACTCAATATCAAAAATATCAAATAACCCAATTTTTAAAATGGGCAAAAGACTGAATAGACATTTCTCCAAAGAAGACACACAAATGGCCAAACAAATGGAAAGATGTTCAACATCACTAAACAATATATGGCAAAACCAATACAGTATTGTAAAGTTAAAAAATAAAATAAAATAATAAAAAAATAAATAAAAAATAAAAAAAATAAATGCAAATAGCTGATATGGAAAAGAGTATGGAGGTTCTTTACTGCTACTATATGATCTGACTTTATTTTTCTCGGCTCCAAAATCATTGCAGATGGTGATTGCAGCCATGAAATTAAAAGACGCTTACTCCTTGGAAGGAAAGTTATGACCAATCTAGACAGCATATTAAAAAGCAGAGACGTTACTTTGCCAACAAAGGTCCATCTAGTCAAGGCTATGGTTTTTCCAGTGGTCATGTATGGATGTGAGAGTTGGACTATAAAGAAAGCTGAGCACTGAAGAATTGATGCTTTTGAACTATGGTGTTGGAGAAGACTCTTGAGAGTCCCTTGGACTGCAAGGGGATCCAACCAGTCCATCCTAAAGGAGATCAGTCCTGGGTGTTCATTGGAAGGACTGACATTGAAGCTGAAACTCCAATACTTTGGCCACCTGATGCGAAGAGCTGACTCATTGGAAAAGACCCTGATGCTGGGAAAGATTGAGGGCAGGAGGAGAAGGGGACAACAGAGGATGAGATGGTTGGATGGCATCATCAACTCTATGGACATGGGTTTGGGTGGACTCCGGGAGTTGGTGATGGACAGGGAGGCCTGGTGTGCTGCGGTTCATGGGATCACAAAGAGTCGGACACTACTGAGTGACTGAACTGAACTGAAGTGAACTATATGATCTAGCAATTCCACTCCTGGGCATATACCTAGAAACAATGAAAACTTTAATTTGAAGTAAATAAGTGTGTATATTGAAGTAAATAGTGTTCACTGAAACATTATTTACAATATCTAAGACATAGAAACATCAACATCATTCATCAAAAGATGAACGGATAAAGAAGAAGTGGTACATCTATACAATGGAATGTTAGCAATTAGAAAGAATGAAATAATGCCATTTATAGCAACATAGATGGACTGAGAGAATATCATAAGAAGTGAAGTAAGTCAAAGACAAACATTATATGGTATCAGTTACATGTGGAATTAAAAATAAGAAAAATGAATTTATAAACAAAACAAAAACAGATTCACAGACATAGAAAATAAATTTATGGTTACCACAGGAGAGAGGGAGTAGGGGAGGGATAAATTAGGTGTATGGGATTAACAGATATAAAATACTATATATAATACATATAAGCAACAGAATTTACTGTATAATACATGGCAATATATTCAGCATCTTGTAATAACCTAAAATGAAAAATAATCTGAAAAACACAAGATTCTAAATCAACTATACTTCAATAAAAAATAAAATTAAATTAAAAATTCAAATAAAAACCATAATGAGATTCACCTCATAATTATTAAGATGGCTATTATCAGGAAAAAAAACAAACAAAAGATAACTGTTGGCAAGGACATGCAAAAAAGCAAACCCTTGTGCACAGTTAGTGGGAAGATAAATTGGCATAGATGCTATGAAAAACAGTGTAGCATTTCTTAAAAAAAAAAATTAAAAATAGAACCACCATAAAATTCAGCGATCCCATTCTATTCATCAAAAAACAATGAACTCGAGATCTCAAAGAGATATTGGAACTCTTACATTCAAAGATGTGAAAACAACCTTAATGTCCATAGACAGAAAAACGGTAAAGAAAATACAATATATACATACAATGGAATATTATTCAGCCATTATAGAAGGGAATCCTCTCATAAGCTACAATATTGACGGACCTTGATGACACTATGCTAGCTGCAATAAATCAGTCACAAAAGGATAAATATTGTGTGATTCCACTTACATGACTAAAAGAGACAAACATATGGAAACAAAGTATTATAGACTGGTGGTTGTCAGGGGTTGAGGAGAGGAGAAAAGTAAGAATTTGTTTTTAAATGGGTGCACAATTTCAGTTATGCAAGATTAATTTTTAGCCATCTACTATACAATACTATGGTTATAGTTGACAGTACTGTGCTGCATATATAAAAAGATGGTTAAATGGGTAGATCTCATGTTATATGCTTTTACAATAATAAAAAACCAAATATTTAATAGGAAAAAGGTATCTTCTTTCAACACAGGCAATTCTTTGTTACTGAGTTTAATTTTTGAATGTTAACTGTTTAGGAGATGGTGTACCTGTAACCACAGAAGGCTGCAAAGGCTGATGTTTGCATCTTCTAGTGAGGGTGGGAGCACCAATATTATTGGGTTGACCAAAAAGTTCGTTCAGGTTTTAAGATGTTACTGAAAAACCCAAGGGAAGTTTTTGATCAACCCAATACATATAGAAAGAAATACTAAAATGCAAGGCAACAATATAAGATATGGCACAAGTAATTTTATAATAAACTAGGATAGATGTTAATTTGATATCAAATGCTGTGCAGTAAAAACAGATAAGATCATTGTGAACTAGACTATTGTAGCATGTTTTTTGGACTAAGGTTGACTATGCTGGGCTTTAAATATCAAGAAATGTGAAGAGTAATGGGGGAATAGGGAGCCCATTCAGGCAGCAGTTGCAACTAAGGTGAACTGGAGGCAATAAAGAATCCAGGATTTTTAGGGACAAAACAAGATAGCTAAAGGTTCACTCAGAGGAATAGTGGGTGGTAAGCCTGGAGGTGTAAGCTGACATAGGATGGTAAGAGGCTATGTAAGTCTTAACTGTAAGACTGATGTTTAATTTTTCAGATAAATGCTTTTTATCAATAACTAGCTGCAGAGATTCAAAAGTGAACCTAAGAAGTTAAACACCAAAGTAGGAAAACAAAGAACCCTTGATTGTATTGCATTATATACATTTATACACTATCCATAAGGGTGATGCCATGGGAGGGGGAAATAGCTAGCTTGGAATCTGCCTTCAAATTATGCAATTTTTCATTGTTTGAAAGAGTTGACCTGCCTGCTCAAAAGCCATTATCTATCAGATCCAGCTGTCATGGTGATATAATTTGAGGGTCAATTAGATTCATAGGCTAATTTCTTTTCATTGGGTTTACTGATGACCTTAGAAAATTCAAATGATGACAAAGGAATGTAAATGTTTGGTAGAGTTATAAAGCTCCCTTAAGAAAATGAAAGACTTAAGTGAGAATTATACTCAACTTTGAGTGGTTACAATATGATTTTCAGCAATCACTTTCTAGTAAGAGACTTAGAAAGATTGCTGAATGAATTCTTGATCTGTCAATTTTACTGGAAAATAAGTATGTTCTAAGGTTATTGGAAATGTAGTGACCAGGTAACAGGAACTTCATCTACCATCTTTCCCCCAATCTTAACACAGCCATTATCTAGCCTCATTTGAAGTACAAGAGAGTAAAGAATGAATTGTGAGAGGGATCCCAGTTTGCTTCTTCCTTCAGTGTTATTTTTAATCTTTGAGATAAACTATAAAGTCCCAATTAACCTGAAACAAACAACACCTCTCCAGAGTCACACAGTAATCAATGACAAAGTTAATTGGAATTTAGTTCTTTTACAAATTCTATCTTAGTAGCTCTTCAGTGTTCAGAGTGAAAGACGACTTTAATCAAAACTTGGAGTATTTGAGAAAGAGACAAAGAACAGGAGAAGGAAGATCATTTGTAAGTGACTGAAACCTAGTCTTGCCACTCAAGATTGCCTTTCCTTTAAAGTTTCAGGTCTGAAGCTGAAACAGTTTTTGAGTAGAGAAGAAATAGGGTTGGAGAGAGCTTAAAGCAAGTTTGTCTGGACACAGTCCCCAACTATAGCATCTATTAGCTTAGACAGCCTGGACACATTAGTGAGTTTCTCTGTGCTCCAGTTTCTTTACCTATAAAATGAGAACAATAACAAACCCAGATTAGCACTGGGTCTAGCACCAAGGAAGCCCTCAATAAAAATTCAATTTTTTTTTTTTTTCTAAAGAAAGTCCAGGTATTCTTTTTGATACACTTCTCTCCACTTTTCCCCACAGGTCTGGAGCTAATAGTCTTCAGGCCAGAGGTAGAGTAAGGCAAGGTTCACAATATAATTCTCCAGATCTATTTTGTTTTTCAGATACCTCAAAGAATATCACATTATCAAAATAGCTAAAAAGAGAGAAAGTTGAATCAGCCTGGTACTTTTTTACTTATTCTGATGAAGGCGATCCTGACTCTTCCAATTTTTTAAAGCTTTAGTGAGGTAAAAATTTATACAGAAAAATTGCACATATTTAATGCATACATTTTGATCAGTTTAGACACAGGCATACATCTGTGATTTCATCAACACAGTCGAGGCTAAGGATATCCACCACTTCCTCAAATTTCCTTTTGTTTTTTGGTGTTTTGTGTGTGGGGGCCTCTGCATATATGAAAAAAAATAACATGAAGTCCATCTTTAACATATTTTAGCGCCCAATACTGCATTGTTAACTATAGGCACCCATGTTGCACAGCCAATCTCTATCACTTATTCCACATTTTAATGACTCCTGTGACCAATTTCACCTGCACCTTGGGGTCCTATTCCTTATCTCAGCTGGTAAAAAAATAAATAAATAAAGTGCTCAGTACACCACCAAGAAACGACTGAAAAGGCCAATTCATAGTTCTGCAAACAGTGGGAAACAGCCATTATCACAGCTCTGTAAATTAAAATGTTATTTCCTCACTTTAGTTGTACTCTAGCTACAGGCTTATCAGCCATGCCTGGTGGGGGCTGACTTGCTATTTCAGTGGTAAATAATTTTTAGTAAAGGTGTTTCAAACTGTAAGATGATTCATTCAGCATATAGTATTGAGAATTAACTGGACTGCTGGGTATAGCCTTGGAATACAGGAATGTGGAGGTACCATTGTTCCCTAGGGCCATTTTTCCAGTCATTCTTAGTGAGTCCTTTGTCTTTGTTGAGACTGTTGTATTTTGCATATTTGGTTGAATAAATTATAGCATCTGAAACAATTCTATAGCCCAACACCACCATGAGAGTATTTTGTCAATAAAATGATGAGCTAGGAAGGAAGAAATCCATGGGGAAAAGCCAAGACAAAGTATGCAGACCAAGAGGGTGGCTCTACTTTTTCAGAAGCATGTTAACCCTTTATCTTAATAAAATACAGAGTTCATATGAGGGTCATGCCTTACTGACCATTTAGTGAACTTACCCCATTGAATGATATAGATCAGTACCTCTCATGGGTTTATAGATTTGAGGTTTCTATTTCAAAATCTCTACAAAAATATGAACACATACTTTGGATGATTTGGTTCAACTGACAGTGATAGTTAATTTTTCTGTTCTTGCTTTGTTGGTATATAAGGACTGGCTTATGGGGCTTTCCAGATGGCTCAGTGGTAAAGAATCTGCCTGCTAAGCAGAGACACGAGTTCAATCCCTGGGTCAAAGATCCCCTGGAGGAGGGCATGGCAACCCACTCCAGTATTCTTACTTGGAAAATTCCATGGACAGAGGAGCCTGGAGAGCTATGGTCTATAGGGTTGCAAAAGAGTCAGACATGACTCAGTGGCTGAATAACAAAGACTGGCTTAGTATTAAACAGTTACTTTAAGTGTAGAGAGCTGATGAGGATAAAAATTATACATTGTCAAAGTAAAGAACAAATGACAATCAATAGCACTGTATGAATTAATGTTAAACACAAGTTAGAATAAAGGAAAGAGTCAGTTGAAGAGTCATTAAATGATACATGGGAGTATAGGTTTTAACACAGGGGTATGTCCTTGAATTAATGGTGACAAAAGTCAGATGTAAGGTAAATATGACCCGTATTTATTTTTAAAAGAAAAGAATATAGATGTATATAACTATTCACATATATATATATATTCTTATATATAATATATATGAGACATAATGTATATATTCATATATATGAAAATGTCCATATGAGTACAGATAAATATTGGTGTAAAAAGATAATTCCTACCAACACTTAATAGAGTTGGAGGAGGGTGAGGCAGTAATTTATCAGCTCTTTAAACAACTTAGCATATTTTTGATTTGGTGTAATGAGAATGTGTTATTTTATAATTTGCAAATATGTTTCTTAAAAAGTATAAATGAAAAGACTTTTAGAATGGGTCTTTTTAAGCAAGCAGCTTGTCACATGAATTCATATTAACATACTTGCATGAATGTTTTAAAATAGGTTACAACATTCAGTAAAGTATAACCTGCACACTAATGGCATAATCTTACAAAAATAGGCTGTACGTGGAAAACCAAACCATAAGCGTTCCCAAAAATAAAAGAGAAAGTGAATGTAGAGTTGCATCTGATATCCCTGACATTCAATTCTGGATTGGAAACTGACTGTTAAAAGGGAAAAAGTCATTGAAATCGGATCTGCTGTTTTAGTAAAGCCAGCACTAACGAATCTGAGTTTGTTGTTGTTTTTTAAATCTCTCTGTGACAAAGTTTAAGACAGTTAATTTTAATAGTGAGCCACTACTACATAACCATGGGCTTCCCTGATGGCCCAGTGGTAAAGAATAGGCCTGCCAATGTGAGAGATGCAGGTTCGATCTCTGTGTTGGGAAGATGTCCTGGAGAAGGAAATGGCAACCCACTCTAGTATTTTTACTTGGGAAATCCTATGGACTAATGAGCCTGATGGGCTACAGTCCATGGGGGTCACAAAAGAGTCGGACACGACTTAGTGACTAAACAACAGCCAAGTAACTATACAGCATTAGACATTCAATTAAGTCAATCAAATTTTGATCTTTCAACCAGGTAAATGCACAAGTGTGTAGACACAGCACATTATACTTCTCCATTCAACTTGTGTGCAGGGTTTTCTATTCAAATAACATTTTAAGTATGTCTAACACAACACGTGCTCAAATACACATACACACAGTTATAAATGTACATTCTTCATTCAAATATGCCTTTATTAAGCATATTGCTGAGATATGAAAAGAGAGTCTACTGTGGAGTGAGGAACTATAAGCTTTACCCCCTTCAGTTGCTGCTTGTCAATAAATGGGACCTCAGAATTTCTGATGGAAGCTAGAGTTGAAACTCCTTCCATAGTGAACTTGTTGCCATGACTTTAGTCCTGGTCACTGTGACAAACTGAAAATTTGATCTATGATTTAGATGTGTGTGTGTGCTCTAGTCACTCAGTTGTGTCTGACTCTTTGAAACCCTATGTACTGTAGCCTGCCAGGCTCCTTTGTCAATGGGATTTGCCAGGCAAGAATACCAGAGTGGGTTGCCATTTCCTCTCCAGGGAATCTTCCCAACCCAGGGATCGAACACAATCAGGGATCTCCTGAATTGGTAGGCAGATTCTTTATCACTGAGCCACCCATGGTTTAGTTAGTAAAATGATAACCTAAAGACAAGACTGGGGTCGTGATTATTTGTGTGTCATTTTCTCCCTTGTTCTAAAAAGTCTAAGACCCATAAAGTGGAAAGTCAGGATTCCATGTCAGAAAGGGTGAATTCACAAATTATGATTACTTATATTTCTTCAAGTTGTTCATGAATAGTAGGTTACTATTGGATAGTTGTGGATAAATGTTATTTTCCTATTTAGAATCCATTCGACAAGTATGCAAAGACAGTGTATAGGAAAACTGAAATAAAGACAACCTGAAAATTAAAACATCTGACGTTAAGATTTACTAAATAACAAGTCTGCAAAACTTTTGCAAACTATATCATGTAAATTATTTTGATAGGATGGATGCCTCTTATTGGGGAATAACAAAAAATAAATCTCTGAGTTTACATTTTTAATTTGTAGATGTTTAGCCTAAATAGAGATAATTTAGAAAATTCTACAAATAATTGAAAATGAGCTGATAGTGGTACAAAGTTCAAAGTAGATAATATTTTTGATCCACCCAATGGTCATCATAAACAAGTGAACCATATAACACCTCAGTGTAAATGAGATAAACATTTATCTTTATATCAAAGTGATACTAATTCATTCTTTGATATAAACATATACATTATTTCAAATTATGAAAACCCTATATGAGAAAAGGCAAATTTATTTATCATATAGTAAACAAAAGAGATACACTTTCACACCAATTATGTATAAATTTGCTGTATTTTAAGAAATATTCAGTAATGAGTGTGTAGGTGTGAAGAATCATTCCTTTCCCTGTTTACCTGACTGATAGTCATTTCTCTCTTAAATGAGTGTAAAATACACACATACCAGAATTTTTACATGCTGTGAGTTGCTGGGTTTTCTAGGTTCAGAATACTTTAAAAAAAAATCTCAAACTTCAAATTGTTGGGATCATTAATTCTGGCAATAAAAGCACCTACATTAATTTAAAACTTGGCAAACATTAAACTAGTAAATATTTAAGCGTGGGCCATCACACCCTGCCTCTCTTCCGTTTTTTTTTTTTTTCCTCAGCGTCTTAAAGGATTTTGTCCATATAGTTATCTTTCAAATAAATTTCTTCAGATGACCTCAAATTCCCATATCTTTCTGTGTATGTGTGTGTGTGTGTGTGTGTGTGTGTGTGTGTGTGTGTGTGTGTGTGCATGCACGCCCATGTGTGTGAGTGTAGGGTGAACTAAAGAGGCAAAGACAATAATCACCAGTTAACTATCAGGTTTCTACCAAATTCTCTCACAGTTGACTCATTCTTAAAATGCCACTGAGACATTCATCTTCTCTTTCAGGCTAAAGAGGGGAAAAGCTTATGCTTTTTATTTGCTTCTTGTAGATAATTAAAATTTTATTATGCACACTAGCATGCTATTGATGCTTCGACTGATCCTTTGAACATCTGGCCTACTGTTTAAAATGCATGGAGCATACAGATGCCAACCCGTGCTGATAATCAGAGGACCTTCAATTAAGTACCTACAATGCAACCAATGATAAACGAGAGAAAAGATGGTACCAGTTTGCCAAAGAATTCTTTCATAGTCTGATTCTCAAAAGCAATTAGAATTACTTCTTGGGCCTGGGAATTAATGAAGTTTCATTAAAATTTAAATTTCAAATGATTCCAAGGGTATCAAACTTGAGAAGTTGAGCTGATTGTCTACATAATAAATCACACCACAGGAACATGTCAAAAAGACTAATGCAAGTTCTCTGCCATCCAAAGTTGTGTTTCTCCTTGTCAGCGCTATGTGAACATATATAATTGCTTTCTTTTCTCAAAGCAGCAATAGCCAAAGACCCGCTGTTATTAAACTCTATTTCTCTCTGTTTAGAGTTTGTCAAATTATAACTTCAAGGCTGTGACTGAAACTAGTTCTAGTCTATGAAAGAAGGTTTGTTCTAATAATTGGATATGATGTGAATTTTTAAAATTTGCTACTTTCTTCACACTAAGCCAATTGTTTAAATGAGGAGATAAAAAATGGTGTAACATTCTAACATCAACAACCCCTAACATTTGATGTTTGAAAGTAATGCTTAACTTGATAACACAGACTTTTCTTTCTTTAATAGAAAGCTAAACACACTGTGTGTGTGTGTGTGTTTGTGTAAAGTAAGTATTGCATTACAGAATATCCAAAAGTATGAGAATGAAAAGAACTAAAATTCCTTGGGTATAGAAATCAATGTGGGTCCTTTTAATGGGAATAAAATTGAACAATAGGTAGAAAATAACACTAACATAAAAATTGCCTAGTTTGAAAGTGAACGCTTTAATCTTGAATTAGAACAGTGAAACAAAATACACTGCAAATTCTAGGCTGCATTTTGTTTAGTCTTTTACTCATCCTCACAAAAGTTATTTTCAGTATGTTATCTTTTTTTTCTCCACAACAGAGTGAATTCTGTGCTTAAAAAAATCTAAAGAAGAATTTCCCCAAATATGGTATATAAGCATCCATGAAGGAATCCTTTTAATTCCCACTTTACTATTTTCTTGCTATGTTCCTCTTTATATGTAGAATCTGAATCAGACTAATTGAAATGTCATCAGTGATTTATTTTCATTGTTCACGACTTGTTTTTTGTGTCTGTATCTTGTACAGGATTCTGAACCTAGGGAAAAGCACTGTACAAAGTGTCTCCCAACAAACCATCTTTTTCTACCCAGGAGTTCTAGAGAACTCCCATCACAGGGGTACAGGCTATAAATAAATACATAAAAAATCCATAAAAATAGAAGAGTGTGGCTTAGGATGTATTCAGAGACTGGGAGGAGAATCGGAAGTCCCCAAATGGCAACCAAACTGTTCTAACGACCATTGTATTTGCCCTGCACAGTGTTCAAATATTTCAGTACATGGACAACTTAGCACTTATTTTTTAGTCCTTTACTACCCCGTGCTTTTCTGTTACCTGCTTAGCTCATATGGACATTTTTGTTTGCAACACCCATGTTACATACATGTAGAGACACCAATTGTATTTTATTATGCTGAAACTGCCTGCCTATTTACATCTCACCCACACTTTCACATCAGAGACCTGGAGTTCAGTGGGAGAAATATCTTCTGTAGCTATGAGCAGGCTCTTCTCATCTATTACTTCTGTTGTATTAATACATATCACTATGAGTACTCTATATATCTGGGTGTTTCATAGGCACCCAATAATAAATATACCTGTGGAATCAATAACTTAGCTTATGAAATAGCAACAGGAATTGCTTTTGTGGGCACAAGGTAATGCTAACATTTCTTTTGGATCCATAATAAATCCATACGAATAGTGGATGGTAAGCAATGTGATCTTTAGAAACTGAGCTTAAAAACAAAAATGGATGTGAGAAGTGATGTTCCTGAGATCATACAAATTGCCGGTGGTGGGAAGTGGACCATATAGCTCTAACAATAAATTAAAATCATATTTAATAAGATGAGTAAATATAACTCATAGATCCCAGATAATTGTTTGGAGTTCACTACTTATAATTATTGGGCATGAGCACACTTTTCTCAATGAAAAAATGTAGCAAAAACAGGTGAATATTGTTCTAATAGATGGGGAATTTAGCAGGAATGTTTTTTACCTTCATGAAATATTATCAGAATATACAATTGGTAGCTCAATAAATATAGAAGTGTCTTGATCTCACCAGTCTTCCAAATGAAAAAGAATTCACAGTGTGATTGAACAGGAAACAATGTTGGACATGACCCAACATAGAGTACTCTTTTCATTTTCTCAAGTTTTACTTTTACCTCTGTTACATGTGGTGCTTTCAGTAACCATAAGTATTCACATGACATCTTGCTAAGATTTTTAACCCTGTTTAATGCTCTAATGAAATATAAGTCCTAAGATTTGAGATAAATTTTACTACATATAAAATTAGAAAACTGCTAACATAATTCTATGATTAGCAGGGTAACCTGAGCACAAACTGGAAAAGTCAGGCTGAATTCCATATCTAATTAAAAAGGAGCCATTAGCTTAAATATCATTGAAGATTAACCACCTCAGTATGAAAGTGAAATGGGTAAGACTAGGTGGAATAGGCACAGATTTACAACTTTACAAACCCCAAACTGAGACACACTGATCAGACAGATGGACAGAATATTGACAATCAGTACTGTTCAGAGAGATTTTAGTCATGTTGTCCTTGTATAACAGAGTCATGACCCAATCCTTCAGTTCAGTTGCTCAGTCCTGTCTCACTCTTTGCAACCCCATGAACTGCAGCATGCCAGACTTCCCTGTCTTTCACCAACTCCCAGAGTGTGCTCAAACTCACATCCATCGAATTGGTGATGCCATCCACCCATCTTATCCTCTGTAATCCCCTTCTCCTCCTGCCTTCAATCTTTCCCAGCATCAGGGTCTTTTCAAATAAGTCAGTTCTTCCCATCAGGTGGCCAAAGTATTGGAGTTTCAGCTTCAGCATCAGTCCTTCCAAAGAATATTCAGGACTGATTTCCTTTAGGATTGACTGGTTGGATCTCCTTGAAGTCCAAGGACTGTGAACACCACAGTTCAAAAGAATTAATTCTTTGGCACTCAACTTTCTTTATAGTCCAACTCTCACATCCATACATGGCTACTGGAAAAACCATAGCTTTGAGTAATCAGACCTTTGTTGGCAAAGTAACATCTCTGCTTTTTATGCTGTCTAGGTTTGTCATAGCTCTTCTTCCAAGGAGCAAGCATCTTTTAATTTCATGGCTGCAGTTACCATCTGCAGTGATTTTGAAGCCCCCCAAAATAAAATCTCTCACTGTTTCCATTGTTTTCCTATCTATTTGCCATGAAGTGATGGGACCAGATGCCATGATCTTAATTTTTTGAATGTTGAGTTTTATGCCAGCTTTTTCACTCTCTTCTTTCACTTTCGTCAAGAGGCTCTTTAGTTCCTCTTCACATTTTGCCATAAGGGTGGTATCATCTGCATATCTGAGGTTACTGATTTTTTTCCCTGGAAGTTTTGATTCCAGGTTGTGCTTCATCCAGCCCATGCTTCATCCAGCCCAGAATTTCACATGATGTACTCTGCAATTAAGTTAAATAAGCAGGGTGACAATATACAACTCTGACGTACTCCTTTTCCAATTTGGCACCATTCCGTTGTTCCATGTCCAGTTCTAACTGTTGCTTCTTGACCTGCACAGAAATTTCTCATGGGCAGGTAAGGTGGTCTGGTATTCCCATCTCTTGAAGAATGTTCCAGAGTTTGTTGTGATCCACATAGTCAAAGGCTTTAGCATAGTCAATAAAGCAGAAATAGATGCTTTTCTGGAATTCTCTTGCTTTACCTCTGATCCAACGGATGCTGGCAATTTGATCTCTGGTTCCTCTGCCTTTTCTAAATCCAGCTTGAACATCTGAAAGTTCTCGGTTCACGTACCATTGAAGCCTAGCTTGGAGAGTTTTGAGCATTACCTTGCTAGCATTTGAGATGAGTGCAATTGTGAAATAATTGGAATGGATCATTTGAGTTTCCTTTTCATGAAATCATTGGGATGGAGAATTTGAGTTTGCTGGACATTATTAGAGTTTGTGGAGGTGTCAGACATAATTACCTAAAGTTGTGATTCAAAATCACATTTTGAAATTGTGTTCACCTTGTTTTTATACAATTTCATAAAAAAGAAGCATACAAATTTTTAAAAGTTAAAAGTTATCACTTTATATTTAAAGGGCTTTTATCACATACATGATCATGGTAGACTCAATCACTGACAGAATACTAAAACACATTCTAATAACACTATATATGCAACATATCTTCCAAATGCAGCGAAGTTCTACAGCTATCCAAACAAGTTTCATCTAAGTTATATATGGGTTTTGAATGCTTTTCTCAATATATTTTTATCTTCTCTATTTGAAACAGTAAAAACAACTTCAACAAAGCATTTTAAGTAATGGTGTGTTGGATTAATGACTGTGTACAATTTCCCTCATTTAATTTTATTTCATCAAATTAGTCTTCAAGTCTTACAGACCGTCTGTGACAGTCCAGTTGCTTTGTCAGGGTACATTTTGCCTGTGTTCAGGGGAGCTTGGGATTCTTTACTCCAACTTAAATTTAGGACCTCTGAACACTGTTTCTCTGAATTTCACATCTGATGGGATGTTTTTAATAAGCAAAAACATATTAATTACCTGGATGTCATACATCAAACCATCAGTAAAATTATGCCACATTTCACCCTAAATTGCCTAGGAGGGCAATATGCCAAGAAAGGAAAAATATGCAAGCATATTAATTAGGAACTATTTGCTTAGTATATTAGCAACAGGACAGTAGATAACCACAGGATGTACAGACAGGAAAGGGAAAAGGGAGACTGGAAAGAAAAGTCAAAGAAAACATAGCACTATACCATGGGTAGGCTCCAGAATAGAATTTAAAGTGAGCTGATAGTGGTTCAAAGTTCTTAAATGAGTGTACAATACACACATACCAGAATTGGGTTTATAAGTTGGTTTTTTCCCATATATACTATATGGGCATCTTGGACTCACAAAACTAAAGAGAATCTGCATATCAGAATAGTACTGCAGTCTCTCTGGAAACCTTAGTAGAAATAGCAAGTTCTAACCTACCTGCATACATGCACGCAGTCATGTCCAACTCTTTGCAACCCTGTGGACTGTAGCCCACCAGGCTCCTCTGTCCCTGGAATTTTCCAGGCAAGAATACTGAAGCAGGTTGGTATTTCCTTTTTTTAAATAATTAATTTATTTATTTTAATTGGAGGCTAGTTACTTTACAGTATTGTAGTGGTTTTTGCCATACATTGACATGAATCAGCCATGGGTGTAAATGTGGTCTCCATCCTGAACCCCCCTCCCACCTCCCTCCCCATCCCATCCCTCAGGGTCATCCCAGTGCACCAGCCGTGAGCACCCTGTCTCATGCATCAGACTTTGGCGATCTGTTTCACATGTGATAATATACAGAATAGCATTGAAACATTCCATTTCCTTTTCCAGGGTATCTTCCTAACCCAGGGATCCAACCCACGTCTCTTGCATCTCCTGTATTGGCATGCAGATTCTTTACCACTGAGCCACCTGGGAAACCCTTAAACTACCTATGTGTGTGTGTGTGTGGTCAGTTGCTTCAATCGTGTGTGACTCTTTGCGACTCCATGGACTGTAGCCCACCAGGCTCCTCTGTCCATGGGGATTCTCCAGGCAAGAATACTGGAGTGGGTTGTCATTCCCTTCTCCTACAGTGTTTCTTAACTATGTCACACTAAGTCTGGTAAGGAGTTGGGCTCATTAAGTGAACAAATAAATAGGTGCTATTTTATAGCATGCTTCCTAAGAATATCACTTGCTGGAAAGAAGAAAAAAAAGTTACCCTTGAAGACTGTAAAAATTCTGTATGAGAAAGCAAATATATTACTTGATCTTTTTATTTTCTATCTCCATTTTCTCTTCAGTGATAAGGATGAAGAAAAACACTAAAGGTAATCCAAAACTTGTTAGTGGTTGCTCTGAAATTGATTTCTCCATTCTTGTCGCATTTACCAGCATTATTTAAATTCCACAGCACAATCTGAGAATTCTATAAGATAAATTGCATTGTAAATGAATTGTATTACCATGGGCTTGCCCATAATTCCTCCAAGTGCCTTGTTTGCTATTAAGGATGGTTTATGGAGAACCTGGCACTATATTTTCCCTCTACTTGATTTTTGTAACTTACTCTCCCTCTTGAGGTGTTGAGCCCTGATCTATGTGACATGATATGTAACATTAAAAGCTCCTGGGCTTCCCTGGTGGCTCAGTGGGAAAGAATCTGCCTGCTAGTGAAGGAGACATGGGTTTGATCCCTGGTCCGGGAAGATCCCACATGCCACAGGACAACTAAGCCTGTGCTCTAGACCCCACGAGCTGCAACTACTGAGCCACATGCTGCGCCTACTGAAGCCCACATCCCCTAGAACCTGGCCTCTGCATCAAGAGAAGCCACTGCAATGATAAGCCTGCACACTACACCTAGAAAGTAGCCCCCATTTGCTGCAACTGGAGAAAGCCCACGCACAGCAACAAAGACCCAGTATAGTGATAAATAAAAGAAATAAATCATAAAAATAAAACTCCTTGCCCCCTAATCATATATTTTCTTATTATTTTGAATTCAATTGGCTAGTATATTTCTATAGTACTTATAAATTCTGCTCTTTTACTGGAGATTTTAAAATTGGTATTCCACATAGGAGTATTTCATATAGATAAATTTCCCCTTTAGGAGGTAACAATTCAATAGATAAGAATTTGTGTCTTTTACTTTTTAATAATGCCTTATTTTTAGAAAAGAATATGTTTCAGAGAAGAATTTCCAAAACCTGGAGGGGCTCATATTCATTGCAAACTTCCTTGACTAATTATTTCCTTAAGTTATTTTTAAGTACAGCTCTAAGTAATTCCTAACATCTTCTCCATATTTTTTTCTGAATTAGTGCTTCAAATATATGTTAATCAATGTAAAATAACCCACGGTATACTCACTATTTATCATGTATATTTTAAGGAAATTTGGCTCAAGAGAAACTATTCTCTACTGAGGTATCCTAGTGTCTTCAGTACTCTAGGAACTACTTACTAGAAATCTAAGCGCAATTAAGCTAATTTTTTAAAATAATATGTAGACTGGATAAGGAATCTTTTCAGATTTGGTTTCTTTTCCTAGTTTCCCCTTTTCCTTTAACATGTAGCTTTGTCATCTTATAGTTTTGCCATTTCTTTTTAGTATTTGCAAAATACTTTTTAGTATTTTATAGTCCCAGTGTTTTATACTTTATACAGTACCAATATGACAGTTTTTGAAATAGGCAATACTGCTATCATGGACTTTTTTTGTTTATTTAAAGTTGTTTTTTTTTTTTTTTTTTAATTGGGGATAGTTGCTTTACAATATTGTGTTGGTTTCTGCTGTACAACAAAGTGAATCAGCTGTATGTATACATATATCCCCTTTCTTTTGGGCCTTCCTCCCATCACGACCTCCATCCCACCTTTTTAGGTCCCCTCAGAGTACCAAGCTGAGCTCTCTGTTGTTGTCAAAAAAGGTTCAGAATTAGCCCAAGATCAACCAACAAATACATGGCATAGTTGGGAAAAATTTGATGACTATGAAAGAAAAAGATTACAAAACCAAAATGCTCAATTCATATATTACAAAACTGTACTCATGACTTCACTAATTTATTTTGTGTGTGTGTTTTAATTAATTAATTTTAATGGAGGTTAATTACTTTACAATAGTGCAGTGGTTTTTGCCATACATTGCCATGAATCAGCCATGGGTGCACATGTGTCCCTCCATCCTGAAAGTCCCTCCCACCTCCCTCCCCACCCCATCCTTCTGGGTTGTCCCAGAGCACCAGCTTTGGGTACTCTCCTTCATGCATCAAACTTGCACTGGTCATCTATTTTACATATGGTAATATACATGTTTAAATGCTATATTCTCAAATCATCCCACCCTCACCTTCTCCCACAGAGTCCAAAAGTCTATTCTTTACATCTGTGTCTCTTTTGCTGTCTTGCATATAGGGTCATCGTTACTGTCTTTCTAAATTCCATATATATGCGTTACTATGCTGTATTAGTGTTTCTCTTTCTGACTTACTTCACTCTGTATAATAGGCTCCAGTTTCATCCACCTCATTAGAACTGACTCGAATGCATTCTTTTTTATAGTTGAGTAATATTCCATGACTTAATTTATTTCTTAAACAAAGAGCCAAGATGGGTAAGGATTTGTGAAGCAAGAATAGAAAAGCAAAGCTTTTAGCTCTTTTTCCCAGTATTCTTGAATCTGAGATATGAATTGCTTGTTTTCTTAATTGGCAAAATGCTACAGAGTATTTTTTAATTAATTTATTTTTATTGAAGGATAATTGCTTTATAGAATTTTGTTGTTTTCTGTCAAACCTCAGCAAGAATCAGCCATAGGTATACATATATCCCCTCTCTCTTGAACCTCCCTCCCATCTCCCTCCCCATCTCACCCCTCCAGGCTGATACAGAGCCCCTTTTTCAGTTTCCTGAGCCATACAGCAAATTCCCCTTGGTGGTCTATTTTACATATGGTAGTGTAAGTTTCCTTGTTACTCTTTCCATACATCAGTCCCTCACTGAAAGTTACTTAGGAAGAGGCATTAATTCTTGGTTCACTAGGGTGTCATTTGGCAAATTACTATATATGAGCAATAAATCACAGAGTTGGAAGATGCCCTGAGAAATGTTCTAGGTTTATTCTTTTGCTTTCTGGTAAACTAGCAACTTATTCACTTCAACAACAAATGTATGTGTATTTTCATATTATAAATAGTATGACTACAAATAATGCATAAACTATTAGTACTTTACAACTCCATCCTTTTGAAAGTTTGCCTAAGAATATGTGGTATGCATTTGTATTTCAAACTATGGCTAAAATTCCTGAAGCACTACAAGGAAAACTCAACCATCCCACTTGCAATAAGATCTGGTTAGTTGTTCTTACTCAACACATTTAAGTTTTCAAATACTAGATGATCAAAAGTGTTAAAAAGATAAGACAAAGATATTTTGTAACTTATAGGATAATAGGATGAAGTTTTGAAAATGCATGCTAACTGAAATGATGAAGTAATATAATTTTGAGTTGATATACATATATTAAAATTTTGATTGAGACATATTTTAACATCTCCAGAGTATAGCATTAACTATAATTACTTATTCCAACCATAGATTGGCATAATTATTATATGACCTTATAATACAAAGTTACAAAATATTAGAATGTTTTCACAACTACTTTAGGAATTAATTACATAAAATAATTGCTCAATTATACTCCATCAGGATGGAAAAAGGAAATTTTAAGATAAAAGCTTATGTAGTAACCTTTTATCCCTCAAATAAGAGACTAGATAAGCATATGAAAAATTCTCAAACTTCCTTTTGATTAGAACAAGTTATTTAATCCATTACTTAAATCATAACATTTAAAGAGCTGTAGTTCTAAACAATGACCATGAAATGCAATATTACTTTATGATGCCATTTATCTCTTCATGTACATATTTGCTGGGGACCAGCCCCAGCTGATCCAGGGAATTCGAAGGGGAGACAGCTTCGGCGAACTGGATACAATAGCTTTAATTAAATATTAATTAGAGATATAAAGAGTAATAGAATGAGGATAGCTCAGTAGGAAAATTCAGTAGAGGAAAGAGGCTGAATAACTTGGTTTACGTGGAAAGCTAATAAAATTCCAAGGCAAGGAATTTACGTCACCTATGTAGGCTGCAGGTGTCCTCCCGTTCTCCCGAAGGAGACACTAAGGCTTCCCTGGTCAGATCTTAGAAGCCCAGGCATAATTAGTAGGCTCGACGAGCCTCCACGCTGCAGATGGAAATTCAGCCAGAAGGTGAGAGAAAGAACGACATGGGGAGACCAGTCTTTCTAGGAACTGATCCCATTTTTTATTTTCCAGGGTCTGCTTTTTATACCCAGAGATGTAATACAAAAGTCACACGGGGTCAGCAGTCCTGACTTTTATCAAAATCAGGTGTTTCATACAAATGTATACAAAGGTCTTAGGGGTGTTACATCATCTTCTGGCCAGGGGGCCTGCTGACAATTTATGACCCTCTCCTTGTGACAGCAGTCAGTCAACCAGAACACTTATTTCTCCAGGGCTGATTATTCTTAAAACAGATGCCACCTTCCGAAGGTACCAGATAAAGTTACATTCCTATAGGGTGAGGGTGTAGTGGGTTTTAATTAAGGAAAGAATTTGCTTAGCCTAAGGTCTAACATGATTAATACCAAAGGTTAACACTTATTTCTTCTATATATTCATTAATGTGTATAAGGGCAGGAGATGTGGAGACTTAGCAGTAAACATTGGCTCAACAAATGAAAAACCCTTCACCAATACAATTTCTAATCAGCCCACTATACTATACTAATAGTTTTCTAACTTATCAAAATAATCTGTTTTTAGAAGGTTTAAAGCATCTCTTGCCTCTCACGGTTGGGAGGCTGTGAGCAATCACATGTGGCCAGACAAGCCTGTCAGGAAGGCTAGAGAACCTTCAGAGGAGTTTGTAGGTTGAAACACTCCTGTCATGCCCAGGAAATTTTATTACTGGAGCTCTAAGTTAACTCCTTCTCTGAAAGAGGTGGTGGGGGACAGCCCCCCATAAAGTCAGAGGTGTAGGTGAGAGCACAAAGCAGTAAAGTAGGCAGACTCTGGTTTTGGGGATAGATGTTCGAGAATTTCCAGGGAGACTCTTGAGGCTCGATCCCGCCTGCGTATGCTGAGCCTCCTTCCTCCTGACCTTTGCCACAGGCGGAGTTCCTCACGCTGGCTCCTGGCACATATCCTGCTTCTCCAGTGCAATTTTAGAACCAGTGAAGAGTAGGTGTAATTCCTCTGCATTCCCCAGCAGCTAGTACATTGGAATGTGTAATGTATTTCCAAAACAATGTGGGATGGGACTTGCTTAGTGGTACAGTGGATGAGATTTTGCCTGTTGATGCAAGGGACATGGGTTCGATCCCTGGTCCAGGAAAATTCCACATGTCATGGAGCAACTAAGTCTGTACACCTCAACTACTGATTCTGCATGCCACAACTACTGAAGCCTGTGCACTGAAAGCCTGTGCTCCACAACAAAAGAAGCCATTGTAATGAGAAGCCCACTCACCACAACTAGAGAGTAGTCCTGCTCACCACAATTAGAGAAAGTCCACATGCAGCAATGAAGACCCAGCAGAGCCAAAAATAAAAATAAATGAAGAATTGAAGAAAAGTAAAGAAAACAAAAGGCAATGTAGGATGATAAAAAAATGCCCTCACTACCTAAAGGATGAATAAAAAGGGATATTCATGGAATATTTTGTAAAAGAGTGATTACTGATACTTCATTTAAAAAATAGGGTCAGCACAACACAGCCTATGGGGCATTCCCACTTGCCACCCATGTTTATACACACAAGCTAAGAATGGTTTTCACATTTTAAATTGCTAGGAGAAAAATCAAAAGAACAATAATATTTCATATTTTGAAATATGAAAATTAAATGAAATTCAAATGCCAGTGTAATGTTTGATAAGAACAAAACTCAGATGTATTTTCTATGGCTGTGTTCATACTACAACAGCATTGTTGAGAGGTTGTAGCAGAGACTGGATGGCCTGAAAAAGTCTAAAGTATTTACTATCTGGTCTTTTATAGAAAAGTCTGTTAATTCCTACTTTAGGAGAAAGCATGCACAAGATGGTAAAAATAAAAAAAGACAATCAGATTCTAGTTGGACCCCAGGAGTTGAATTATGGAAAGAGAAGGAAAGAAAAAAACATAAATGGGGGAGGAGAACTAACTGGAATGACCTTTGGAAATTTAGTAATAGAATTCAAATTCACATCCTTACGTTGTCATGAAATCACAGAAAGAGGAAATTTCTGCTTTCACAGGATT
The DNA here is from genome assembly GCF_029378745.1 of Bos indicus. Classification (NCBI taxonomy): domain Eukaryota; kingdom Metazoa; phylum Chordata; class Mammalia; order Artiodactyla; family Bovidae; genus Bos; species Bos indicus. The sequence continues at coordinate 119,193,506 of NC_091789.1, read as the reverse complement.
TTTGAGTAGACTGTAGACAGAAAAGGCAATGAAAAGAGAGGAGACAGGTACAAAACTGCTCAGAGAAAGTTCTAGTATTAGAAACATAGAGAAGTTCATATTACTTCACTGTTCTGCTCCACTTCTTTCAAACTAAGCATAAGTAAGTTTTAATGGTAAGTTAACATTTCTTTTCTTCACTTAAAAAAAAAAAGATAGAGGGTCCACTTACAAAGTTAAACATGGAAGTATTTCTTCCACGTATAGAATTTTGTAATGGAAGAAACCTCTCAAGTCCAAAGGATATGTGCAGAGGTTCTACAATAATAATGGAAGAGAAAAATAACAATTAAAAGACAGACACACATACACTCTCTCACATGCTTACAAGCTTTTACTAAAATCATTACTGTGAACAAATCAAATAAAATTAGGGCCCTGGTGGGCAAACATGGAAATATTTATTTTTTGCCAAAGATTTATTTATTGAGGTATTACAGCTGTCTGAAAAAATAAAATTCTAACAAAGTCATTCTTGTGAAACTGTTGCTTGTCTTCTAAGTTCCTATAGATATATCATCCTATACCCATAGATTTCCTATCCTTCTAGCTATTATGTTTCAACAGAAAAAATGGAGCCTTTGGCATTCTACATTTAATCTTTCAACTTTTCTAAGGAAGTAATGACTTTCTAGTGTTTATGGATTCCATTCAACAAATAGCTATTTAGTATTCACTCTACACAACACTGCTGGGTGCTATGAGAGATACAAAGGCATGCATAGTGATGGCCCTCCTGAGGATCATAACCTGGGTAGGAAGGCAAAACAGGTGTGCAAGTAACTATGACACAAGACAAATGGAGATCAATTCTGTAATAGAGCTAGACAGGGGACAGCGTGATTACCTCTGGTGAGACTTCAGATGATTTCATGAAATTGTGGTTTGGGCCATAAAGGAAACATAAGATGAGGGCCAATAAAGAACACTTTAGGAAGACATTATTACATTACAGGGGCATGAAAGAGTAGGGTGTTTCCTGCCTCACTCCCAGATACATAAAACACAGCAGGGATCTATATTATTAATGAGCTCCCTAGGTGATTTTACTGTAAGAGAACTGCAAAGTGTACTTTAAGACTAATCAATGGTATTTGGCAAAAAATAGAGTAGGGAGGAACAATAATAAGCTATAGTATGAAAATCACTGTGTTTTGTGATAATGAAGTGAGAAAGTATGTCTAAGTTTGTGTAAAGAGCAGGGAGGCAAAGGGGTAGTGTTATTGTTAGTGAAGACAATGAATGCCCTGTGATGTCCATTTATATATTTAAAGTCAGATTAAATTGATTCCATTATATAAACTTCAAAACCTGGCAAAACTAATCTATGCTGTTAGAAGTCATGATAGTACTTAGCTATGAGTATAGCAATGAATGAATGAAAGGAGTTACTAATGAATGTCTGGGGTGTTGCTAAAGCTCTGTTTTTAATCTAAGTGCTGGTTACAAGAGTTTGTTCAGCTTGTGAAAGTTCATCAAACTGTACTTTTTGCATTACGCATGCTTAAAGTTTTAAAAAATTAGGCTGAGTGGGTATATTTCAACTAAAGGAAAACATCCTGTAATTATTACCTTATTAATCTCATGTATCTTAACAACTTAATATCTCTTTCAATTCTCTAAAAGTTATATAAATTTGTCATCTTGGAATATGACATGGAAATGATAAAAATATTTTAAGATCATTTTAATGGGGAAAAATAAGTTATTGAAATTTCCTTGCTAACTCTTTAAACTCATCAGATTGAGATTCATCATTCTAAACTCTATTATTTATCACTGTCTTATTCTGCTGTGTCTCTTCACAGTAAAACTTGAAAGAGTTATCTATAATTTTTGTATCTAATTTCCAACCTCATATTATCTAATCAAGCTACTCTCTAGCCCTTCCCATCTCTCCATTCTACTGATACTACTCTTGTCCAGACTACCAAAGACTCTATGTTGGCAAATCCAATTACTCCTCTATTTTACTGAGCCTCTTGGGACATTTCGTGCTGCTATTCACTCCCTCCTCCTCTAAGACTTTTTTCTATTGTCTTCTACATTATCACACTTTCCTGATTTTTCTAATTCTTAGTATTCTATGTTGAATTCTTGTTTCAATTCTAAATATTTGAGTGCTTCAGGGCTTAAATCTGAGATCATTTGCCTTCTTTATCTATACACTTACTCTTGGAGATCCCTAGTGTTATGGCTTTTAACAGCTCCTTAATATACATCTCCAGGCCCAAGCTCTTCCTTGAAATCCAAATTCATATTCAGTTGCCTCTTCAACATGTACTCTATGATGTCTAATAAACATCCCCAAGTTAACATGTCAAAAGGAAAATTCTTTTCTAACACACACTCATATATATACATACTTTTAAACACACACACACACACACACACACACACACATATATATATATATATATATATATACACTTTTTAGATCCCTTTCCATTATAGGTTATTAAAAGATATTAAATATAGTTTCCTGTGTTATACAGAATCCTTGTTGTTTGTCTATTGTATGTATAGTAGAGTGTATCTGTTAATCTTATCCTCCTAATTTATCCCTCATCGCCTCTCCCTTTTGGTAACCATAAGTTTGTTTTCTATGTCTGAGTTTGCTTCTGTTTTGTACATGGATTCATTCGTATTTTGCTTTAGATTACACATGTAAGTGACACCACATAACATTTGTGTTTCTATATCTTACTTCACTTAGTATGATAATCTCCAGGTCCATCTATGTTGCTGCAAATGGCAATATTTCATCCTTTTTATGGCTGAGTAATATCACACACACACCGCCCCCACATCTTCTTTATGCACTCCTGTTGATGGACACTTTGGTTGCTTCCATGTCTTGGCTATTGTAAACAGTGCTGCTATGAACACTGGGGTGCATGTATCTTTTCAAATCAGAGTTTTTGTCTTTTCTGGATATATGTCCAGGAATGGGATTGCTGGATCATATGGTAATTCTATTTTTAGTTTTTTAGGAACCTCCATACTGTTCTCCATAGTGGCTATATCAATTTACATTTCTATCAACAGTGTAGGAGTGTTCCCTTTTCTCTATATCCTCTTCAGAATTTTTTATTGGCAGACTTTCTGATGGTGGCCTTTCTGACTGGTGTGAAGTGATACCCCATTGTAGTTTTGATTTGCATTTATGTAAGAATTAGTGATGCTAAACATCTTTTCATGTGTTGTTGGCCATCTTTGGAGAAATGTCTATTTAGGTCTTCTGATATGTATTTTAGAAATGTGTTCCTACTCATATATTGCCCACTCAATAAACGGTCACACCACCATCATAATTGTTCAGGTTAAACATATGAGATTTCTTTCTATTATCAATAAAGTTTTGTTGATTTCTAATCTGAAATCTGTCACTTTAGTCTTTCCACTATGAGAATCCTTGTCCAAATCACAATTATCTCTCACATGGACTACTAAATTTAATGACTGATATTTTTATTCCATTATCACACCCTACATTCCATTTTCTATAAGTAGTCAGAACGTCAACACTCTTCAATCACTTGATGTCACAAACATAATAACATCCATTTACCATGACTAACAAGGCTTTGTATGAACTGGATATTTCCTACTTCTCCAACCTATTCATCCTCTATGCTTTAGATATACTGGAATTTTGTTGTTGCTAAGGTTCCATGAGTATGCCAACTCATCCTCACCCAAGATACTTTGCATTAGTGCTCCCCCAAGCTAGCATATTGTTCTTTTTGACTGTCACATAGCTGGCCCCTTCTTGTCATTCAGATCTCAGTTAAAATGATAATACGTAGACAATATTTCCTTGACAATGCAAACCAGTCACCATCTGTTATTTTACTCTATTTTAAAGTATCTTTGTGTTTTTTTTAGTTTAATTATTTTTGTTTGCTACTGCCCACAGGAGAATATAAACTCCATGAAAGTATAAACCTTCCCTTCACTGTTTTTTGCCCTATACCCAGTGTCCCGAAGAATGCACATCCTACAATAGGTGTCTAGTAAATATTTTCTGAATCCTGAATTCTAACCCATCTAATAATTGATCTGACATGATGAGTGAAAAATTATAGGATTGAAGGATGAAGAATATTTCCATTCAGAACTGTTTAACTAATTCATAATGGCCAAAGACTTGCTTGTGTTTGCATAGAGGCCACTGCAAACTGGAGAACTATTCTTTCTAATCTCACCATATAAAAGAAATGTATGTTATTAACTGGCTACCACTCTGGTTTTTAAAAATATGACTCAAATCTGGAAAAGAGATGAGTAATACCTAATGCCCAGTATAACTTCTGTTTGGCTAATAATGGGTTTTTTTCTTTTACAGGCATATGGAATTATAGGGTTGCAAACAACAAAGAGAGGTACTCCTTCTGTATCACAGTGTTGCTATAATTACAGATAAAGGTTTGTCAGCATTTTCAAATAAAAGAACTTAACTCAGCTGGTAAATGTCCATTACCCTAATATATGGCTTATAATATCTTAGCTTAACTGCCTATTAAAAACAGCTAATTAAAAATGGATTGATATTTTTAATAAAATTATGTAAATACCCAGAAGAAACCAACCCTTGGAGTATGTTCATTTCTGTAACAATTAGAGTGCATGTTTCCCCTCAATATTCGAAATATCTATTTATATGCATAATTTCTAAGACAGCCTAAAAATTCTGAAAAAATTATTACTTAGCAATGAGCAGTGTTTTCATAAGGGGGAACAATGGCTTAACTACGTACTGCAGAGGACACTGATGAATTATTCTGATTCCCCTTCAATGGAGAACTTCTGCCTCAGCAGCTGGGAGTACTATTGGCAGACTGTCTTTAGCATTCAGGCCCTAAAGGGGACTTTCAGTCAAATTTCCCTTCCTGAGGAAGACAGATTAATGCAGGAGTATAAAGGCCCAGTCATCTCAGCCCAATTCAGGACAACTCAGAAGGGCCATTCTAGCTCCAGAGCATCCCATGTGGTTAATAACCATGTGTTGGAAAATAGCTCCATGGACATGCCCAACGACACTGCAAGTATCCACATAGGCTACAATGGACAAGCTCAACTTTAGACTGACGTAAGTTCTGGTGAATGCTCTGTGATCCTCCTAGAACATGGAATTATAGGCAATCTTGAAAGAGGTGTGTGTTTCTTGAGGGGGGCTGCCATAGGGGACTTTCTCATCTGCCCTTCTTGTTACAGTAAGCTATGTGACTCTCTGCCTCACCTCCCTTTAAAGAATAGCTTCAGGCTATAAAACTGCTTAGTTGCAGAATGGGGGCTTCCCTGATGGCTCAGCAATAAAGAATCTGCCTGCCAATGCTGGAGATGTGGGTTCGATCCCTGGGTTGGGAAGATTCCTTGGAGAAGGAAATGGCAACCCGCTCCAGTATTCTGGCCTGGAGAATCCCATGAACAGAGGAGCCAGGTGGGTGACAGTCCATAGAGTTACAAGAGTTGGACATGACTTAGCGACTAAACCACCACCATGAGGTGCAGAATGCACTTGGCTTCTCAACAGCAGAGGGCCCTACCACTTGTGTTCCCTTGCATCTGGTCCCTTTCATTTTGGTGTCATCTGTGGGGCATGTGACGTGAAAAGCTGATACCATGCTGATCATACTTTTGCTGCCTATTAAGCTATTTGGGTTTATTATCTCTTTGCTGGCTGAAAAAAAAAATGTCAGCTTGCTTGATTCCCAGGCTCTTATTTGGTCTGCACTGCAACTCAATTTCTCTCCCTGTCCACTCCCACTTTGTAACCCTCCGTTTCATAGGTGTTGATTCAAAGGGCCCTCCCGGTACATATCCTGCATACTAAACTCCATCTTAGAGTCTGCTTCCCAGAGAACCCAGCTGATCATATATAACCAGTATTTCAAAGGGAGCAAGAAGAATAATATTATGTTGTAGTATTTCTCATTTATTTGGATGCCGGAAAGAAGTTGTATTATTTTCCAGCTTAAGAGCTCATAGAGTTATCTCACGTACAGTATATCCCTTTGAATTATATGATGTATGTTAATTGTATAATCTTTTACTAGATGATTACCTGTCAATACCTAGACCTTCTCCATTAGATCATTCAGTCTCTTTCAAAAAAACCTCCAGCAGTCTATGAGGTATGGAAGTATTTTATTCTGTAAAAAAAAACAAAACTAAGAAATCTGCTCCTCTGTTACTTCCATTCATTCACGTAACTTCTCCCTTTCTGAGCAAACATCATGTTTCCATCTCTTTTTTGTAACAATCCCTGAGATTAACCTGCATCTCTTTCTCCTTATTTTCCTTCCAACTGCATCTCTCATCCTCACAAAAAAAGCATTCTCAATTACAACTCAGCCTGAAATTAGCTGTTTTTAGGCTACTTTACTTTGCAAAAGTCAATAGGATTTGAAGACCTCAAAGAAAAATTCTTCCCAGTCATATCTCCCTGTATGTGTGATGAAAACTTCAAATGTGCCAAATGGCTCCTTAAATGGTATTTCTAATTTATACTAGCTCTTTACTTTTAGGGCAAACAAAGGAGCTCTCAAGAGGGATGATGGAGCCAGTATTAGATTCAAAGCAAGTATCATTTTATTCATATGTTCCTAGGGACTTTATTTGTCAATTATTAATGAATAACTTCTTATTGTATAAGCTATCATACTGGATAAAATGTGCACAAACTACCATGTCTATCTGATCTCAAAAAAATAATGGGACATCTGCATCTCTATTCCTCCCTTGAAAATAGGTTCGGCGGGGAGGAGAGGGTAGGGCAAACTGAGAAAGTCCCACTGACATACATACACTACCACATGTAAAATAGACAGCTAGTGGGAAGATGCTGTATAGCACAGAGAGCTCAGCTTGGTGCTCTGTGATGACATAGAAGGGTGGGGTCGGGTGGGGCGGGAGTGAGGTTCAAGAGGGAGGGGATATGAAAGTGAAAGTGAAGTCACTCAGTCCTGTCTGACTCTTTGCGACTCCGTGGACTGTAGCCTACCAAGCTCCTCTGTCCATGGGATTCTTCAGGCAAGAGTGCGGGAGTGGGTTGCCATTTCCTGTGTATGGATAGCTGATTCACTTTGTTGTACAGCAGAAACTAACACAGCATTGCAAAACAATTATACTCCAATTAAAAAATAAATAAAATCTCCCAAAGAGAAAAAATAATGGAACAACATTTTTGGTTTTCAAAATAGTATTTTTAAAGTTCTGAATAATTCCTTTTCCATAATCTTATGAACATATTTCATGTCAGCTTATAACTAGCTACTCTCAAATTTAAATTAAGGCTCCTATTTAATGAATCTGAAAGGCAGCTGAATCAAAAAACGTCTATGTAGATAAGAGAAATCCAACAGTGTTGTGGATAGGGGCCCAGAGCTTTGTCATGGATTGCAGTAGTTGACAAAATAGCAGGGACATTTCACAAAACAACTCAATAATTAACTATATTCTTTCAACCAAATATTTGAAGAGAACTAAGATCTCCAACATTTAGGAGATAAGTCATTTAAAATCAACATTCCATTTATAACTTCTGTATGCTCTTCTGTTTTAGTCTTCATGGCAGGCACACCTATAAGTTTACCTATATGCACTGCCTAGAAACCTTTGCGAACGAAATATACACAAAATTGTTTAGTTGTACTTCCTACCAGACTTCTAAAACTTTGTTTTTTTTTTTTTCCCCAAGTTCTTCTCCTACTTTTTTCATAAATAGGGTTGCAACCTCCACCTTAAATCTTATACATTCTGACTCTTCTATTTTGGCTGTAATTGTATTTGTTGAGATGTTCTTTTCTAATATTAAAGCTGAACTAAAATTTTAATTTGTAATTTAAACATTAGACTTTATAATTTATATAGATTAAATATAATTTCAATATTTTTCATACCCACTTAGGTTAATAAAAAGGCTTTGGAACTTCTTTAATTAAAACTAGGAAGGATATAGTTTAAAAAAAAAGGGAAGGGGAGAGAGACTATACATTGAGTGAATGTGTGAGTGTGTGTAAATGGGTGTGTTTCTATTTCATATATGCAGAGATGCCACCTACATTGGGCTTTTTGTAAACTGCATAATGACATCCAACTCAAAGCAGGTTGGCAAGTGTCAAAGTCAATACATACTTTCCTCTCTAGGTCATGTGCCTTGAAACAGGTCTTCATCCCATCACCACCAACCCCCAGGCTGTGGTACCATTTTCAAATGTGTCTGTCCAAAGAAGGAACCTATTATTATTAAATCATCAAGCCATAAAGAGTGACCTTTGTAATGCACACAAAGACTCTGGATATGTCAGAAGAGGACCTGCCAGTGAGTAAAGTCTATTTTTCAACATTAATACTAAGATGCTTATTTGAGATTAAAGGTAATGGGCACAAGCAGAATCTGTTGTATAAATAGGCTACAATCCCAAATTGAATTTGAACATCAATTGTTTGTGGAAAGGAACCAATGAATAAATAGCAGCTCAGCTGCCAGCTCAACCACTGAATCTAACTTAAGCTATTTTAATAAGTAAAGCTGACCTGCTATTCAGTTCACTTCAGTCACTCAGTCATGTCTGACTCTTATTGACCCCATGGACTGCAGCACGCCAGGCTTCCCTGTCCATCACCAACTCTCAGAGCTTACTCAAACTCATATCCATTGAGCCAGTGACGCCATCCAACCATCTCATCCTCTGTCATCCCCTTCTCCTCCTGACTTCAATCTTTCCCAGCATCAGGGTCTTTTCAAAAGAGTCAACTCTTTGCATCAGATGGCCAAAGTATTGGAGCTTCAGCTTCAGCATCAGTAATTCCAATGAATATTCAGGACTGATTTCCTTTAGGATGGACTGGTAGGATCTCCGTGCAGTCCAAGGGACTCTCAAGAGTCTTCTCCAACACCACAGTTCAGAAGCATCAATTCTTCAACACTCAGTTTTCTTTATAGTTCAAATTTCACATCTATACATGACCACTTGAAAGACCATAGCTTTGACTAGATGGACCTTTGTTGGCAAAGTAATGTCTCTGCTTTTCAATATGCTATCTAGGTTGGTCATAGCTGTTTCTTCCAAGGAGCAAGGATCTTTTAATTTATGACTGCAATCACCATCTGCAGTGATTTTGGAGGCCGAAAACATAAAGTCTCTCACTGTTTCCATTGTTTCCACATCTATTTGCAATGAAGTGATGGGACTGGATGCCATGACCTTAGTTTTCTGAATGTTGAGTTTTAAGCCAACTTTTTCACTTTTCTCTTTCACTTTCATCAAGAGGTTCTTTAGTTCTTCTTTGCTTTCTGTCATAACGGTGGTATCATCTGCATATCTGCGGTTATTGATATTTCTCCCGGCAATCTTGATTCAAGCTCGTGCTTCATCCAGCCCGGCATTTCATATGATGTACTCTACATATAAGTTAAATAAACAGGGTGACAATATACAGCCTTGATGTACTCCTTTCCTGATCTGGAAACCAGTCTGCTGTTACATGTCCAGTTCTAACTGTTGCTTCTTGACCTGCATATAGATTTCTTAGGAGGCAGGTCAGGTGGTCTGGAATTCCCATCTCTTTAAGAATTTTCCACAGTTTGTGTTGATCCACACAGTCAAAGGCTTTGGCATAGTCAATAAAGCAGAGGTAGATGTTTTTCTGGAACTCCTGTGCTTTTTCAATGATCCAACAGATGTTGGCAATTTCATCTCTGGTTCCTCTGCCTTTTCTAAATCCAGCTTGAACATCTGGAAGTTCATGATTCATGTACTGTTGAAGCCTGGCTTGGAGAATTTTGAGCATTACTTTGCTAGCGTGTGGAATGAGTGCAATTGTGTGGTAGTTTGAACATTCTTTGTCATTGCGTTTCTTTGGGACTGGAATGACAACTGACCTTTTCCAGTCCTGTGGCCACTGCTGAGTTTTCTAAATTTGCTGGCATATTGAGTGCAGCACTTTCACAGCATCATCTTTCAGGATTTGAAATAACTCAACTGGAATTCCATCACCTCCATTAGCTTTGTTCATAGTGGTGCTTCCTAAGGCCCATTTGACCTCACATTCCAGGATGTCTGGCTCTAGGTGAGTGATCACACCATCGTGGTTATCTTGGTCATGAAGATCTTTTTTGTACAGTTCTTCTGTGTATTCTTGCCACCTCTTCTTAATGTCTTCTGCTTCTGTTAGTTCTATACCATTTCTGTTCTTTATTGAGCCCATCTTTGCATGAAATGTTCCCTTGGTATCTCTGATTTTCTTGAAGAGATCTCTATTCTTTCCCATTCTACTGATTTCCTCTATTTCTTTGTGTTTCCTAATATTAGGAATATGAAATTTAGGGAACAACAATTCCACTCAGATAACAACAGTGATGCTCTGAAATGGTGTCTTAGAAGAAGGGAGAGTAATAAAAGAGCCACTGAGTACGGTGGCACAGGTTATAAACTGATCCCAAAGGAATCAACTGAGATGGGTAGAGAAGCTGAAATACTTAAGCTGTGAAGAGTGGCCCAGGATCTACCTGTTTAGAGGACAGCTCACTATTTTGTAGCTCTTAATAGATCCATATGGGCTTGCAGACATCCTAAGTGTTTGGGTCATCATTTTGACCACACACTCCAGAAAGGCAAGCCAAATTATTCTGATATGGGATACTAGCCACAAGTTTGGACAGACAAATCTTCTGTAATCTGAACATTAATCGTAGAATACATGGTTAGTTTAAATGAAAAAAAAACACTTAAATCTGTAAAATTATTTGTCTATAGTTATATCAATTACATATTTAAGCAAAACTATTTATGTACAGATTAAATATGTATGCACGCACATATACTGCACTTACAACTGTGACTTTACCTAGCAAAAGTACAGATCACTAACTTTACCAACTGTATACTTATGATCTCTGGCAATATCTACTACAACTAAATGTGTATAATGTACTCTAAGATCTGGTGCACTCACTTCTAGGTATTAATGTATATTCATCAGAAAAGTGTCAATCTTTACACTAAAGACATATTAGAATGCCCACAGCAGCACTATTCACAGTAACTCAATAACAATAGAACTGTTATGCTCAGCCAATGGAATATTACACAGCCATGCAGAAAATGGATTAATCACACAGCTACAATGATCTAAAAACCAGACATAAAAAGGTCATGTATCATTTGATTCAGAACAAAAATAAGAGAGCAAAACCAATCAGATTAGTGATTACTCTTGGGGGAGGAATGACTAGAAGGGTGAACAATCAGGCTTCTAGAGTATTTTATTTGTTTATTTGTTTTGTATCTTTAAGTAGGCGCTGCTTAGATATCTAGGTTCAGTTTGCAAAAATGCATTGAGCTATATAGTTTAGAAATACTCACTTTTCTATATGTATATGCACTTCAATAAAACTTTTTTTTAAAGGTAGAGATTTCTAAGATGTTAAAATATCAGAGTTTCCATCTTTTTAGTGTTGCTATGAAATGTATCCTGAGTCAGGTGTCTCATATATATTATCTTTAACCCATACAACAGGCCTGCCCAGTCAGTATGATTATTCCCATCATGTAGGTGATTTAGGTTTTTACACAAAAACTGGATACGTTTATTGGCACCCATACTTTGGGGGAAAAAGCAGGGCTTCATCAATGTGGATATATTAATATGAAAGGTCACCCCAATTTCCTTGATTATTTAGGAGTGTAGAAAAGATGTCCCTACTTGAGGCCAGGCTTCCTAAAAATTCACATGCACTGGGGCATGTGAATAACAATAGTACACTCTAATTTACATGCTTATTTGTCTATGTCAACAAGTTAATTAAGATTTCTTTCTGCATAGTGAACTGGCCTAATTTTAATTCACAGTGCCAAGAAAAAGAGGCTTTGGGTAAATAGAACACAAAATAGCTTCAGAAAAACACAAAAAGCAAAGATAACTAAGGTAGCCTATAGTTCCAATCACAGCGGGTTGACAAAGAATGCTTTGCATAGATCATGGATGATATTTATCTCCCCCAAATTCTCCAAAGTTAAAGTTAATCAAAATTTCCTTAGTTTTTGGGGTGTTTTTTTTTTTTCATCACCTATGCACTTCTATTTTTTTTTTTTTTTTTTTTAGACTTGACAGGAGAGTACTAACATTTTAAAATATTCTTTCCCATAATGACCACCAGTCTCTTCCTAATGTCCAGGAAAGAATACAATGTAAAGTGAAAAATGATTCACGATTTGTGATAATGAGAGAGTTACTATTTCAGAATTTCTTCCTTTATCCACTGGTTTATCCACTGCTATAGGAACATGTATGGATGTGAGAGTTGGACCATAAAGAAGCTGAGCACTGGAGAATTGATACTTTTGAATTGTGCTGGAGAAGACTCTTGAGAGTCCCTTAGACAGCAAGGAGATCATATTAGTCAATCCTAAAGGAAATCAACACGGAACATTCACTGGAAGGACTGATGTTGAAGCTGAAGCAACAATACTTTGGCCACTTCATATGAAGAGCCGACTCATTGGAAAAGACCCTAATTCTGGGAAAGACTGAAGGCAAAAAGAGAAGGGGACAGCAGAGGATGAGATGGTTAGATAGCATCAGCAACTCAATGGACATGAACTTGAGCAAACTCCAGGAGATAGTGAAGGACAGGGAAGCCTGGTGTGCTGCAGTCCATGGGGTCACAAAGAGTCAGACACAACTCAGCAACTGAATAACAATAAAGGAACTGCTGCTGCTGCTAAGTCACTTCAGTCGTGTCCGACTCTGTGTGACCCCATAGATGGCAGCCCACCAGGCTCCCCCGTCCCTGGGATTCTCCAGGCAAGAACACTGGAGTAGGTTGCCATTTCCTTCTCCAATGCATGAAAGTGAAAAGTGAAAGTGAAGTCACTCAAGTCATGTCCGACCCTCAGCGACCCCATGGACTGCAGCCTACCAGGCTTCTCCATCCATGGGATTTTCCAGGCAGGACTACTGGAGTGGGGTGCCATTGCCTTCAACAATAAAGGAACATACATATATATATAATTGTTTGAGACAAAGAATATAATGGATGTTGACAAAATTTCCCGGAACTTAAACTTTGAAAGTTAAGTTAGCAATGCTGTCATTGAGTCATTTATTTCAGGGTCTCGTTTTTTCTGAGATGAACCTCTGAATTACATTTGAAAAAAAACACTATATACTCTCAGCAATTAGATTTATTTCTTTCAGTTATTATCTAAGTTATTAGGCTCTAATTCAAGATCTTCTGGAATTACTAAGGGACCCACACAGAAGTACCATTTTAATGAAATTGAAGAAAGAATTATATAAAAGTAGACACATGGTTTGGATATTAAAAAAAAAATAACTTTGGTGTGGAGCAATAGAAATTCTCATACATTGCTGATGGGAGTGCAATATGGCATAGCCACTTTGGAAGAGAGCTTGGTAGTTTCTTACAAAACTCAACATACTCTTACCTTATGATCCAGTAATTGCCCTCCTTGATATTTACCCAAAGGAGCTGATAAATTATGTTCACACAGAAACCTACATATGAATGTTTCTAGCAGCTTTATTCAGAACTGCCAAAATTTTGGAAGCTAGGAAGATGGCCTTCAGTAGGTAAATGGATAAATAAACTGTGGTACATCCAGACAATGGAATATTATCTACACTAATACGTCATGAGCTACCAAACCATAAAAAGACATAGAGGAAACTTAAATACATATTATTAATTGAAAGAAGCCAGTTTGAAAAGGTTATATACTTTATGATTCCAACTATAAGGCATTCTGAGAAAGGAAGAACTATGGACACAGTAAAAATAATAAGTTAGTTACCAGGAGTTGAGGGAGTGGGGGAAGGGGAGGAATGAATAAGTGGAACACAGAGGATTTTTAGGACAGTGAAAATTCTCCATATGATTGTCACAATGATAGATAGATATCAGTATTTGCCCAACCCATAGAATGCACAATACAAACAGTGAACCCTGGGATAAACCAGGGACTTTGTGTGGTTATGGTGTGCTGGTATGGCTTCATCAGTTGTAACAAATATACCATTTTGGTGAGTGATGTTGATAATAGGAAAGGCCAGAACACGTGGGAGCAAAGAGTATATGGGGAAATCTCTGTATCTTCCTCTTAATTTTCCTGTGAACCTAAAACTGCTCTAAAATTTTTCTTAAAAAAAATCAAGGTTCTCCTTACTGATAGATTGTGTAGTGCATTGTAGTTTTTGCCCCAACTTTCGTTTCTTCAGAGTCAAGTCAATTGGACCTGGAATTCTCCTGGTGACTGGTTCTGGATTAAGAGGGGTCTTGTGCTCTAAACTGGTTCAACTGGATTGAAGAGAAACTTACATCACCAAAATGGGGTGGGGGGGTGGGTTTTCTCTCTAGCTTGTAGCCTAAAAGTCAACTTATGACCACCTGGGAAACAAACCTCAGGAAGTCACAAGAATAAAGACTAAGACCAGTAATCGAAGGAGTCCTACAGTTTGGAAAATTGGTCTTGTTTCTGGAGGATTCTGACTCGGTTACATCTCTGGACAATGGGTCAGGAACACCTCTGGATATTTTAGGCACTGTTGGGAATACAGAGATGAAGCAGAATTCTGTGAGGAGTTTCTCTAGAGAACAGTGACAGTTGGTAACAGGTAATGAGAGGGGTGAAATTTACTCTATTTTTTGGATATAACCTCAGTCTAGGATATAGCTGACCAATACTAGTTCTATGATCTTGTAGCAAATCACTTAACATAAAAGTATTTTCTTCATATGTTAAATTAAGCTAACTAATACATATAATGCAAGGCCATATACACACATGCACCTTTTTGAGGAAATACAATAATAGTTAATATTTCTGAAAGACTTCCTGTGTGCCACGTGCTGTTAAACACTGAATATGCAATTTCTAACTTAATCTTCATAGAAATCCCACAGGCTAGACATAATTACTCCTCTATTTTGCAGTTCAGAATAGACTCAGAGATTTCAGCCACTTTTCTGAAGTCAGATAGGTAAAAATGGTGAAGTCTGAAAAGTAATCTTAGATATCTTTCCAAATTCAAGCTCTCAACAAGGAGCTCTTATTATCTCCAAAATATAGCCATAGCTGGTGTAAGTAGAGGACAAAGGCTATTTTATGAAGTGATGACTAAAGGAAAGACAGTAGAAATTATTTAACTTTCATGAGATTAAAAAGAAATGTGCTAACCCAGGTAGAGTAACAGCAGGAGAGAAGTTGATAGACAATAGGATTGATTTTGAGGCAGAGGTCCTTCAGAGACTGAAATGGATAGTAAAACAAACAAACAAACAAATCTGTGAAATAATGTTTCTTTCTTAAGAAAAAAGTTCCCCAGTTAAGTATATTTGTTTTTGTTCAGTAGTTACGTCATGTCCAACTCTTTGAGATCCCATAGACTACAGCATGTCAGGCTATGGTTAAGGATATACCATGTGCTGAATACTGCTTGGAACCATTAGTACAAAAGTGAATGGTCCCAACTGTTTCTTTTTACAACATATAAATAGAGAATTTCAATCTGCTATGACAAATGCTAAGATTGAGGTTCAAGCAGTGTGCAACCAGAACTCCAAGGAGAAGCCACTGAATGCTACCTATATGTGAAGGCAAGCAAGAAAAGGTGTTCTGGTCTGGGCTGAAACATGAACTGAAAAGTGTTTTTTTTTTTTTTTTTTTTCTGGAGATTCAATCAATAAGCAATACTTAGGTATCCCTTTTCCTTAAAAAATGAATATGTTTGTTTAAATTTATATATAGTAATATTCACTCCTTTTGGTGCATAGTTCCATGAGTTTTGACAAATGCAGTCATATAACCATCATAACAAGCAAAATGCAGAACAACTTAGTCACCTTGAAAAAGCTCTTGCCAACCACTACTCGCATCCCAAATAATCAAAACCAATCCCTTTTAATCCATCTACGCTACTCTTCGTTGTGCCAAAATCAAGGGATGTTTAAATCCCTACTCTTATGAAAAGTTATTGAAAGAAAACAAGAACTATACACATAGAACACTTAGTGAAAGATTTGGAAACCGATTAGAATCTTACCACTACTACTAGAAATATCAAGCCATATTTGGTGCCATAGAGTTAACAAAAGCTTTTTACCTGCATTATCCTATTTAATAAACCCTCACCAAGAAACCATGAGTTAAATTAAATCAGTACAAAGAGATGACATAGTACGGTCTTAAAAAATTTGCAACAAAGATGACCCTCATAATGTACCTGGAAAAGTCACCACTGGCTTTATAGATTTAGAATATTCAAGAAGTCCCCTGAGAGCGAAGTCAGCTCTCGTTCAGAGTAAAAGCAAGAAGGGTAGCATTTAGATATTTAAGGAAAATGTGTGAAACATACATTCAAATCTCTGACATTAACAAAGGTGAATTGTTGGGGGCCAGAGTGAGGTACTCCGCCCATGGCAAAGGTCATGAGGAAGGAGGCTCGACATACGCAAAGGCGGGATCGAGCCTCAGGAGTCCCCCTGGAAATCCTCGAGCATCTACCCCCATAACCAGAGCCTGCCTACTTTACTACTTTGTGCTCTTACCTACACCTCTGACTTTACGGGGGGCTGTCCCCCACCACCTCTTTCGGAGAAGGAGTTAACCTAGAGCTCCAGTCAATAAAAACTCTTGGGTGTGACAAGAGTGTTTTAACCTACAAACTCCTCTGAAGGTTCTCTAGCCTGCCTGACAGGCTCGTCGGGCCACATGTGATTGCTCACAGCCTCCCAACCGTGAGAGGCACGAGATGCTTTAAACCCTCTAAAAACAGGTTCTTTAGAGAAGTTAGAAAACTATAAGTATAGTGGGCTAATTAGAAATTGTGTTGGTGAAGGGTTTTTCATTTGTTGAGCCAATGTTTGTTGCTAAGTCTCCATATCCCCTGCCCTTACACACATTAATGAATATATAGAAGGAATAAGTATTAACCTTTGATATTAATCACGTTAGACCTTAGGCTAAGTAAATTCTTTCCTTAACTAAAACCCACTACACCCTCACCCTGTAGGAATGTAACTTTATTTGGGTGGCGTCTGTTTTGAGAATAATCAGCCCTGGAGAAATAAGTGTCCTGATTGACTGACCGCTGTCACAAGGAGAGGGTTGTAAATTGTCAGCAGGCCCCCCTGGCCAGAAGATGATGTAACACCCCTAAGACCTCTGTATACATTTGTGTGAAGCACCTGACTTTAATAAAAGTCAGGACTGCTGTCCCCACGTGACTTTTGTATAACATCTCAGTGTATAAAAACAGACTCTGGAAAATAAAGAATTGGGATCAGTTTCTCGAAATACTGGTCTCCCCATGTCGCTCTCTCTCTCACTCTGGTTGAGCCTCCATCTGGAGCGCGGAATCCGCCATGCTTACTAATTATGCCTGGGCTTCTAAGATCCGACCGGGGAGGCCTCAGTGTCTCCTCTCCTTCGGGAGAACGGAAGGACGCCTGCGGCCTACGTAAGTGGTGCAAACTTCTTGTCTTGAAGTTTTATTGGTCTCCCGAGTAAACCAAGCTACTCAGCCTCTTTTCTCCACTGAATTTTCCTACTGAGCTATCCTCATCCTATTACTCTTTATATCTTTGATAAAATATTTAAATAAATAGGTCGCCGACGCCGTCCCTGCTTCGAATACCCTGGATCAGCTGGGGCAGGACCCCGGCAGTGAATGAAGAGCATCTTCATATTAGACAAGGTTTCTATCTACAGAAAAATCTGAGAAATGGGCAAGTGATGAACACAAATTTGTTTCTCCTAGGAAAGAAACCTCACACTTTCCAGCCACTAGAGTGGCAAATACACTTGCAATGTAGTGAGACTTCTTCAGGGTTTTCCAAAGCCCTGGGGAAATATTATTCAAAACCATTTCATTCTATTGCTCTAATGCTGCAACTTCTGGTCATGAGATCAGTTACGCAGTTTCTCTGGCAGACTCAAGTATTTTGTCCTTAAAAAGGTAGAACAAGTACTATAAATTAAAGGGTGCTCTGGCCTGGACATGACTTTTAATTTAGCTTTTCTCTGGTAGGATCGGAGAAGGCAGTGGTAACCCACTCCAGTACTCTTGCCTGGAAAATCCGATGGGCGGAGGAACCTGGTAGGCTGCAGTCCATGGGGTTGCAAAGAGTTGGACATGATTGAGCAACTTCACTTTCACTTTTTACTTTCATGCATTGGAGAAGGAAACGGCAACCCACTCTAGTGTTCTTGCCTGGAGAATCCCAGGGACGGGGGAGCCTGGTGGGCTGCTGTCTTTGGGGTCCACACAGTCAGATACAACTGAAGCGACTTAGCAGCAGCAGCTGGTAGGATAATCCAATCTAGGTAAACTGACCCACAGCTGAGGGACAGAACTTAGTCAATGGAGATGCTTCAACACAGGCCATCCCATGAAGTACTACCTGAAAAGCCAGTCAGTTGCCCTCTCTGATAGCTCTGCTCATGTGTTTCATTACCAGCAGCAGACATTATAAAAGAGAAGCATTCTCTGTCATTTGCCTATGAGATGAGCAATAAGTACTCTAACTTTGGCTTTAAAATGTAGCTCTTCTAACCAGAGCCCATACCCTTTCCTTAAGCCACACATCTCAGGCACAATGAGAACATACTGGTGACGTAATATCAGATGATTTTTCAGAGAAGGCACTTTTGGAAAAACACTGTTCATTAACTGCTGGCCAATGGCTTTAACAGACTATTAAGGAAATCCTGATTTTCTTAGTCTTTCTTTCCTTTGCAAATTCTGTTTTTCTTGAATTGAATTTATATTCCACACATTAAAATCCACATCAAAGAAACACTAAGGTGAATTCTTCCAGAGTCATGGAAATATATATACCTTTCAATGATAAGCAGTTTGATTATTAAAGGTATAAAAATATGACTATAAAAAAAAAGCATGGCTTAGATGTTGAATAAATATTATAGCTAAATCCTGAAAGTGCAACATCAAGAAATAATGAAAGCTTTAGAAACCGATGCTCTGGAAAATGTTCCTATTTTAAAATACTCAAAGGGCTGCTTAAGCTTTTTTTGGGGGGAGGGGGCAGTTCTAATCTCCAAAGGTGATCTACAGCCTGAGCTAAACCTAAAGCCATCAGATTTCCGAAGTTCAAAACATTTCAAAATGGTCCTAGCCATAGATTTTTAAAGTGACAGTTTCTAATCGTGTTATTTTAAAAGATACAAAACATACACTAGACTGTAAAAACACTATCCATATACTGAGAATATGAATTGATTGAATGATTACAAGAACTTAAGAATTTCTTGGGGCTAACAGTGAATATGTGATGAGTACAAGGGCTTAGGTTTAATTAATACTTCTGAAGAGTGACTTATCTTCAAAAGAGCCAAAATTTAAATCTGATAATTTATCAGATTATCTGGGAACATATTAATATCACCATATATGAAATGACTAACTTTCATTTGGTACACAGAACCCAGGTCTACCACATTGCAGGCAGATTCTTTACCAGGTGAGCCACCAGGGAAACCCAAGAATACTGGAGTGGGTAGCCTATCCCTTCTCCAGTGGATCTTCCCAACCCAGGAAATTGAACCGGGGTCTCCTTCATTGCAGGTGGATTCTTTACCAGCTGAGCTACCAGGGAAGCCCTCAAGAAAATATTATTCATTATTTTAACATCTAAGGTTTGTCTGGGGAGCAGCTGTATCCTTGACAGACTCTCTCAAGATAGGATTTGGTATCAAGGTGAAAAGCCCAAGTTAGAGCTATGTTCTGGGTTCAATTTCCTGTGGTTTAAAAGATTTCTTAGCAGGAGATCATGCATGACAACATGTCTCAGTCTAGTTGAGGCAAGCACAACCTGCAGCACACCAGAAGTGCTCCTAAATCCATCTGTTCATTCCACCTGGAAAGGCCTAGTGCATTCTTCTACCTTTTAATCAAGTAGCGGCAGCACAAAAGATGGACACTTCAGATAAGGTCCCTTCCAGGTCTCTTTCTCTTTCAGTCCCACAGAGAAAAGATACAATAGAAGCAAAATGCAATGAATAGAGTTTGTATTTGAGCCACTGCTAAATATCTCTGATTAGCAACAAGCTTCCTTTGGTATTTCTGTCTTAAACAGTTGCAGGGGCTGGAGTGTGAGTGTTACATAAGCTACCCCATTTATTTCATTTATCTGTACGTGTTTTGTTTAGAATAATGATGTACCATTTAGACACATGTAGAGACTCCAAAGAGGAAAAGTATATCATATATCACATCAATAAAATATATGCAGAATTAGCTATATGTGAAGTTAAATATAAAGGAAAGAATAGCTTCTTAACATACATTTTAGTCTTCATGAGAGAATTATTTAATTCTATGACTCAATGGTTAATAGTTGAGTATAATATGAAGTATTTACTATAAACTATCAATTTCTTTTTTTTTTTTTTAACTAAGACAGCATTTACAGTGTGAAGTCTCAAGAACATTCAACTGCCTTACACAATGCCATTAAAAAATATATTAGGTCATAAACAATCTGTAAATTATTTTATAAAAATTAAAAATTATAAGAGCAAGAAAGACCAAAGAATGACAAACTAGAAATTACCTTTAAGATATGAAAATTATAAAAATATAATTTTTGAAATGCCTGGGAGGCAATTTAACATATGGGACCTAGGCCTCATCAACAGTCATGTCATCAATATATAGCATATAATTCTGTGTTTTGAGCAAGGTACATAGTTTTATTCCTCCTTTTCAGTGAGATCAAAATGACTTTGTTTTAGAATTAAGACAATGGACTATAGAATTAAGAGGATGATAATAAATTATCTCTATGTTTAATCTAAAATAACACTCAAAAATGTTTACAGATATTTTACAAAATGAAAACTGGTTTGAAATGTCATTTTTAACCTTTGTTTCAAAAACAAAATTTATCTAAATTTATTGCTATCACTCAGCTATCACTCAGGTAATGAATTTATTTTAAAAGGTATAAAAAGGAATCACAATGGTTTTGTGCTCATTAACATAATGCTGTCTAATTACAACTGATGAGGATAATCATGCCTTCCAAGTTGTAATATTTACTCTCTTTGGAAATAATTTCAAGAGTTCCACTGATTATTGCTGCTGCTAAGTCGCTTCAGTCATGTCCGACTCTGTGCGACCCCATGGGCTGCAGCCCACCAGGCTCCCCCGTCCATGGGATTCTCCAGGCAAGAACACTGGAGTGGGTTGCCATTTCCTTCTCCAATGCATGAAAGTGAAAAGTCAAAGTGAAGTCGCTCAGTCGTGTCTGACTCTTAGCGACCCCATGGACTGCAGCCTACCAGGCTCCTCCATCCAAGGGATTTTCCGGGCAACAGTACTGGAGTGAGGTGCCATTGCCTTCTCCCTCCACTGATTATTAGCAGGCAAAAAAAAAAAAAAAAAAAAACTCAGTGTTGGTTAATAGACTAAAAAATCTCTGTGCTTTAGCTTTGCAGAAGTGGCTAGTATTCAGTATGGCCAATCATACTTTTAATAGTTTTCAGAGCAATTTATAAGTGGTTCTTGAAATAACACAAAAATTAGTGGCAATAGTAAATAAAATCATTTGTGAATGCACTATGTCTGAGGTGTGTGTGTGGTATATATTTACACACACACACATTGGAGTTTAATATTGCATAACTGAAAAATTTGCCAAGATAATTCCTGATGCATATCCATTTTTCTTTATTTACAAGATTCCTGCTGAATAGATAATGCTGTTAACAACCAAGATATTTAACTACTTTTGTGAAATACCTCAATATACAAGTAAGGGAAATAGGATGAAATGCTTATTGGTCCGTTTATTTTAGATACACTGATCCTCCTTCAACAGCATTAAGAAATATAAAATATTCTATAGTATAGGACTTCCTTATAGAAAAACACTCCATTGCTAGATCATAGAATGTTATCCTGAGGTGCAAAGAAGAATCAAGCAAAAGTTACTAGGTTCTTATTAGACTGAAAAGCATAGACATAAGGTTATAGAAAACAAGAACATAAAACATATACAGTTTTCATTCTTAAGGATCTTTACTCAAGCTAAGGTTATAAGTCGATATATGCATAAATGGACTCTTAGTGGCTTATGGCAGTACATAGTAAGTGCCACATGATTTACACAGAGTTGAGAAGAAAAGGTGGCTTTCGTGGGTAGGTAAGGGAGGTCTTCATAGTGCCAGTGGGACTTGAGGGGCCTTGGCATGATGGATGGTATTTGTAACTTGCATGAGGGTCAGTGGTGAGCAAGAGAGCCTGGGGATGGAAAAGCATGAGATGAGTTTGGAGGGCAGTTAGTTGCAAAATTTTGGATGACACAGCTGGAGACATACAATTCAAAGCATTCAAAAGGATTTGAAGAGCAGTTCTCCTTTCAGAGGTGAAGACACAGATCCAGAGAAGCTGTATGATTTGAGCAAGTAAGAGTCCTGGCCTTTCCAAATCATGATCCATTGCCTTGAACTATTTACTTTTACTTCCCTCTTTCCTTTTATTTGTTAAAATATAAAATTATTTCATTTTGTGAAAATAATCATGTTAGGGAGAATAATGTAAAATCTTTCTATTTGGAGGAGGCATTCTGTTTCAGATTGTAATGGTGGTAGTGGTGATGGTACTAATAAAACAGATGATGGTGAAAGAGACATGGTGAAGGAAGACCTGGTGAATGGTGACAAGAGACGAAAATGAAAAGCATTCAAGATGGCTCTGTGATTTCCCTCTCTATATGTAGTGTATTTCTAGGAAAACAGTAAAGATTACTTACTTAAAAAAACAAAAACAAAAAAGCAACAACAACAACATTAGCTATACATCAAATGTCAGCCCAAGGAATTCCCTGGTGGCACAGTGGATAAGAATATGCCTGCCAATGCAGGGGACACAGGTTTGATCCCCGGTCCGGGAAGATCCCACATGCTGTGCTCCTGGAGCAACCAAGCCCATGCACCACAACTACTGAACCTGTGCTCTAGAGCCTCCAAGCTGCAACAAGAGAAGCCACTGCAATAAGAAGCCCACGCACTGCAACTAGACGGTAGCCTCCACTCACTGCAATTAGAGAACGCCAGTGTGCAGCCACAAAGACCCAGTGTAGCCAAAAAACAACAAAAAAGTCAGCCCATTATACAGAAAAATTTATTCATTTTTTCTACCTTAGATTTCAAGATTTTATTATGAAAATACAAATGATGAAAATTAGCCCTTTTGTTCTAGGTATCATATAGTCCAGTCTTCATTAAACTACCTTGCTTGACTCAGAGCACTTTGACATGAGGTTAGGTCACTACATTGACACACACTGAGTTTTCTAACGGATTTTTATTCATGGTCTCTTTTGACCAAACGGAAAGCATTCACTAGGTAATGTTAGCACCGTGTGCTCCTAGGACAGTGTTTGGCACATAGTATTAAACAGTTGCTTAGTACAAGGCTGTTAAAAAAAACAATGAAATCCTCTTTGTGAATTCAATGCCATAGCCATACTTCACCTTCTTCTATTCTCCCTGGGCAGAATATAATCACTTCAATCAGAACACTCATAAAAAAGAATCCTTTGATTAATTTAACTTATGTTTTTTATGAAGTTTAAATCAAAATCATTTTGTTTGTTTCAAATATGCATTAAAAAAACCCTTTCCAATAGAGTAGTCCACTTTATTGCCTTGGTAAATATAGAATGTTGAGCATAATTTTAATCTTTGCTAATGACTGGGGCCATTAAAAAGTTCCAGAATCATCATCTCAACAATTCTTTTTGGAGGTTATTGCTGTGCATGCAGAAGGTTTAGGCCTTTGAATTTGTGAGGCGCAGCTATGGCCTGCAGTGTGCCTTATGAAAATGGCTTTCAGGAATAAACTGACATTAAGGATGCATCCTACGGTGATGGGGCTTTTCCTGAAGATCTGCATAAAAGAGACCAAGCTGGCTAATAAACAATTTCAGCTTATTCCCATTTTATCACTATCTGACCTCATGTATAACTAAATATGATCTAATTTTGTTACTTGTGAATTCAGTTCACTTCTAAGTTCCACTCCTAATCAAATTTGTGAGTTAACTCTATCCTGAAAATGAGAACAAAGGAAAAAAAAAATCTCTAAAATACTTCCCTCCACCGCTCCCCCAACCCCACACACACACCTACCAAGAGAAATTGCTATTAAAGATAAAAATGGCAACCTGCTCCAGTATTCTTGCCTGGGAAATCCCATGGACAGAGGAGCCTGGGGGGCTACAGTCCATGGGGTCACAAAGAGTCTGCCACGACTGAGCAACTTCACTTTCACTTCACTTGAAAACTTCACAAAGGGACCTCCCTTACCTGGGGCATAGAATTATTTAAAAGATTACCTACCTTTCTTTCTCATTAACTGAAAACTTTTGTCAGATAACCTATATTATTTTCAACAAAGTATATAAAAAGAAAATTATTGTCTATTGTTTTTTAGATATCCCTTTTTGACTACTAAAAAATGTAAATGCATTTATCTCACAAGGAAGCTTGAAACCTTGGGGCTATTTTTCTTGTATTAAAACATATTCTCATCACTTCTTCCTCTTCAATTATTTTTTAGATTTATTCCTTGTGAAAGCATAAATAACTCCAGTTTGTCTTTGGCTGTAATGAGAAATCATAGCGTGGTGTATATCTTTTGTGATCTGTCAATTTGCTTATTGAAATATTTTTCATCTTTTCTTTGGAGTGTCTTTTGTTGCCTCCTCTTTCCTGACTAAAGTTTCTTGCCTCCTATGCATTCTTCAAAGGCTTAGCCCTTCTATATTATTTGTTCAATTTCTCCCTTTCAGGAGCTTGGAACTGTCTTTACTTCCCTCCTGCTATCATCTCCTTCTAAGAGTTCTGTTTTGAACTGTACATCTCACTTCACCATGCTCCTTTTGCCTAGAACAATACCCCACAGCAAGTGCATCAGTTACTTTACCAGGACTTTATGTTGTACCTGGTTTCTACCCAACTTTATTTTTTAAGTATTTTGAGGCAAAGATTTACTGTTCTGTATCTATTACTGCAAGTTGATGCTTTGTTGCCAGAGTTTATCAAACACGCAGCTCATGATGTGCTGTGTGCTTTGCTTAGTCGCTCAGTCGTGTCCGACTCTTTGCGACCCCATGGACTGTAGCCCGCCAGGCTGGAGTGGGTTGCCATGTGCTCCTCCAGGGGATCTTCCCAACCCAGGGATCGAACCCAGGTCTCCCACATAGCAGGCGGATTCTTTACCAGCTGAGCTACAGGGAAGCCCCACAGCTCATCATACATAATGTAATTATCACTTTTTCACCCTGAAATATGAAAAACGCTTATAACAGAGGCTTTTCTATGGTAGAGATACAGAGACATCATATATGCTTACTCAGACTGAGGTCAGGCAAGCTGGAATTGAAATCTAGGTTTTAAAACTCAATGGCTATATGACCTTGGGAAAATTAACGTCTCTAAACCTCAGGTTGGGAAGATTGCTATGAGGAGCCTTGCAGACCTGATAGATGAGAAAGTCTTGTAGCAGACTCACCACAGGGTAGGAACATAATAAACCCTCAGTCCATGTTCACTGTTACTCCTGTTCTCATCTTCATCATCTCTATTACTGTTTACTCCTCTTGCAATTAGTTCCCAGAACTTTATATAAACTGTGAACCCAGCTCCTGTTGAATATTTATTGAATTATGTTATGTCTTTCTTATTTTTCTATTGCTGAAAATACCTTTTAAAAGATTCTACCTATATTCAATTGGAATTTTAAAGCTATTTTTAAAAAGCTGAAATTTTATCCCTTTGTTTAGAGATATGATCATTGTTGCACTTTTACAGATATAAAAGTCAGTGAGAACACTGATGCACACAGTTTATTATAATTTCAAAATATAAGATCTTAATGGTATACAATGAGTAGAAGGATGATTTGTTTCTATTTATCAAAAGTAAGTTTATACGAGCTTCATATATTGTTCATAACTCATTCAAAAGTCAGGTAAATAAAGGGCTGATTGAAAAAAAATTAAATGTCTTTACTATTAAAAGCCTTATATTTAAATGTATATTTTTGTATACATTTGTATACAATGTGTATTTTTACAAACATTTAAATTCTATGGTGTGGCGGTTTTATTTGCTTTAGAGTAAGTATTTTGCTTATAATATTTTACAGTAATAAATAGGATCATAGGCTACCTATGAAATGTAACACAAAAAGTTAGAATTTAGATGCATACTTCATTCATATTTATTTAAATGAGCAATATGGTTCAAAAAATATTGATGTAAAATACAATGCACCCCCCCCCCTTAGGATAAGAAAGAAAAAGCAACCAATTTTAAATGGAGCTGATAAGGCACACATGGAAATAAAAATTGGTTTGACTTATACACATCTTCCCATGCACTGAGCAATTGCTCATTTTTTTTTTAAGAAAAGCTAGCTCTTCTCACATGTATAAGACCAAGTTTTAATTTTGATCAGAAATGTAAATGTCTTAAAATGTCTCAGGAAAAAACTGGAGTTTGTAAGCACATGGTTTATCACCAATAACTTACAAGAGTACTTTATCACTGGGTATAAAAAATTGATTTCAAACTCATATAATATTTAATTTAGAGGAACTACTTTCTTAGCTCAACTAAGCTGCATTTAGGTTAATTTTGGTGATTACTTTTGAACGTGGTACTTGGTACCAAGTTAACTGTTGTAATTACTTTTGAACTTGGTACTTCCCTCTAGCGGTACTGTCATTTGGAAACAGTATTACATAAGGCTTGTCTTGTTGAACATGGCCAGTAAGTTCCTTGACAGCTTTCAAATGATTAATTATGGCTCCAGTGAATGTACAGTGCACTTTAAAAGTCACTCTTTTACACATGTCTGTATATGTGTAGAGAGATGCTAATGCTAAATGAGAAATAATCAGTGACAGATATTATGCAAACTATAATGTAGGAATAAAGTGTTTCACAGCTGCCCCACACTCTTTAGCACTTAAATCAATGTAGATATAAAGTAGAATGAGAGAAGAGATTAAATATCAAGTGTTAACCCACCATTAAGTGATTTTTACTGAGAGGAATCTTTCTTCTCATGATGACTCTATATAAATTCATTGAAAACAAAAGCACATAAGTGGCCCCTCTTGAAGGTATGTCTTACATTCTTGGTGACATTTCAATTATAATCTGAAGCTTAAGAAAACAATTGATTTCTGAAGTTCTAATGATTGATCCCTGCACTCTGAAGTGACTCTGACTACTGTTTATACATATTTTGCTTTAAAAAAATAAACTACACTCATACTAAACAGTTTTGCTTTCATAGAATGAACACACTTTTTCAAAATACTTCTCAAACAGCTACTTACTGCTCCTGACTTAGCTTCAGATTTACATTATAAGAGAAGGCCCATTATATACATCAACACTGCAAAGTGGAGAAATTTGTTTCTACTGCTACTGCTAAGTCGCTTCAGTCGTGTCCGACTCTGTGTGATCCCATAGACGGCAGCCCACCAGGCTCCGCCATCCCTGGGATTCTCCAGGCAAGAACACTGGAGTGGGTTGCCATTTCCTTCTCCAGTGTATGAAAGTGAAAAGTGAAAGTGAAGTTGCTCAGTCGTGTCCGACTCTTAGTGACCCCATGGACTGCAGCCCACCAGGCTCCTCCGCCCATGGGATTTTCCAGGCAAGAGTACTGGAGTGGGGTGCCATTGCCTTCTCCGAAACTTGTTTCTGGGCTCCAGTAAATGGTTAAGAGAAACTCCACTAGTTGTTCTGCTGGTATCAATTTCTCATAGTGCACAGTATTGCACTGCCATTACTTTTTTTTCCCCCTGGTGCCTGTTCATTTAGGTCACCTTTTGTAACCAAAGAATAGGATTGAGTGTCATTTATATTTACGGGCAGAATGCAGGGAACTAAGCTGACAGGCATAGTTCTGGTACAGTATTTTGTATTTTTGTCATTGGAAAGCAATTATGGCTCACCCTCCTGAGTTCGGAGAAGGCAATGGCAACCCACTCCAATACTCTTGCCTGGAAAATCCCATGGAGGCTGCAGTCCATGGGGTCTCGAAGAGTCAGACATGACTGAAGTGATTATTCAGCAGCAGCAGCAGCAGCTCCTGAGTTCAGGGTAGGGCACAGTGAACAACAACTGAGGAGGTAAAGCCAGAGACACATTTAGCAAAAGGTGGGTAGGAACTTACCATGTATATCTTCTTTCACTGACCCACTGCAGCTCACTTAATTTAGGTGCGATTTTTTTTTAATTTAGGTGTAATTTTTGTACTACATACTCTTGATGTGGAAAATACACTTTCGATCTATTGGGGAAGTTACACAACATACTACCTGATAAGTGATATTTATGGATCATTTCATTGGCTATAATTGTCTTAGCTGTTTTATTACCTCCACAGATATCCCGTAATAAATGCACTGTTAGTAGCCTTTTACAAATAAAGGAACTAAAATGTGCAGAAATAAAGCACCTTGCCCAACAACATATAGTTAATAGCTGGGACTAGAAGCCAGACTCATCTGACTGTGTCCTCTAACACTAAAAGTACACAGGGCTTAGAGTTGTTGTCCTGAACTGTGTCAAACCCAAGGTCTACGTTTCTAGGACATACATTTGGTAACACTCACACTTACTAATCTGAAGTGGAATGAATAGATTCCATAACTTAGTTTGTAGAATGTTCTAAATATAAGGGATGAATGAAATAATTTATAATACAACAGTATCTATTTAAGTTTAAAGTCCTTTTGAATGTGTAAATGTTTCCATGGTCCCATGAGAGGGCTTATGGAAGAAGTCAGATACTGGCACCTATGCATGTAGACTCCCCTTTAATGTGGACATTTTCAAATGCCAACTTAAAGCTGATGACTTGTATGGAATACTTGAGTACTAGGAGTGGCATCACTATCCAAGACCTGATAAAGGTCCTAGTTGTGAACACTGTCACTTCATTCCTGAAAAATTCACCAACTATGAAAACTATGCTTCCCCTTCCTCAAAAAAAAAAAAAAAAACCTCTCATATAAAACCCACTTTATGTTAATCTGCAAAATGGATTTAGCCTCTAGGTGCATGTTACTATAAACAGGGTTTTCACCTACTGGAACATCCAGGGGCTTTAGAAGGGACTGTTCATACATTAATATCTCAACAAATCTGGTCTCTTATCTGTAACTATTATTACAATGTCCACTTCTCAACACAACCACCAAAAATGCCTGCCTGGTTCAAGTGAAAGATTGCATTCAAACTGTAAACAGAACAACCTCAGATGAGAACTTTAAGATTAAATGAGGAGATTATGCACAGATCTCAGTGCAGTATATTTGCACACAGTGCTGCTGCTGCTAAGTTGCTTCAGTCGTGTCCGACTCTGTGCGACCCCATAGACGGCAGCTCACCAGGCTCCCCCGTCCCTGGGATTCTCCAGGCAAGAACACTGGAGTGGGTTGCCATTTCCTTCTCCAATGCATGAAAGTGAAAAGTGAAAGTGAAGCCACTCAGTTGTGTCCGACTCTTAGCAACTTCATGGACTGCAGCCCACCAGGCTCCTCCGCCCATGGGATTTTCCAGGCAAGAGTGCTGGAGTGGGGTGCCATTGCCTTCTCCGTTGCACACAGTGAGCACTGACTAAAGCGGTAACTATTACTAGACACTGAAAACTCAAATTTTAAACAGAATTACTCTAAGGAAACTTATATCAACAGCTTAAACACAATTGCAGCATGTATAGCTTAAAACTGATAAGCCTATTTGTGACACTTAAGTGATTTACATTTTTTTTTAACGTGCACCAGTGGCTGATTCATGTCAATGTATGGCAAAAACCATCACAATATTGTAAAGTAATTAGCCTCCAATTAAAATAAATAAATTCTTAAAATTAAAATTAATGTGGAAAGTAGCTTTCACTTTAATTATTTCACACAATACAAATGTTTGCATTTATATACATTTTATTAGCCACATGATAGATGCAGATTTCCTCTAAAACAATCATATTAATGATTTAACAAAAAACTTGAGTTTAAAATGCTTCATTAAAAAATAAATAAAATGCTTCATTATTCATGTTTCACAACACTCATCCAAACTATTCAAGTTTAACTGTCACTCAAAGCTCCGTCCTTTTTCATGGTTATAAATTGCATTTCAGAACTTTGTGCCTTTATGCTGCCATAAGTCATATTTTATAATCTGGCATACAATGAAGGATAGTGAACAACGTTAATTACAAGGTCAGTTCAGTGTCAAAGCAGAAATTCACTGAATAGTATTTTCAGGGAAGTAGCTAGACTCTATTATGTTTAAACTCTACCATAGTGAATATTCTGTATCAGACTCAATTCATGAAGAAAAAAATTTAAGTTATATGGCAAAGTGCCTTTCCCCCCTGAAATAATGTTAATAATTGAAGGTTTTCAAAATTTTATCCTGTAAATTTCAGATATGATTAAATGTTGACTTTTTAAAGGCTGGAGATGTCAAATTCTTAAAATTATATTTTCATCTTAATTTAATGATTAAAACATACTCATGGTGTTTAACAGACCTAACCCCAAATTTCTAAATCTGTCTGATTGTTCTATCTGGAAAATATTAAATTTAAGAAAGTAGAGTGTAGAAAAGTTTATTCTGGAGTATTTAAATGACATTTTCTTTGAAATGTCAATGTTTGCATTATTTTCAAAATAAATTTATTTGAAAATTATTTTATTAGAGTCAGTAATATGCCAGAGGATAAGACAGATATGAAATTAACCTCTATCTAAAACCATAATTCCATAGTCATTATTAAGCTCAACTGAAGGAAAGAATATGAGGATAATCAAAAGAGTCAAAGCTGTTTTTAAGGTAAAAGTTTAAAATGAATGATTTCCTTCATTTTTAGTAGCAGGTTATTCACATAGACTTAAGTGGGGTTTTTAAGATGAAACACTGTGGGTATTGACCTCTTTGTGCCTCAGTTTCCTAATCTAAAGGGAAGGGTGTATAGGTAGAGGACCACAGGGATCTATTTCAGCTTTTGCAGTTTATGGTATTTATAACTGCATTTTAATCAAGGGATTTATTCTTATTCCCATCTAGTAGGACATGCTTTGTCCCTTGCCCTGAGAGAGTCAGGGACCCAAAATTGTATCCAGGTCTCCAGTTAGAATTTGCTTCATTTAATCTCAGCCATTTCTTGGCATAGCTGTACTTTCTCTCATACTTTTTAATATTAGGGGGAAATTTCTCATTTTGCCTTGTCACTTCAAACCCTCCACTTGAGTAATACCATGAAACAGCAGGTAAAAATAGGCCATGAAGTAGAAGGAAATATTTATTCAGAGCCTAGGCAAAGCTGAATCCTTTCCCCTTGTGTCAAATTTTATATCTACCATTAGAACAAAACAGATCTGCTTAGGGAAAGGGAGAAGACATCTTCCCCAAACTCTGCAGAAATCCTTGAGAAGGCAGGATAATCAGCTCGAACTAATATTTGATAACGGTACATGTCCCATTTGGGGACAGTGCTGAGGGAATGCATTTAAAGCGGTACTGACTATTTGATTTAAATCCCTTCTGGTCTGATCCCAAAGTGATAGGCTCCATGTTCCTCAGTGGATGGGACTGTAAAGCTTTTTGAACCAGATGATTTATAGGTGACCTAAATAACTATTATCTGATTGTTAAAGATTAGCAAAAAGAGCTGGTATCACAAGGAATGGAGGGTTATGCCCTTGGCTTTGGGAACTTCTAAGGTAGTAGAAAGGGCAATAGGTTGTGTATTAGTCAGGGTTCTTCAGAGAAACATAACCAGTGAGATAAAAAGAAATCAATTATAAGGAACTGGTTCATACAGTTATAGAGGCTAAGTCGCAAGGTCTGCAGGCTAGAGTCAGCAAGCTGGAGGCCCAGGAGCCAACAAGAGAGTTCCAGTCTGAAGGCTGGCAGGCTCAAGACTCAGGAAGAGCTGATGTTTCAGTTCAAGTTTAAAGGCAAGACAATTGAAACGTCCCATTTCAATGTTCTGATTAGGTGGCACTCAGGCAGATGGAATTCTCCCATACTCAGAAGAGGGTCTGTCTTTTTGTTCTATTCACACCTTCAAATTATTGACAAGGCCCACCCATATAAAGAAAAACTATCTGCTTTTCTTGATCTACCTAGTCATGTGTTAATCTCATCCAGAAATACCCTCATAGACACACTGGAGAAAACTTTTGACCACATATCTAGGCACACTGTGGGCTAGTCAAGCTGACACATGAAATTAACCATCACAGGAAGTGATGACAAATCCCAAAAGCAGTAATAGTAGGTGCAAACTAAACAGCAGTATCATGAGAATGGAAGGCTGTCCCAAGTCCCTTTGAATTCCAGAGATAATACTGAGTTTGATGCCCTAATCCAGATGACACTTCAGATGACTCAGGTCAGATGACCTGCCTTGGAGGAAAAATGTGATGTCCTCCTCCTCAACTTCCCAACTTAAAAAGCAGTTTGTGTAGTGAAATGATGAGGGATGAACTGTGACCAGAAACAAAGAAACGGTAACTCCTGGGGTCCAAGCAAGATGCTAGTCAGCTTTCTGTTTTGTTTTATTTTAGATGTTTAATACTTAAATGATCTTTGCTCTGTATTTTCATAATTGCAAAATTGGAAATACCTTCTAAGTCCAGTAAGGTAAGAATGCTTCAACAAACACTGGCATGAATACAAGATAGTACTATCCAGCCACTTAAAAATGTGGTAGAAGGAAACTTAAGAGCAAAGAAGAATATCTGAGCTGCAGAAATTTCTCTTACAGTGAAAGTGCTCTAAATTCTCCTGGGTAAAATGCAACACATTAATTAGGCAACAGGATTTACAAAACTCGATTGCCACTGGTTAAGATGCTAGAAAATAAGATCAAGAACAAACACTAGCTTAAAAGAGAGAAAAGGCAAGTGTCACATCCTAATGACAGTTACTAAGTGTAATAAAGTGACCAACACTGACAGGAAAATGGGTTGATGAGACTAATGGAATAACAGAGAGAAGAAGGCAGGCCATTGCCATGGACCTGAAGGGGGACACATTCATTCAAAGGTTAGATTTTTATCTCTGCTGCAAGTTTTATAATTGTATCCTCTCATTTTTAAAAAATAAAAATATAATGTTGATATTGATAATCTGAAACTCTCTACTCCAACCTTTTTTCCCCATTTAGTTATTTTAAGACACTTATTGATTAAATTAGGTTTCTATTTGTTTTAAAGAACACACCCAAGCCTGTTAGAACAGACTTTATGTTGTAAATTAAACACATTACAATGTAACATGAACCATGTCATTCCATTTTCATGAAAATATGAAGGTTTTAAATCCACATGTCCATAATTGGAAAAAAAGATGTAGGAAATGTTTAACATGGAGACATACTAAAACGTTACAAGTGATTTTCTCTGGAAAGTGATATTAACAGAGAGATTTGTTTCTTCTCTATGCTTTTCTATATTCCTCAAAAACTTTCATGAGCCGATATCATTTTCGCATTGTGACAAAAGTGGCATTAACTTGTGAAGTTTCATATTGTTTCAGCCTGTTGTTTTCTACTCAGTTTTGGGGCCCTCTCCCTCTAAACTCAAGCTGCCTGAGAAATGTCAACAGCTACAATACATCTGTTTGCATTGAGACTCTATGCACCCAACATCTTCTTATATTATGTATTTCTTTTGTGTTGAAATTTCTATATAGACTGGGAGCACTGATACTTGATCTTTTCCCTAAACTCTTGCTGGATATGCAGTATGCAAGTTAAACATGGAGATATCCAACAGTGACATGCATCAAGAACTTAAATGGGAAATTCGTTTGATACTTTTATTTCCTAGGGTGAGAAAGAAAATTAGAGCAAGGTAGAATAACTGGCATAAAAATAGCTAATGTCATGCAAAATTTATTAAAGAAAATGTGATGCGGAAATTATCAAATCACAGAATATTAGAGCTGGAAGAGAGTCATTTTACAGATTCAAAAATTAAAAAAAAATCGAGAGAAAAATGGGTTTCTCTGCTGTTCCATGGATAAGCAGACCTCCCGGAAATGTCCGCCCCTGTTTTCTTCCTTTCAACCTTTTCAGAGCACTTAGTTTGTGCCAGGCACTGAGAATATGCTGGGGAGTGAGAGGCAAATAAAACAGGCAACAATCTTGCTCTCATGCAGGTTGTAGTCTAATGGGTGACAGTGATAAATCAGAAGTGATAATAAGTTACTTTTTTGGTTAAGAGTCAAAAGAGGAAATTATAAAATACATGGGACTCCTGACCTAACAGGTAGCAGAATGTAATTTTCCTATTATATTTTGAAAGTCCTGCCCCTCTGCCTATTTTGTTTCTGTTTTTTTCAATATAAATTCTTAAACATGGCTTAAAATATTTTGGTTTTAGGCTGACCAAGGCAAATTCTTGATAAATGTATCCAAATAACATCAACACTTAATCAATTGATACTACTTTTCCAATATTGCAATTTGGGTCTTATCCTGTTTCATGTGTTCTGAGATCAAGACTTGTGCATTTTCAAAATTCATTTTGTCAATCAAAATTTCATTTACTTCTCCCTGATTGGCTAAGGCTTATTTATTTGGTGCTATTCTCAACTCATTCTTACATTCTCTGGGGAGAAAAACTGAACACTGCATTGCAGAATAGTATGTGGAAGTATGGAACATGTTACAAAACAATTTTTTCACAGACTTATCCCATGAAAGTTTCCTTTGACAATGCAAATAGAAAACCAAAATGCAAAGTGTAGAAAGATAGGGATAGGGCTTCCCTGGTGGCCCAGTGGTCAAGAGTCTGCCCGCCAATGCAGGAGACACAGGTTCTAACCCTGGTCCGGGAAGATCCCACATGCCATGGAGAAACTGTGCCTATGCACCACAACTACTGAGCTTGTGCTGTAGAGTCCAGGAGCCACAGCTCCTAAAGCCCGCACTCCCGAGAGCCTCTTCTGCCAGCAAGAGAAGCCACTGCAATGAGAAGCTCATGCACTGCAACCAGACACTAGTCTCTGCTTGTCGCAACTCCAGAAAAGCCCGTGTGCAGCAATGAAGACTCAGCAAAGCCAAAAATAAATAATTATTTTTAAAATCTTTTAAAAAAGAAATATGGAGATAAAAGCTGATCACTGGGACGACCCTGAGGGATGGGATGGGAGGGAGACGAGAATGGGGTTCAGGATGGGGGACACATGTACACTCATGGCTGATTCATGTCGATGTATGGCAAAAACGACTACAACATTGTAAAGTAATTAGCCTCCGATTAAAATAAATTAATTAATTAAAAAAAAAAACTAAAAAAAAGCTGATCCTGGGATCACATAGTTCCCACATTAAAAAGAATGAGAGATATACTACCTACTTAAATCCAACTGAAGGTAGTTTTCCTTCTGTCATCATACAAACAATAAGTGATAACCAATTCTGAAGTCAGAAAAGCTAGATACTCAGTTTTTGTATTTAAAATAAAGAAGTTCTACCAATTTTTGGTAAACATAAACTACTCATGTTGTTCTCTTCATTGAGTCTCTAAGTGGTGACAGTACATTTTCTGCCTCTTTTCCCAGGCTGTAATTTATCCACTGAAGAACTGGCTAATGGCTTCAGTTCCACATGGCTAAATCCCCTGGAGAAAAAGCATAATACTGCATGCAAAATTTTACTGTAGTCTCAAAAAGGGCATTCTACTTCCTTTTAAATTTTTTGTTTCAGGTTCTTAGGTAAATCTGGTGGTAAAATGTTTACCATTTATAATTTTGACAAGAATGATCCTAGTTTATAAAATTGCTACTACTCATGACAGGAAAAGAGGCAAACAATATCATATCAAATACTGGAGGAAGAAAATGACCATCTCCCAGAGTACTGAAAATCCAAGCCAGATCACTCAACTTCAACTTCACAAGTAAATATGAAGGTCATTCTACACACAATGGCCAAACAAATGCCTAGGATCTATAATCAACTGTCCATGTTTATATTGTAAATAATGCTGATTATATGTCATAGCTAGTATGCACACCAAATCAACAAATAATTTTAAAGATCCATTGGACAGCCCAATAAGGTACCACTTCCACACACGTGCACCATCTAATAACAGTCTTGGGACATGTATATATAAAAGGGGTAGAGAAAATACATTTTCAAAGACAGGAACTCACCCATATTTTATTTTTATCTTTGCAGAAACACATGTTCCAATCTTTTCTTTTCTCCATGCCTTTCTCTAAAGATAAATGGGCCTGCTCCTTTAAACAATCTGTTTATAAGAGCTATAGCTTCTGAGAGTTGAGTAAAACACACCAAGTAATATTTCTAAAATATATGCACCCCTTTGTTAAGGAGATAAGCCAAGCCTTTCTTTAGGTTCATACAAAAATTAATGCTTGCAACCCTGAATTAGTTTTGTGACAATCTGAGAGTAGCAGTGATTATCTATAGCTTTACTATTTTTGTTATGACAGGTTCCTATTCAGTCAAACTAGTTATTTGGGCCTATATTCTTCTCAGTATAAGCCTGAATATCATCTAAACACAGGACTTGCCACCACCCAAGACATTCTTTCTCTTTGGTTATCGTATTGAGAGCCATCTGCATAATCTGGAATCTAGCGTTAATTATTGCTCATGCTTCTCTCACCCTCCATCAGCTCAGACCTCTTTACAACAGTTTATTTTGCTCTTCAGGGTTCTCTGCTGGCTCAGTGGTAAACAATCCTCCTGCCAATACAGGAGATGTGGGTTCGATTCCTGGATCAGGAAGATCTCCTGGAGAAGGAAATGGCAACCCATTCCAGTATTCTTGCCTGGGAAATCCCAGGGACAGAGGAGCCTGGCCAGCTACAGTCCATGGGGTCACAAAAGAGTCAGACACGACTGAAGGACTAAACAACAATAACAGTAACATTCTGCTTTTCAGCTTCCCTATCTCTGTGGCAAAGCTATCTCCTGGCAACTTAATCACCAATAATCTTTCTTTTATTTGAAACCTCAATCCAATTTTGCCCAATGACAGTGTCGAACATTTATTATAGAATCTAGCATTTTATTATAGATGGCAATAAATCATTCTCTCGTTAATCTGTACTTTTTTTGTTTGGCAAACAAATTTTACATATCTCCAGGGCAGAAACAATATATTTGATTAACTGACTCATTGGCACAGAAAAAAACTATTCTTGAGCTTTAATTATGGGCCAGATAGTGTACTATACCTTGAAAACAGAGACAGCAAAGAAACACTCTTGACTTTCAATGCTCTTGACTAGCCCTGTAACTGAATCCAATAATTGCTAGAAGAGACTTACTGAAGAATGTTCTAGATCAGTGGTTCTCACACTTTAGTGTGCACCTCTAGTATCACCTAGAAGGCTGGTTAAAATGCAGACTGCTGGGCTCTGCTCCCACTGTTTCTGATCCAGCAGATCTGAAATGATGCCTGAGGATCTATAGTTCTAACTCCCAGGTGCTGCTGATGTTCTGGCCTGGGGAAAGTGATTTAGAGAAGAGCAAGGTGATCATGTAGGAGATAAATGTGCAAAGACACAATGGAGGAGAGTGCCTATTGGACTCAGGGAGCAGTGGGAAGGGTGTATGCTAGGTTTAGAGGGTGTGTGGGGGTTAAATGTGACGTGGTAGCCGGTGACAGACACATTTTAATAGATCTTGTGGGGCTTCCCTGGTGGTCCAGGGGTTAAGAATCTGCCTTGCAGTGCAGGGGACTCAGGTTCGATCCTTGGTTGGGGAACTAAGATCCCACATGCCACAACTAAGACCTGAGGCTACCAAATAAATAAATAAAATAGATCTCAGATGCCATGCTAAGAAATGTGGATTTTAGAATCATGAGGCACCATCGGAAACTTGTAAAGAGGGGAGGGATGTGATCAAACTGGGGTTTTATTTTTTAGAAAGAAAATTATTAGACTATTCGAGTGGAAGATACACAGAGGTTTATATCATGTTGATAACTGAGAGCTACAAAATGAAAATTATTTTGTTGTTTTAACACCGAGAGCTAGATATTATGCTTCTCCTGTATGGTCTGCCCTGGATTTCCTCAGCAGAACAGTTTTAACAATTATCCTTGAGAAAGCACAACCTCCAGTCAAGCTTCCCTCTTCCTTACCTAGTGGCCAGGAGATAACTGGTGGCCCACTTCAAGTAACATCAACATTTATATTCATGCTTCATAGACTCCTCAGACTGTTGTAGCAGGAAGAACACACGTGATTTTATTGATCATAAATTTGAAGGCTGGATTAAGTGAACAGAGGTAACCTAGCTAGTTAGTATCAGAGCTAAGACTAAAATTCAACTAGCCAAATATTCTGTTTGTTATCATAAAAAATGCATATAAATCAGTTTAAGTTTTTAAGTAGTTACAAAATGAACAGTTATGATCAAGTTTGCACCTGGACAGGCAATAATAACTAAGTCACAACTGCAATAATATCTACTTTGATACATATTTGTTTTCAGAGATGTTAAAAACAACACACATCTTAGAAGCAATGAAATACTGTAAATATTAATACAGGGTGTCTTTCCAGGATTTCGATTTTGTTCATGCAAGAGATGGAAGATGGCATGTCTGTGATGAATCATCTCTTGCCACATCCTATTTACAGGCAACAAAGCATCTTGCAATTTAAGAAATCACCTTTCAGTATCTTCTAAACCAGAGGAGCTCAGCCACAGCACAGAAGACTGCTATAAGAGCCAGACTACGCTGGGGGTGCTGGCTATTCTTTCTTTACTCTTCTGTATTTCCTTCCCTCCCTCCATTTGACAAGCAATTCCTGCAAATGCTTAAGAATTTATTCAGTCAGATGTTAATTTCCAACCATAGTTACAGCTTTGAGGCTAATTATCAACTGCTGACCTTGTGCCCTCATTCCTACCTCTCAAAAATAAATCACTTTATTACATGAACATCTGTTTCAATATATTTTTCTTTAGTGAATCCAAACAAAACAATTAAATTTTTCATTAAAGTGTTACTATTAATTTATTAAGACTTCTGATAATTATTGCTTTATCTGGCTTTTGCTGAAAATGTGGATATTAACAGAAACCATCTTCTCTTTTAGATTGTACAAGTGTAAGTGTCAACATTCTTTTTGCTAAATTATAAGTTAATCCAAAAAACATATGTATAATTATTTAGGAAGCAGCTATAACTTTCAGCCACAACAGTTTAACATAGAATAAGAAATACAACATTTTTATTCATTTTTAGCCTCAACAGACAATGCATCTATTAAATATGTTAATATCATGGGCATAACAATTGAAAATGTGTTTAATTGCTCAACCTTGGGGACTGGATAATCTATATCAGATTTCTATGGGTATTTCATGTCTCTGAATTATTATTTGGGCTCTCTGATGGGAGCCTGTGCCTCTAGTCTCTCTCTTCTTTTATCTTTCCTATGTAATCCCTCTGAAATAGATCTTTGAGTATATCAATATATCTTTTCTCAGTCTAAGCTTGTCGGTTTCTCCAAATTGCTTCTCTTTGACCTCATCACTTCATCCACCTCATGTTTCTCCTTATGTGTCCAATAATGTGAGATTTCTTGATATTTTCAGGACAGGTCATGCTATTTTTTGCTTTCAAAGTTACTCAAGCTATTGTCCCACCTTGTGACCTTCTTCCTCTATATTGGCAAGATTCTACTCCAATTCCCAGATGAGCTCATATGACACCATCTCTGTTAGACTTCTCTAACACTTTCACAAATTTTATTATACCTATCTTGGAATACTATAATGACTTTAATGTTGCCCTTCCCAACTAGACCAAGCATGTACCATTTGCAACACATAAAACACAGTAAATACTCAACAAATGTTGTTTAATGCATGAATGACAGCATCTGTACAGTGAAGTTTTCAGGGTCTCATCTCTCATTATCATTGTAACACACTACAACAAAGTTTTGATGTATGCTTCCAATGCAAATGCCTTGTGTCAAAGTCAACTATGAGTTTCAAAATGCTAAATCCAGTAGCAATTCTTTTGTGTGTGTGTGTAACTTAATTTTTCAGTAGCATTTGACACTGTCAATCCCTATATTTTGAAGTACTTTTTTCATTTAGTTTCAGGACATCTGGTTTTCTTTATATATCATAGTTATTACTTCCTAATCTCCTCTGACTGTCTCTTTCCCCTCCCTTTCTTTGAAAAGTATGATCAATTCTCAGCCTCTTTTCCCAAGCTCTCTTCCCAGAAGACCTCACTCAATCCCATGTCTTTAACATCATCTAGTCTCTCTCTTTGGAGAAGGCAATGGCACCCCACTCCAGTACTCTTGCCTGGAAAATCCCATGGATGGAGGAGCCTGGTAGGCTGCAGTCCATGGGGTCGCTAGGAGTCGTACACGACTGAGCGACTTCACTTTCACTTTTCACTTTCCTGCATTGGAGAAGGAAATGGCAACCCACTCCAGTGTTCTTGCCTGGAGAATCCCAGGGATGGGGGAGCCTGGTGGGCTGCCATCTATGGGGTTGCACAGAGTCAGACACAACTGAAGCGACTTAGCAATCTCTCTCTTGACCTTCAGCCTAATCTATCCAGCTTCTTTACCAGCATCACCAATTGGATGTCTAATGAGTGCTTGAAAATAATCATGGTCAAAATAAAACTCTTGATTTCATCTCTCCCTGCACTTTACTCTTCCTCCACAGTTTTTCTCCATTTCCCCTAGAAAGGGTATCTAGAAATAGCTTTCAGATTTTTTTATACTGCATATCTAATCCATCACAGCAAATCTATCATCTCTGCTTTTCAAATGTATCCTAAATCCACACTCTCTTACTGACTCCCACCATTCCATCCTACTCTGAACCATCACCATCTTTCATATGGACTATTAGAGTGGTACCCCATGTCATGTTCTTACATCACCATTGCCTTTTCAGTCTAACCTCTACTTGTGTGTGCTCAGTCACTCAGTCATGTTCAACTCTTTGCGACCCTATGGACTGTAGCCCACCAGGTTCCTTTGTCCATGGAATTTTCCAGGCAAGAATACTGGATTGGGTTGCCATTTCCTACTCCAGGGGATCTTCCTGACCTAGGGATTAAACCCATGTCTCCTGTGTCTCCTGCACTGGCAGGCAGATTCTTCACCACTGTGCCATCTGGGAAGCCCAAACTCTACTCAGCCACAAGAAATCTCTTTGAAGAAAATTCATCAGATCACTTCATCCTCCAGCTCTAAATTCTCCAGTGATATCCCACAAATCTCAGAGAAGGAATTATATTCCACATCATGGACTGTAAATTATGCATAATCTGGCCCTTGCCCAATCTCTGACTTCTTCCTCCTCATCCTCCCCTTGCAATAGGATCCATGATATTTCTTGGACAAGCCAAGTCTCTCCTGAGCTCAGTGCCCTTGTCCTTGCTGTTTCCTCTGCCTAAAATATTTTCCCCAAGTATTCACCAGGCTAACTGCTTTAAATAACTCTTATCTCTTCTTAAATATTGCCTCCCAGAGAAGCTATGTCTTCCTACTCTGTCTAAACTACCCACCTTCAATATCATGTTATGTCTCCTTAATCAGCTTTTTTACCCCAAGATGTATCAGTATTTGAAATCACATGTGTAAATATGTAATAAATGTAACAGATAAATATGTTAATAAATGTAACGATAAATAAATTTATTTATTGTTTGGCTCTCTACTAGGATGCACGTTCCATGAGGGTAGGGATTTAATTTTGTTGACTCTTAAATCCTTAGTACCTGTCATATAATGTGTACTTGGTAAATGTGTACTGAAGGAATAAACACATTGAACGGATCCAAATTATTCCACTGTGGCATATGGATAATTTTGAGCCAAAGACATTTGAGAATCAACAGATGCAGAAAGATGCCTTTTCTATACTCCCCTTACTCCCCCAAAGCAGAACCTTCCAAATGAATTCAACTTATTATAAATCTCTCTTTAAGGGAGGCTTCACATAGCAGGGGAAAGGATGGCTCCTATCACCAGAGATGAGAAGCTGGCAAAGGAATGAGAAATTGTATAAACAGACCTCACTAAAACAAACCCTACCTTCTATTAGCTCCCCCCATATGTTTCTCAGTCATTTTCCATCATTTATTTTCACTCAAAATTTTAACCCACTCCCCTTGTTAAGACAGTATATAAGCTCTACATTCTAACAGCTTTTTGAGCTACATTTTCTGTGAGCTCCAGTGTACATACATGAATAAAGTTTGTGTTTTCTCTTGCTAATCCGTCATTTGTCAGTTTACTTCACAGGCTCCCAAGTACTGAACTTAAGAGGGGAGAGTAAAAATGTTTCCTCTTCGACAACATAAATGAATGCATCAGTGAATGGATAGCTTGGGTAATTTTCCTCATCCTTCTAAGCCTCACGGTATTTTTCTTTTTATTGATCACACCATCAATGCCAGGCAAGAAATGGAAGTTCTGAAAAGTAAGGGTATTAGAAATGTTAAAAGGCTACCATAGAAAGATGCCATATTGAGAAATGGTTCACATGATCTTCACTGATCTCACTGTTAAGCTAAATAGTTGGCAGGGTCAGGATGGAGAGTGGAGATATCCTTCTGCACAAGGTCCCAGTGATGTGATTAAAAGATGCCAAAAGACACATAAAAAGAACAGCTGTTCCTTTGATATCAGTAAAGGTTATCACTTACTCCAGTCTCATGTTTCCACAGAGCCCAGAACCCAGCAGGGCCCTCCTCACAGAAAACATGCTTGTCTCAACTTCAGGTTGCCACCAAAGTGGCCAGCTACCAAAATACAATCCAATCACATGTATACTCAGATCCTTCATAAATCCCCCTACCGCCAATCACATGTTTTTTAACCCCCCTAAAATTATTCTGAAAAAGTGAAAGTCATTCAGTTGTATCTGACTCTTTGTGACCCATGGACTATAGAGTCCATGGAATTCTCCAGGTAAGAATATTGAAGTGGGTAGCCATTCCCTTCTTCAGGGGATCTTCTCAACCCAGAGATCGAGCCCAGGTCTCCCACATTGCAGGCAGATTCTTTGCCAGCTGAGCCACCAGGGAAGCCCCAAATTCTTCTAACCAACATTAAATAACTTCTAAACAAATCTAGCATGGAATTCTTGAACACACAGCAAGAGGAATGTGAATCTTAGGGCAATTTTTTTTTTCAGACCTATCAGGTTATGATCGACCTATATCTCAGTTCTTACTCTTCTAAATCAGTGTAGAAGCCTGCCTGCAGGCCACTTTAATTGCAACCTAAGAAGTTGCCTATGGTTGGACGGCATCACTGACTCAATGGACA
The DNA here is from genome assembly GCF_029378745.1 of Bos indicus. Taxonomy (NCBI): domain Eukaryota; kingdom Metazoa; phylum Chordata; class Mammalia; order Artiodactyla; family Bovidae; genus Bos; species Bos indicus. Next base: position 119,150,058 of record NC_091789.1, on the reverse strand, counting down.
TGAGTATGAGTAAACTCCAGGAGCTGGTGATATACAGGGAGGCCTGGTGTGCTGTAGTCCATGGGGTCGCAAAGAGTCGGACACGACTGAATGAACTGAACTAAACTGAAGAAAGCGCCTTGGTTAGAGAAGATCTGTAACTAACAAGTTAGTCTGGGGGTGGGGGGGCGGAATCATTTGTATATGAGTCCTCCATATGGGCCTAGAAGGATTACTACCAGAGGAAAAGAGGGTAGTAACTTGCTATTACTGGCTAGAGCCCAGGCAACCAGAGAGGCTGGGAAAACAGAATCTCAGAAAGCGTGGAAGACCCAGTCCAAAGGCAGAAACGGATGCCTTTCCCAGGGTTCTCAAGGTAAAGATGGACATCAGTGTCTGGTTGGCTTACATCTCTGAGACCTAAGGGAGATATGGAACAATCCAGACTTTTTAGGAAATTGCATTTTCTCATGCCAAACTCACTTATGAATTTATAACTGTAAAACAGTCTATTTTTGGATTATCCATGGTACTTTGAAAGCCCATGCCTCTCCGACTTTTAGAGGCTTCCCCCCACATTACACCCAGGAATAACAACAACAAAGTATATTTTTATGAGCCAGGGAAGGATCAGTATGGCACAAAATTTACACAGTAAGGCTTACTGTTTTACTTCATTAAACACTGATTATTGAGGTTGATGATCTGTTCTATAGCTTTCCCCCAAACCTGCATTATTGTTTTATCAATTCTGGAAAGAGTATAGTCCAAACACCGAAGCTGGCAGCCCTTATCCTTTATCATGGTTCTAAAGGTGACAGGGAGTACCAGGCTACAGAGCAGATAGGATATAACTCTCTAAGTATTGCTCAAGTTCCAGTAATTCTGGTGCTCCCAGTAAATACTGGGCCAGGCCCAGGAAACTTTTTGCAGTCTATGTGCCCCTCGAGGAATGGTTCTCAAAGAGTGGTTCCTTGACCAGCAACAGCAGCATTACTTGGGAACTTGTTAGAAAAGCAAATTCTTAGGTTTCCACCCACAGCTACCTTGTCAGACACTCTAAGAATAGGGCCCAGTAATCAGTGCTTGAACAAGCTGTCCAGTTCATTTTGATGCAGGCTAAAATGTGAAAAGCATTCCATTATAGTGTTAAAAGTCAAAGAAATTAAAGCAGGTTGTAACAAGTTCTGTGACCTCAAGCACTGAGAATTGCCAAGGAGGAGACAAAGGAGCCTGGTGGGCTTCAGTCCATGGGATTGCAAGAGCCAGACACAACTTAGCAACTAAACCACCACCACCACCACCTGAGAGCTAAGGCCATCCCATTTTCATGGGAATAATATGTATATTGAACTGTATCAGTTTCATAGCATAGCCTTTTCTAAAGTTTGAGCCCCTGGTGCTGTATTAAGTTAATCTTGGTCTTAGAACTGAAATTGGGCAAAAACAGACTGGATTTCCTAGAGTAAAGATTCCATGACTCAGTATCTCCTTACATGATGAACACTCTCCCCATGTCTCCCCATCGGACATGTGAATGTCCAGTACCACCTCTTTCCCATTGGCCTTGTCCACAGTGATGTGGAACTACCCTACTTTCATTGTGCATTTACCAAACCCTATACCAGGGAAATGCACAGTGGGAAGGTCTTTGTCCACCAAAGCTTAGTCTTTGCCTTAACCATTCCTGACTCACTTTTATTCATAAACATCTTTAGGAAAAACTGTTCCTTCTCCCTGGCTCAACCTTCCTTTCTCTGATTTTTCATTTGGGGGCTGATTCTGAAGCCCTGGTCAGTTATCACATTCTGTGCTCACCCTGTTCGGAGCACAGTATTCTAATTATTTGATTCCACACCTGATTCTTCTGAACTAGGAGCTTCTGAAAGCCTGTGTCTTTCATCTCTTTCTGTCACCAGCTTTTGGTCAATTCCTATCTACAATAAAGACTTGATAACATTTGATTAATGAATGAAGGAAAATCAGACAATGGATTCTAAGGAGACAAAAAAGTATTCTGCAATAAATGTCTTTTGAATCTCAACATGTTTGTGAGCATACAAAAGGACATAATTTAAAATGAATTTACCTGGAGTTTTGTAACTTCTTCCACTCCTGATTTCACTTTGTAATCAAAACCCTAAGCTGCTTGTTTCCAGTTAACCTTACCAAACTCATACAAATTCAGTCGGCAATGTCTTCAATTGCCAGAGTTACTCAGAATTGTACACTGATCCTCCAAGGTGCTTAATGAGCCACCTTGGCTGATTAACAACCACCTACAAGATTGATGGGCATGAAATGAATTTTAATAGCAATCAAACCCTTGCCTCTCTGATTTACAGACCTATCACTGGTATGGAACAAACCAAATTTCAGGTATTCTGACTGCTCAGAATCAAGCTGCAGTCCGACTGTGGCATGTTGGAGTTTGAGGTCAATGCTACAAACATATCTAGCAAACTGGGTAGAGAAAGAGGCCTAGAAATATGAATGTTAGTTAGAATTAATGATTTGTACAGAAGGATGTGTGGCTTGGGCAGTGGGTTCTCTTTGTCAAGCATGGATATAAAATGACTGCTCTATCCCCAGTTGCAATATGTATCCATGGTAGTTATGTGCAATGCATCTGAAAATAATAACTTGATAAATAATGAATAAGCCAAGGAAGTGTGGCATTCACAAAGAGACATTTTATCTGTTGATTCTTCATCAGGGCAGACCTGAGCATTCACATTTATAGCACAAAAACTAAAAGAGAGGTCTTGGATTTAAAAGGCCCTTCATCTTGGTGCTGTTGAGTGCTCTCCCTGCAACTGGTGGACTCTTCATATTTCTGATGTCTCCACCTGCATGTGATGGCACTGACTCCTGACCTTAAGAAATAACTCTCTCGCTCTTCTCTCACTTTATTTCCATTGTGTGGAGACTGCAGACAGGAAGTTAGGGGATGACTAAAGATTTCTCACTAAATGACAGGATTAGTTGACATCGCTCAGTCATGTCCAACTCTTTTGCAACCCCATGGACTATAGCCCACTAGGCTCCTCTGTCCATGGGATTCTCCAGGCAAGAATACTGGAGTGGGCTGCCATTCCCTTATCGAGGGGATTTTCCTGACCCAGTGATCTAACTTGGGTCTCCTGCTTTGCAGGCAGATTCTTTATGGTCTGAGCCACCAAAAACAGATAGGATTAACCAGCTCTATAATGTTTGCTCTTTTCTTTTTCTTTTTCAAATAAGGTTTTCCAAAAATGAGCTAATATATCATTTCACTTTTATTCAAAATGCAATAGAAGTATAATTGTAAAGTGAGGGAAGTCCCTGGATAGAATCTAAAAGGGGAACCTATTATCAATACAGGCCAAGAAAAAAAGACAGAATCGGAAGGCAAAGATGTGCTGAAGCCTTGAAAGTGCACTGACAACAGTGGGACATTTGAGGAAGAAAAGAAATGAGTGGCTTGTATTTTAAACTTTTTCAAACATTTCTGTCCAAGCATCCAAAGAAAGGGATAAATGTGGATATAAGAAAGTGGGAAAATCTTGAGACAGTCCGAGCATGGGCTGGAAAAGAATTTCCAGACATGGGACATTTCAGAAGGGAGTTCAGTTCAGTTCAGTTCAGTCACTCAGTCGTGTCTGACTCCTTGCGACCCCATGAATCGCAGCACGCCAGGCCTCCCTGTCCATCACCTGGAGTTCACTGAGACTCACGTCCATCGAGTCAGTGATGCCATCCAGCCATCTCATCCTCTGTCAGAACAGAGATAAAGTGGGCACTGCAAGCTCAGCGGGCTGACCTCCTGACAGACTAGGGTGAGCTGACGCTTTTGTGGGTTAGTAGTCAACCTTATGATAAAGAAAATTCCTGCTGGAAGGCTGGCATTAGGTGATTGGTTAGGGTGATATAGGGTGATTACTGGAGTGGCCATTTTTGCCTAATTTGGGGTCAGGAAGTTTACTGGTGATGATCAGGGGGGCTTCTGGCAATGGTTACAAAGGGGCTCAGTTAACTTCACAGGTGACCTTGGTTCTGGGCTCCACTTCTGTGGCCTTGGTGCAATGCCTCACACCTGAGGCCTGGGAGCAGGGCTCAACAGAAAAGAGAAGTTGATTTCATGGTGGACTAGAGAGCAGTGGCCTAAGGTTCTGCATTTGCTCTGTGATTCCTATCTTGGGGCTCCTTCCTTGGCAAGTCAGGATAATTTGAATGATCCCATAACTACTTTTCTTATTTTTCTTCCCATGTTCCTTTAATCTACTGGCCAAAACTGCAGAAAAGGGCTTTTGGAAATTCAGGCTTATCCAAGTCACTTGCCAGTGTATAAAAGCAAAGGGCCTACTTGTCTATATATTTAGATGTGTATGGCCTAGGCTAAAGCCCTGGTTCTCAAAGCAAGATGAGATGAAGACCAGCAGAATCGGCATTGCCAAGGAACTGGGGGATGTGTCAGGAGCACAAATTCTAATCCCAACCCAGACCTACAGGTCCAGCAACTATGAAGATGCAGCCCAGTGAGCTGTGGTACAACGCACCCTCTGGGTGATGCTGAGGAAGCATGAGACGCACTGGCCTACCAGTGATTCTCAACTGGTATGGCCATCCTTAAGCTGGGGACTTGTTTTTAAATAAAGTGTATAGAATTTGGGTCTTCACCCATGGACACTGAGCTAATAGGTTTGGGATGAAGGTAAGGCATTGACAGCTTTTATTGAACCAGTCAGATAACTCAGAAAGGGATATACGAACTTCACTTAGAGAAAGGTGGAGCACAGGATGAACAGTATCTGAACCTCTACAGGTTACTGGGTTGGCCCAGAAGTTCATTCGGGTTTTGTGACAGAATAAGATATTATGGAAAAACCTGAGCAAACTTTTTGGCCAGTATGGCCAACGTGCAACAGCCTGTAGCTGTCTCCCTTCCTCTTGTCTCTCCTTTAGTCCCCGTTTTGTTTACAGACATGCCACTCAGTCTCGTACCTCTCTACCGCGGCTGGGACCCTTCCCTGCCTGATTCACCACCCAGCTTTCTCCTTGCCTATCCAACTTGGACTCCTCCTTCACATTTTATGAAAAGCTCTCCTCAAAGCACGTTCTCTCTACTCTTATTCTCCTCCAATACACTGTTCAAACTAGTCTACCTATATAAGTAAGGTCTTTGGAAAGACCAGGATTATTCATGTATTCATTCAACAATTATTTACCTGTCATCTATTTTGTTCAAAGGACTACGATAAGCCTTGGGTATATAACGGTGAACAAAATGGACACAGTTCCTGCCCTAATGGAGCTTGAAGACTAGATATGAACCATAATGGCACCATTTACTGGCTGTGTGCTCTTGGACAGGTTACTTAATCTCTTTGAGTCTCAGTATTATGAGCTGTAAATTGATGCTGACACCTCCAACTTTATAGAGCTATGTCAAAGATTAAGTAGCAAGAGTAAGAAGCAAAGGATGGAATGCCCCTTACATAGTAGGCCTTCAACAAACAGTAGCTGTTATTAGATTACTTCTCTCACTCCATTTGAATGGCTTTACGTATCTATCCTTCACTGGCCTTGTTTCCTGAGATCTCTTCTTCACCTCTGAATTCTCAGTGCCTACAACATAACTGACATATTGTAATTCGTCTATAAATGTTTCTGAGTAAATACACTGCACTTTGCCAGACAAGTTCTGTTCTCTGATGTGAACCACTTTGTTCTCCCCTAAAAAATAAGGCAAAACTACTCAGATGAATTTCAATGATGAATTCTGTATTGTGGCTATTTAGGGAATGCACTTCTAATGAAAATTTTTCTTCTTATATTGAATGTTATGAAATTAAGATCACTGTATCCAAGTAAATGTCCTGTCACTACCTTTAACCACATGAAAATCTACTTTTCAAAAGCACTGAAGGAAAGTAGTGAAGATGCATTGACCCTGAGGAAAAATACAGCTACTGGTCCTCAAATAGGACATGTCTTGTTTTATATTGGTTCAGATAAAAGGCGCATTTGTTCGGTGTGTACAGATAACACATGCATTCAGGAAAAGGGGAATCCTAAAGCTAGTTAGCTGAATTTTGTTTGTTAGCATCTGGATATTTAAGAGCAGAATCGATGTGTGGAAACACATTTATGGCTGTCATTGGGGAAAGAGTGGGAGAGGGATAAACTAAGAGTTTAGGATTAATGGACACATGCCACTGTATATAAATAAGAAACAAGGATTGACTGTATAGCAAAGGAAAGTATATTAAATACCTTGTAATAATCTATAACATAAAACATAAATACATATGCTGTGTGTGCTAAGTAGCTTCAGTTGTATCCAATTCTTTGAAACTATGAACTGCAGCACACTAGGCTTCTCTGTCCTTGGGATTTCCCAGGCAAAAATACTGGATTGCCATGCCCTCTCGACCCAAGGATGGAACTCACGTCTTCTGCATTGGCAGGCTGGTTCTTTATCACTAGCACCACCTAGGAAGCCTATATATATGTAAAGTGAAATTGCTCAGTCGTGTCTGACTCACTATGACCCCATTGACTGTAGCCTGCCAGGCTCCTCTGTCCATGGGATTTTCCAGGCAAGAATCCTGGAGTGGGTTGCCATTTCCTCCTCTAGGGGACCTTCCCAACCCAGGGATCGAACCTGGGTCTCCCGCATTGCAAGCAGGCTCCTTACTGTCTGAGCCAACAGGGAAGGGTGTGTATATATGTATATATAATAACCCAATTACTTTGCTGTACACCTGAAACTAACACAATATTGTAGGTCAACTACATGTAAAAAAAATGAAAAAGGAATTGATACTAATGAGGGAAATCTAGTCTACTACAAAATAGTTCTTTATTCCACTAGTTCTTTAACTTCAGCACAAATAGAAATTCCCTGGAGTACTTATTACATATTGCTGGACACCAGTGACAGAGTTTCTGATTCAGTATGTCCTCAGGTAGGGCCCAGGAATTTTCATTTCTAATAATATGCAGGTGATGATGATGTAGGAACCATACTTTGAAAACCACTGTTCTACTCAATGAGAGAAAAAGTCTTAAATATGCCCTGTTACTGAAAAAAGAAACAGAACCATGAAAGAAAAAAAGGAAAATAGAATTCTCAGGTAACTGAAGTTCTCCAAGTAAAATTAATCACACTACTCATATATACTTATAACCCTTTGTTTCATAGGCCATTCTAAACCTACCACTTTATTTCACATGGTTATTTGTGTGAATCCACTTTTTTATAAGGTAGTGAGCACCTTAAAAAATGGTGGCATGGCTTATTCATCTTTATATCTATCCTGGTTTGTACATATTTCCTGTGAAATAAATGTTGTTAAACAAAATCTAAAGAAAATAGATTATTCACCTTAAACTCTAGGTTGGTAGAAATTTTATGAAGTAATCTGTAACTTAAGGAACACTGTTGATTTCAATGTTTATATCTTTGATTTTCTTTTTCATTTGAAATATTAACATAGGTGAAGAACAGGACAGCTAACTTCTGTGAGATGGTACGTAAAGAAGAGTTAGATCTATTTAAATAATTCAGATGTTATACAGATACCACATACAGAATGTATAAACTTTGATAAAACTTTTTACTGTGCTCTTACTAAATGCCTGAAAGTGAACTAAACCGTGGAAATGCCTAACAGAACCATGCTAATATTAATGTGTCTCGTCGCTCGATCCTGTCCGACTCTTTGTGACCCCATGGACTGTATATTAATAGCTTCAATGTATTGAGCAGTTAGGATGCAACAGTGCTTACCATGAATTATGTTTATTTATTCTTCAGAATACCTCCAGGAAGTTGGCACTATTAGCATCCCAAATTAAGGAAAAGGAAAGCAAAGTTTAAAAAGATTAAATTTCTCCAAGTCACACAGATGAGAAATGGGAGAGCAATGACATGAACTAAGGGTGAATGAAGGTAGAGTTTGTTTCGGTGACCCTGCTGAATTGACTCTGATGAAGGGCTCAGTACTCAGAAGAGTCACAGGTAAAAGTGATCAATTTATTTCCTAAGATTTAAACCTTAGTAAAACTATTGGTTAAGTTTACATAGGTCCAACATTCTAAAAGGTAGACCCCAAAGTGAAAGTGTCAGTTGCTCAGTCATGTCTGACTCTTTGCCACCCCATGGACTGTGGCCCACCAGGCTCCTCTGTTCAAGGAATTCTCCAGGCAAGAATATTGGAATGGGCTGCCATTTTATTCTCTAGGGGACCTTTTCGACCCAGGGATCAATTTCAGGTCTCCTGCATTGCAGATAGATTCTTTACATTCTGAGCCCTCTGATACAGATGAGACCTTAAGGGGGAAGCTCATTTTTGTTTCATATCAGAGTAAAATGAAGGTATAATTTTTCATTCATCAGTTTGACAAATCTCTCTAGAACATGTGTTGTGTGCAAATATGGTCTGTGTTTCTGTTGACCCAGTGGTGAGAAAAATATGCCCACTTTCTGCTGGGTGAGACAGATAACAATCAAACACTAAAACAAACAACATGGAATTACAAACTGAAATAAGGAATATGAGAGGAAAATAAAGGGTACCAAGAAATCACGTTGCAAGAGGACCTGATCTAAACTGGTAGTGGGGGATCCAGAAAAATTCTCCCAAGATGGTAACAACCACAGGGGCTCTGTACAGTGAGCAGGAAGTATGACATATGTATAGGGGCTTAGGGGTGGTGGTGGACATTGTGAGCAGAGTTCCTAACAGAGGGAGTAAGATGTGCAAAGTCAAAAGAGATCACGGCACTGTATTTAGAAGAATCTTACCAAATACAGTTAGTGTGGTTGGAGGAGAAAAAAGCAAGAAGAAAGAAGGAGTGAAAGATAATACTACCAACATAGCAGAAGAAAGAACATGGTGGACCTTGAAGAGCATGTTAAGGCCACGAGTAATAAGACTCCTTTGAAGTAGAATAGTGACAAGATTTGCATTTAAAAAGAAAAGAAAACAAACCAAAAAACAGCATTCTGGCTAGAGAGAGAGCAGGCTGGTGGGGAAGGGCAGATTCCTTTTAATTCCGCTAATTACGAGAGTTGGGCTTCCTAGGTGGCACTAGTGGTAAAGAACCTGCCTGCCATTGTAGGAGACATAAGAGATGCTGGTTTGATCCCTGGGTCGGGAAGATTCCCTGGAAGAGGGCATGACAACCTACTCAGGTATTCTTGCCTGGAGAATCCCATGGACAGAGGAGCCTGGTGGGCTATGGTCCATGGGATGGCAAAGAGTCAGAAACAACTGAAGTGACTTAACATACAACATACACAATTAAAAGATTATTGTGGTCATCACAGAGAGAAATGATGGCAGCTTACCCTAGGATAATGAGGGACATAGAGGAAAACTGTAGAGATATTGAAGAAGGTTAAGTCAGTGGGATCTGACAAGGCAACTGAAGGACACTGAAGAGGAATCAAATATGAATCCCAGACTTTGAGCCTGCTTAACTGACTGGTGACATTCACCAGGATGGGGCAAAGTGGATTTGTGTCATGTTTGAAGGACAAGATCATAAGTTCAATTTGGTGTTTGTTGAGTTTGTGCTATATTCAACAGTGGCAATGTCAATTAGGCAGATGGGCATATAAGACCAGCGTTTGGGGCAGAATTCAGGGCAGCAAAGTATATTTTAAAGGCTTTCCAGGAAAGTTTGTAATTTAAACCCAAAGCATTAATGAGACCACCTAGGAATAGGAGACAGAGCAAAAAATGAAGGGAAATAGTCATCCTTCTTTGGTACATGGTGTAGTGAATCAGAATTATATCCTGTTAAATTTTTTGCCCACATATATTTTTCTTAACTTTTATTGTAGTTGCTTTACAATGTTGTATTAGTTTCTGCTATACAGCCAAGTGAATCCACTATATGTATAAAATACATCCCCTCATTTTTGGACTTCCTTCCCATTTATGTAACCACATAGAAATGAGTAGAGCTCCCTGTGCTATACAGTAAGTTCTTGCTATCTGTTTTATACACAGTAGTGTATATATGTCAATCCCAATCCCTCAATTTATCCAACCCGCCCTCACCCCCAGTATCCCTATGTCTGTTCTCTACATCTGTGTCTCCATTTCTGCTTTGCAAATAAGTTCATCTGTATCACTTTTTTACATTCCACATACAAGCAATATTATACAATAGTTGTTTTTCCTCTTTCTGACTTCCAAGAAAGCAACTGGTAAGGGATTAATCTCCAAAATATACAAACAACTCATACAGCTCAATTAAAAAATATAATCAAAAAATGAGTGAAAGATCTAAATAAACATATCTCCAAAAAAACACTTAAAGATGGCCAAGAAGCACATGAAAGGATGCTCAACATCACTAATTACTAAATAAATGCAAATCAAAGCTACAATGAGGTATCAGCTCATACCAGTCAGAATGACCATCATCAAAAAAATCCACAAACAATAAATGCTAGAGAGGGTGTGGAGAAAAGAGAACCCTCTGCTACTGTTGGTGGGAATGTAAATTGGTACAGCCATTATGGAGAACAGTATGGAGGTTCCTTAAAAAACTAAAAACAGAACTACCATATGACCCAGAAATTCCACTTCTGGGCATATGCTTGGAGAAACCCATAATTCAAAAAGATAACATGCACCCCAATGTTCACTGCAGCACTATTTACAATAGCCAGGACATGGAAGTGACCTAACTGTCCATCAACAGAAGAATGCATAAAGATGTGAGATATTCGATATTACTCAGATTTAATTTTAAATTAGAAAACCAATCTAACCACCCATGGTATAGATGAAGAGAACTAAAACCTTGAAAGTTTGGTTCATTTGCTAAGTTATAAAAGTAGAACTGGGACAAGAACACAGATCTTCTGAACTATAGCTTCATTCTCTGACTTCTACATCAGTGTTTCTCAAAGTGTTATCCTAGGGACCACACCATCAGCATCACCTACACACTTGTTAAAAATGTAAATACTTGGATGCCATCCCAGATCTACTGAATAAGAAGCGCTAGGATTGGGCTCAGCAGCCCTTCTGGTCGATTTCGTGTTCACTCGGTTCTGAGTGCAATCCCTCGCCTGAGTTGCAGTCATCCAAGTGATGTATTCACACCCATAGGCAGAGAGGGTGCTGGGAAAATGGGAGGCTGTTCTTGACTATGTGCCAGAGATGATCTTATAAACTAGACCCTCTTGAACTCAACAGAAGCTGTAGAAAGCCTTGGTACAAGTGTTTTACAATCCAATACTTATGCATGCTGTATCTGTGCTTTTCAAAAGGGACAGACAGTGGTTCTGGGGAAAATGGCATTAGCAATCCAAGCTGAACAGGTAAAATAGTCTAAGACACAGGGGGCAAAAGATGATTTGGTAGAACTTGACAGAGAAGGTACTTTTAATGATCAATTTCAGTTTGATAGATATAAACAGCGACTTTCAAGGCTCAAACACCCACACTCCCATCTTTAGAACAATGTTAGCAATTCTGTATACTTGACATATAAACCTCTGTTGCAAATTACCCTCCAGCTGTGAGATTTATAACCCATGGTTTCTGGTATTTTGTTTCTTTGAAATATGTAACCTTACCCAGATGTTTATATCTGGGTCTTAAAATCTAATGGAACAATTGACTTGACGTGTTAGTACAATTAAGGAACTCTTCCTTAATGGGGGAAGAGGGGCAAATTGATATGTTTAATTTTCAAAACCACAGACTGTTCTCTGCTCTATAACAGTCTATCAGCTAGAAATGTCTATTGACTGTCTCTTCTGTAGTTCATGAGTACAAGGATATGTTGTGGTTTTAATGAACTTCTAAATATTCTGGGATTGTAAGCTAGAAGCTGAATCAGAGTTTAATTTATATTTAGGACATTTTTAGTTTCTTGTACTTACTGTCATCCTACTTTAAACATAATTATATTAAAAGATAACTCTTTAAATGGAATATTTAATTAATAAAGACACATCCATTTCTTGCCCAGTACACACACATCTACACATATAAGCTTAACCTATTTGTATGACTAGGATTCATAAGTTCTATTATACTGGGTAAAAATGATATCAGCCTCTATCTAATAATTCAAGAAATTCCTCCTTTGTGACATATAGGCTCTCTTGTGACATATAGGCTCTCAACAGAATTCTGATAAATATATTTTCTTTAATATTCAAACATAGTAAAATACATTGTCTTTGTTAAATCACTGAAATACTGAAAGAACTGTACCATTAGTGTTTGAAGTACCTTTGAAAGTATTTCTAATTTCTCTTCCTCTTCGAATATGCTACTCAAAGGAACAAGGCATTTATTCAAACTACTTTCATAGTAAGATGATGACTGGACAATAATGAAAAGCTGTGTATTTGCAATTGTGCTGCTCAAGAAAGGTAGTTATGAACATTGCTTATCCCTTCAGTAAAAACAAAGATCATTCATTTTCTTTTAGATGTATTCACTACCATCCAATGCAAAATATGCATAGAAAATAGGCCATTCACAAGTACAGTAACTGCATAGCAATTTCCTTTTAACTTTCTACATGGATATACATTTCTGAGTGCATTAATTTCACTGTAAAATAAATAACACTGTATGATTAAAAAGAAAACTAGGTACTGAAAACTAGGTGAAGATACTTTGCATACTACAGTTAAGAAAGAAATGTTTGATAATGCTTGCTTATAAAATGTGTAGACGTACTCCTTGGAAATATATTTTGTGAATGCCTAGAGATGGGCTGAAGAGAAAAAAAAAATACAATAAAAGGGCATTTAAAATGTTTATAATTTTCTTTTATATGCCTCTAACTTAAAAATAAATATCCAATCTTTTTAATAGATTCAGTTTGCTGCACAAAAGCATGAATTAAATACTAATGAGTTAGAATATAATTTTAAAAAGTGAAGTATATTCCTAACAGCAAGCTCATCAACTGACTTTTACATTCTTCTGATAAATGCAAAGCACTACTTCTCTGAACATAGCTTTTTATGGTTACTTTTTCAAAATAACTACATCATTCAAAACTACTGAGTTGCCTGTAAAACCCAAATTGCTTGAACATTAGTTCTGGAGAAATTTTCACGATGCCTTTAAACTCTGAGTGTCAAATTCAACATTTAAGTTCTAAAGCCTACGGGTAGTATTTATCACCTTCCAACACTCATATTCATCATGTAGAGAAAATATGTTTAAGAAAGGGGAAAAAATGAAATAGGAACTCAGAGTTTAAAATACTCTTTCTTATAATCAGTGTAGTTCCTCTTTATGTAAGGTCCTTTGAGTTGCCAGTTGGGAAGACACCAGGATTGAGAGAGGACCCAAATCTTTATGATAAATGATCAAGCACAGGGTGTGGAAGAAAACTAAAACTGAAACTCAATGTAATATTTAGCTTAATCATGCTGGTAGTTTAATCACAACTAAGGCTCTCCAACCTCAGCAATGTAGCCAAAAATTAACTAACAAAGAAATTTATAGTTTGCTATGGACATGCAAAAGAGCTGTTTCTTTTCTTTCCTATACTAAACTTTCCATTTGCCTTTTCAAGCGAATGCATCAGCTATGATTTTAGTTAAATTATGAGATTTGTTTGCTGTGCTGTGTGCTGTGCTTAGTTTCTCAGTCATTTCTGACTCTTTGTGACCCCATGGACTGTAGCCCGCCAGGCTCCTCTGTCCATGGGGATTCTCCAGGCAATGTCCTCCTCTAGGGGATCTTCCCAATCCAGGGACTGAACCCAGGTCTCCCACGTTGCAGGCAGATTCTTTACCATCTGAGCCATCAGCTATGGTTTTAATTAAATTATGAGATCTGTTTGCAGGGAAACACTTTTGCATGCAAATCAAAGTACACATACTGACAATTCTCAGATCTTCTTCAACACTGTTTGATTAGGTTGCTAGAAAGAGGCAAAGTATCATGCATTCATTTCAACAAAATTTTATAGAGTCATCAAATAAAAGTTCATTTTATGATGAAATTATAACACCAAAAAAAGTGGTTGCCAATGCTTGATGCCTCTTAAAATCTGAAAATAGTAGTGGCCAATTTGACAATCAGAAAAGTAGTAACTGATGTTCCCTGAATGCTTCATGACTTTAAAATGACAATCCTACCACCTAATGCCAGTCCCCTCCTCACTTAAAAGGGATCATAACCATTGATTTATGATTAAATTCCAATGCATCAGTGACAAAAGGGGAAAATGAAGAGTTATGGTCACTAATAATAATTATATCCTGAAAGCTTGCCGTAAGGAAGTCCTAAATCAGTGTTATTGCTGAGTCTAGGGTTAACTTAAAAATTAGGTGGGAGATTGATAGTTCCTACAGGAAATGTTATGTCTAAGTTTATTTTCTTGGTTTCTGATTTTGAGCCCAACGGTTGGGGCCCTTTTAAAGGTTCAGTTGAATTCAGATCAGTTCAGTTGCTCAGTCGTGTCCAACTCTTTGCGACCCCATGAACTGCAGCACGCCAGGCCTCCCTGTCCATCACCAACTCCTGGAGTTTACTCAAACTCATGTCCATCGAGTCGGTGATGCCATCCAGTCATCTCACCCTCTGTCGTCCCCTTATCCTCCTGCCCCCAATCCTTCCCAGCATCAGAGTCTTTTCCAATGAGTCAACTCTTTGCATCAGGTGGCCAAAGTACTGGAGTTTGAGTTTCAACATCAGTCCTTCCAATGAACACCCAGGACTGATCTCCTTTAGGATGGACTGGTTGGATCTCCTTGCAGTCCAAGGGACTCTCGAGAGTCTTCTCTAACACCACAGTTCAAAAGCATCAATTCTTCAGTGCTCAGCTTTCTTCAGTCCAACTCTCACATCCATACATGACCACTGGAAAAACCATAGCCTTGACCAGATGGACCTTTGTTGGAAAAGTAATGTCTCTGCTTTTTAATATGTTATCTAGGTTGGTCATAACTTTCCTTCCAAGGAGTAAGCGTCTTTTAATTTCATGGCTGCAATCACCATCTGCAGTGACTTTGGAGCCCAGAAAAATAAAGTCTGCCAGTTTCCGCTGTTTCCCCATCTATTTCCCATGAAGTGATGGAACTAGAGGCCATGATCTTAGTTTTCTAAATGTTGAGCTTTAAGCCAACTTTTTCACTCTCCTCTTTCACTTTCATCAAGAGGCTTTTTAGTTCCTCTTCACTTTCTGCCATAAGGGTTAGACATCAGCAAATGGCTGCAGTGACAAAGAGTTATTAAGTTATAACACAACACTTTTCTTTTCAAACGCTATCTAGATGGTGAAAAGAAGAATCCCTTCTATCTTTTCTTCCTCATTTTTTTAAAGACATATATTTGGTCCCAGAACTCTTTTAGTCATTTTAAGCTGGCTTTGCCCCACCTTATACTTTAGCCTTGCTCTTCTCTTCTAGATCTCAGTGACATTAAGGTCATAGAAGTCCTTACCATTGCAGAGTTCTAACAATGGTAGAGAGGGGTGTGGGGGGATAAAAGAGATTTGGCCAAAGGGTACAAACTTTCAGTTAAAAGGTAAGTCCTGGGGATCTAAGTTGCAGCATGGTGACTACAGTTAACAATACTGTGATGTATACTTGAAAGTTGCTATGAGAGTAGAACTTTAATGGTTTTACTATAAGAACAACAATTATGTGAGGTGAAGGATTTTAACTTTATTGTGGTAAATGTTTTACAATATATACATGTGTCAAATTACACTGTACACATGAACTATGTACATGTTCAACTTCATGTACACATGAAGCTGATATGACATATGCTTTTCCTATTTTGGTTTTTATTTATTCATTTTTCCATGTTTATTGAGACAGAATTGACATCAATTCTGACAGAACTGATAAAAATCAAAATAGGAAAAAGCATATGTCATATCAACTTCATAGAACTGAGAGATCAATGGTGATCATGGTTATTAAAGTACATTTTAAACACCAGAGAAATAAAAAATGAAAGATTTCCTCATCGCTACTTAGGAACTTAAGCTTTACCTTAATGTCCTCAATAAATATACATTGGATATGTAAATAAGGGAATGATGAATATTATGAAATACTATGATATTATGAAATGATAATAGATGTAATGCTTATTTATAAGGCTGATTTATGTTTGTTTTACATTTAGGAGTAGGTAACATGCTGCAAAAATGGGTGGGTCAGTGAGAGAAATGCCGTTCTAAAAAAAATGTGCAAGGAAGCAACTTTCCATCATGGTCAAATTACTTCAGATGCCTTGAATTCATGAATAAAACACTCCATCAAATTTTATGCATCTCAAGCACTTCTCACACATTTAAATTCACAACATCCAAGTGAGGTAGGAAAGGAGGAATATTTCATTTTTCTTATTTGGTGAAATGAGGATAATGAGGCACAAGGAGGTTAATGATAGATTTGAAGTTAATGCAATCAGTCAGCAGTAGAACCATACTTAGAATTCAGGTTCCCTGAAATCCACTTAGGGTTCTTTTCAAGATACTGTGTTAACTGTATTTCATTGTTGGGGGATTTAATTCAGCCATGTAGACATAAATGCTCACAACATTTTATTTTTCTTACTAAGGGACCTTGCTGTTAATTTAACCACTGGGATACAGAAGAGTGAGACCTACTGCTGTGAGGCACAGCATCACTGTCAATTCATTTCCTGAGCTAACTTCTGTTCCTTTCCCTATGAATTCTATTTTTCCACATCACACCACTGAATTATTAAGATTCACTGAATACCCCTTGAATTTATTAACATGCTATATCTCAAAAATACTGACTTCTCCTTTTGGTTTTATAGGTGCAAAGTGAGGATATACTGATTATGAAGGCAGGACAAGGTGGAATGAGACAACTCCCCCTCCCCCCACCACCAAATGCAGGTTTTGTAGGTAGAAGGTTAAGTTGTCAAGATAACACATTATCTTGTTTATTGTTCCAGCTCACTGGTCACTACTTTTTATTCTCCTTTTCTGTTTCTCTTCCTTTTACCCACTTCTTACCATTGAAATCCTTAGTGTTTTCCTTTTCCTCATCCTTACTTTTACTTTGTGAGAGCATCTAACCACACAGCTTTAACTCTTATACCAATAATTCCCCAATTTAAATGTCCTTCCCTGGTGGCTCAGAGGTTAAAGTGTCTGCCTGCAATGCGGGAGACCTGGGTTCGATCCCTGGGTCTGGAAGATTCCCTGGAGAAGGAAATGGCACCCCACTCCGGTATTCTTGCCTGGAGAATCCCATAGATGGAGGAGCCTGGTGGGCTACAGTCCATGGGGTCACAAAGAGTCAGACAAGACTGAGCGACTTCACTTTCACTTTCTTTCTAGACCATATTTCTAAACTCTAAATCCATTCAGTCAACTGCATATTCATATCTCCACTGGAATATGGAATAGATACCTCACATTTTATTTGATTATTTCCCAAAATCACCCCACTCTATCTGCAGCCTACCATTTCAGTTGAGGATAACTTTATACCTTCTATTAATTAGAGAAAAAACCTTGGAGCCACATGTGATTCTACTTTTCTGACATAGCTTTTTCCAATCCATCAGGAAATGCTTGTTGGCTTCACCCTCAAATATATTCAGACTATCACTCCCTCTTACTACCCTAGTCTGAGACACCATCATCTTTGATCAAATTACCATAATCATCTAAGTGTCCTCCTTGCTTTGAGCCCCCACCATCAGGATCCAGAGTAATCCTTTTAATTCATGTCAAATCTTATCCATAACATCCTCCACAGGCTCCCATCTAACTCAGACAGAAAGAGAACATTCTTACAATGGTCTCCAGGGTCCAGCATCACCTTGTTAATAGCCTTTCCTATACCTCTTTCATTTCACTCTAACCACATGTAGATGAAGTACCAGGGATCACAGATAAACTGATGAGTTAGAAATCCTGTATTGACATTTTCCTCAAGCCAAGCGGATTCTCCCCTCAGACATCTAAGATGATTCACTCCCTTACCTCCTTCATGGATTTGCTCAAATGTCACCTTCTCAGTGGGGACTATCTTGATACCTTACTTAAAATCAGAATTCACTCCAGTATAAGTCACCCCCTACTTTGCTTATCTCATTTTTGACAGCACTCATCGTCTTTTAACACACTATAAAATTGACTTATTATGTATGCTTACTGTTTGAGCCCCCTTAGAATCTAGAAGCCTCTATATTTTCTGTTGTTTTCACTGATGCATCTCAAACATTTAGAGTAGTGCCTGACATAAAGCAGATACTCAATTAATATTTATTGAATTTAACTGATGCTAAATTGAGGGTTTTTGTTGTCTAATACCAGAATTCGTTTCAGAGTATTAAAGGGACCAAGCAAGCAGATGATGGAAGTGGGTACATCTGGAGTGAGTAGAAATTGAGGGAAGGAAGTGAAAGACATGAGATGACAATGAGGAACAGGGACAAATACACATTTTTTTTTTCTACTGGAGGCAGGACCCAGAGGCACGGATGTAGACAAAGGGGGCAACCATGAGTATAGTACTCAAGATGTTGACCATTTTAAAGAGGCTGAAAGGAATTATATCTTTAATTGATATGATTTTAAAGGCTGACTAAAGTGTCATTTTCCTTTTTTCCCCATGATTATATTATTTCAAAAGGTCGTTTGTTATTTCCCTGGGAGTGGTTAATGTTAATTTCTCATATAAGACTGATTAATAAAAAAATGATAAATGTTATTGTCTTTGCAAGTAAAATATTCAGAAAACAGGATACATGTGAAAATGAGAAGCTAAACGATCTTCAGAGGGAAAAAACTTTTTCTATCATGGACGTAAGTTGCCTGCCTACAAACAGTGAGTTATGAGCTGAATGCAATAAAATAAGAATTAATCTTATTGGTTTATCTATGAAATATATTATTGGAGTTGGAGTCTATTCGTAGCACCATTTCTGGTCAAAGTTTTACAAAAGAGGTACAAAGGAAAGATACTTTAACAAAAAAGCCCAAAACCACATTTTTTTTTTTCATTTCTGAAAAATAGTGCAGGACTGTTTAGATCTAAAATGACCAAGGATTCTGTGATTATTTAATTTGCACTGACATTTCCAAAATCAAAAATGTATCCTTGGTCATTTAAGCTATGGATGTGATTTTTATGTACAACTTTCCAAGTTAATAATCCACTAGCTTGTTAGTTATAGCAGCAATAAAAGAAAACAAGTTTATGGAAAATTCTCTGAGACTTAATGTGATCTACATGCAAATATATCGAAATGATTTCTTTCTTAAAACAGTAATAAAAGGTGTGTTTGAAAAATTCATGCTTTGGAATAATAAATAGTGTTCACATAATCATTCTCTTAAGTTGCTTATTTTTATTTACATACATGCTTTATTAACTACTTAAAAGTGGTTCATACAAAATACAAATCTAAATTATTGAATATTTAGGTTATCTCAATATCTAACTTACATTTTCTACCAAAATATACTACTTATTTAATATTAGTGTTTTTGTGTTAGTCACTCAGTTGTGTCTGACTCTTCGCAACCCTATAGACTGTAGCCCACTAGGCTCCTCTGTCCATGGGATTTCCCAGGCAAGAATATTGGAATGGGTAGCCATGCCCTCCTCCAGGGTATCTTTCTGACCCAGGGATCAAACCCAGGTCTCCCACATTGCAAGCAGATTCTTTACGGTAGAAGCCACCAATGATTGATTACATAAATCATTCGGAAATTTTATTTTCACAAACCAAATAGTAAACCTATAGGAAATGATGTTCTTTATAATATTTTATTGGAATTTTCCAGTATTTAAATTTTCATAGCTAGCAGTAACTGGAAATCACAGTTTTCACTTTAGAAACATTTGTCATTGTGTTTTGTGTAAACCAACTCTTAAACCTCAAATGGCTGCATTTGGCGTACATCTCTTCAACATTTGGTTCTCTCTAGTTGGGAGACCATAGCCATTCTAGTCCCTCTCAGTCTGTCTCATCTAGCATATCGCCGTGGCCTTCATATATGATACACACTGAGCACAGAAAAACTGAATACATTTATACTAGAATAATGTCTCTGTTGTCACAACCTATTACCTAGACAATCAGTGGCACTCTCCTCTGCTTAGGTTACTCTCAGTAAGGCATATGTTGACACAGAACATCCCAACTGTGGCAGCTGAGGTCAATCTACAAAAAGCTAGATAGCAAATTAATGCAGATCACAAGGAAAACCGAACGAGCAGCAGTGCTGGAGAAACCCTCGAAGGTTAGAAATGAATTGTGACTTGAACATGGCACAATCTGGTATCTGGTCCTGACTTGTCCTTCAAAAACAGTGTCAACATCTTGTGAGATCCAAACTGATTTTGAAAACTAACCATCCCATGATATACACATTCTAATTCTCTGATGGACAAGGTAAAGCTTTCAATGTTTCTTTTACTGCCATCTGCAAAAGCACACTATTATCTATACCATGCCTCATTAGCATAGATAACAAAGTTTTTTTTTTTTTTAATGTGGGTTGTTCTGTCCTCAAATATGTTAAACTCATTTAGAATGCTGAATTAAGCTATAGGAGATTAATCTTAGAGATCCAAATCTTGGAATTGCTGCCCTTATTAATTCCTCCCACTTGATTTGTGTATTCCGTTGCTATCACACCAAGTATTTGATGGCCCATTGACAAAAAAAAAAAAAAAAAAAAAGATGTGTAAGGAAAAGTATCGATTACAAGGGCAAAAGAACTACTAAGAGTCATTTGGAGTGTAGAACACTAGGGATGGGGGAAATAAAACTCTAATGAATGAAATCTTCACAAACAAAGGGGGTGACCAATATAAATTTTGCAAAGAAAAACCTAATCCATCCTCCAGTCATGTCATTATACAAGGATGCTGAGTGAGTGATAGGGAAAAACTTGACATGCTTTAATACAGGATGACCTTTTAAAATAAAAGGTATCTCTTCTAGGGTAGAGCTGGCAAGGCCAAAGACAAAATTGTCTGCAGATGAAAGCACAGTTTTTAATGTCAGGTTCTTGAGAACTAAAACCTCTGAGCTGTCCATGGTGCTGGACTAGACCAGGCCTTCATAAAAGCTGCTTGAAAATCCTCCAGGCCCTGGCTTACAGCATAATTTGCTGCGTATAGAACTGTCAACCATGTTGTAACTCCTACATGTACTTTTAAAACATAATTTATAATTTCATTCCTGCCTATGTCATGGCCAGCTATGAGACAGCTGTCTATGACTGAGTGATTCCTTGAGTGATTAACACCAGGTATTCTGACACAGATCTTGGTGTGGCCCAGGCATATATGTCTCATATAATTCTGAGAAGGGACTAAAGAACTGCTTAAACTCTAGTCTCCCCCACGATTTCCTGCCTCAATCCCCAGCCAAAATGTCTCCAGTGTTTCCAAGAGAGCAATGATTCTGATCCCACTAAGCAGCTTAATTAAACTTCACATATGACATTTGGACTCACGCCATTGAGGCTTTATTTATGACACCACTCCAGCTTGTAATTCCCTTCCCTCTGTTTTACCTCTTTCAAATTTTATCTTTCCTCTGGGTCACTTTCTTTACAGTTCATGCTTCACTACTCCAGACCTCAATAGCATCACTTTTGGAGTTGCACAGACTTTGATTTGAATCAATAACTGTGTTGAAACAACTCACTTAACTTTAAAACCAAGTCTTTACTTGCTTACTTATAAAATGCAAATAACATCGACCACACTGCAGATTTCTTATGAGGTTAATATGAGATCAGATAGCTAAGGCACTCAAAACAGTATCAGATACATAGTGGGACCATGACATGTTAATTGTTTTCCACTTCCTTTTCTAAATTCCCTTTAAATATATGTATCCTTTATTACTTTATTTCATCTAATTGACTTTCGTTTCTAGCATTTGCCTCATTAACCAGCCTTTAAGAGTCTTGACTAATAATAGTGATTGAATATAAAGTGCATAATGGGTAGATGCCAGGGACTATGCAGAGCACTTATCTTGACTAAGAAGACTCCACTATTGAGAAGCAGAGCTGGAATTCTAAATCTCAAGCCCCAGCTCCTAACAACTACGCTATCCTAAGGTCAGTGACCATTCAGTTTTCCCCCTACCATGCCTAAGCCAAGTATCTGGCATATGAATTAATTGCTACCCGAACCTTTTTCAGTCTAAGGGAGAAAATGCATTGTCTATATCCTATTCTGCTGAATAAGCATCATCATCAGTACATTCAAAAAGGACAGCCAACTGCCCTATCCTTTAGTAAATGGCTTACTTAGGACACTAAGAGAAACTCTTCTGGAAACCAGGAGAGTTAACACAGCTCCTACATTTCTATACTTGCTCTCTTCAGAGTATATGTACTGGGAAATCTAAGAATATCATTCACTTTCATATTCTTCACATTTTCCAGAGGGATAACTAAGTATATGCCTCCTGTTGGGGCAATGATTAAGTTAGCTGTAGAAGAGTGAAATCCTCTTTGCTTATCTAGGCTGTTCTTAATATTCTCATCTTGTTCAAATCATCACAATCAAGCAAATGACCAGCAAGAAGATATTACGATCTCAGTTAGTGTATTTATAGACCCAGGAAGAGTTAGATGTTCTCATATTCATCAATGTCAATTTATCAGGATTACCATGGTTAGGAAGAAGAACCCAGTGCTATAATAATGACAGACGTGATCTGTAAGTTTTAATTATTTAAAATATACTTGGGATATAATCCCAGTAATGGTTTTGACACACTTGTGGGAACTTTGTAAGAATCATTCTATAGATTCCTCAGTGGTGATCAAACAGTTCTGTATCTTGATGTTGGTGGTGATTATATGAATCTAAATATGTGATTAAATGTCATAGAACAATGCATAAAGACATCCAATGAAAGACTATGTGCAAAACTGGGGAAATCCAAGTAAAGTTAATTGTAGCATGCCAGTGTGAATTTTCTGGGTCTGATAATGGGATATACATTGAAGATGCTACCATTGACAAAAGTTGAATAATGTACATATAGGAATTTCTATACTAATTTTAACTCCTTGTGAGTTTATGATTATTTCACAATAAAAATATTAAAACATTTAAAAAATCCTTTATAAATTCAGTGTGTGTGTTTCAAGAGAAAATAAGGAAAAATAATTTAAGAAGAAAGGAAAAGAAAGAGTCTGGCTAATTCCTAAGAGGAAGTTTTCCTTTCTTTTATATCTCAAACAGCAAAGAGAACTTAAGATGCTATATTAACAAGTATGAGAAGTCTTTTTTCTTCAAAAGGCTTAAGAAGATGTGAATGAATTTTCTCTGCAGTGTGAACGATACACTAAAATTACTTATGCCACTCTTGTTTTAGACTTCTGTTTATGAATCAGTTCTGTAAACTTGCCAATATTTAGTCACTAACCTTAAGTTATGACTGAATTCGCAATAAATTTAAAGATGTGATTTGAATTCACCTTTTACAAGACGTTGTAAGGTAATGTGGTGCTATGACACATATCTTGAAAACCATATTTCCTCTTAAAATGAACCTGTTTGCTCCTAAGATGTTTAACTGAAGTGATTAAATGGGCTGAATATAAGATACTGATTTTTAAAAGGTCTAGCTACATTTGTGCTATTTTTATAATGAGATTATGTCATGAGGATATATCACTGACAACGAAATTTTGAAAGGCAGCATATGAAGATTGTCAACACGGGTAAAATTTACATGCCAATGGGAAAATGATATTGGAAAATTCAGTTAGCAAAAGGCATTAGGAGTCACTTTTCAAAGTTTATACTGATAAAGTTTCTGTTGTCAAGTGGTAGTAGACAAATATTTTCAAAAATTATATAGGTTACTAAAAGAAAAATTGAAATTAGTCACTTTTACCACTAAGTTTTGCTACAAGTAGATGTTACTTGCAGTTGCAAGAACAATTGGGTTTATATTCTTGACAAGTTTACAGTAGTCAAAACTTAGAGATAATCATCTGCTTGGAACATAGGAGTTCTGATCACTTCATCATTAAGCCTACTACTACCTATGCAGTAACATTGAAAAGTGAAATGAAAGTAGTTAATTTTCCACTTCTGGGTGGCCTCAGTGTATTTTCTTTCCTTAATAGCAATTGATATGCATAATCTAAAGCCTGCAATTGTTAGTTTCTTTTGATCTCTAGGTATTCTAAACCATTTTATGCCTATTACTAAGAATCACCCATTAAAGAGTATTTAAAAGAAAAAAAAAAAATCTAGGACTCAATATAGTAAAGAGCTCCACATACACATGAGATCTTGCACAGTTTCAGAAATAATTAGTAAATATATACTCTTGTAGAAAACCTTAATTTTAATTTAAAAAAAGTCTATGGCTGTTTCCCAAGAAATGACTGGCCTTGAGGTTTCTTGTTAGGATGGTACGTAGTAGCTACAAACTTCTCAGGGAAATGAAAGATGGGTCAACCTGCACCAGATTTGCATGGCAGGATAACAGTACAGGAGTAGAGAGACGGAGACAAAAGATACAGTGGTTGTTGGCCAGATGTCCTCGATTCCTTCATTCTTTCCATGATTATATATTGAGGGTTGATTACATCCTTAGTGCTGCTAGACACAGGGGATGTACTGATGGAATAAAAAAAAACAAAAACAAAAACAAAAAACAAACAAACAAAAAAAACTGACACCTGACCTCATCGTTCTTAACATAATAGTTGGAGAGAGACAGAATCAAGGAGGCAGAAAATCAGTGTCATAGAGAAGAGAGACAAAGAGCTGAGTTACAAAATAATGTTAATAGATGGTGCAGGTGGAGGAGGCAGACTTAAACCATGTGGACAGACCTCTTCTTGGAGCTGAGACTGTACAGATGAGAGAAAAGGCAGAGGAGAATGTCTGCTCCAAAGACACTCCGTAGACTGTGGTAAAGCTTCCCACATCAAGAGGGATTTGCTGAGTCTTTTGTTTGAATATTGTCAAAAGATTACAAATGGGAATAGTCCATCCTCCCTCATTCACCTTAACTGCCCTTCCATTCTCTAACTGAGGAAAAGAGAGGTTTTGACAAAAGGCTTTAAAATGCGGTTCTTTTACTCGTACTTGCTGAATTCCTTTGGGTTTCCTTGGATGCTATCTGTACTAACCACTTCACACAAAAGTTGAGAAGATTAAACAAAATCATGGTTAAGAATATGCACCAAATACTCTGCTTTATTCATTAATGTAAGACATTAGAGTAAAAAGAAAATCTTATTCATTCCATGATGATATGGAACCATCCCTATTCTCCTTTGCAAAAAGGAGGAGAAACAGCCATACAGCCTTTGAAGTCAGATAGATATGGTTCTAAATTTCAGTTGTTTCACTTCTTGCTGTGTGATCTTGGGAAG
Organism: Bos indicus; assembly: GCF_029378745.1. NCBI lineage: Eukaryota > Metazoa > Chordata > Mammalia > Artiodactyla > Bovidae > Bos > Bos indicus. The sequence goes on along the minus strand of NC_091789.1, from coordinate 119,124,708 downwards.
ATTACCTAATTTCTGAGCTTCAGTATCCTCACAGATCCATCAAAGCTAAAGCTCTGTGTATCACTGTTGGAATAACACCATGCATATTAATAACCTGGCATAAACAAAAATATGTATAATCATGATCAGTACTACTACCACCACTATTAGCATTTAGGAACCTACAGCCAATGTGATCTAGTCTATCACTGAGTCTTAGCTCAGAGTTCAAGCCTGCTATTTTATCTAACATTCCCTAAATCACACCCTTCACTGAACAGAGCTTTCTTCCTCATTGTCTTCTAGGTATATCATCCTTGATCTTGCCTCTGAATTTCCACATACTGTTTGGAGCATCGTTTCTATTTTCTCTTTAGTAAATCTGGACAACTTTTGTAAGTCTATCCCACCAAGAAATCAAAGGTTGTGTTCATGTCTTTGTTTCTTGTTGTAACCTCAGCACCTAACACAGAATCCTATATTAGGAGCTTAATTCAAGTCTATTAAATATGATTAAATATCATAGCTAAAGGAATATTTTCCTTATCATACACAATTACACAGGAATTTATTACCCTGAATCCCCATAGGAATCTCTGATTGAACTACTGCTTTTGAAAAATCTGCAGGTTTCCTCTAGCTCAGGTTACTCTCATGGAGTAGGGAGTGTTGGACAACAGGACAGGCTCATTTATTTGTCAAGGAACTGATCCTATACATCGAACCCATACAATTCAAATAACAACAAGTAATTCTATGTTGTAGGCTGCCAGATTTTTTCACAATAAACTAAAACTAGAAATAAATGTTCTATTTTAAGTGTCTACTAGATACTGAAGGGGTTTCCCAGGTGACTCAGAGGTAAAGAATCTTCCTGCCAATGCAGGATCCACAGGAAACACAGGTTCAATCCCTGGGTTGGGAAGATCTCCTGGAGAAGGAAATGTCAAGTCATTCCAGTGTTCTTGCCTGGGAAATCCCGTGGACAGAGGAGCCTGACAGGCTACAGTCCATGGGGTCACAAGGAGTCAGACACAACTTAGTGACTCAACAACAACAACAGGATATTGAAGACCAGTATTCATTAATTGGTTACTGTGTATAACTCAGACCTTGTCTTTCCAACATGACTGTGAGATACAGGAGAATATCTTACTGTTGGGAACCTAACAGACTCTAAACACTTGCCCATCTCTCATAAACTGGAAGCAAATAAATCTCCTCCTTTTCTCTATTAAGATATACCACTGGAGGTAGTGACATTCTCTGGAAATCCGGAAATTCCTAAGGCAAAATCTAGGTGACACAGTTCAGAAGATGTTATGATTGATTTCCCTCAAGCACAGTTCTGTTGCCACAGAATCATCTCAAATCTGCCATCTTTAAAGCTGAACTCTTCACCATTCCACTCACAAGGATGCTCACTTGGGTTTGAAGGGAAAATGTAAACTATTAGCATCAGGGCTGATTCTCCCTGGATGTTTTCAAGAGAAAGGCCTGGATTCTCTATTACTTTTTTCTATTATTGATGTATGGCAAAACCAATACACTATTGTAAAGTAGTTAACCTCCAATTAAAATAAAAGATTTATTTAAAAAAATCATATCAAAAGCAAAGATGTACCAAATCTTAGTATGTCTGTTGTATAGAAACTCTTACAGAGACATTCTCAAAGTAACATTTCCAGTACAGGTTAAAACCTGTTTTAAATCAAAGTTGCTTCTCCTTCATTTATAGAACTAGCACTGAGAAGTAATATATAGGAATACTATTTGAAAGTCAGGATTCATCTTATTATGGCATAGTATTATGATAAACTTACAGGCAACACACAAAAAGCACACCAAGGAGAATCTTTGGTAAAAAATGGAAATTATTATTATTAAAATAAGTAAAATCATGAGTGCTAAAGAGCATATTTAATCTTCATCATGTTGAATTATATATGAGATTAGGCAAGAACATACTGGCCTTTCAATAATAAAATCCACATTTTGAAATTCATCTTTTAAAAGTATAAAATCAGAAGTGCAAAAGCAAGCAAAACCCCCATTGGCTCAAAGAATATGATAGAGACATAAAAACAACAAAGGTTAAGGACTGGATACATACTCAAACCCATACTATATGTGTTTAAGTTATTTTTTTTTTAAATGGTCATTACTAGGATTTGCTGGAAGTAACTTGTTACTCTGAATATTAACACTATTTATGCCTCACAAGTTGTAAGGCATAATAGATAAGACACACACACCCACAAACATGGTGAATAGTGGCAACATATTTAGTCACTGGGGCTTTCACTGTAATATGCCTGGGTGTGTCTTCACCTGATGCTAAATTTAGCAGCGTTTGATGTCTCTTGGAAAAAACATTTCCAAAGAATTGAAAGGGTAGGTGTCTTCAATTTAGCAAAGCATACTGCTTGCTATAGTGACTAGCTCTGAGGGCTTCCTGCTCAGTTGCTCTGTGAGAGAGTTATGTTAAAACGTGTCAGGATTCTAGAAAGAGTAAGTTCACATCAAACACTGTATTTCCCCTATTTCCAAGACAACAGTGAGTTCCTGTAAGTTAAAAATCACAAAGAGTAAAATACTGCCATTTCTCACTCTTATAATTTATGATCTCCATGTGAATGTGCATTCACATTTTAGATAATGTATGTGTTATGTTTGAATTATAATGCCTGAAATGAATTCAAACACATGTCAGAGAAGCCACCACATTACAGCCTCTTGAAAATCACAAGTTGAAATGCTCTAATGATATATTTAGAATTTAATACTGATATCAAAGATTATTTTCCTATTATTTTCTTTTACTAGTTGCTGTGATTTCTTGGTAGTTATAAGAGCAAGACATTGGAATATTTACTAACCATACTAAGTATATTTATGGGAGAAGGCAATGGTACCCCACTCCAGTACTCTTGCCTGGAAAATCCCATGGACGGAGGAGCCTGGTAGGCTGCAGTCCATGGGGTCGCTAAGAGTTGGACACGACTGAGCACCTTCACTTTCACTTTTCACTTTCATGCATTGGAGAAGGAAATGGCAACCCATTCCAGTGTTCTTGCCTGGAGAATCCCAGGGACGGTGGGGCCTGGTGGGCTGCCGTCTATGGGGTCGCACAGAGTCGGACACGACTGAAGCGACTTAGCAGTAGTAGCAGCAGCAAGTATATTTAAAATCACAGCCACATGAAATCTAGCCTGTAAAATGGGAAAAATAACAATAGTAACTTCCGAGATTATGTTCAGAGGCAAATGAGGTAATGTACATGAGATTGCTTTGTAAAAACATTTTAAGACAAATTCTGTAACTCAGCTTTTTATTTTCTTCATTCTGAAAATTGATCACAGTTAAAATTTACCTGTAAACTATCAGAATGATTACACACCTCCAAATGTCTTAAGTTATATTGCTAGATATTGGCCGCACAGTAACTTAGCCTTGATTTAGCAAAATAAGATTTTTGTGTGTATGCCATGGACATCATTAAGCTGCAAACGCTCTGTAAATGTTAAGGGCCTGCCATGTCACTATCCTCTTACACTATGTATATCTTTTGTTGAGGACATTCCCTCCATATGTGCCCACAACAGTGTTTGTTGCTTTTTAAATTTCAATGTGGTCTTTTATCAAAAGAAGGGTCACTTCAAGATTCTTTCTCAGTCCTATAATTCTGCAAAATATGTTCATATAATTACACACTATAGACAGATAGATAAAAATTAGAGATGGAGAAAGAGAGAGGGTCACAGAAAGAGAGCAGGGAGAGAAGTAACTGGGTGGATGGATGAATGGAAAAAACGGACAGGGGAGAGAGCCAGAAGGATAGATAGAAAGCATATATAATCTCTGTCAAATTACTTACCTTCTCTACTTGCAGTTTATAAAATGGGACAATAATAGCACCTAAATTATGGGACTGTTGTGACCATTAAGTTAAACGTGGCATGGAGTAAAAGTTGAGTAAATGTTACTTTTCATTGTAGTTTTTATTTTACTCTTCAATAAAGTCACATTTTCCCTGTAAAATTTTATGCATAGATTAGATATAGCCTAATAATGAGAGTTATCAGCTATTGAGCATGTTCTGTATCTAAGCACAGATGTTTTATAAACTTTAATATGCAGTGAACAACTATATCCTTTCCTGATTCACATATTGTTTTGGGTAAACCCTTAAAATATTTGCTAGTTTGATTGGTTATATTAACAAATTAGGACCATTTCATACCCCTTCTTGAAAAGATAAGCTGATAATTGACAAACATGGACTTTTAGAAAAAAATACATAATATAAAATAAAAAAGCTGTAAAAGCTACATTGTAAACATGAAAAAATAAGTGGTAAATAGGGATTTTTTGAGTGTGTGTGTTTGCATGCGGCATAAGTGTCAGCAGAGAGAAAAGGCCGAAAAGTTATATACCAAAATGTGAATTGTGGATTCCAGCTGGTGCTTAGATTTTTCATAGTAGCATACTGATGAGAAAGCTAAGTCTGTAATCTTACTGTCTGGGTTTGGATTCTCACTTTCCCACTTGCTAACTGTATAGGCTCAAATGAGTTTCTTAACTCTTACCTATATTTCCTTATTTTTAATATGGGTGTAATAGTGGTATCTACTTCACACATTTAGAATATTAAATAATTAAACCCATGTAAACTACTTTGATCTATACATCTTAGATACTATTATTATTATTTCTGCTAGTGGGCTTCCCTTGTGGCTCAGCTGGTAAAGAATTCGCTTGCAATGCAGGGGACCTGGGTTCAATCCCTGGGTTGGGAAGATCCCCTGGAAAAGGGAAAGGCTCCCCATTCCAAAATTCTGGCCCAAAGAATTCTGTGGACTACATAGTCCATGGGGTCACAAAGAGTCAGACATGACTGAGCGACTTTCACTTCATTTCTACTAATACACTGGACTTTATCACTTTAATAACAGGAAACAATACCTGTTTATCTGGTCAAAAATGAGGATAAGATTTGTTAAGATATTTTGAAAATTAATTTTTGGTTAATTCTTATTTTTGTTAACTGACAGTGGCTTGAGATTGTTTAGATCACTTACAACAAACTTGTGAGGAATAGATCAATATCCCAATTCAAGAATGACTTGTGAAGTGATTCATCAGCAGTACAGAATGAGTTGCTTTTTTCCAGAATTTCCCCTCTTCGAAGAAAAAGAGGTTATTGTTAAAAAAAAAAAAATGCTGTGATAATTCCATGTTACAGTGACAAGCCAGAGACATTCATAATACAAAATAGATTGCTACAAAATGAAGCAGGAATTAAGCTTTGTAGAAATACTATGGCTAAGTATAGTTTAGAGCAATACAGTTTTCAATGAACTTCACGTATACTAGTAGTGCTAACTTGTACTCATTTGAATGCTTCTGAAGCCTTCTCTTCACAAGTTAATAACTTTTCTAAAATAAGTCAAATCATGCAAATTGATGAATATAAATTGCAGCAATTTTACCACTGCTAAAATCGTCTCTGAGCGTTACAAGTAGAGTTCACTTGGCTACTGTCTTCACACTGAATTATTTGTCTGATGGGCTTAAGGTAATAAAGTGACACATTGATCTGCATTTTATTTTACACTCAAAAGGAAGACAGTCCTAATTCTTACTAAAAACTACAAATTATGAAATTAGCAAAAGGCAGCTATGGCTAAATACATTTCAAGCAAGATGCCATTTATCTTTGTTAAATTGATCTGCTGAGTCGAGCAGAAATATCTCCAAGGTTTTCTCTTGATGAGCCAAGGCTAAAGGGATACAGAGCCAGAATTCAGGCATCTAGTGAGGCTTCAGTCAATTACCTTTTTTTCCTATGGATCAAGCTTCAGTTCTTCAATACCTCTTTTTCTTTGCATAGGAATTTTACCTTTTTATTGAACATCAATAAAACTATATAGTTTATATTAGACACCCAAAGAGTATCAATAATCATAAAACAGGTAATATTTAATGAGCATGAGTAATCGCCAAACTTTATTGTCAGTGCTTTATGTGTATCGTTCTATTAGTTCTCACATTTACTCTATAAGGTAGGCAGCACTAATGTGCTCATTTCACAGATGAAGGAACCGTGGCTCAGAGAAGTCAAGTAGCTCCTCAGGTGTATAGGTATAGAGTATCCACTAACTAGAATACCCTAATTATGCTGTAAATATAATATTCTAGAAATAGATATGCAATAGATACTTTTGACTAAAAATTGAATAATGAAATGCAATAGACTCTACTAGGGAAAGGCAAAGGATATGGACCTGGAAAGACTTGGCTTGGTCTCACAATGGAGGTTTATTCAGAGAGTTTGGGCAATGTTACCAATCAATTTCATCTTTGGAGAATTATCTTAGTTCCTACAATTTCCTAGAGGGAGATTCTGAGATAAGGCTTCACTGTAAAGGTGATAGGATAGGAAATGCTTCCAGGAAACAATGGTTAAGGGAGTGAAAAGAGGGATAGAGAAGGGAAAGAGGCCAACCATGCGCATGGCATAACAGTCCAGCAATGACAATGAAGGTCACACTTCGGGGTCTACCTGCAATGCAGGAGACATGGGTTCGACTCTTGGGTTGGAAAGATCCCCTGGAGGAGGGCATGGCAGCCCACTCCAGTATCCTTGCCTGGAGAATCCCATGGACAGAGGAGCCTGGCGGGCTACAGTCCATGGGGTCACAAAAGAGTCAGACACAACTTAGTGGCTAAACAACAACAATGACAAATCACCAATTATTTTTCCTGTCACTAGTGCTGCCAGTGGTGTAATGCATAAATTAGGATATTTCTGCAGTATTTAACCCCAAAGCCCATAAAATTCTTGGACACCCTGCACCATTTACAGATGTGAGGGCGCTCTCTCAGGATCTGAGTGCCACAGAAGGAGCCACATTCTCACCAGCTTTCCTTCTCCATGGCTACTGAGCAAGCATCTCAAAAGACAAGAACAGAGAGCAGGACCTTTTAGCTATTAAATGTAAGATGCTTTATTGATTTATTGATAACAGTAATAAGAATAAGGGCAACAAAAGGGATGTTTCTGACCTCCTTCATGATCTCCCAGCTATTGCTATTTCTTGCAAAGTTACTGATGAGAAGAGCAGTCAGTCAACCCCAAGGAGAGCAGCTAAAGAGAAGGGTAAGTGAAATGAGCTTTACCAGGTCTAAACACATGTGCTGCCTCTCTTCATTGCTGGATGAAAATTTAGGCATGAATGAAAATGGATGAAGAAGTACATGTTACCTAAAGGAGGGGATGGGTAGAATACTAAATCTTTCTCTATGTCACTCTGTCTTAGTTGACTTGTTTAAGTGAGTCTGCTTTACTACAGTGCTTTAAAAAAAAAAACCCAAAAAACAAAGACTTTTACTTTTGTGTTGGTGTATAGTGCATTAACAATGTTGTGATGGTTTCAGGTGAATGGCAAAGGGATTCATCCATACATGTACATGTATCCCTTCTCCCTAACACCAAGCTTTCTCCTTTTTATGACTATAATCATCTTCTGTCTGATCATGGTGCTGAGCAGTTACTAAAGCACCCTGAGAAAAGAGATTCACAAGGGTTTCACTGGGTTTGGGGAGATTAAAAGCCACAGCAAAAGTTCCTGGATCCTATATTTGTCTCTTTTAAATAATCTTTTTAAATGATCCACCCACGATACATACACCCATGTATACATACATTTTTTCACTCAAATTCAAACAGAAACATGCCCTGCTCTTTAAGAATGACAAATGTGTGGTTATTATATTCTCCAGAGAATAAAATAGCTCTTGGACATTGGTTTTGAGACCAGATTAATTACTGTCATTTTAAAAGTAAAAAATCCACAGGTTTTTGCAATTCTAACATTGAGGTGGTGGGGAGGGGAGAAGAATATATTTTGAAATATTCTGAACAAAATCTTTTATAAATATCTTAGGAATTTCTAATGACTGACATAGTCAAACATCAGAAAGAATGAGAAAATCACTTCAATAACTTTTTTTGAGCCTTTAAAGTACATCATTAAAATATAAACCTGTTTCGCATACTCTGAGTACATGCTGGTTTTCCTTTATTTTAGAGCCCACAAGGGAAACAATATCATGAGTTTTAAAATATATGTCTCTGTGTGTGTGCGTGCATCTTTGTACACATGTTAAATGGTATCCTTCTAATGAAGGGATTTACATTCACTGTCTAGTTATTCTTATTACAAGAGTTGCTAGATGTTTTTTGAAGAAAGAACAGGGTCCTTCATGATGTCTCTATTAGTTATTAACAGCAAGGGAATATATAAGAAGACAGATGTCTGTGGAATATATTGATAGACTTTTTATTTAATAATTGTGCATAGAACACATCTTTTGTAATTACTTTATGAAGGAATATTTAATAATGAACTCTTAAGGAATACTTAAAAATATTACTTTATACTAAATCTTATACAGCTTCCACATGCAATGCAAACATTCCATTACTGAAGATAATATACAAGGGTACTCAGGTTTGAAGTTGTATGGAGATTGTTGGACCATAAGCCATAAATCCTTTTAAGATAGCACCAAAATCTTAGCTATAATCTTGATGATACAAAATAAAAAGAGGAGCTCTAAAGAAAAGAAGCTACAATATTTTATGATCCATATTATTGCCATGATATACTTCTGCAAGAAGAGTGTATATTTTTAATTAAATCCCCAATGATTTGATATTTTGTTTTTGGAACTTTATAAACAAGTGTATCCGAAGAAATTCGGAGCTTTCCTCACAAGACCAAAGCAACAGTGCATGAAATTGAACTCAAAAAGAGCCACCATTCTGTGTGACTTCTTGGCTGACACAATTTAGATATTTATAGCTTTACGAATGGGCCACTGGAGAAGAACTTGAAGCTTTCTTTAGCCAGCAAGGATTAATGAACGTGTGCACCTGGTAATTACACCACTCCATCTTCCTGAAAGCCCTCACGCTGCCTCCATGGCAGAAACTATCATGAAAATGCATTGAAAAATATCAATCTGCAATTCCACAATTTAATCTAAATAATAAAACTTGGTATCTTTTCTCCCCACGCATTCCAGATGTGACAACGACATTGACAGCATTTAAATTTAAAACATAGAAGCTGAATGTCAGCCTATTATTGAGCATGCCTCATTTCCAAAGTAAATCTCACGAGAGAAAAAAGAAGAGGCTATAAATATAGCAAAAAATTACAACATTCAAATGTACAACAGCGAGCCCATAACTGTTTCCTCTTTATTAAAACACAGCATACGTTATAAATAATGCATTTACTTCAGGCAGACACATTTGTGATGATTAAATCCCAACTCAAGTGAATAAAGATAAAATTTAGAAGTATAAAGATATCTTCCAAGTCCAGTTTGGACCTGTTTTGGCTGTCTTTTCTAAACTCTTACTGGAAGAAAAACCTCAATAACTTTTTCAACTATAAATAAAAGGTAAATCATCCTATTTTATCATTTAACCATATATTAATTCCAAAAATACTCAAAATAAAGTCTTACAGTGTCATAGTGTCCAACTCAAATAATTTGTTACAAAATAATTTACATTTTTAAACTTTAACTGAATAAATCAAACTTTTGGAAACAGTATTTTTCTCAAATAGAACACAATATAAAAGTTCAACATTGTGTTTCTTAATGTTGTGCCACAAAGCATTTGGATTGTTGCAAGCAAAGTAGCAATGTATACATAAACAAAGCAGGCAGTTTCAGGGAAAAAAAAAAAAAATCAAGGTGTTCTAAACAAAGCTGATTTTTATGATAAAGTTTGATGCTACTCACACTGAATTTTAATGACTCCTTTAGCAAAGCAGAAAGAGAGAAAATATAATGTAAGTACTGATACTAAAAGTTAATTGCTGCCTTAACGCACACTGAGACTCCTTTAGCTGGAGTCTCTTAAAAATACCTCTAAAAGCAGAAGAGGGCACAACCATTGAAAAAAAAATCGCCTATTACTGTTGAACTCTATTGTTCTCTGTTGGAGTATAGAAGAAGGAAATGTTCCAACAGAGGGAAGTGGGTATGAATTGCCCCCTCCAGAAGAGCCAAGCAAATTGGTTGTAAGAAGGAGACTTCAAACGCTGGACAACCAGAGCTGCTCAAAGAACCTGACATTTGGGCTACTTGCCCTTACTGCTGTTTTTTTGTTTGTTTGTTTGTTTTTTGGTTTGGTTTTTATTTCCCCTACAGTGATGTGGTTCAACTTGACAGCAGTGAAATAATGGATGGATGTATTTGTGCATGCTTTGATCTTCAGCCCTTTATCCTGCTTCTAACTAGCTATTGCAATATCACTTAATCCCGGACCTCAGCATTCCACATACAAAAGCATCTCCTCCCACCTACTGCTCACACGCTCCTGCATCAGAATAGAAGACTTACAGAGAGGCAGCCAGACCCACGGAAGAGCACTTTCCTCTCAACAGATGTCTTCCGGATTTTAGGCGCACACACACACACACACATACAGAGGCACACAGTTGCCTACCTGAATAAGGTGTGCAAAATCCTCTGACAGTCCCCACAGACGGTTTTAGTTCAGAGCAGCCAGCAATGCCTCCGCACAAAGCTTTGCCATTGCTAGTGTGAGGAGAAAGAGCTGCTGGGATGCTGAATGGCACATCAGCCAACTTTGTGTGTAGCAAAGGCTCTAAAGAAAACCTGGGCTGAAGCTCTCTGCTGGATCGTGGATTGGACTCAATTCCACTCCCCACACAGCCTGTGTTACCCAATGGAGACTGTTTCTGGAAGTGCTTAGAGCACGTATGCCAAGGCAAAGACAGACTCCCCTTTGCTTTCTAAATCGCCGTGGTAAACTGCAGACTTGATACTTTGAGGTGGATCATTCACTGTGAGCCACAAGAGACATCAATGGTCTCAATGGAAACTGTAGCCCCAGAATCTAGAACACAGTCAGCACTCCATAAATATTTGGCTAAATACTGATAACAGGGTCAAATGAGAAGTTGCAGAATTATTCACATACTGTAATGAAAGCAAAACAGATTTAAGTGAATCCATTGACTCATTTTCAAAAGTTCGTTGAAAACCACATGTATTATTCGCTTGGTGCCCCAGCAATTTCTAACATCATCCTAGTTCATCCCAGTTCACCAACAAATAAAAAGCTGATTATAACTCACTCATATAGTTGATAATCAGCTCTATCTGTGCATACATACTTACTAACCATCTGGAGTTGAGCATCAAAGCCTTACACTAAACTTGCACAATGGATTGAGTAAAATAACTCCATTCCTTGAGGAAGTTTAAAAGAATCCTATTCCTCAAGGAGATTTTACTTCTACAACAGCCTCTCGATAACCCTAAACCCACAGGCACATTCTCTAACATGTTACTGTCATATAACCAAGCCCACACTGACAAGGAGTCCTCGGGTTAATTCCTGAGCCAAAGGGAAAAGCTCCAAAGTACAGGACACCATGGGGTCTCCCCACAGATGCTCACCTGGAAGTAGTGTCTGCCAAGCACCTGTCTGGAGGCGCAGGTGTGTGCATGTTGGGACAGCTTAGGAACACACCTAATTTGGTAGATGACATCCCTGATGTGGAAGGCTTTATTGTACCGTTTATGACAATATCCACAAATTATGATGTGCTTGTTTAATAAAGGGAGTACTTAAGTGCACCCGAAACAAAAGGGGAAGTTAATAACCTAAGTGGTGCTGACGTGTTTATGTACAACGACTGACTAAAATATTTTTTACTGCCTGTTACTCCACCTCAAAATATCCTCTGCAGAAATCCTCAGTTTTGACACACATACATCTCCCTGTATGGAGTACTGATATTATGCTGACTTTCAGGAAGACCTACTTACACCTGCAGCCACCTTGCAGGGATCTAGACCCATCACAGGTGTTCAATAAATACCTATCAAATGACCAGATAAATGACAAGTGAAGGAGAAATACACTTGATATTTACATCCTCAAAATAGCTATCATAGGGCATGTGATTTTACAGGGGTTGCAAGTTGGGTTGTCTACCTTTTCAATCAGCTGACTATCATTGCAGTTGCTTTGGATAGATTGACTTCAATAGAGCCTGATACTTGAGGTCTCATCTCAGTGCCATCTCTATAATGCTGTAACTAGTTATACAGTTTGGCAGATGCAAATGTATGCAGTTCTGATCCTCCACCCGACTTCCTAACTATAGGTTTTATAATAGAAGAAAGAATGGGGGCCTTTTATTTATAAATAATCATTATAATAGGGAAATAGACATTCTTTCCCTTTGAGCCACTCTTAGCTGGCCAGCTCTCAAATGAAAGTGGCTCAGCCCTTTCTTGGTTAATGGCGTGGTCTGCATCACTGCGGTTATCAGATTCCTTTGCAGAATGCAAATAAACCATCTTGAATGGCAAAAGGATCAAAGCACAGCACCTGAACATTGCCCAGACCTGCTGTTCATAGTTTCTGCATCAGAAAACTTGAAAGGAAAGAGAAATTAGAACTAAAAGGAAATGTACTTCCCAAAGCGTGTATCAATATTTAGATGTTTAGTGGATTTATCCCCCTTGAACTACTTTTTTATCCCATTCTTGGGCAGTAGCAGAGATGTCTGTGGTGGAGTCCTGACTCAGACACCCACAAACTGTTTGACCTTGCACAAGTTATGTAAACTTCCTGGCTTCAACTTCCACATTTGTGAATGGGACTAATAATAGCTCATCAGAAGTTAAGGATTCGATAGGTGTTCACATAGTACTCATCAAACTTTAATGCAATACAAACCACCTGGGGATAATCTTAATAATACAGAACCATTAAAGGCCATGTCTGGGGTGGCTCCTCAGATTTCATTCTTCTAATAAGCCCCCAAGTAGTATGGATGCTACTGGTCTGTGGACCCTGCACTGAGTAGCAAATATCAATGGAAAACACTGTTGTTCTTCCCAATGATAGTGAGCTTGTTACCTGTTACCACTTTTGTTTGCTGCAGGCTTTTCCTCAGTATGTACTCATTATTGGATGCTTACTCTATGGAAGGTGCTATGCAGTACATCATGAGTTTTTTTTTAATTTGAGGTAAAAAATCACTGAGTACCATGAATAGGTTGGACACTGAGAACCAAAGTCACGTACCCCTTATTCTCACAAAGCTTTCTGTCCATATTAACATAACTTACCATGTCACTATCTTCATTAGCATAACTTTCCTATTTTAGGGGAATGACTCTTCTTTATAGTAATTTGGCCAAAGTCCCACCCACTCTTTGATAGAAAGGATCAATAGGCAATTTCCATCCTAATACTCTCTAAACCTCTTGCCTTAAAATCCTTGCCATGCTGTTTCCCCCAAACCTAATGTTACGATCTTGACCCAATCCTAATTGTGTCCCTAAACTGACACACTTCCTTGAACCAAAATGCAAGGCCTCAATAAAATCAAACCTTGCCCTTGCTTCTATGAGACACTACCAAAGCTCTGTCAAGGTGGTGGTCTTCCTTACTGAGGTAAGAATAGATTCATCTGTCCTACCAACAGTTTGTATTGGTGATAATCAGGGAGCCAGCATTCCATGTAAGGAAGAAACAGGTGAATCAAAAGCATGCTATAAAGAGATAACCAATGGTGTCAAGGAGTGGAGTCTGAGACTTCAGCCCCTTTATTGGCCGTCTCAAATAAATATACAATTTAAGAATAATTAGTATGCTTTTCTCTGCAAACCTACTTTCACAACAAATTCCCCAGACCCCTCTCATCTCCTCATCCAGGCATTTTGATGGCATCACTGGTCCCACCGTTGACTATGATAAGGTTTGTGATAGGATTATGCACTGATGCTGCAATGGAAGCACAGGAGAGTGACATTAACTCAGATTATGGGACAAGGGGAAGTCTTCTGGTGGATGCCATGCCTGTGCTAAGACTTGAAGGAAGTGCGGCCACAGTGGGGAAAATCTAGCATCCAGACGGATATTGCCTCATACTGGAATTTTAGCAGAAATATACAATTGGAATAAATACCCATTTGATGGAAATACTGAGGCTTGCGATCCAATCATAAAAGAACACTTTTTCATGTCATGTTACATAGCTCATGTCAAGGCTACTCAGAGTATGGTCTTCAGACCAGCAGGTACCAATTAGAAATGCCAAAATTTAGGCCCTACCCCAGACCTACTGAATCAGAGCCTATTTATTAATAAGATCCCCAGGTGATTTTTATACACATCAAAGTTTGAGAAGCCCTTCCCAAAATAATATTCTGGAGGCTATGGAAATCAATGAATGATTTTAAGCAAGAAGTGACATGACTCAATTTCCATTTCTGAAAAAAATATTACTCTGTGTCCATTTATTCCTTAATGATCTATATGCCAGGTATTGACCCAGCAGCTTAGAATTCAGCACTATTTAGGGTAGATTAGAAGAATTTCCCAATTCAACATTCATTCAACAAACATTTATTGCCTGCTGAGTTTGATTTGACTTCTCAAGCTTGATTTAAAAACAACCCTACACTGATGGCTGTTTTTAATGCAGTCAAGTTTTGTTGGCCAGGACAAGTAGTTGTTGAGAATCTCCTAGCATGCTTTACTCAGAATTATTTCACACTATTGGGCTGGTTACTCAAACATGAAAGGTTTTGTTGATGTAGTTTTATAGAATTTTTATTGGAATGATATTTGCTGTATTGGAACTTGACCTATGGTACAAGTTGTAGTACAAGATACCAATCAATATTGGTTTTTAAAATGAACACTATGAGATGTACAGCTTGCCAATTTAAACTTTAATATTAGAGATGATAAGATCAGTACCTTTTTTTTTTTTTTTTTGCTAACATATGCAGAAGATCGTCCTTTGGTGACTGAAAAGGAAAACAATACATTCTAAGTATATGGAGTTTCTGCTTTTTCATAATAGTCAATGTCTTATCAGAACTCATAGAGTTGGTGTTAGGAGCCCTGGAAATCTAGCAAGCCTGTTCCATGCATGTTTTATTCTTGCTTCCTATGGGCAAGCATAGTGAAACTTGGGGGGCAATGAGTTCTCAGGTTTACCTTAGCTATTCTGGGTTGCACTGATTGCTTGTGATCTACTGGGCTGGAATCATTATAGGAAAAAGTAACCACTGGGTCTAAATATAAAGCCACCATCTTATGGACTCAATTCCTTTGTGGCTGCAGGAATACTGAACTTAGTTTCTGGGTACTAATGGCTGGCTATTACTCTAAGACTCTTTAATTGCATTCTCATAGTCTTATATGGGCTTCCTCAGTGGCACTGGTAGTAAAGATTCCACCTGCCAATGCAGGAGACATCAAAGATTCAGGTTTGATCCCTTGGTCAGGAAGATCCCCTAGAGGAGGGCATGGCAACCCACTACAGCATTCTTGCCTGGAGAATCCCATGGACAGAGGAGCCTGGAAGGCTACAGTCCATGGGGTCATAAAGAGTCAGATATGACTGAAGTGACTTAGCATGCAGTCTTATATAGTTGGTGAAGGCCCTATACTGTGGACTCTAGCAGATTCCCTGTGGGAATGGAGATATAGGAAGACTTCCCCAGGAGAAGCCAGTCTGGTACTGGAGTGTAACAAGGATGCAATTTTCAGCTTTCTTGCTGACATGTGTCTTCTTCAACCCCAGACCACTGTGTTTAGAATTCCCACATTTTTCATTTTCAATGAGAGGATATTTTAATGGGAAAATTGTGGCTCTGGAAGTGACCAGATCAAGTTTCAAAAACCCTGCCATCAATACTCATCAGTTGTGGAACTTTGCACAAGACCCTTGGTTTCATGGGCTTCCCTTGTGGCTCAGCTGGTAAAGAATATGTTTGCAATGCGGGAGATCAGGGTTTGATCCCTGGGTTGGGAAGATTCCCTGGAGAAGGGAAAGGCTACCCACTCCAGTATTCTGGCTTGGAGAATGCTATGGACTCTATAGACCATGGGGTTGCAAAGAGTCAGACATGACTGAGCGACTTTTACTCTCACTTTTCACTTGGGTTTCTTTTACAATTGATTCATTTATTTACATAATAGCAATAATAATATCTGATTGGCAGAGTTGTTTGGATAATTCAATACAATAAAATGCATACAGTACCTGAAACTTAATGGACTGTCAATAAATATTAGTTTTTTTTAAAATTAAAGACACTTATATAATGCAAATTTACCTAAGTCACAATAGTCATTAATATTTTTGAACAGATGAGTTAACTGAATTGGGAAGCCAGTCATAAAGAATAAACCCTGAGGAAACAGGCTGCCCCATTACATTCTCTGAAGTGTGTGAAAGGCAAAACAAAAACGGGAGGGTTGTAAAGACTATGATAATATCTGAGAAGACAATGGACCCCAATTCTTAGTACTACTGAATGTTAGGACTGAAGGTATCATCAAACTGTCCATTTTACAGATGAGGACGCTGAGGCCAAGTGGAATAACTTGCCTAGGACCTAGAGTTATAACTCCACCAAGCCAAAATTGAAAGCTCAGTTGAATGAGAGGCTTCACAAAGGAAGAAAAAAATGTGAAGAGAAAGATCAGCAAGGGGAATAGAGAACTTTAGCCCGGGGTGTGTTGTGGCATTGTAATGCACATGCCTCGTTCACCTACAGGAGATACTCATCAGTGTAAATAATTGTTACTCTTCAACTTCGCATACGGGAGTACTGAACTATGACCACGGTTTATTTCATTAAACACCCAAGATTCCCTACAGCCATGAACGTAGAAGAAGGATGGTGCATCCTAATATTCTTGCTGTATCAAGGACTCGCAGAGACGTGGCTTTTCTACACTAATCAAAGAAGATGAAACAGCAGAAAGCCACAGTCAAACACCAGCCTTTGTACTGCTGTCCCAAAGCATTTTAAGACTGTCGTGACTATGAAGCAATGGGCACCGTTATGAAGGCCCTGCCCCAACTGTCATGTACTCCACACAGAAGACTCTTAAACATATACCTCTAACCCATACTTCTTCCCTGAATCCCAGACTTGTATTCAACTACACTCTCTTTTACTTTATCATGATGTCTAACAAGCTTTCGACTCTTATTTCCACCTCTATCCTCTACTATCTACTGATCCTTCTGTCATATTCTCCATGCTATTCATCTTGGAGTCATCTTGGACTCCTCTTTCTTTTACATCCTATATCCAACTATCAGAAAATCCTGGCAGTGCTACCTTTCAAAGATCTCCAGAACCATCTACTTCTCATTATCTCCACTGCAAACATCCTGGTCGAGAACCAGCATTATTTCTCACCTGCTTCCTTATTAGCTACTCTATGGTCTGCTCCCACTAAGCAGCTAGAGTGACTTGTCAAAGCCTGAGTCAGTTCATCTACTTCTTTCCTTAATGATGATTCCATTTAGATAAATTTATTGAAAATACAAAATTATAGAGATGGAGAATGGATTAGAGTTGTCAGGGATTAGGGATGGGGATGACGGGTCTGGATGGATGGGACTATAAAGGAGTAGTTCAAGACAGTTCCTTTGTGAAGATGGAAACATTCTGCATCTTGATAGTGGTGATGGTCATATGCCTCTGTGCATAAAACCACACACAAATGACTATATGTAAATAGTGGTGAGATATGAATAAAACGTGTAGAGTGTACCAATGTCCATTTCCTGGTTTTGCTATTGTGCATAATGATGTACAATGTTAGCCATTAAGGGAAGCTAGGTAAGGGTACTACTGCTGCTGCTAAGTCACTTCAGTCGTGGCCGACTCTGTGCAGCCCCATAGACGGCAGCCCACCAGGCTCCCCCATCCCTGGGATTCTCCAGGCAAGAACACCAGAGTGGGCACTACAGACCTTTCCAAACTAGTTTTGTGACTTCCTGTATTTATTTCAAATTAAAAAGTTATACACATGCCATTCCTCAAGACTTGGTATGGCTAATTTCATCACTTGCTTGAGATTTCTGTTCAAAGACTACCTCATAGAGGCCTTCACATATACATAACATCAGTTATGTATCTTCCATATACAAAATCTTCCATATACAAAACATCAGTTTCCTGATACTTTGTCTCTATCCCCCTTATCCTGCTTTAGTTTTCTTCTTAACACTATCTTTTGGCATACTACCTATTTGTTTATTTCATACTTTTTCTAACTTCCCCACTAGTATATGGGCTCCTTAAATAGAGAAGCTGGTTTTTTATTGTTTGTTTGTTTTTATGTTATCCCTGCACTTAAAGCAGTGACTGGCACACAGTAGACACTCAATAAATATTTGATGAAAGAATAAATGAGGGAACAGGTAAAGCTGCCAGAAGGAAAAGTCAGGCAGAATGGCTTAATGGGAAAGTCTTGGTCTTCACTTTTCACTCTGACAAAATTACTCACATTCCTTGACACTATGGAAAAAAAATACCTGGGGAAAGAGGAAAAAAACTTGTTCTTACAGCTTCCATGATACAAACAAAAACAAACAGAATTATTAGCAGCAGCTGTTTTTCTTTTAATAATGCACTTGACTGTTACCGTGTAGAACTGTATTATGGATAGAACATGGCACATATGTATAAAATAAGTAACTTCCCTGGGAAGAATCAATACAGGCAGTCTCCAGATTACAGAGGGGTTGTGTTCTGCACATTTGAAAGGCAGTTGTTTAATGATCTGCTAGATGTTCGTCTAACCTTTCTGGCTGGGTTCACTTCACCCCTACCTGTGCAGCTAGGCATACCCTCTTCCAGACAATCAAGCTTGTTCCTAACCAGAGGAATCTAGCATGGTTCAAGTTCATAGGTTAGTAAACAAAGCAATATTTCATCTATAAATGAATTGAAATATTGTATAAATAATGCTGGTCTGATTCTGCAAGGTGGGAGTACAAGTTCAAGTACAGATTTGAAAGTAATTTAATGATTCATTTACATGAGAAAGGCAAAAGTGTGGTTGGAAATATGAGCTGTGAAATCTGGTATCCCATGGAATTAAACTCTCCCCTTACACTTACTCTATTTGCAATTTCAGTCCAGTGTCTTAACTTCTTAAAGTCTTATTTTCCTCAACTGTAACTTGGAAATAATAATTAAGACTACCTTTTGGGATTCTTTTGAGAATTAAAGGAGATAAGCATTTAGCACATTGCCAGAGTTCCATAGCATTATTTCCTCTTATATCTGTCTGTTTTAATTAGTCTGAGCTCTGTAAGCCATGAATGATGTTTTATATATCTGGATAACTCAGAAGACCCTAGTATGTTGTTAGTGCCCAATATATGTCTGGTCATGAATAGGATACTGAAAGAGGAACTCCCCAGGTCAGTAGGTGCCCAATATTCTACTGGAGATCAGTGGAGAAATAACTCCAGAAAGAATGAAGGGATGGAGCCAAAGCAAAAACAATACCCAGTTGTGGATGTGACCGGTGATAGAAGCAAGGTCTGGTGCTGTAAAGAGCAATATTGCATAGGAACTTGGGGTGTTAGGTCCATGAATCAAGGCAAATTGGAAGTGGTCAAACAGGAGATGGCAAGAGTGAATGTCAACATTCTAGGAATCAGTGAACTAAAATGGACTGGAATGGGTGAATTTAACTCAGATGACCATTATATCTACTACTGTGGGCAGGAATCCCTCAGAAAAAATGGAGTAGCCATCATGATCAACAAGAGTCCAAAATGCAGTACTTGGATGCAATCTCAAAAACAACAGAATGATCTCTGTTTGTTTCCAAGGCAAACCATTCAATATCACAGTAATCTAAGTCTATGCCCCAACCAGTAATGCTGAAGAAGCTGAAGTTGAACAGTTCTATGAAGACCTACAAGACCTTTTAGAACTAACACCCAAAAAAGATGTCCTTTTCATTATAGGGGACTGGAATGCAAAAGTAGAAAGTCAAGAAACACCTGGGGTAACAGGCAAATTTGGCCTTGGAATACAGAATGAAGCAGGGCAAAGGCTAATAGAGTTTTGCCAAGAGAACACACTGGTTATAGCAAACACCTTCTTCCAACAACACAAGAGAAGACTCTGCACATGGACATCACCAGATGGCCAACACCGAAATCAGACTGGTTATGTTCTTTGCAGCCAAAGATGGAGAAGCTCTATACAGTCAGCAAAAACAAGACTGGGAGCTGACTGTGGCTCAGATCATGAACTCCTTATTGCCAAATTCAGACTTAAATTGAAGAAAGTAGGGAAAACCACTAGACCATTCAGGTAGGACCTAAATAAAATCCCTTATGACTATACAGTGGAAGTGAGAAATAGATTTAAGGGACTAGATCTGATAGATAGAGTACCTGATGAACTATGGACTGAGGTTCGTGACATTGTACAGGAGACAGGGATCAAGACCATCCCTACGGAAAAGAAATGCAAAAAAGCAAAATGGCTGTCTGGGGAGGCTTTACAAATAGCTGTGAAAAGCAGAGAAGCGAAAAGCAAAGGAGAAAAGGAAAGATATAAGCATCTGAATGCAGAGTTCCAAAGAATAGCAAGGAGAGATAAGGAAGCCTTCCTCAGCGATCAATGCAAAGAAATAGAGGAAAACAACAGAATGGGAAAGACTAGAGATCTCTTCAAGAAAATTAGAGATACCAAAGGAACATTTCATGCAAAGATGGGCTCGATAAAGGACAGAGATGGTAGGGACCTAACAGAAGCAGAAGATATTAAGAAGAGGTGGCAAGAATACACAGAAGAACTGTACAAAAAAGATGTTCATGGCCCAGATAATCATGATGATGTGATCACTGACCTAGAGCCAGACATCCTGGAATGTGAAGTCAAGTGGGCCTTAGAAAGCATCACTAGGAACAAAGCTAGTGGAGGTGATAGAATTCCAGTGGAGCTATTTCAAATTCTAAAAGATGATGCTGTGAAAGTACTGCACTCAATATGCCAGCAAATTTGGAAAACTCAGCAGTAGCCACAGGACTGGAAAAGGTCAGTTTTCATTCCAATCCCAAAGAAAGGCAATGCCAAAGAATGCTCAAACTACCACACATTTGCACTCATCCCACACGCTAGTAAAATAATGGTCAAAATTCTCCAAGCCAGGCTTCAGCAATACGTGAATCGTGAACTTCCAGATGTTCATGTTGGTTTTACAAAAGGCAGAGGAACTAGAGATCAAATTGCCAACATCCGCTGGATCATGGAAAAAGCAAGAGAGTTCCAGAAAAAAAACATCTATTTCTGCTTTATTGACTATGCCAAAGCCTTTAACTGTGTGGATCACAATCAACTGTGGAAAATTCTGAAAGAGATGGGAATACCAGACCACCTGGCCTGCCTCTTGAGAAACCTATATGCAGATCAGGAAGCAACAGTTAGAACTGGACATGGAACAACAGACTGGTTCCAAATAGGAAAAGGAGTTCGTCAAGGCTGTATATTGTCACCCTGCTTATTTAACTTCTATGCAGAGTACATCATGAAAAATGCTGGGCTGTAAGAAGCACAAGCTGGAATCAAGATTGCCGGGAGAAATATCAATAACCTCAGATATGCAGATGACACCACCCTTATGGCAGAAAGTGAAGAGGAACTCAAAAGCCTCTTGATGAAAGTGAAAGTGGAGAGTGCAAAAGTTGGCTTAAAGCTCAACATTCAGAAAACGAAGATCATGGCATCTGGTCCCATCACTTCAGGGCAAATAGATGGGGAAACAGTGGAAACAGTGTCAGACTTTATTTTTTTGGGCTCCAAAATCACTGAAGATGGTGACTGCAGCCATGAAATTAAAAGATGCTTACTCCTTGGAAGGAAAGTTATGACCAACATAGATAGCATATTCAAAAGCAGAGACATTACTTTGCCAACAAAGGTCCGTCTAGTCAAGGCTATGGTTTTTCCAGTGGTTATGTATGGATGTGAGAGTTGGACTGTGAAGAAAGCTGAGCGCCGAAGAATTGATGCTTTTGAACTGTGGTGTTGGAAAAGACTCTTGAGAGTCCCTTGGACTGCAAGGAGATCCAACCAGTCCATTCTAAAGGAGATCAGTCCTGGGTGTTCTTTGGAAGGACTAATGCTAAAACTGAAACTCCAATACTTTGGGCACCTCATGAGAAGACTTGACTCTTTGGAAAAGACTCTGTTGCTGGGAGGGATTGGGGGCAGGAGGAGAAGGGGACGACAGAGGATGAGATGGCTGGATGGCATCACCAACTCGATGGACATGAGTTTAGGTGAACTCCAGGAGTTGGTGATGGACAGGGAGGCCTGGCGTGCTGCAGTTCATGGGGTCGCAAAGAGTCAGACACGACTGAGTGACTGAACTGAACTGAATGAATATGAAACAAGTGCACATTGGAGAGGAATGTATTTAAGGATACGCAAGAGACCTTTAATGTCTGAGTGTAAATACCTGGAAGATGTTTCGGTTGTACCTTCTTCCCTTTCCCATCTCACTCTTCATTCTCTTCATGCACAGAGTTGTTGAAAGTCTGTTCTTCTCTCATCTCTCCTTTCTAGTGAGAGGGGCATTAGGGAAATTTAAAAATAAATACCCTTCACCTTGCATATTTTTTCCTTTTGGTTGGAATTTTGGGATCAGTATTTCATGAGGGACATTTTCTTAAACAGACATTTTCACTAAAAGGAAAAAAAAAAAACAGCTCATTTATACAAGGAAATATGTTGCCCACGGAAGAATCTTTTGACTTTATTATGTGGGTCCTATCTGCCGGATAAAGCCTGCCCCATCACTGAAGAGCCTGCTGGCCCAATGAGAGGAAATGAAGATCCCTACAAAAGTTGTTCATTGGCATGATCTCTTGATTTGCCCTGATGGTCTATCTTTCTCAAGGAGCTAATAGTCCACTGACCCACTCCTGGGCAAGATTTCTTATTTGATTCTCAGGCTCCCAAGCTAGAATACAAACACCTGCAATAAATCCTCCCCAACCTCAAATTAACACATACAGTTTTGATCTCTGGAACTCTGAGCAATCTTACTTTCTTGTGTCCTACTTCCTTATGGTCACTACATGCTGATATCTTCCTTTCACTCTTATCACTGGACTCCTATCTTTCTCTAGAAATGAATGTGAATAATCACCAATCTTCTCTTTGCAAGAGTTCAAGCAATTTTAATACTCTGAAAAAACAACAGACTGACATGAGGTCAAACCTTGATCAGTTATAGCTAAAAAAAAAACAAAACAAAACAAAGCCAACAAACTAAATCCCCTGGGGGAAAGTAGGAAAGCATAGAAGTTACTTGAATAAAATAGCTTGGATATATAAAAATTTTGCTTAATATTGAACCTTAATTTTCCCTGCTGAGCTCAAGCAGATTGTTTTCCTGCCTTTGATGGCTAATGCAAATAATTAGTTCCTCTCTTCTTTATCACCTCCTTGAACTTAAGCCTTCCCTTGATGTTTTCTCACGCATGAACGTGCTAGTACCACCTATCCTGATCTTGTAAATAAATCCCAAAAATTAGCTGGTCCACAAAAACCACACAAAATGTCTTCAGTTCTTGCCAAATTTCTGCAAGCCATAGCTCTTCTGTCCATATGATTCCACTTCTTTTTTCTCTCTGCTTTATCTTGCTATTGATTCAAATAGATTTCCTGCATAATTCGTGCCTGCTTTGAGTTGACTAGTTGATCTGTCCTTGGTTATACTGAGAAAATGTGTCCTCTTTTTGCCCCAAGATAGGAATTGTGCAGAAAGAAATACACTTCTGTTCTAAAATGTACTAGATTAATGAATAAATTAATAACTGGCCATGGTACCAACATTTAGAGAATCTTCCTCTGTCAAGGCAATGCAACCTATGAGATGGCCAAGTCCCTGAAGGAGACATGGATTTGTCAAAAATGGATGGTATGAATGGGTTCCACCACAATTAATAATTTTGGGGACTTGTTTAGAAAGGACTGCTTAGGCAAGTGCAATTAATTCATCTACATAAGTTTTGTTGTAGATATTGCTCATTATCATACATACTTTGTATCATGGATTTGTCCCTTGCGATCCTTAAAGAACGAAGAGTTATAGCCTCCCAACAAACCACTGAGAAAGATCAAAGAAAGGCAATAAAAGGGAAATTAGTAAATATTTCTTGTTTATCCTGTTTTACCTTCCATCTGTTAATAACTATGGGCATATGTTAATGAAACTCAGGGATCCCCCAGGTACTGTGCAAAGTAACAATCATTATTACTTTTTAACTAAGATGAGCTTTTAAAATTCAATTTAATTCCACTGTTATCATCCCTTCTTTTTATACAATTTTAAAGGTAACTTTCCCACTCCAGTATTCCTGCCTGGAAAATCCCATGCATGGAGGAGCCTGGAAGGCTGCAGTCCATGGGGTCGCTGAGGGTCAGACACGACTGAGCGACTTCACTTTCACTTTTCACTTCCATGCATTGGAGAAGGAAATGGCAACCCACTCCAGTGTTCTTGCCTGGAGAATCCCAGGGACGGGGGAGCCTGGTGGGCTGCCATCTATGGGGTCACACAGAGTCGGACACGACTGAAGTGACTTAGCAAAAAAAAAAAAAAAAAAGTAACTTTCCATATATAGTTATCACAAAATATTGGCTATATTCCCCATGTTGTACAATACAGGTTTGAGACTACCCAACACCCAGGAGTCTGTTACTTCCACTCCCTCACCCCTATATAGCACCCCAACTCTCCTCCCTGCTGGTAACTCCTAGTTTATTCTCTGTATCTGTGAGTCTGCTTTTTCTGTTCTATTCAGTAGTGGGTTGTATTTTTTATATTCCACATACAAGTGATATCATATAGTATTTGTCTTTCTCTGTCTGACTTATTCTACATAGCATAATGCCCTCCAGGTCCATACATGTTGCTGCAAATTAAAACAAAAAAACATTGCACACACACACACACACAAGCAACAGTAGTAAGCACATTGTATTGTTTAATTATTAGCTGTGCTAATTTTTTCTGAACCATTCTCTTATGGAAGACATTGAGACTGCGAACACGGACATGGATATGATTTGCCACATGATTCATATAAAGTCTTAACCTTATTTACATATGAGTACTTTAATCAAGCCCCATTCCATCACCTTGGTTAAATCAAACATCTACAACAGTTTCCTAATATAATGAATGAGAAATGTAAATTCATAACAAGAGGTTTTCATCCATCCATATCTGTAAGATAAGGTGATGCTGGTGTACCAAGAGAATATTGACAATCTGAAAATGAAATGTCACAGAAGGTTTGGGTGAAACTGGAAGCAAAATTTTAACAATAACTATAAATGTGGCCTCTCCATGGGTCCATCTGTCCACAATCTCATGCCATCTGCCCCTTCTTTAGAGTTGCCATGGAAGAGAAAGTTTCACTACTCCAGCTACCTAATTTCTATTTGGAGAAAAGATGGGTGTCATTTTGAGCTTTAATTGAGATAAGAGCATTGTAATATTTGTTTATTCAATCATTTTTTGTCTCCACTCAGCCTTTTTACTTAGAATGTGTACATTCTTTAGTTTTGACATCAAAATGATGGCAACAAAGGAAAGAGTGCACATGCTATCTTCTTGGTTTTGAAAGAAAGGAAGGAAAAATCATCAGCCAAAGGATTTAATTTCAATACACGTGATAACAGTATTTTTTCCTTAGTATTTTCCCCCATAATCTTTGCTTTAAGAAAATACCTTCTCTTTTCCTAATTTTCTCCTGAGAACTGATAGTGTACTAAATCCATTGGTATGCATGCTGTCTACTACATCTACTACTTTTGATGTATTTTCATATTTCTCAAAAAGAAAAAGAAAAACAAGTATATGAGAACACCATGGGTGCTGGAATAATACATTAGAGATGTTTATGTCTCCTATTTTTTAGGCTGGTAATTTTCCTGTGTGCTCTCAGATCCATTCCTCTCATGTTCACTGCAGCTTACATTTCCCCCAAACCATTGCCAATTGGCTTCCCACTAGGTTTGGTCAATGGGAAACACTGATTAGAGACTGGCAGGTGGAAGGAAGAGATAAACAAGGATATTTCTTTCCACTTCTCTCTACTGGAAGTGACTCCAGCAGGGGCTGCATATCCCCTAAGGTTCCAGTGTGCAGTGGAAAGACTCTCCTTCCCTGGCTCCAACTCCCAACAAGTAGCATCCATCCTGAATCCAGCTCTAGCCCAGTTGCTATGGCTCTTAAACCCGGTAATATCTCTTACTCTCTTATTTTTTAAAATTCTAGAGGAGGTAACTGGATCCCACAGATGCTAATCTCTGGGCTGCCTCACTATTCCCTGTTGGACTTTTTAACTGTCTCAATATTTTTGTCAAGTAGTTCTTCATATCAAGTTTATTGTACCTGAACAGGGTTTCTCAAACTCATTACTATTGATGTTTTGAACGGATATTTATCTGCTGTGAGAGGCTGTCCTATGCCTTGTAGGGTACTTAGTAACATCACTGTCTCTGTCCCTTAAATATTAGTAACACGTCTGCTTTTGTCACAATTAAAAAATGCCTCTACATGATGCCAATTGTCCCCAGGGGAGGGGGCAGAATCACCTGTGGTTGAGAAGCACTGTATTAGGTTAGAGCAGCTCTTTTCCTGACTGGATACTAACTGATAGACTCTCTCCACTTGTATTTATTTCTGCTATCCTTTAAAATGGGATTCAATTAGGATCAAATAGAGATATATTTATGCATATATATTTATATTCATCTAGTATAAAACTAGTCATATTAATAAACAGTCAAATATTCTTTGACAGATGAATTAATAAATTTATTATATGAAAATATCTGTGAGATTTTAATCTAATTTTCTCAAAATTAATAAATATTTTATATTTGTCAGCTAATCTCTAAGACATTTTCATTTGACTAACCATCATAGGACCTTTGAAATACTTCACATATGTGATGGCTTATATATTATGGTAAGTCAGAGTAAACATCTCCTAATTTAACTGCTACAGAAAAACATGATCAGAGAAGTAAAATTTTAGGGAGAAGAAATATATAATAATAGTTTTTTATTTCCACCACACACTCTGATCAGGCAGTTTTCTTCTGAGCTCTAAGATCTTTCCAATAGTGAATAAAGATATTACATTCCTTATTTTGCACTACTAGTCCTTCCTATTTTAATACTTCTGTTCCTTATTTATTTTTATTGCCTTTGTTCTTTGTGTTTTAAAAGGATCATTAACTCACACACTCATTCACACTTTGATGAACTAGTATCATAGTGACTGTCAGTGACATTACACTAAATATTCTACTTGGATGCTTTGCGGCAGTTGGAGAAAAGCAACACCCAATTTCATCTGAGAGATGAAAGAGAAAGGCAATATGAAGAAATTCATATTCAATTGTTTTATATAATTTGCACAAATGAACAAATAACATTTTTACTTGAAATACATATATATATATATATATATACCTATATTTAAGATGTTTGTCTTACATTTTAAAATATATTTTTATCATTGATACCTTTATAATCAAGTAATACTAATAAGACCAGATGCTATGCTTCAAGTGTAATATTCATGTTGCTGATATTTCTGTTCACTTATCAAAGTGTAATATTCTTATCAATGTTACTCCACCAAAATTAAAAGTTGTTAATTGAAGAAAATAAAATTCTTAATGTCACAAAATGTCACAAAAAATATTCTTCCTCCTTAAAACAGAGGACAGCTGAATCTAACATATCCGTATAGAAGCAATATGGAAGGAAGTAGAAAAACAGAAGAAAAAAATTGAAAGTCCAATGGCTTACAATTAATTGAGCTTTAATTAGGAGGTTATCAAATATATGATTGATTATTCATCTCAGGGAATTGCGTGGTTTCAGAAATAAGACAAGATAGAACAAAAGGTCCAGATTTCCCTGGATGAATTGTATATTTTATTCATTCTAAACTCAATAATCCTTCACTAATCTGGAGAAACTTGCTTCTTTTTTTTAAATTGAGATCATTGCTCATAATGATATGAGAAAAAAAGGAAATGAAATCATAGGCCACATGATGGAAATCATTGAAATTTTATAAGGCATCTGCTTTTAAATATTTATATCATTCATATTACATAGAACTATAATTTAAATAATGGAATATAATAAAATTACAATTTTTTGAACATATCAACACAGAGAATGTTACAGAATCTAAATCTAGCTACAAATCCCTTCCTCTCTCTTCTCTAGCCAGTGAACTCTGTTTCTTTTTCATGACCAACTGAATGTTACTGACACTGTGGAACAAAGTTCCACAGCCAGAATTATTTCTATTGTCTGTGCCCCTACTCTTTATCCTCTATTATATTGTGTTTTCCTTCTGGATTTATAATCTACAGTAAACTATAACTTCGTATGCCTCAGTCACATGTGAGTTCACTGAAGTCAGTTATTCAGTTTTCTATTTATGAGGCCAATTCCATATAACCTTGCTCATATATAGAGGCCATCTGAGATATGTTTCTGGAACTGAATTGAATTGAATATTTTTAATTAAGTTGAATTGAAAAATTAGGTAAAACTTGAAGGTTTTGCATAATTGCAAAGCTGTGGACATGTATGGATGTGAGAGTTGGACTATAAAGAAAGCTGAGTGTGGAAGAATAGATGCTTTTGAACTGTGGTGTTGGAGAAGACTCTTAAGAGCCCCTTGGACTGCAAGGAGATTCAACCAGTCCATCCTAAAGGAGATCAGTCCTGGGTGTTAATTGGAAGGACTGATGTTGAAGCTGAAACTCCAATACTTTGGCCACCTGATGAGAAGAGCTGACTCATTGGAAAAGACCCTGATGCTGGGAAAAGATTGAGGGGAGGAGGAGAAGGGGACGACAGAGGGTAAGATGGTTGGATGGCATCACCAACTTCATGGACATGGGTTTGGGTGGACTCCGGGAGTTGGTGATGAATAGGGAGGCCTGGCGTGCTGTGGTTCATGGGGTCACAAAGTGTCGGACACAACTGAGCGACTGAGCTGAACTGAAAGCTGTGGATCAAAATAAAGCTCTCGACCATGCTATCATTTGGAGGGGTGAGAATGACTTGAACAACTATTCAGTAGCACGTGGGATTTTGTTTCAAGGATGTTAAATATACAATAATATGTATTTTTTCTTAATTTGGACCCAATTTCTTTAGCAGGATGACACATTTGACATATGGATATGTGTATATATATACACACACACAAAAGTGTATATAATACATGTATATACAGAGACATATCAGTTACTTTCATATTTTCAGCAACATGCATTTTGGGGTGTACCATCCTTATGAATCAACTGACAATAAAAAAGGTGATCATTGGGGAAAAAAGACACTCCTCATGAGCACAGTGATATCCCAGAAGAAGCAAGTCTCACTCACACATTAAATAATAATCAAGTAATCCTGAAAAATCATACTGGTGTTTTTAGTAATGCCAGTGTTCCTAAGCAAATAATCCTCTGCTTGTATGTTCTGATGTTTCGTGCAAAAACATTTTATACACTAATTAATTAAAATATTTTCATTCTAAAGCCATTTTTCCTTCTAACTACAATTCTAAAATGTTTATGTGCATGCTTTAGGAAAGTGAGTTTTTTTAAAGAAAGATTGAATACTTTTCTCCTCCTGTTATTTGGTTAATGGGCACTCATCCTGTTGCCAGACTATTTTGTACCATTTTGTGTGTGTGTGTGTGTGTGTATGTGTAGTATGCTAAGATATTTTGTGTGAATAAGGCAAAATACAAGGTATAGCACTGCTTTGTATTCAAGTTTTCAAGGTGAATAGAAATAAAAACAAATGGTGCAAAGCTAAATAAATCCATCATTAATTATTATAGAAAAAGTGAACAGGAGAAAGGCTGCAATTGTCTACATTTAGTTAGAAGATCTTTATACAAATTAGAAAATTGGTGAGTGAGTTGATTAGGCACCATCAAGATCCTAAGCAAAAGGTGACCCCACATCATTTTAATTTATAATACTCTTGCTGGAAGAAGGACAGCACAACCATATGAACTGATCCTGTGAAAATGAAGTTGCCAGAGACTAAATATGACTTGCCAACAGGCTGCCAACTTTGTTTCTAACCACTGAAATTGCACTGATTGAACCTTATCATCAACTGCATTTCTAGCCCTTACCTTGCATAACCAGAAAAGGACAGAGAAAAAGGAATTTCAGAGTTACTCTCCCTAATTGAGACTTTCCAGGTGACACAGTGGTAAAGAATCCACCTGCCAATAAAGGAGACACAAGCAACGCAGGTTCAATCCCTGGGTCAGGAAGATTCCCTGGAGTAGGAAATGGCAATCCACTCCAGTATTCCTGCCTGGGAAGTCCCATGGACAGAGGAGCCTGGTGGGCTATGATCCATGGAGTCATAAAGAGTTGGACATGACTGAGTGTGGACACAAACACATATACACACTCCACATTTACAGGCTTCCCAAAACAGACGATGCCTGCTGACCAATCATTAGCTCTAAAACAGGAGTCTGCAGACTACCGCCCTCAAGTCAAATGTGGCTTGCGCCTCTTTCTGTAAATCGAGTTTTATTAGAACACCACTGCACACTTTCGTTTACATAGTGTTTATAACTGCTTCCATATTACAATAGCAGAATGGAGCATTTGTGACAGACACTTCCTCATAGACCACAAAATCTAAAATATTGACTATCTGACCCTTTACAGAAAGCTGCTGACCCCTGCTCTAAAGCAATGGTGCTGTTTTGTACCTATGGTAAATCAGAACCAAAGCAGGGCTATGGTTCACGTATATCTCATTTTAAAAGCAAAATTACTTTTCCTCTTTCATAGGTCCTCCCCTCCAACCCTGAAAGGAGCTTACTTTCCAATTTCAAGGAACAACCAAAGCAGAAACACACCAGTAAGTGTGCCTGGTTACATGAATAACTTGTGAAGGTTTGAATATACTTGCTGGCAACATGCAATACGTTAAGAATCGAGAAATATGTTTGCCTGGTACTTTTAAGGGGAATATATGGAAAGCCTGTTTTGAAACTTTTGAAAAGATTTATTTTCTATTCTGGAGGTGCTTTAGTATGAGGAATTGAAGGTTGCATAAAAATATAGCTACTGGCATAGTCAGAGTGCTTACTCACTAGGGAAACACATGCCCTCAGATAAGACATGTTGGAAACAAATAAACAAGTAAATAAAATTGGTCAATATAAACTTAAACTCATATACCCTCATGAAGATATATGCTTAAATGTATCACCTCAAGCAAATCTGTCTTCATGGATTCAATGCTATTTTCCAGCCTTTAAATCTTCCTTAACGGTGACTCTCTGGTGCTTTTAAGTTTGAAGTTTCTATGACCACTTCTACAGCCCTTACCTTTCATAAACGAAATTCATTTTTGGATTCATATCATATGCTTCCATTAGCTCACTATATGATGGGAACAGACGTATCCTTTAGGTCAATCTTGGTGACACTTGAGCATTACTATAGAGAGTGTCTCATGTTAATTAAGACCTTTATCTGAAACACTGCACATGGGAGATGAGGCTAAGAATAAAGTCACCTGAGGTATGACACAATGTCCTTCAGAAATAAGGGAGATATATAACTCAACATCTCTCCTTAACCACCCTCTATGAGGATTCTCTAGTAAAGTAATGCTCAAAATTCTCCAAGCCAGGCTTCAGCAATACGTGAACCGTGAACTTCTAGATGTTCAAGCTGGTTTTAGAAAAAGCAGAGGAACCAGAGATCAAATTGCCAACATCCGCTGGATCATGGAAAAAGCAAGAGAGTTCCAGAGAGCATCTATTTCTGCTTTATTGACTATGCCAAAGCCTTTGACTGTGTGGATCACAATCAACTGTGGAAAATTCTGAAAGAGATGGGAATACCAGACCACCTGACCTGCCTCTTGAGAAACCTGTATGCAGGTCAGGAAGCAACAGTTAGAACTGGACATGGAACAACAGACTGGTTCCAAATAGGAAAAGGAGTACATCAAGGCTGTATATTGTCACCCTGCTTATTTAACTTCTATGCAGAGTACATCATGAAAAATGCTGGGCTGGAAGAAGCACAAGCTGGAATCAAGATTGCCGGGAGAAATATCAATAACCTCAGATATGCAGATGACACCACCCTTATGGCAGAAAGTGAAGAGGAACTCAAAAGCCTCTTGATGAAAGTGAAAGTGGAGAGTGAAAAAGTTGGCTTAAAGCTCAACATTCAGAAAACGAACATCATGGCATCTGGTCCCATCACTTCATGGGAAATAGATGGGGAAACAGTGGAAACAGTGTCAGACTTTATTTTTTAGGGCTCCAAAATCACTGAAGATGGTGACTGCAGCCATGAAATTAAAAGATGTTTACTCCTTGGAAGGAAAGTTATGATAACCTAGATAGCATATTCAAAAGCAGAGACATTACTTTGCCAACAAAGGTCCATCTAGTCAAGGCTATGGTTTTTCCAGTGGTCATGTACGGATGTGAGTTGGACTCTGAAGAAAGCTGAGCGCTGAAGAATTGATGCTTTTGAACTGTGGTGTTGGAGAAGACTCTTGAGAGTCCCTTGGACTGCAAGGAGATCCAACCAGTCCATTCTAAAGGAGATCAGTCCTGGGTGTTCATTGGAAGGACTGATGCTAAAGCTGAAACTCCAGTAGTTTGGCCACCTCATGCGAAGAGTTGACTCATTGGAAAAGACTCTGATGCTGGGAGGGATTGGGGGCAGGAGGAGAAGGGGACGATGGAGGATGAGATGGCTGGATGGCATCACTGACTTGATGGACGTGAGTCTGTGTGAACTCCGGGAGTTGGTGATGGACAGGGAGGCCTGGCGTGCTGTGATTCATGGGGTCACAAAGAGTCAGACATGACTGAGCGACTGAACTGAACTGATGAGGGATTCTGGTGCTCTTGATATTCTTTCAACTTACAAAGTTAGCTCATTTTAAGGATCTTTGAGCTAGCTATTCCAGGACCCCCAGATCATTACCTGGCTAGCTATTTTTGGTCAATCTTAAATTTTTAAAAATCACCACCTCAGAGAAGTCTTGAGACAATTTTCAAACCTTTCTAACTCTCTTTTAACTCTTTGCATAATTTTTCCACTTTTGGATATTTTTTCCCTTCTTTCAGTTTGTCTCCTAGCTTAGCTTACTAGATTTTGGGATTATGAGAGCATGGGCCTATTCTCTCTTGCATATAGTATGCATAACATTGCTTGTAATATAGTGGCCATTTGATAGATTAATGAATATATTCATCTTAGAAAGCTAGATCCACAATGATGAACTTAGAGCCTATTATACAGAGTGAAGTGAGTCAGGAAGAGAAAGACACATACTGTATATTAACACACAGATATGGAATCTAGAAAGAGAGTACAGATTACCCTACATGCAGGGCAGCAAAAGAGACAACAGACATAAAGAACAGACTTTTGAACTCGGTGGGAGAAGGAGAGGGTGGGATGATTTGAGATAAGAGCATTGATACATATACATTACCATATGTAATGCATATTAAATTCCAGTGGGAGTTTGATGTATGATGCAGGGCACCCAAAGATGGTGCTCTGTGACAAGCTGGAGGGATGGGGTGGAGAGGGAGGTGGGAGAGGGGTACAGGATAGAGGGGACAAATGTATGCCTATGGCAAATTCATATTGATGTATGGTAAAAAAAAAAAAATCACAATATTGTAAAGTACTTAACCTCCAATTAAAATAAATAAATACAAATTAAAGAAAGCTAGATCCACAATGGCCCAGGTATGGTGCTAAGCATGGATATAAAAGAGGAAAACACTTTTTCTGCCCTGAATGTACTTCTAGTCTAGTTAGGGAAATAATCACAAACAAATTACACAATTGTATCACTTGAGGGACTATTTATTAAGGTTAATGAAACAAGCATTTTGGGAACATAGAGAAAAAAATAATCATACCAGCACATTAAAGGATGGTGGAAACAGAGAAGAATTATTATAAGGGATAATTTAGCTGGGTATAGAAAGGAAGGG
Organism: Bos indicus; assembly: GCF_029378745.1. Classification (NCBI taxonomy): domain Eukaryota; kingdom Metazoa; phylum Chordata; class Mammalia; order Artiodactyla; family Bovidae; genus Bos; species Bos indicus. Next base: position 119,090,722 of record NC_091789.1, on the reverse strand, counting down.
AGAAAGCCTCCAGGCAAATTTTTGTGACAAGTAGACTAACGTGATGCAGTGTGACATGCCTGGGAAAGATCTAGTTCATGGTGTCCACCTTTCTTCCCATCATCCACATTCATTTCTCTGACTGCCTACTCAATCCTTCACTTAGAAGCTTCACAGACATCTCAAAATTAACTCATTCAAAACAAACTCATCCCTCTTTCCTCCAAGTCTCTCTATTTTTCCTTGCTATGCACTTATTTCTTATTTCATCTAACACAGTACTTATTATTTTAACATTTCCACAAATGGTAGTGTCATCTCCCTAGAAAAATCAAGTCAGAAACTGGGAATCACACATGACTGTTTCCTCAGACTCTACTCCATATTCATTCAATCTAAGGCCAACCCCTGTCAATTCTACCTCCCACATCTTCCTCAGAATTGCCCACTTCCTTGTAACCTCTTTAGCACCATCTTAGTTAAGATTGCTATCACTTCTTGCCCAGATTACAGCAATAGACTTTTTCCCCCTTCTGATTTGCTTCTCTCTGAACCATTCTTCACTCATCAGCAAAATAAGTTTCTGGATCATAACTCACATCACAATTCCTTGCTGCTGACTGCTCCTCAATGACTTTTAAAAGCTCAGAGGGCAATGAAAATCCTCTCCAAAAGGAGGCAAAGACTTCCCAGGGTCTGGCCCCACTTCCTTCTGAGCTTGGTTTCTTGGTCCTCTCCCTTCCAAACATACTCATGTCACACTTTTTCAGTCTCTCTATTGTGTGACACTGTCTCCTGTATCTTTCTGTGTGGTATGTCCTCTGTGGGTCCCCACCCCCACAACATTCTTGTATACTTCAATTCACTGTTCACATATCACTTCTTCAGAGAAGCTTCCTTTGACCCAGAAACAAATTTGGATTTCTAACTCTTCCCCAAATGGCTCTCTTCTCTTGTTCCCCCTCTCATGTTTGTCTCATGAGACTCATCACAATTGATTACCTATGTAAAGTCTGACATCCCTGCTGGGATCATGTCTGTCATATTCACCTTTATACCCACATCATCTAGATATAATTAATAATAATGACAATTATTACTGAGGAAGCTAAATAAATATTTGTTGGATGAATAACAGTGGTAAGAATGAAAATGAAATGATGCAAAATAGCGAATGACAAAAGACAGTGCTGAAAATGAGATGACAGATTATAAATGCCTTGAAAAACATTTCAGAGGTCAAAGTGACAGCACTTGGGTACAGATTTGAGTGAGAAAGAGCCAGAATGAATAGGATTCTAGGATGATTGTTAATATATTTTCAGCTCAGGTGACTGGTGGAATGATGAAATCATCAGCTAACACAAGAAACACACACAAGTTTGGGGATGTTGAAAAAGATTGAGATATTTTGAGTCAAAGTGGTAGGGAATTCAGGACATCCAAGTTGAGGGATGTAGTAGACATGTAGAAATCTGTCATATGGGCAGAACACTCTCTGAGTCAATAGTCTCAAGACAATTTTTTTAAAATAATGTCAATAAATTACTTTTAGTGTGCACTAGAAATAACGGTGTGAAATATAATTAATGAGTTTAACTATTGTTAAAAATCAGAATGGGTTCCTATATAATGTAATGACTACAAATCCCTTAGCCATCCTATGCCAATGGATATCTAATGCAATTCAAATTCTCTATCTCTCTGTCCTAAAGTGACTCTAAAATATAATCTGAATGGCTTCGTTTTTGGCGGATGCCAGGCTGTGTTGGGCACCATCCACAAAATGGTTTTAACTATATTCATTTGATCCAGCATGAAAGCCAAACACTAACAATTATAGAAGAAGAGATTTTTAAAGTCCCTTTATAATCTTGGAAGTGGTGGTATGAGGAAAAAAGAATAAAGCAGCGATGTCCTCTAAGGTATCAAAATTCTTTTGGAGAAATTGTTTTCATTCCTTTGGTAGAGGAAAAAAGGCGATGGTAATGATCTGAGTTCTGATGAGTGTGCTTAGGCACAAAGGTAAATTTAACAGGAATAAAGTTAACACAACTTAGTTGGAAGATCAATAAGATTTATTAAATCTATTATCCCAAGCAAGATTCTGGAGTTAAACTAATGACAGATGGCCACTTCCGTGCCTCAGTGTAAGGAAGAAATACCCCTATAATAAATAATAAACCCTATCCTTCATTAGATGTAATTTTCATTTTAGTGTTAAATCCTAAAAAGAATATGCCTCATGGAGGCATCCTCTGATAACACAATGTAAAGTGATAACATTATTGAGAAATACAAAGCACATATAAAAATTATTTTTAATGATTTTTGATTGATTTCTGATGGAGTCTGAGTACATAAAATTAAAATAAAATTGGGAGATTGAGACTGACATATATGCACTATTATATATAAAATGGATAACTAATAAGGACCTATGTATAACACAGGGAACTCTATTCTGTAATGACCTATATAGGGCCCCCTGGTGGCTCAGATGGTAAAGAATAATGACTTAACATTGGAAAATAATATAAAAAAGATTGGATACATGTACATGTATAACTGATTCAGGCTTCCTTGGTAGCTTAGCTGGTAAAGAATCCACGTGCAATGCGGGAGACCTGGGTTCGATCCCTGAGTTGGGAAGGTTCCCTGGAGGAGGGCATGGCAACACACTCCAGTATTCTTACCTGAAGAATCCCCAAGGACAGAGGAGCCTAGTGGGCTACAGTCTATGGGGTCACAAAGAGTCAGACGCAACTGAGCAATTAAGCACAGTACAGCACCTAACTGATTCACTTTGCTAACACATTTTAAGTCAACTATATTCCAATAAAAATTTTAAGATAAATAAATAAAATAAAATTCACAGTATTTTTTTCTGAAGAAGGCAAGGTAATGTCGTCCTGTAGCTTTCTGGTGTAAGGAAAGATCCTTGACTTTCCAAAGGGAGCAATGGATAGCCGGTCCTTAGAGCTACAGAATAACAAGGCTGTAGGGTCAGGGGCTACTTAGAAGTTATCATAGAGTTGGGGTATTGTCCTTAAATATCACCTTCAGTCAGGTTTTTGCTAGGAGTAAGACAGCAGAACATCTGAAACTGTATGAGTGAGCTCTAACTGAGAAAGACAGGTACACTTTGGATACTGAATGAGTAGGTGCTTATTAACATACTGTTGGGAAAATAGAGAAGCCTGACATGTGCCCAGACGAAGACCTTTCTAGTGTCACAAAGAAGTGGGCTGTGAGGCTACCTTAAGACTAAGCTGGGACCTTCATGAAGCAGCTCTGGATCTGTTCAACAACACTGAGACATTTTAGGGTCATACATTAGGATGCCAGTTCTCCAACACCACAATGTATACAATATATCATGAGTCTTTGGTTAGTTATAATAGCTAAGTACAGATCACTGCAAATGGACTCATCTTGTATAAATGAGAACAGATTCAAAGAATGATATAGTAGTTCTCCAACACCACAATTTATACAATATATCATGAGTCTTTGGTTAGTTATAATAGCTAAAGTACAGATCACTGCAAATGGACTCATCTTGTATAAATGAGAACAGATTCAAAGAATGATATAGTTGTCATCTGCATTATGTTTTTATGAGAGTGAGCAGTGTGCTGGAAATTGCCCCTGACCCATATTACCATCTCATGTAAGCTCTATATCTACCTCTGGACCATTATCCTAGTAGGCATTAAGGGTTTCCCAATGAGGACATGAGAAAACTAGGGCAGAACTTCCATGGACATTTTGATTGGATGCAGCCTTGTCTTCTGCTCAGCCTAAGATAAATTCCTATTGCTGGGAGTTGGTATCTTAAAAAGCAGATTTTAAATATGTTACTTGAGTTTGCTTAAGTAGACAGATTTATTATTACTTAAATACAGCTTTCTTTTTTAAAAAACTGGAATATTTTTGATACTAAAAGGTCAATATTTTAATATTTAAATGTAAAAATAATTGCTTTGAGATCTGCAGAATGATATGTAGCCTATTATTTCTTGATAACTTTAGAAGAGCTAATACAACAGGAAGCAGATCTTAAAAGGAATTAGGATTTTATAATGGAAAAAGACCAAAATGACAAGGAAGTTACTAAAACATAGTATATTTTTATGTGAAAATAGATTTCAACACCCATTTCAAAATAATGATAACTTAGATTCTTCTCTCCTTCAATAAGATAACCCCCCCCACTTGCATATTTCACCTCTCTCAGAATTACTTCTTCCACGAAGAATTTTCCAGAATTACAATTACAGAATTATTTTAATCTTTTCTTCTTCAAAAATGAAGGAAATTTAAATTGGAAATTAAGTTGAATTTAATTTCCAGTTTAGCATTTTCATCTTTGAAATTAACCAAGCCATGGGCAAGCTACATCTGAAAGCGTTAAACCAAAAAAGGGGAAACCTGTCATTTTTGAAATATAAAATGGTGCTCTGGCTTCCAGTAAAGTACTGTCCATTATACTCTTGTTCTTCTCTTCCTCTAGATTTTACCTCTGTCATTTTCGAAAATGCTAATAATGCCACGTTATGAAATACACTTCACATCATTTTTATAAAATCAAAAGAAAAAAATCTAAGACTATATATTATCATAGATGCTACCTGTTATTTAACATAAAAGTTTATTTGATATGTAATTTTATATTCATATTACATTATGTGTATATAATGCAATATGTATAGAAAATTACCCTACTGCTGCTGCTGCTAAGTCGCTTTAGTCGTGTCCAACTCTGTGCGACCTCATAGAGAGCAGCCCACCAGGCTCCCCTGTCCCTGGGATTCTCCAGGCAAGAACACTGGAGTGGGTTGCCATTTCCTTCTCCAATGCATGAAAGTGGAAAGTGAAAGTGAAGTCGTTCAGTCGTGCCCGACTCTTAGCAACCCCATGGACTGCAGCCTACCAGGCTCCTCCATCCATGGGATTTTCCAGGCAAGAGTACTGGAGTGTGGTGCCATTGCCTTCTCCGGGAAAATTACCCTAGACATATTCAATTCTTTACATCCTCAATGTGTGTAAGATAATCTAATATATTCTCAAGACAAATTCTAGTTTGTAGTGTTATTTGGATGATGCATCATTAATGAACATGAAAAGGAGAGGTAAATGTGATCAGATTCCTCTGTTCTGGTAAGACTCTGCATTCCATATGAGGTCCTATGAATGTTGCATAAATATCATATACATATGGCATCTATTGTGATAACACAAGGTTGATGATTTTTTCTGTATATATTATATATATATATATATACAATTATATATATATATAATTGTACTTAGAAGATTTTCAATATACTCAACATCTAACATACGGTCTGGCACATTATATGCTCTTAATATTATGCCAATGAATGAATGAGGCAAAGAAAAAATGAGTAAGTACACAGGCAAAAAACAAGTCTTTCATGTATTTTAATTAGAGTGGTATTTGGTATAGTGGTATAGTATCTGACAAAAGTTAATCATTTCTAATACTTTAAAATCATTTAATAGGTAGTTTTATCCTGTAAAAGTTCTTTTGCTATTGTCTGTCATTTGTAATAACTAGTTCATTTTTCTGTATAGCTTTCTTTCCATTTGAAAAGTCTAATTGGGGAAAGAATGAAATTAACACTTACTAGTGCTAAACATTAGGAGAAGGCAATGGCACCCCACTCCAGTCCTCTTGCCGGGAAAATCCCATGGATGGAGGAGCCTGGTGGGCTGCAGTCCATGGGGTCGCTAAGAGTCGGACACGACTTAGCGACTTCACTTTCACTTTTCACTTTCACGCATTGGAAAAGGAAATGACAACCCACTCCAGTGTTCTTGCCTGGAGAATCCCAGAGACAGGGGAGCCGGGTAAGAGGCCATCTATGGGGTCCCACAGAGTCGGACACGACTGAAGCAACTTAGCAACAGCAGCAGCAGCAGTGCTAAACATTGATATGGCTTTAGATTCCTTTACAGGAATCTTCAGGGTAGATTCTCTGAACAACTTTCCCAAAAGGTAGCTTGAATACAATCAGTTTAATTTCAAAACATAGGTCTTACCTCAAACTACACCATCTCCAAGAACAGCATTTTCTTATTTTTCATGGGCCCTGCCAAAGTATCCAAGATGTTCTCAGTAACCTGGACTTTTACAAAATGCCAACTGTGAATAAGTGAAGCATTTAGAACTGTGGGTGGCATCAAAGTGCTATGGGGAGATTTTTTTACTTTACTTAGTAACCACCTGGATTAGATGCTTTGAGGAAAATAAACTAGTGAAATTCAATCAGCTGGGTAAATGTTTGAATAAAAGATGAATCCTGTTTGAACAAGCAAAAGCCTTTATTCTTTTGATCTATCTGTTGAAGTCAAGCAATTATCATATAGCTAACTCTAAAAATAATTATATTTCCTTTAATTATTTATCAGTCTGGTTATTAGAGAGTGAGAGACTAAAAAATAGTGTTACTGACAATATGTAGGTGACATTAATTTATGAACACATCAGTGCAATTTACATTTCTGCATTTTACTAGCTTACCTCTGATATTTGCAAACTAAGAGCTTCATTTGTATCTATAAATGATGTTAGATTCCTAAACTATAAATGTTTAAATATCTTTTAAAAATTAGTGTGTATGAATGAATTTTATCAAAAGCTTTCTTAAAAATAGTTACTATCATCATAGCAAGATAAACTGTTGGAATCTTCCAGGAGTTACCAACAAATACCTACTCTTAGAGATACTGGTTAGGGGTCTCTAAACTTCACTGATTTTGTAACCACTAAAGAAGAACTTGGAAAAACTTGCTATCACTTGTGGATTTTTAAATCTGCATCTGAAATTTCTCATTTTTAGTTTAAATGATTGCAAAGGACATTATTTGAGTCACACTATAAATATAGATTGGAGAAGGCAATGGCACCCCACTCCAGTACTTTTGCCTGGAAAATCCCATGGATGGAGGAGCCTGGTAGGCTGCAGTCCATGGGGTTGCGAAAAGTCGGACACAACTGAGCAACTTCACTTTCACTTTTCACTTTCATTCATTGGAGAAGAAAATGGCAACCCACTCCAGTGTTCTTGCCTGGAGAATCCCAGGGACGGGGGAGCCTGGTGGGCTGCTGTCTATGGGGTCACACAGAGTCGGACACGACTGAAGTGACTTAGCAGCAGCAGCATAAATATAGATAAATAAAAGATATATATTTATGCTTGAATGATTTTACTGATCACCTGTTACAATTTTCTAAAACAGCAAATGCATATATATATCGAATTTTTTTCCTGTCATTCATAGGCTCTACCATGAAACATTTTTCTTTGTACTGAATTATCACTGTTGTTGTTTAGTTGCTAAGTCATGTCCAACATGTTTGCAATCCCATGGATTGTAGCCCGCCAGGCTTCTCTGTCCATGGGATTTCCCAGGCAAAAATTCTGGAGTGGGTTGCCATTTCCCTCTCCAGGGTATCTTCCTGAACCAGGGATCGAACCCACGTCTCCTGCACTGGGAGGTGGAGTCTTTACTACTAAGCCACCAGGGAAGTGAGTTATCATTACAATTATAAAGCATATATATTTGATCAAAGTGGTATACATGTATGAAAACCTTGATAAATAACATAAAAATAAGGTCTTGTTGAAAATGCTTCTCTTGATAAGGAAAATAGGGATTTAACAACTAATTCATAAACCTGTAGAAGAATATATGGGGCTTCCCTAGTGGCTCAGACCATAAAGAATCTGCCTGCAATGTAAAAGACCTGGGTTTGGTCCCTGGACTGGGAAGATCCCCTGGAGAAGAAAATGGCTACCCACTCGACTATATTTGCTTGCAGAATCCCATGGACAAAGGAGCCTGGCAGGCTACAGTCCATGAGGTCACAAAGAATCAGACAGGACTGAGCAACTAACACCTTCTGGTACAGTGAAGAGTACAAAAGAAAGTTGATGACCTTGGAATAAAGTCCTTTTAGAACTACCTGTGCCTGCTCCTTTGAGGGTCTTCATGGATCCCCAGGTTACACACACACCATTGTGAAGACAACTATTTTAAGAAATTCAGTCATTGACTGACAAGAAACATGACTGGCATACCCAAATCACCTGGTAACTTGCACGTGCACTTCTTCAGTTGCATCTTCCAGCTAAATGGTTATGTGTTAACATAAGGAAAGTTACATATCTGGAGGAACTAGCCTTGTTGAAATTTGTACCTAAGTATAAATTCTAACATCCTCTCTCTCTTTGAATGTGTTTTTCAGTAGAAAAGAAGATAGTAATAAGAGGCAGTCTTGTAATAGACATAGAACAGGAAAGCACACTCTGATGCAGGGTCAGCATCACAGTAACTGTGTAGCCTTAGGTAAGCTTCTCAACTTTTCTGAGCCACCATTTCTCTTCTCTAGAGGTCTCAGTCAGGCTACACCTTGGACTCAGCTTTAAAGAAATAATGATTCACTTGACTAGAGCAAAACTCACATTATTTCCCCATAACATTTTTTCTTTAAATTACTCAGATAATTCTTTAATGTCTCTTGGCAAGACTTTCTAGTGCTTGAAAAGTTTATTATTGCAGCAAATACCAGAGGAATCAGCAGGTAATACTAGACTCAATGCAGTGTGAAGTGCTCATAGGGACAAGTGGGTTTGGTAACAATAAGTTACCTTAAGAAGAGCAATTTAAGTGTCCATCAACAGAGAAATAAAGAAGATGTGGCACATTTATACAATGGAATATTATTCAGCCACAAAAATCCCAGAAATAATGCTATCTGCAGCAACATGGATGGCCCTAGAGATTGTCATACTGAGTGAAGTCAGACAGAGAAAGACAAATATTGTATGATATCACTGATATGCGGAACCTTAAAAAATGGCAGACATGAACTTATTTACAAAACAGAAACAGAGTAACAGATGTAGAAACAAACTTATGGTTTCCAGGGGGTTAGAGGGACTGACAAATACATACTGCTGTATAAAAATAGATAACTAATAAGGACCTACTGTATAGCACAGGGAGCTCTACTCAGTACTCTCTAATGAACTACAAGGAAAAAGAATCTAAAAAAGAGTGGATATATGTATATGAATAACTTATTCACTTTGCTGTACCTGAAACTAATACATTGTAAATCAACTCTACACCAATAAAAATTAATTAAAAAAAAGACACAGTGATGCCCAAGCCTCACCCCCAGGAATTTAGATTTGATAAATCTGGGCTGGGACCTGGATATATGTTTCTTTAGCACTCTCTGGTTAATTCTAATGTGAAAAAAAGATGTAAAAGTCAAGGTTGGACTCACCACTCATACAGTCTTTTCATAAAAATGTAATATGTGCCTAAGCAAGGTTTCAAGTTTTCTGTACAGGTATCTACATTTTTTACTGGGAAAAAGTTGGAAGCTATTTGAAGAAAATAAATGTTATATTTGGGCTTATCAATCTTAAAAAAATATACAAAAATGATGCATAGTAGAGAAAGCCATTTAGTCTATAATAGACTTTTTAAAAATATTATAAACATACAGTACAGAGACATCCATAAATTTTGTTGTTAGTAAAGTTGCATCATGCTTTTAACATTTCACAGAGTGACATGTATCCCTTCATTTGGAGATTCATAAGTGCCGTAGGCTTTCCCATTTCCACTTTTTCTGCCTCTTAGAGATCCTAAAAGTTAGTAATAAACAATTAGTTCTACTCAGGATACACATCAAAAATCTATTTCTTTCTTCTTACTGAAGAAAAATCTCAGAAGGAAAGTAAATCAGCCATTTAAATGAACAAGATCTGAAATAAATGACCTAACTCAAAAAAGAAAATCCCTCTGGAGATGAACATTTTCTTTTAAATTAAAAGGTGAAATCTGACATATCACACTGCTTTTGTTGTTGTTATTATTTTTTGCATTACCTGATGCTCATAGTCTGGGGAGGCCTTACAAATAGCTGTGAAAAGAAGAGAAGCAAAAAGCAAAGGAGAAAAGGAAAGATATAAACATCTGAATGCAGAGTTCCAAAGAAGAGCAAGAAGAGATAAGAAAGGCTTCTTCAGCGATCATTGCAAAGAAATAGAGGAAAACAACAGAATGGGAAAGACTAGAGATCTCTTCAAGAAAATTAGAGATACCAAAGGAACATTTCATGCAAAGATGGGCTCGATAAAGGACAGAAATGGTAGGGACCTATCAGAAGCAGAAGATATTAAGAAGAGGTGGCAAGAATACACAGAAGAACTGTACAAAAAAGATCTTCATGACCCAGATAATCACGATGGTGTGATCACTGACCTAGAGCCAGACATCCTGGAATGTGAAGTCAAGTGGGCCTTAGAAAGCATCACTACGAACAAAGCTAGTGGAGGGGATAGAATTCTAGTTGAGCTATTTCAAATCCTGGAAGATGATGCTGTGAAAGTGCTGCACTCAATATGCCAGCAAATTTGGAAAACTCAGCAGTGGCCACAGAACTGGAAAAGGTCAGTTTTCATTCCAATCCCAAGAAAGGCAATGCCAAAGAATGCTCAAACTACCGCACAATTGCACTCATCTCACACGCTAGTAAAGTAATGCTCAAAATTCTCCAAGCCAGGCTTCAGCAATATGTGAACAGTGAACTTCCTGATGTTCAAGCTGGTTTTAGAAAAGGCAGAGGAACCAGAGATCAAATTGCCAACATCCGCTGGATAATGGAAAAAGCAAGAGAGTTCCAGAAAAATATCTAATTCTGCTTTATTGACTATGCCAAAGCCTTTGACTGTGTGGATCACAATAAACTTTGAAAAATCTGAAAGAGATGGGAATACCAGACCACTTGGCCTGCCTCTTGAGAAATTTGTATGTAGGTCAGGAAGCAACAGTTAGAACTGGACATGGAATAACAGACTGGTTCCAAATAGGAAAAGGAGTACATCAAGGCTGTATATTGTCACCCTGTTTATTTAACTTATATGCAGAGTACATCATGAGAAACGCGGGGCTGGAAGAAGCACAAGCTGGAATCAAGATTGCCGGGAGAAATATCAATAACCTCAGATATTGAGATGACACCACCCTTATGGCAGAAAGTGAAGAGGAACTAAAAAGCCTCTTGATGAAGGTGAAAGTGGAGAGTGAAAAAGTTGGCTTAAAGCTCAACATTCAGAAAACGAAGATCATGGCATCCGGTCCCATCACTTCATGGGAAATAGATGGGGAAACAGTGGAAACAGTGTCAGACTTTATTTTTCTGGGCTCCAAAATCACTGAAGATGGTGACTGCAGCCATGAAATTAAAAGACGCTTACTCCTTGGAAGGACAGTTCAAAAGCATATTCAAAAGCAGAGACATTACTTTGCCAACAAAGGTCCATCTAGTCAAGGCTATGGTTTTTCCAGTGGTCATGTATGGATGTGAGAATTGGACTGTGAAGAAGGCTGAATGCCGAAGAATTGATGCTTTTGAACCGTGGTGTTGGAGAAGACTCTTGAGAGTCCCTTGGACTGCAAGGAGATCCAACCAGTCCATTCTAAAGAGATCAGCCCTGGGATTTCTTTGGAAGGAATGATGCTAAAGCTGAAAGTCCAGTACTTTGGCCACCTCGTGAGAAGAGTTGACTCATTGGAAAAGACTCTGATGCTGGCAGGGATTGGGGGAAAGAGGAGAAGGGGACGACAGAGGATGAGATGGCGGGATGGCATCACTGACTGGATGGACGTGAGTCTGAGTGAACTCCGGGAGTTGGTGATGGACAGGGAGGCTTGGCGTGCTGTGATTCATGGGGTCGCATATGGATGTACTTTATATGACTATATTTTATAGACATATATATTCTATTTTTTTCAGTTCATCTTTCCTTAAAGTGTTTGTCGTGCTACTTTAAATAACTCAAATTTCTCAGGCAATTTAACTCACTGTTATACTTTTATGTTTCAGCTAATGCAATGTGGACTACTTGATAGATTCTGCATTTTTAGTTCATCTTTTAATCTATAAGTAAAGTCTGATAATTAAATTTAAACATTGAGCTAAAAATATCTTATGGCTAAGGGCTCCTTTGTGTTAATTTAAAAAACAATTTTTCTTAAAGATGATAAAAATAATCCCAAATAATCAACAATTTCTAGTCTAGTTTTCCACTTGATTTGATCATTTTGTTCATTTGATCATTTTGTTGTGAATTCCTTAGGAATGATGGGGGATAAGTAGATATATCTATAACATGAGATGTATATATTCAGGAGATTGTATTAAATGTTGGTTTCCTGTTTTGCTAAAGCTTGATTTATTTATGCAAGTGATTACTCTGATATTAAAAAGTAACTCTAATTTGAACATTCAGTATCTTTGCTCCTTAAATAAACAGAGATTGAAAATGGAATTTTATCAATGTTGAGTTGGTGCATTTTCTTAGTGAGAGGGAGGTAGAGAATATTTGTTGTATAAAAACAAAGGAAATCCAAGCAAAACTTGTGATGTTAGGGAAAATATCAGATTTGATTTCTCAGAATGATTCTGACTTTTTCAGCATTGATTATCTAAAGGGAGCTAGATACATACCACTATGAAATATCTTTTTTTTAAAGTAAATTCAAAAATAAAGAGATTGAGGTTGTAGCACAAACTGATGCAAAGCATGAGGGACTATCAAAAAAAAAAAAAAAAAACTAATCTGAAGCATTTTGTAAAACTATGCCACAAATCAATATTTTAGACACTTTAAAGATCATCCCTTTGCTTTTCAACCTTCACACTTCAGAGACAGGGGATATATATTTTTATATCCTCTCTGTTTCTAAAATAAATCATTTCCAAGTTGGCACTTCTTTTATAAAAGGGCCCACTGCAAATGTCAATTTTTTCTATAATTGACCAGAACCATACCTGTGGGAGAAATGAGCAGACAAGAGTAAAGATGTCATTCAGGGTCATTTCATATATTTGTATCACAGGAATGCATTAAACTTTTTGCACTTCATTTCTTAAAGCCATTCCCCTCCACCCTCACACCTCCTCAGGAACTATGAGTCAGAGGTGATCCAACTGGGAAAACTCTATGCAAGGATTTACACAGTTTTAAAAAGAGGTATCTATTTGTATGAAAAAATATATTGCAGAGCACAGTTCTATGAAGGACAGTAAATGGACCGAGTTAGTTTCTGCTGTGAAAACAGAATCACAAAGATCAAGGGGAAATTTAACCACAACATGCTATCAATGAGTTAAAAATCCATTTAATATAGAGCCTCTGAGGAACAAAGGGAACTTGCTTTGTTTATATCAGACAATTTAAAATTGCTTTACCCTTAAAAATAAAAGTAGAAAAATTTCAGAATTAGATATTTTTTTTCTTTTGAATTGCAATTAAGCACAATCAAGTTCTTGGGATTGGGATAAATGAGGTAAATGGCATAAACTGGATACACAAACACACTATTTAAATTTAAACAAAGTTTCCACCAAATATGAATATTTCAGTAATATTCTATAGGAATTGTAAAAGCCAAAATGTTATTTATTTGAACACTGCAATATAATCAAGGACACTGTTTGGGTCACCTGCATTTCTGGTAGTGTTAAATTAAAATCTGTTACTTAGTGCTAAATGATTCCATCAAGAAGAAAGAAAGAGTAAACCAAACAGAGGCATAACATTTCTGTAAATCTTGTATATAATTATTACTAGGGGTGATTAACATTATTTCATATACTTATAGGCTATTTGCTTGACTTTTACAGTATCCTTTTAGCATATTGGAGAAGGCAGTGGCACCCCACTCCAGTACTCTTGCCTAGAAAATCCCATGGACGGAGAAGCCTGGTAGGCTGCAGTCCATGGGGTCGCTAAGAGTCGGACACGACTGAGCGGCTTCACTTTCACTTTTCACTTTCATGCACTGGAGAAGGAAATGGCAACCCACTCCAGTGTTCTTGCCTGGAGAATCCCAGGGATGGCGGAGCCTGGTGGGCTGCGATCTATGGGGTCGCACAGAGTCAGACACAACTGAAGCGACTTAGCTTTAGCATATTAGTAATGTAAACCCCCATTGGTCACAGATTTTGTAAATACTTTTTCTAAGAATACTATTAATCTATTTTTTTATTTGTTTATTGTTTCCTTTGCTATATGGAAGCTCTAAACTTTCAGTGAAATCAGTGTGCCAATTTTATGTTTTCAGGGTCTTTGGCCTTGCTAAAACTCTCTCTCATCACATGTTTTTAATGTCATATATCTCCTTTTATCATTCTTACGAGTTTATGCTTCTAGCAAGTTATTTTTACTACATGGAAATTATTTTTGCTTACCAACCATTAAGGGTATACCATTGTTTCCACCATAGGAATAATCAGTTACACAATGGCACTCATAAAATAGTATATGCTATTCACACAGAACTGAAATTGCCTCTCTATCTCATGTGGATATTTTTTGAACTTGCAGTTTTAGTTCACTGACATCTGTCAAGTCCTGTGCCAGGAAGTTATGGCTGTCTCTACAATCACCTGCAGTCAAAGTATAGTCAAGATCTGGAAGGGCAATTAATTCCATAATATACTTGTTATTCATAAAGTTATTAGTGGTTTATACACACACACACACAAACACAATGTTCTTCGATACAAATTTAAAGTATATGCTATCTGGACCATCACCGAAAAAAGAAATCACATGTTTTCTTCTTTCTCTTCGTTGTTCCATTTACTGTGTACCAGGCTTAGTTTTAAAGGCTTTTTCCAGGGGCGGGGGAGGGAGGAATAAATTAAGAGTTTGGGATTAGCAGATATTAACTCCTATATATAAAATAGATAAACAAGGCCCTCCTGTATAGCACAGGTAAATATATATTCAATATCCTGTAATAAACCATAATGGGAAAAATATGAGAAAGAACACACACACACACACACACACATATTCTTCCTCTCTCTCCTTCTCTCTCTATAGATAGGTAGGTAGATAGATAATCTGAATCATTTTGATGTATGCCAGAAACTAACAGAACATTTAAAATCAACTGTCAGTTCAGTTCAGTTCAGTCACTTGGTCGTGTCCGACTCTTTGTGACCCCATGAATCACAGCACGCCAGGCCTCCCTGCCCATCACCATCTCCCGGAGTTCACTCAAACTCACGTCCATCAAGTCGGTGATACCATCCAGCCATCTCATCCTCTATCGTCCCCTTCTCCTCCTGCCCCCAATCCCTCCCAGCATCAGTCTTTTCCAATGAGTCAACTCTTTGCATGAGGTGGCCAAAGTACTGGAGTTTTAGCTTTAGCATCATTCCTTCCAAAGAAATCCCAGGGCTGATCTCCTCTAGAAGGGACTGGTTGGATCTCCTTGCAGTCCAAGGGACTCTCAAGAGTCTTCTCCAACACCACAGTTCAAAAGCATCAATTCTTCGGCGCTCAGCTTTCTTCACAGTCCAACTCTCGCATCCATACATGACTACTGGAAAAACCATAGCCTTGACTAGATGGACCTTTGTTGGCAAAGTAATGTCTCTGCTTTTCAATATGCTATCTACATTGGTCATATCTTTTCTTCCAAGGAGTAAGCATCTTTTAAAAAACATAAATGCTTTTTCCTACTTGAATTCTTATATCCTCGAAAGAGATTAGGAAATGGGCCGCCTTCTTAACCCTCTTTCATACATGATAAAACTGGGCCTGAAGACACTAAGTTGGTTGTTAAGTAACTGACCAAGATTTCAACTCCCAAAAGCCTAAATGTGAGTTCACACTTGTGGGTTAGGAGCCTTTCATCAATATTTCTATAGCACTGATAACACTATATTGATTCTTGGTTAATTTTTTAAAAATTAGACTACAGCCATTGGAGAGCAGGGGACATATTCCATGGTTTCACCAAGACCAACATCAGCTTTGTTAGAAGTCACCTCCTCAGAAAAGAGCTCCCCTGGGACCACCAATTCTCAATCAGGGGTGTTTTTGCTCTCTCAGGGACATTAGGCAACATCGGGGACATTCCTGTCACAACATGAGGGTGGCTATTTGCCTTCCAGTGTGGAGAGGTCAGTGAAAAAAGTATGTTAGTCACTTGGTCATGTTCAACTCTTTGTGACTCCATTGACTGTAGCCCACCAGGCTCCTCTGTCCATGAGATTCTTCAGGTAGGAATACTGGAGTGGGTTGCCATTCCCTTCTCCAGGGGATCTTCCAGACCCAGGGATTGAACCTGTGTCTCCTGCATTGCAGGCAGATTCTTTACTATCTGAGCAAGCAGGGAAGCCTTGATGAGTTGTTGCTGTTGTTCAGTTGCTAAGTCCTTTCCGACTCTTTGAGACCCTACGGACTGCAGTACTCCAGGCTTGCCTGTCCTTTATTATCTCCTGGAGTTTGCTCAAATTCATGTCCATTGAGTTGATGATGCCATCCAACTATCTCATCTATATTGCTAAATATCCTGTAATGAACAGGCACACCTTAGGAAAGAATCATGTTGCTCAAAGTGTCAAAAGTACAGAGGTTGAGAAACGTTGCCCTAGACAAATTTCAGGACCACTTTTGTGCCTAACTGTGCAGTTATTCAATGTTTGTACTTCTCACTCACTGCATTCTTAATGTTATCAATAGACTAAAAACTCCATCAGGGAACACGTCTATCTGTTTTATTCAATGCAATATCCCCTGTAACTTACACAAGTGACACATAGAAGGTACTCACTAACTGAATTGAATGAATGAATAGTGGATAACTTGTTTTAGGTTTCACAGTGAATACATGGTATTGTTAGGCCTCTCTAAGCATTTAGTTAAGATTATTGTTGTCCTCTAGCTAGACATATTTAAAATATTTTATATGTACTTCACCTCAGGGTTTTCATAATCATGCTGTTATTTACAGAGTCACAAACTCTTTAAGAGGTATCATCTACCATTGAAAAAAATAAATTTATGCCTTTCATATAGGTATGCCCCAAGACGTATGTGGCAAATTTATCAAGTGAGACGTAGGTTAGAACACTGTGAAACCTTGAGTTTTGTTAGTTCTTTTCTATGCTAGTATTGTTAAGAATATTGTAACTAGCTTTCTAAGGCTCTCTATGGACTTCCCTGGTGGCTCAGATGGTAAGGAATCTGCTTGCAAGGCAGGAGAACTGGGTTCAATCCTTGGGTCAGGAAGATCCCGTGGGGAAGGAAATGTCAACCCATTCCAGTATTCTTGCCTGGGGAAATTCCAGGGGCAGAGGCATCTGGTGGGCTACAGTCCATGGGGTTGCAAAGAGTCAGACACGACTGAGCAACTAACACAAGGCTCTGTATAGGGTCAAGCAACTGCTTGAAACAGAGTTATCCTCTGATCTGCCTGACTTCCTTCTCTCACCATTTATGAGTTCCTGATATCTTCATCTAGTTTCTCTCAGTCCCACCTTCTCCCCTGCCTTTATTTTGTTAGGAGAAAAAGATTCAAAGAATCACAAACTCCACAGATTTTAAAGGTCACATCTCCTAACCACCTAACTGATTTATAAATCCTTAAAAAACAAAACAAAAGAAAACAACTCCCAAGTTCCAACATCCTCTCATCTTGCCTGTGTTCAAACATCTTCAGTGCTAGAAAGTACACTATTTCTTGAGGCACCCAATTTCTTCTTTTGGAGAGGGTTCTTTTTTCAGTCAAAAGCTTGCCTCCCCATAGCTTAAATCCAGTAGTTTTGGATCCGTGTATGTCTTGGGGCTATTCAGAACAAGATTAAATTCTTACCTATGTAATAATCCTTCCAATGTTTGAAGACGGCTATCACAACTCCTCTCCTTCAGGTTAAACTTCCCTGATCCTTCATCTGCTGACACAACTTCAAGGCCTCTCCATCTATGAACAGCTTCCATCCTTTCTCTGAGTGGTTTTAAAAAATTATCATATCAATTTGACCATTCTTTCATTCTATTAATCTATTCTGGTGAAGGAACAGGGAAAATCTGAGTAAGAATAAGTGAATGCGTTTCCCTCCATTTTTTTCCTACAAGTTTTTAGTGAACAATTTTTCTTTGCAAGATATCATGCTAGTCCCTGGGAACACAATTGTGGGCAAAACAGATGATTTTCCTTCTCAGAGTTTACAATTATACTAGGAAAGAAGGGCGCAGATCAAAACACGTAGTTAAATGACATTATAGGGGTTTTCCTGGTGGCTCAGTGGTAAAGAATCTGCCAGCCGATGCAGGAGTCATGAGTACCATCCCAGATTTGGGAAGATTCCACATGCAGTGGAACAACTAAGCCCATGTGCCACAACTACTGAGCCTGTGATCTAGAGCCCAGGAGCCGCAACTACTGAGCACACATACTGCAAATACTGAAGCCCGTGTGCCCTACAGTCTGTACTCTGTAGCAAGAAAAGCCATATCAATGAGAAGCCTGCATACCACAATGAAAATAGCCCCTGCCTGCCACAACTAGAGAAAAACCCATGCAGAAACGAAGACCCAGTATAGCCAAAAATAAATAAACACAATTTTTGAAAATAAAAGTGACATTATAAATGTGACAGGTGTTACCAAAAACTCTAAGAGCATATAATAAGGGGGTCTGATTTCAAAAGTATTATCTCCCATAACTGTCACCATATTGCTGCTGCTGCTGCTAAGTCGCTTCAGTCGTGTCCGACTCTGGACGACCTCATAGACGGCAGCCTACCAGGCTCCTCTGTTCCTGGGATTCTCCAGGCAAGAATACTGGAGTGGGTTGCCATTTCCTTCTCCAATGCATACATGCATGCTACGTCACTTCAGTCATGTCCGAATCTGTGTGACCCCACGGACAGCAGCCCACCAGGCTCCTCTGTCCATAGGATTCTCCAGGCAAGAACACTGGAATGGGTTGCCATTTCCTTCTCCATATTACCATGACTCAATAATTATTTTCACTTTATAGATCAAGAAACAAAATCACAGAGGTGTTCTTAACATGGATACCTCAAGGAGAGTTCCTGGATCCCTCATCATATCAGGTAGATATTGTCCGCAAGATTCAAACCAAGCTCTTTATGGTCCTGTCTCTTAGATTCTCTGACACCCTGCTTCTTCCTATATGCCAGGCAGGAGAGTCAACCAGCAAATCCAGATGAATGAAATATACATTGAATAGGGGAAAAGGCTTACGGTCACCATGATAAAAGGAAAAAGCAAGAATAAACACAACTTTCAGGATTGTCAAAATAGCCAAAGGCCACTGAGCTGTCTGTTAGTACAGACACCCCCAACCCAACACAGACTGCATTCATATCCATGTGGAATAGCAACATTCAGCAAACTGAGTAAATTTAAAATTTTTGAGCCATTAAAATTGACCCTTAAACAGGAAGGAAGTTAGGGGTGCAGACAAAGATCTGTGCATTACTTAGAGTTGGCCTTCTTATCTGTGGTCCTGCAAAATATTTTGAGATTCAAAGCAACCATAGATGATGTAGTACTATAGTATTTACTGCTTAAAAAATAGCATATAAGTGGACCTATGTCATTAAAGCTTGTGTTGTTGAAAGGTTAATTTTACTTACCTTCCAACACATGACATATTCTCACATGTGAACCTTAAATGTACTTATCGATTATAGTGATATAAAGCAAAAACTGTTATATTTCTATTAGTTTTATGGCTAGTGGCCTTTAGACTTTGAATATGTGTTAACTAGCATGGCTACTTTATAAAGTTTTACTAGTATATGTGGACCATAATTACTTAAAGATTACAGATGAATTGTCTCCCATTCCTATCAATCAACATTCTTAATGGAGCTATATTTGAGCTAGTAGTATAAGATAACAAACTAAAAACTGTTAATTTTTGGTTTTTCTCCTGATTAAATACACACATGCCCCAAGACACACTCAAATGATGAGCAACAAATATACTAAAATAAAAATAATACTTTGGAACATTCCCCAAGTCTGTCAATATAGTTTTATGTCTTTTGTATATCCTTTCATAGATCTAAGTTCTAACACATCCTTTATATTTTCTGCATTCATTTTAAAATAAAAGGTTTGCCGATCAACCTCTGCATGTCTACTGACATCACTTTTAGTGGTTCACGTTTGTTATTCTTCTGATAACGTGCCCCAAATAAATCAATCTCAACTGTTAGAAAGCAAAAAAACATTTTTTTTCTTGTTCAAAAACAGAATGCATCCTATGGAAAATAAGGAAGGCCAAAAGTAGGTTTGAAAGAGTGTGTAACATGTGGCGGTCAAACATCATGTGTGGCGGTCAAACATCATAAGACTTTTGACAAATACACTTTCATTTTGACATCTTAACTGATTCTAGTCTGTGGTAAGGGTCTTTAACCTGGCATCAATGGATAGGACTTAGGAAGGTCAATGGATCTTGGGAATAAGAAGAATATAATTTAAGAATCTTTGTCTTGTAAGCCAGACTTTACTCTCATTTCACATTCAGAGATTTTGAGACTCAGTAATGTGCCCACCTCATAGATAATCGGGAGACACAAGATTGTATATGAGGCCAATCTTACTCTAAAACATATGCTTGCTCTACCATGTCATACCGCTTCCTCCCAAAGCTTCTAAGAAGTCAAAACCTCAAAAGCTATTAAAGAGCAATGGAAATAGACTTAATACTATGCAGCCATCATTGGGAACTAAATATTTATTGTGAGTACAATGTTCAGTGGTCTAAAATGGACTCAACAACATGCAACATTATCACGCCATGATGATGGCTATAGAATGAATCTTCAGTTCAGTTCAGTTTCAGTTCAGTCACTCAGTTGTGTCCAACTCTTTGCGACCCCAAGAATTGCAGCACACCAGGCCTCCCTGTCCATCACCAACTCCCAGGGTTCATTCAAACTCACATCCATCGAGTCAGTGAGGCCATCCAGCCATCTCATCCTCTGTCGTCCCCTTTTCCTCCTGCCCCCAATCCCTCCCAGCATCAGGGTCTTTTCCAATGAGTCAACTCCTCAGATGAGGTGGCCAAAGTATTGGAGTTTCAGCTTCAACATCGGTCCTTCTAATGAACACCCAGGACTGATCTCCTTTAGGATGGACTGGTTGGATCTCCTTGCAGTTCAAGGGACTCCCAAGAGTCTTCTCCAACACCACAGTTCAAAAGCATCAATTCAGTGCTCAGCTTTCTTCACAGTCCAACTATCACATCCATACATGACCACTGGAAAGACCATAGCCTTGACTAGACAGACCTTTCTTGGCAAAGTAATGTCTCTGCTTTTCAATATGCTATCTAGGTTGGTCATAACTTTCCTTCCAAGGAGTAAGTATCTTTTAATTTCATGGCTGCAATCACCATCACCATCAGTGATTTTGAAGCCTAAAAAATTAAGTCTGACACTGTTTCCCCATCTATTTCCCATGAAGTGATGGGACCAGATGCCATGATCTTCATTTTCTGAATGTTGAGCTTTAAGTAAAATTTTTCACTCTCCTCTTTCACTTTCATCAAGAGGCTTTTCAGTTCCTCTTCACTTTCTGCCATAAAGCTGATGTCATCTGCATATCTGAGGCTACTGATATTTCTCCCTGCAATCTTGATTCCAGTTTGTGCTTCTTCCAGCCCAGTGTTTCTCATGATGTACTCTGCATAGAAGTTAAATAAGCAGGGTGACAATATACAGCCTTGACATACTCCTTTTCCTATTTGGACACAGTCTGTTGTTCCATGTCCAGTTTTAACTGTTGCTTCCTGACCTGCATATAGGTTTCTCAAGAGGTAGGTTAGATGGTCTGGTATTCCCATCTCTTTCAGAATTTTCCACAGTTTATTGTGATCCACACAGTCAAAGGCTTTGGCATGCACACACACACACCCACCCACCCACACACCCACCCACACACACACACACATAACTACACACCTAGCATGCAAATTAAGATTGTTAAACTCAGTTCAGTTCAGTTTAGTCACTCAGTTGTGTCCAACTTTTTGTGACCCCATGGACCGTAGCACGCCAGGCTTCCCTGTCCATCACCAACTCCCTGAGCTTGCTCACATTCATGTCCATCAAGTCAGTAATGCCATCCAACCATCTCATCCTCTATCATTCCCTTCTCCTCCCGCCTTCAATATTTCCCAGCACCAGGGTCTTTTCCAATGAGTCAGTTCTTCGCATAAGGTGGCCAAAGAATTTCAGCTTCAGCATCAGTCCTTCCAATGAATATTTAGGACTGATTTCCTTCAGGAATGATTGGTTTGGTCTCTTTGCAGTCCATGGGACTCTCAAGAGTCTTTACCAACACCACAGTTCAAAAGCATCAATTCTTTGGTGCTCGGCTTTCTTTATGATCCTACTCTCACATCCATACATGACTACTGGAAAAATGATAGCTTTGACTAAATGGACCTTTGTCAGCAAAGTAATGTCTCTGATTTTTAATATGGTGTCTAGTTTGGTCATAGATTTTCTTCCAAGGAGCAAGCATCTTTTAATTTCATGGCTGCAGTCAACATCTGCAGTGATTTTGGAGCCAAAGAAAATAAACTCTCTCAATGTTTCCATTGTTTCTCCATCTATTTGCCATGAAGTGATGGGACCAGATGCCATGATCTTCATTTTTTTAATGCTGAGTTTTAAGCCAGCTTTTTCATTCTCCTCTTGCAATTTCAACAACAGGCTCTTCAGTTCCTCTTCTATTTCTGCCTTAAGGGTGGTGTTATTTGCATACATGAGGTTATTGATATTTCTCCCAGAGATCTTGATTCCAGCTTATGCTTCATCCAGCCCACAGTTTCACATGATGTACCCTGCATAGAAGTTAACTAAACAGGGTGACAATACACAGCCTTGACGTACTCCTTCCCCAACTTTGAACCAGTCCATTGTTTCATGTCTGATTCTGTTCTTTCTTGACCTGCATACAGATTTCTCAGTAGGCAGGTCAGGTGGTCTACCCATCTCTTGAAGAATTTTCCACAGTTTATTGTGATCTACATAGTCAAAGGCTTTAGTGAATGATGCAGAAGTAGATATTTTTCTGGAACTCTCTTGCTTTTTTGATGATCCAACAAATGTTGGCAATTTGATCTCTGGTTCCTCTCTTTTCTAAATCCAGCTTGAACACCTGAAAGGTCTCAGTTCAAGTACTATTGAAGCCTGGCTAGGAGAATATTGAGCATTACTTTGCTAATGTGTGAGATGAATACAATTGTGTGGTAGTTTGAACATTCTTTGGCATTGTCTTTCTTTGGGATTGGAAAGAAAAATTACTTTTTCCAGTCCTGTGGCCACTGGCGTGTTTTCCAGATTTGCTGGCATATTGAGTGCAGCACTTTCACAGCATCATCTTTTAGGATTTGAAATAGCTCAACTGGAATTCCATTACCTCCACTAGCTTGGTTCATAGTGATGCTTCCTAAGGCCCACTTGATCCTGGTCATCTGCTTCATGAAGATCTTTTTTGTATAGTTCTTCTGTGTATTCTTGCCACATTTTCTTAATATCTTTTGCTTCTATTAGGTCCATACAATTTCTGTCCTTTATTGTACCCATCTTTGCATGTAATGTTCCCTTGGTATCTCTAATTTTCTTGAAGAGATCTATAGTCTTTCTCATTCTATTGTTTTCCTCTATTTCTTTGCACTGATCACTGAGGAAGGTTTTCTTATCTCTCCATGCTATTCTTAGGAACTCTGCATTCAGATGGGTATATGTTTCCTTTTCTCCCTAGCCTTTTGCTTCTCTTTTTTCTCAGCTATTTGTAAGGCCTTGTCAGACAACTATTTTGTCTTTTTGTATTTCTTTTTCTTGGTGATGGTCTTGATTACTGCCTCCGGTACAATGTCACGAACCTCTGTCCACAGTACTTCAGGCACTCTATCTGATCTAATCCCTTGAATCTGTTTGTTGTTTCCACTCTGTAAATATAAGGGATTTGATTTAGGCCATACCTGAATGGTTGGGCTTCCCTGATGGCTTAGTTAGTAAAGAATTCACCTGCAATGCAGGAGACTCTGATTTGATTTCCTGGGTCAGGAACATCTGCTGGAGAAGGGATAGGCTTCTTCATTCCTACTCCATTATTCTTGGGCGTCCCTTCTGGCTCAGTTGGTAAAGAATTCATCTGCAATGTGGAAGACCTGGGTTCAATCCCTGGGTTGGGAAGATCCCCTGGAAAAGGGAAAGGCAATCCACTGCAGTATTCTGATGGGGTCACAAAGAGTCGGACACAGCTGAGTGACTTTCACTTTCACTTTCACTCCTGAACGGTCTAGTAGTTTTCCCTGCTGCCGCTGCTGCTGCTAAGTCACTTCAGTCGTGTCTGACTCTGTGCGACCCCATAGATGGCAGCCCAACAGGCTCCCCCATCCCTGGGATTCTCCAGGCAAGAACACTGGAGTGGGTTGCCATTTCCTTCTCCAATGCAGGAAAGAGAAAAGTGAAAGTGAAGTCGTTCAGTCGTGTCTGACTCTTAGCGACCCCATGGACTGCAGCCTACCAGGCTCCTCCATACATGGGATTTTCCAGGCAAGAGTACTGGAGTGGGGTGCCATTGCCTTCTCCATAGTTTTCCCTACTTTCTTCAATTTAAGTCTGAATTTTGCAATGAGCATTTCATGATCTGAGCCACAGTCAGCTCCTGGTCTTGTTTTTGCTGACTGTATAGAGCTTCTCCATCTTTGGCTACAAAGAATATAATCAATCTGATTTTGGTATTGACCATCTGGTGATGTCCATGTGTAGAGTCATTTCTTGTGTTGTTGGAAGAGGGTGTTTGCTGTGAGCAGTGTGTTCTCTTCAAAACTCTGTTAGCCTTTCCTCTGCTTTATTTTGTACTCCAAGACCAAACTTGCCTATTACTCAAGATATCTCTTGACTTAGGCATCCTAAAAATCCCACTAGGAAGCTAACTGGTTGCATAACATTATCTCACTCTTCATTAAGGTATCAGTGAAAGACATTTTAGTTCCCACCGGGACCATTCTGTTTCTTCATATAAACCAAATGTTCAGTGATTTTTCACCTCAGGTTATTTTTTCCTCATGTAGGAATTAAATGAGTATTACTGGGCCAAGGTATCAGAATACATTGTATAATAAATGAAACGTGCAAATGTAAGGGCATTTTTGGAAGGATCTCAAGGTACAAAGATGTAGGAAATTTATCCACAATATTAACATTATATTGATATGTCATAACTAATTTCACTCATAATCAATTGAAAATGCTCATTTCTTTCAACTTTACACAATTTCAATGCCTAATAAATACTTATTAAACAAATGATGACAGAAATATTGTTTTCTGAATTTTTCATAAAAACTAAATCCAATTAAATTGAAATTATATGAACATACTACTCTTATAGACTGGACAAAAGCAAATAAATTTTACATGGTAACTCAATTATAAATTATTTAGTTTTTTCTACAGATTTTGGAGATATAATTGACATTTAACACTAAGTTTGAGGCACACAGCATAATGATTTGACTTACGTTGGGCAGTAAAAAATTTTCCTTTACCTGTCTAGATTCATCTGGCTGCTCTAAGAATTAAATTGGCATGAGACAAAAGTAGAAAAAAATCAAAGTTTAATAACATGAACAAATGAGAAAGACCCAGGAAATCTGAAAAACCCAAATGGCTGAAACCCTCACCTTAAATACCATCTTTAACTAAAGACAAAAGAGGATGTCATGGATAGTATTTGAGACTTCAAAGGAGAGCAAAGTGGTTCATATGAAGATGGAAAAGGAAATGTTTGGTAAATGGGCCTTGTAGACAATAGGACACAGAACGGTCTTAGCTCTCTAGGCCCTGCTGTGTTTTCCCCGCCACAACTAGCCATATTCTTTGTAGATATCTCTGGTGGTTGCTCTATTGGGGAATAGGCCCTTTATCTAAACTTTCTAGGCAGTTAAGAGCAAGGTCAAAGTGTCTTCCTGAGACTTTGGGCCTAGATTTTTTATTTTTTCCCAGCTTGAAATAATCTACATGCCAAAGAAACATTTTGAGGTGGCAAGTGTTGTTCTCCTACACTTGCATACATCGTGAAATGCTAACCATGATAAGTTTAGTAAACCATCTATCACCTCATATAGATAGAAAATAAAAGAGAAATAATATTTTTCTTGTGATGAGAACTCTTAGGATTTATTCCTAACAACTTTCATAGACAACATAGCAGTCTTAATTATATTAATCATGTTGCACATTACATTCCTGTACTTATTTATCCTCTAACTAGAAGTATGTACCCTTTGACCTCCTTCCTCCAAACCCCACCCCAACCTGCCCCAAACCTCTGGTAACCACAAATCTTATCTCTTTTTCTATGAGTTTGTCTGTCTTTTGAAATATACTTGGCCTACAACACTGTTTGCCTCTAGTGCACAACATAGATTAGATATTTCTGTACAGTATAAAATGAGCACAAGCCTAGTTACCATCTGTCAGCCTACAAAAATATTATATTACTAATGACTATATTCTCCATACTGTACATTTCATCCCTTTGACTCTTTATATTGCAATTTGAAGTTTGTACCACTTAATCTCCCACACCTATTTCACTCATTCCCTGACCACCTCCCCTCTATCAAATTACTTTTTGACATCTAACTATATCATCGACTCAATGGATATGAATTTAAGCAAGCTCTGGTAGATGGTAAAGGACAGGAAAGGCTGGCATGCTGCAGTCCTTGGGGTCACAAAGAGTTGGACACAACTGAGCGACTTAACAACAACTACTACTACATCATCACCAATCATATTACTCTCCTATGACAATTATTAGGAGTCTTCCAATCATAATCTTATAGTTTTCAAATGAAATACATGGTTTTAAAGGTCTAAAAATCCTAAGGCACATCTAGCTTCAGGTACTTCTCAATTTTTTTTTTCTCAAATATCTCGTTGTTTCTCCATCTTTGTTTTCCTCTGTCTCTTAATGTCAATTTTCCTCATTCTTGGGATAAAGCATAGTCACAAGCATCTTTAGGTTTATATTTCACCAGCTTAGTAACCCCAGTGGAAAAGACTTTCTCATTTTCAATAATTCTAGCTAACATTTCAGATTTAGCTCTTAAATGTACTTTTGTTCACATGCTCATGTTTTGACCAATTACCATAGCCAATTTGAGACGTGGCTGCATCATATGTCCTTTCCTTTAGCCATGGTAGTGAATTGAGCTAAACTTAAACCAACTGGACTAAGACTGTAGAATGAGTTTTTCCACCATGAAAATCAGGATGCTATCAGCACAAGTATGTTACGGGGACACTAAGCAGGCAAAAATAAAATTCACTGCTTGTTCTCAAAATATACCAAAACATCTTAATCAGTATCCTATTTCTTACACTCAAAAAACTCAAAACTCAATTTATAGTTTGTGCCAGTTACTTTTTCTGAGATTAATTTCATGTTTCCACCCCTACCCCAAAATTGTGGCCACAGTTGCCCAAATAAGCCAAGGTCTTTCAAGTCTACTTTTTCTGACAGAGCTTTTCTCTACCAACACATAACTGCCATTTTCCATCTATAGAAACTAATAACTATATTTAAAGATTCAGATTTAAATATAATATCTCTGTGAAACATTTCCCAACTCCCATTAAATAATTGTTGCATAATTCTCTGTACTAACACAATAAAACATATATAAACCTATTCTAAAATATACTGTATTTTGATAGTTTCTAGATGGTGTTTGCCTCACTTGGTGTGAATCACTTGGGAATATAAACCGCTCCAACAATTGACATAGCTCTAGGGCTAGGACAATAACTGACCCAGTTTATGTTGAATGGATTAATTATTAAATAAGTCAAATTAAATAGTCTCAAATTCAGTGGCCAAATCTTGTCTTTACATGAATAATTTGAATGAAAAACTCTCAAACACGTGTCAAGTGGGGCTGGTAGTACTGACGAGTCCAGAAAATCGTTGAGGTCTCCTTCAGGTAGCATTACAAATAAGCGTTAGTTTATTTTCACCAATAAATACAGCCATCCGGGTTGCACTAAGACACATGGAACAAAATCAGCAAGGTTGGTACTCATTACCATAGGTAAAATAAATATTACGGATCCATTTTTTAAAGTTCCTGTGATAGTCTGACTTGTTTCGTTTGCAAGAGACACAAGGACAAAAACGAAACCGAATGCTTTTGTGGAGAAGAAATTCCCTGGATGAGCAGAAAAGCCTGCCCAAGTTTTGGTGTTTTCTGTTTGTTTGAAACAGGATTGAGGGGTCGTATAATCAAGACGAAGCCATTAAGAGTTAAAAGGGAGAGGACACACTGAAGAGATTCAACTAAGACCCTGCGGAATTATCAAAAATTGTGAACTACTTTCTTAGTGAGAGTCTACGATCTGAGGAATTCACGAGGAGAAAAGGCAGTGGTCCCTCGGTCCCTAAAAATGAGAAATGCTACATTTAATGAGGCTGACTTTGGCATGGCATTTCGAAGCAGGTTGTTGTATTAAATGTAGCAAATGAAAAAGCTTTCTGAAAGCCTGAGAATAGTCTGTGGGGGGGCGGGGGAGGGGTGGAGGTGGTGGTGGTGGGGCGGATGGTGAAGGATGGTGCTTGGTACATTATAAACCCTCAGAAATATTGGCTGCTTTTGAATGAAATGAAATCCAACCTGAATCCAGTCCCTACTCAGTTACGTAAGGAAGACAGTGGATGCCTAGGCAACGCCTAAGCAAGTTATGAGGTAGAGGCAGATCTCAATTATTACTTCACCATAGGCTGCAGAGCTGAGGTGCAATAGCAGAGTAGCGGAGCAGCAGGGAACCTAGGCAGACGGTTGTCCGACTGAGCGCGTTCCAGTCACTCCCGGGCGGAAGCAGAAGCTGAAGACTACCTGACAGTGGCTTTTGCGTTTCAGCAGTATGTCATGAAATTCAGATAATTTTTCAGTTGTTCATCGAGATGGAAAGCTCAGATTCCGACGATGAAGAAGACAGAGTTTCGGTCCGACACAGAGGTCAGAAGGACCTACTGGCTCAAGAAGATGATTACTTCGGATTCGCAAGTGATCTGACTGCAGAAGATTACATACTTATGGACAACAATTTGTTCGGCCCCCTAGGTGAAAGTACCGAAGAAGAGTTGTGGAGGAGGCTTCAATTAATGAAAGAAAACCTACCACAAAACTCAGATGAAAATACAGGTATATTTCTCTTTGGGGGGAATAGGATGGGATGAGAAAGCAACTTCATAGTATTAAATAATCACTTCATAATAGTAAATAGTAAATTATACAGAAGTGGCATACATTATTTGGTAAGGAACTTCTCATAAAAAAGAACTGACATTTACTTGGTTTGCAGTGAGAATGCCTGGGTAGGTTTTTTTCCCTGATTCACATTTGGATTGTTTTAATTGGGAAACTGTGAAGTAGACCATTGGTTTTTGTTTGTTGGTTGGTTTTGTACCTCAACGGAAAGTTCCTCCTATGTCCCGAATTATTTTCTCTATCTATGAAAGTGAAAGTCACTCAGTCGTGTCAGACTCTTTGCAACCCCACGGACTATACAGTCCATAGAAATATCCAAGTCAGAATACTGGAATGGAGGGGATCTTCCCAACCCAGGGATGGAACCCAGGTCTCCCACTTTGCAGGTGGATTCTTTACCAACTGAACCACAAGGGAAGCCCAAGAATACTGAAGTGGGTAGCCTATCCCTTCTCCAGCAGATCTCCCCGATTCAGGAATCCAACTGGGGTCCCCTGCATTGCAAGCAGATCCTTTACCAACTGAGTTATGAGGGAGGCCCTCTCTATCTATATAGACATGTCAAAAAATAGCAAAAAGAAATATTTTATATTTTAATCAAGTAGTTCTCAACTAGGGACAGTTTTGCTCTCCCCCACCCCAAAAAACATTTGACAATAGCTGGAGATATTTTTGGTTGTCACAGAGGGAGGCATGGGTGTTACTAGCATCTAGTGGGCAGAGGCCAGGGATGCTGCCAAATACGACACAATGCACATGGTAGCTCCCCAAAATCAGAATTGCCCAGTGCCAAAATGTAAATAGTTCTAAGGCTGAGAAACCCTGTTGGAACCTCAGATCTGGTGCCTTCTCTCCCAGTGTAAAATAGAGGATTTTACTATTGAATGAAGAGGATACTATAATACTTTGGTTCTTGAATATGGTCTTATATGTGCCATGCTAGGTTCAGTCTATTCATTTGATCTTTCAGCTTAATGCCAATTAAAAACCTTGGTAATAATAAGTATTCAAAATTCAAATACTTTTAATCCTATAAACTTTGTTTATATTTGGGCAATAATCTTATATTTTAAAACAACTTATACATTATCAAAAGCATATAACAGCCTAGGGGCAGTAATATTGGAGACTAAGGAGAATTAGACAATAGTATCAACTGAATTAAAATACTAGCACTGTACCTTAACTGGTGTTTACCTGGTTTAACTGCTTTGGTGTTTTGACAGTGGACTGAAAAAAAATGTTGTCTCTTGACATTCCTCCCACAGTGGTATAGAGGGCTGTGTATATGACGAAATATTGAAAAACAGACTTCCTTCAGATACCCTTTGTAAAAACCTCTCTAAATTTATCTAGGATTAGTGTACTCTTTTTCAGATGGAATTGAAACTTCCCTGCCTTTACTTATAAATCTAGATAATAAAGCTTTTAAAGTATTAACTTTAAAGTTAAAGATAATTAACTTTTTTAAAATTTTATTTTATTTTTAAACTTTACATAATTGTATTAGTTTTGCCAAATATCAA
Organism: Bos indicus; assembly: GCF_029378745.1. Classification (NCBI taxonomy): domain Eukaryota; kingdom Metazoa; phylum Chordata; class Mammalia; order Artiodactyla; family Bovidae; genus Bos; species Bos indicus. The sequence continues at coordinate 119,060,027 of NC_091789.1, read as the reverse complement.
AATGAATCCGCAGTATAACTTATAAAGTAAATGTGAAATCAGTTGAAAACATCTGAGTATTTAAGTTCTCATTTTTGTTTACTTTTTAAACAGTTTCAGAGTGCTATTTTATGATAGTTCCAATTTTGGTAGTTCTTTTATGGCCCTTCCTCCCATTTTTTAAATTAACAGATAGAGGAGATGCTTCAGATAATGAATCCAGTAAGAACTCTCTTCTAGACTGGCTTACCACTTTCGGACAAACTGAAAATGTGACAAGTGAACAAAAAGAAAATCAGTCTTGGAGAGAAGAGAGTGAAATTAGTGCTAACAGTGATGAGCTCAGATTTGGCTTAGAGAGTAATCTTGAGTATGATGATGAAAACTCAAATCCAGAAAATGAATATGTAGCATCTGCAGAACTTCCCAGAAGAGAAGATACGGAAGACAGCCAAAGGCAAGTGGAAAATCCACAATTTGAGTCACTATTCACAACAGCATCTGCATCAGAACACGATACAATGGAAACATTAATGGAAGTCCCACCGACTAGAAGTCAGAGAAGACTAAGAAGTTGGAGCCCAGTCTCTCGGAGAACCAGACCAAGGACTGACAACTGGTCACCTCCACATACACTGTGGGAATTTTTTCAAAGAATTAATGAAGATACACCATCTCAGACTTTTAACCAACCTCTCATAAGTGAGAATGATAACTTTTCTAGAACTGGGCATGAAGAAACATTGAGACAGCAAATGCCTGGACATGAGTTGCAAAATAGGGGTCTTATTGAAACTTCTGAAACTAGTAATGCTGTTCATGGAGAATGTTATTCAGACACAACATGCAGTAGTGAATCTTGGGAAGTGAGGGAAACAAATCCAACCACACCTTTCAATCTTGAAGTAGAACAAGTTCATTGTCGAGCATGTTCTCAGAGAGACAGCAGAATTAGTAGAACTCAGTTAACATCTGACTCACCAAACAACACTACCATTTCAGAAAGTGAGCAAGAAGAACTGAAGCCTATGTCTTCAGATTCTGACGAGGCTGATGAGACTGCTTATGTCAATACCATCAGAAATCCCGTTCATAGAATTTTAAATACTAGCTTAAGTGATACAATGTCTGTTCCAACTCAGACTATTTTATGTCAGACAATGACAGGATTTAGTAACTCAAGTAATCTTATGGACAGTGACAGTAATTTAGAGCATAATGTCTCACCTCTAAGTGAAAACATGGAAAGGGCAGAGTCATCAAATGAAAGACATGGACCTAGTGGTAGTGATAGTGTACCTGGTTCTGCTCCAAATGCTAGCTATAATTTTGATTCAAATTTAATACTGGTATCACTTTCAAGCCCCTATTATGTTTCTACTTCCATATTTAGTCCTGAGTATAATTTTGGCTTAAGTGATGAAGATTCAGAAATTGGCACACTGATGTTGATGCTTGAAAACAGTGAAGAAAGAAGGTCATCAGTAGGCTTATCAGAGACCAGCCAAGAAGTTGGACGAATGTCCCCAATAACAGTTGACGATAGTGACTCTAGGTCTTCCCTTAATCTGGACCAATTTTTCTTATTAGAAGCAGACCCACACCAAACTAGAGGCCTTACAAAACTGCAGATTAACAGCTTGCCTTTAAGATTTTTTGAAGAGAAAGATGCAGCTAAAACCTGTCCTATTTGCATTACAGAATACACCACAGGCAATATGCTACGCATCCTACCATGCTCCCATGAATACCATTATCAGTGCATTGATCAATGGCTGGAAGAACATCCAAACTGCCCTATTTGTCGTGCGCCAGTAGTGGATTACTTTGAGGCATATAATTTTATGTGAGATCTGAATTCTCAGATATATAAAGTGTTACAGTGATGGACAACTGTCAGCTGTGTCATGTCCACTTTTAGAGTTATTTATGTTTAACAATCTGAATCTACATGTAACAATCTGAACTGAATTACTTGTTCCTGAAGGGCTTTCCCCAATTTCTGTTTCATAATAAAAGGAAATATCAAAAAGTCAAACAGTGTTATCCTATCTGACAATAAAAATGAGTTTCACACCATAGTAGTGCACTGAATTTCAATAGAAACTTAGTATGTGCACTGGGTTGGGATATTCCTGGTGCCATAAGAGAAATGTTCTAATATGATATAATCAATCTCGATAGATCCTAGTAGTATCTTCTAGTCATATAAATCCCAGATATCCCTTAGCCCTGTTCAATCCTGGTTGTGCATGCAAAGAAACAGGAACCCAACTAAATAATTAAGCAATTTAAGACTGTATTAGAGTCATTCACATACAAAAGTCATGTTATATTCATAGAATGCCATAAAAAGCTTTGAAACCCTTCTCTTCCAGTTTATCCCTTTTATCCAGTTTATCTCTTCCATTTATCCCTTCTCCAGCAGTTTGTCCCACCCTCCCCAATACTACCTTAAAGTTTATCCTATTCCCCACTACCAATGTATTAGTCAGAGTCCTAGCCAAAAGCTGATGGCACACTTTAAAAGAGTGATGGAATATCATTTAATGAGGAGACTAAAATGTGTAAATAATGAAGAGAAAGCAAGAGATGATGAAGTACCCATAGGCCAGCAACTGAGAAGCCAGTATTAGAACCACTAGGTTTGAAGGGGCATAGAGGAGAAGGCAATGGCACCCCACTCCAGTACTCTTGCCTGGAGAATCCCATGGACAGAGGAGCCTGGTGGGCTGCAGTCCATGGGGTCACAAAGAGTTGGACACGACTGAGCAACTTCACTTTCATTTTTCACTTTCATGCATTGGAGAGGGAAATGGCAACACACTCCAGTGTTCTTGCCTGGAGAATCCCAGGTGTTGGGGTCCAGCCCCAGCAGGATCTAGGGGAATTCTCAGGATGGATGGCATCGGTGAGAGAGATGACACGGGTCTTATAATGGACTGGGACCTGGTGGTCTGGGGTCAAAAATAAAAATAAAAAATAAAGATAAAGAATAAGGAAGAGAGAAAGAGGCTGATATTTTTTGGTTTACACAGAAAGCCAACAAAGCCCCTGGCACGGGACCTGTTCTGTTCACAGAGGCCTCAGGTGCCCTCTCGGTGGGGTGAAGATGCAGAGCGCCTTCCGGATCGGGTCTTAGAAGCCCAGGCCAAAAAGTGAACTCAGAGGGCCTCTGTGCTCTAGGGACTCAGCCTGAAAGAAGGGAGAAAGAGAGGGAGAAAGAAAGACATGGAGACCAAAGCTCTGGTAAAGTGGGATCCGCAGCTTTATTTTTAAAAGAAACTTTTATACTCTGAGTTACACATTTTTCAAAGTGAAAGATATAGAGTCAGCTCAACATTTCATCAATTTTACCTTTATCGAAACCAGGACATTTTTTGTATACCTTTTTCATAAACAAAGGTCTTATGTTATGTCTGGCCCTGTGGTCTGTTAACATTTCATGACTCTTTTTTGATAAAGGTTGATCAGCTAGAAAACTTGTTTTTTCTTAAAGTGTTTTTTTTTTTTTTTCCCCCCAGCCTCAGAGAGTACTAAAGTTACATTCTCACAGAGCAAAGGTGTAGTGGGTCACAACAAAGAAAGAACTTATTAGCTCAAAGGTCTGATGTGGTTAATACCAAGGCTACTACTTGTTTTTTTTTTTACATCTTAACTACATTAACTAATGTACTCTCAGGTGCACAATGGATAAGGGATATGGGAACTTGGCAACAAGCATTGGCCCAATAATGAAGCCCTTTACCAGTACTATTTTAATAATTTTTTATCTCTCAAAGGGCTCTATGTTCATTAGGACTTTTAGAATGTTTAGGCTTCCCATGCCTTTCATGGTTGGGGAGTTGTGAGCAATTATATGCATTAGTTGCAAGGGTATGGATAAACCTGTCAAGCAAGCTAGAATGCCAACAGAGGGGTTAGAATAGAAATATTCCTTTCATGCCAAGGAAACTTATCAACTTAGAGCCCTAAGTTGATTTTCTCCAGAGAAAGGTGGTCAGGGATAGCCCCCTGTTAATGTCAGAAGAGTTGGTGAAAGGCATAATATATAAACAGTAGACAGACAGACTTTGGTTTCAGGGTAGATGCTCGAGCAGGTCCAGGGAGTCCCTTGAGTCCTGATCCACCTTGCCTGTCAGGTCTCTTCCACATGACCTTATCATGGGTGGGATCTCCTGTGTTGGCTCCTGGTACCCAGGGATGGGGGAGCCTGGTGGACTGCTGTCTATGGGGTCGCATAGAGTCGGACACGACTGAAGCGACTTAGCAGCAGCAGAGAGATAGTAGTTCCTGCAATCCCAAATGTCTTTTTTTTTTTTTTTCCCAAATGTCTTAAGAGTTGTAGTAGAAGTCCACCCAGCAAGAGCTATAAACTGAGAAAATGGCAGCCACTGCCAAAGTTTTGGAGAGGGTGCATCATAGAACTGAATACCCTTACCTTCTTTCCTCCTGACTTCTAATCTTTTTGTCAGTAGTTCACATTAGCCAAATCTAACCTGAAGGATTGATGCTGAAGCTGAAGCTGAAGCTCCAATACTTTGGCTATCTGATGGGAAGAACTGACTATTGGAAAAGACCCTATTGGCCAGTACAAAAAATTTTCCTTAACATTTTCCATCCTGGTGAGAGTATATAATATTACAACCCATAGCAACAATCATCACTTTGTACAATGTGCAACCTGTTCAAATGCAGGTAGTGTTACTTATAAAGCTGCTCTAAAAATTTAAAGTCAGAAACATCACTGACCTTTATTTTCTATGTGACTTGCTGGTGGCCACAGTATTTGCACATAACTACAAAATATAAATGGGGAGTGGTGGTGAAGTTTTTAAATTCACCTTTCAGCTAGCATATTTTTCACACAGAAGATATCTACATGGCCATACATGAAGATTTAGGTCAAACCTCTGAAACTGACATTAATACTGAAATTTGTTTGAATATTCTGATTTTTATTAAGCATTTCTGATACCAGGTATACTTCTTCTACTGTGAGTAGAATAATTATAATAGTACTTGGTTTTCATACTATCCTAACAGGTTCCAGTCTTCCAAAGGATGGTAATTGCTTAATTAATGCTTCAGTACATTCACATACACCTTCTGTGGGTGACAGAATTCTAAGATGATGCCTAATGATCCTCGTAGTAGCCCCTCTCCTTGAGTATGAGACCTGTAAATGTGATGGAATATCGTTCCCATTATTAGATTATGATAAACAGCACAGTTGATTGGGAAATTATCCAGAGTGAGCATGTCCCAATCAGGTGAGCACTTAAAAGGCATAGAGAGGACTTCTAATCCATATAAGATGGTTTATGCTCCTCTTGCCCTGCTCCCCATTTATAAGCCCAACTATATATCCTGGAAACAATATAAGACAACCAAATATGAGCTCTGAAAGGTCTAAAGAAGAAGGTGAATTGGCTAGGGACCCTTAGAATGACTGAGCAATTTCATGTCAGGGCACCTTATGACCTCTGCCAAGAAGAAATGTGACCTCAACCCAGCATTCCCTCTAAACTTAGTAACAGGAAGTGACTTAAATGGGCTCTTCCTCCATCACATCAAATAGGAATCCCACAAATACCAAATGAGCACTGCAGAACCTAAAAGAGGGAACAACTAAAATCCCTGCTGACAATAAATACCCAGATAAAGTGATTTTCTCCCCACTTGGCCTGAGATTCCCCTTCACCACCCATACACACCTGTGGCTCCTTAGCCAGAAAAAGTGATCCCACCAGTAAAAGCTCACACTTGGAAAATGCTCTCCTACTCAGAAGGGCCTGAGACTCCTCTCCCCTATCCAGAGACATTAGGCAACTTGCTGGTACCTCCACAGAAAGTTTTCAACCTGGTAAGTACCCTTCATTCTCTACAGTCAAGGGAGAACCTGTCACAAGTGCCTGGCACAGGAAGTACTCTTCATCAAGTGGTCCAGAGATTCCCTTCCCCCACCAGTAGCACCAAGTGGCCTATCCTGGGGAAGCTGCTTCCGACCCCATAAGCAGCATGAGGAGGGACCAGAAGTAGCTCCACCTGCACAACACAAAAGGTACCATAAAGGTTCTGAAAATTAGACTGTCATGGAACCCAGGTCCACAAAAGTTGAGAAACTATGTGCCAAACCTATAAAAATGAAAGGCCTGCTAAAATGAAAACAAAACAAAAAAACTTTAAATAGGGACCAAAGTATCCTAACATAATAGCCAAAATGTCCAAAAAACAATAAAATATCACTACTCATACCATAACAACTTGATACATAACAACTTGAATAAGAAATGACAAATGATGCCAAATCAGGATGAGTTAGATGTTAGAATTATCTTACAAGTATTTAAATGCTGATTTCAGACCTTTAAGACCTTGAGCAGAGAACCAAGCGACTCCATGGCAGTATCCCAACCTACAGAACTGTGAGCTATTAAAGGGGTGTTGTTTTCAGCCACTACATTTGTACTAATTTCTTATGCAGCAAAAGAAAACTAGGACAATGTCTTATCTAGGATCCATCCTGTACCCAGAAAATGATTATAATGAGTCCGAGACGGTCACAGAGTTGGACATGACTTAGCAACTGAACAGCAACAAGACAAGTAAATGCCTTAATGTCTTAGTTCTAGGCCTATTATGACATTATAATCTACCATTTTTCCTGAGAATGGAATCCCTAATTCCTGCTACTGAAGCTCTTAGAAGACAATATGCTTCCTGTTCAAACAACCACCAATACCTCATAGCTCTAACTTGACTTCATATTACCCTCTCTCATTCTACCAGCGTATGCTGCTTTTATCATACACCTAACTTAACATTCTGACTTTCAAACTACATAGCTATTTAATTTGTCTCAACACAGTTGCTGAGTAGTAGTATTAACATAATAATAATAATTATTATTATATATTGATCTTCCAAATCATAGTCCTTTCTACCTGCCCTGACAAATCAGAAATTACGGTTTATACCAGAATCATCTGAGCTCCACCTGATCTGTTTTTTCCATTACAGTGTATCAGTTTAAATACACAGCATCAATTACTGTGATTGTGAACATTAATATTTCTATCTTAAGAATTTTCTCTGTATTTTCTTTCTAGGTTTTAAAATATTTATTTATTTTGGCCTAATTCCAAAAACAAACTAACAATCTTATCTGAATAACAAATTCTTTTTGAAAGTAGTTATAGCCTATGGATAGGTTTTTGATAGCAATATAAAGTATCAGTTCAGTTCAGTTCAGTTTTGCTCAGTCACGTGCGACACTTTTCGATCCCATGAACCGCAAAACTCCAGGCCTCCCTGTCCATCACCAACTCCCAGGGTCCACCCAAACCCATGTCCATTGAGTCAGTGATGCCATCCAACCATCCCATCCTCTGTCGTCCCCTTCTCCTCCTGCCCTCAATCTTTCCCAGCATCAGGGTCTTTTCCAATGAGTCAGTTCTTTGCATCAGGTAGCCAAAGGATTTTAGCTTCAGCTTCAGCATCAGTCCTTCCAATGAATATTCAGGACTGATTTCCTTCAGGATGGGCTGCAAGGAGATCCAACCAGTCAGGACAGGAATCTAAGTCCCCCCCAAACTAGTTCAGCATCCTCTCCTTTCTGACATAAATCAGACCCAATTTTCATGAAGAATATATGTCTTGTTCTGACGAAACTAATTTATGTAAAGGCAGAGTTCTTTAAATCACTGGTTCCCAACCTCCAGGCCTCAGACTAGTACCTCCTCTTAGGTCAGCAGTGGCATTAGACTAAAAATAAAGTGCACAATAAATGTAATGCACTTGAATCATCCCAAAACCATCCCCCTGACCCCGGGTCTGTGGAAAAAACTGTCTTCCATGAAATCGGTCCCTGATACCAAAATGGTTGGGGACTGCTGCTTTAAATGGATAAAAGTCCATACAATTTTTAACATTTCTGACATGTACACTCATATTTTTATTAATTGGGACAAACTATCAAGGCTATGGTCTTTCCAGTAGTCATGTATGGATGTGAGAGTTGGACTCTAAAGAAAATTGAATGCCAAAGAATTGATGTTTTTGAACTGTGGTGCTGGAGAAGACTCTTGAGAGTCCCTTGGACTGCAGGGAGATCCAACCAATACATCCTAAAGGAGATCAGTCCTGAATGTTCATTGGAAGGACTGATGTTGAAGCTGAAACTCCAATACTTTGGCCACCTGATGCAAAGAATTGACTCATTTGAAAAGACCCTGATGCTGGGATAGATTGAGGGCAAGAGGAGAAGTGGACAACAGAGGATGAGATGGTTGGATGGCATCACCGACTCAATGGACATGAGTTTGGGTAAACTCTGGGAGTTGGTGATGGACAGGGAGGCCTGGTATGCTGCAGTCCATGTGGTCGCAAAGAGCTGAACACGACTGAGTGACTGAACTGAACTGAACTGATGCATCAATTTGGGCTCCCCTGGTGGCTCAGATGGTAAAGAATCCGCCTGCAATGTGGGAGACCTGGGTTCGATCCCTGGGTTGGGAAGATCCCCTGGAGGAGGGCATGGCAACCCACTCCAGTATTCTTGCCTGGAGAGTCCCCACGGACAGAGGGGCCTGGTAGGCTACAGTTCATACGATCGCAAAGAGTCAGACAGGAGTGAGGGACTAAGCACAGCACATCCATCAATTCACCTTTACCTGGGAATAGTTTCTCTTAAGGAAACAGGTAATTAAGAACTAAAATCCTTTCTATTGAGAAAGTGATAAAGGAGCTTAAACAACTAAAAAAATGTATATTATGTGTCCCTCAGTGGACCATGACATAATTCTGTCAAACTTTGAAACAACTCAAAGAAAGTCAATGAATACACGGAGGACTAGACTGTAAGTTATTTACTGCAAAATGATTAGCAAAACTAACACATGGAGTATTTTGGAAAATGGCAAGTGGACCTAGTAAACTCATAAATCTGGCTAAGGAGATATCTAGAAAGAGTAAAAAAAAAAATTGATTGACTTCTTTAAATGCCTCTGATACTATAAGAAAGAGATAAACTAAAGAAGGAATTATTCAGTTTTAGAAAAGACTGTACATAAAACATAGAATGCCCAGGATAGACTTCCAAGCTAAGAAAAGAATCAAAGTTCAACAATGACCTCAGAGCAAAAAATAAAACCTGGAAAAATAAAATGTAGTCTCAGGGTAAAGAAGTAAAGTAAAGGAGCTATACAATCCTTGTTTAAGATCTTAGAATGATTTTAGAGCATTCCTCTCCAAATCTGTTTGCTAGGCCACCTACATTAGCCTCAGACAGGGGTGGCCCAAGGTAGATAAGGTCTTATCTTAGAAAGAAATGAGAATGTAGATTTTGTTTAACAGAGTGAACACCCAATAAGAATCTCCGGCAAGCCCAATAGAGAATGGGGGGTGGGAGGTTGAAAGGGAGAGGGAAATTTTGTGCTTGTTAGAAGCACCATGAGATAAGACTAAAAGGGACAGATGCAGTTCAGAATGAAAAGAATACTCGGTACCCTCAACATTGTGCACACACTAAGAAAGCTACTTAGCTACAAACACAGACCATTTAAGGAAGACAGGATGACTCAGACGGACACACTGAAGCGACTTAGCATGCATACATATATTGGAGAAGGAAATGGCAACCCACTCCAGTATTGTTGCCTGGAGAATCCCAGGGACAGAGGAGCCTGGTGGGCTGCTGTCTATGGGGTCGCACAGAGTGGGACACGACTGAATCGACTTAGCAGCAGGATGACTCAGAAGGCTGAACTAAGATATTAAAGGACTAACTGGTGACCCAGGAATGGTCCTGGGCCCTAAACCAAGAAACTGGAATCAAAAGCCCATTAGAATTTTAGAATTACTGTGAACCATTCCTCCTTTTGAATAGAAATGTCAACTAAGGCCATCCTATGTCCATCTTAGGGCTTCCCTGGTGGCTCAGATGGTAAAGAATCCTTCTGCCAGTGCAGGACACTGGGGTTTGATCCCTGGGTTAGGAAGATTCCCTGGAGAAAGAAATGGCAATCCACTCTAGTATTCTTGCCTGGAGAATACCATGGACAAAGGAGCCTGGCAGGCTACAGTACATGGGATTGCAAAGAGTCAGACATGACTGAGCAACTAAGAGTTTCAGTTTCAAGCCCATCTCAGTATTATATGTTAGATGTGAAAAGGGTGGATAACCTGTCATTTTATCACACAGGTCTTCTGTTTAAGAGGAATAAAACTTGAGGAAATACACCTGAAGTGTTTTCTATATCCAGACCTAATTAAAATGGCAAAGTCCGAGATGGTCACATGTTATCATAAGAAAATAAGAGCTTAATGGTCTTTAAAGGGGGTGGATGTATGTTTTAATGTGAGAATGTTGATGTTATCTGTCCAGGGAATTGACTATGGTAGATTAAAAATGACCACAAATCCTCACACTTTTTCATTGAGAGATTCTTTTTTCCTTCCTTTGAACCTAGTCTGGCCCATGGTTGCTTTGACAATGGAATCTCATAGAAGAGATGCAGAACTGATACTACATATTGGCTTGGTACTAGACTTTAAGATGGAGAAGGCAATGGCAGCCCACTCCAGTACTCTTGCCTGGAAAATCCCATGGGTGGAGGAGCCTGGTAGGCTGCAGTCCATGGGGTTGCTAGGAGTCAGACACGACTGAGTGACTTCACTGTCACTTTTCACTTTCATGCATTGGAGAAGGAAATGGCAACCAACTCCAGTGTTCTTGCCTGGAGAATCCCAGGGACGGGGGAGCCTGGTGGGCTGCCGTCTATGAGGTCGCACAGAGTCGGACACAACTGAAGCGACTTAGCAGCAGCAGACTTTAAGAGGACTGGTGCTTCTGCTATGGTCTCTTATAAACCTGACCATTAAGAAATCTAACTAGAGTAGAAATCTGCCAGACTACACGGAGAGGCTCTGATAAAGGGGCTGGGGGGATGGGGGATGGGAACCAGCCAACACGCAGTAGTTCCAAGAGAGCCACCCCAGTCACCCTAGCTAATTCAGCGGATAAAATGAAGAAATGAGTCCTACAGTCTACTGCCTGGATTTCAGTGTCTTAGAATTATGAGATAAAATAATGATAAAATTCTAGCCACTAAATTTTGATGTAGGTTGCTATGCAGTAGTGGATAACCAGAGCACATACATAGCAATTAATAACATGCAGAAGATGCAGTGACTTTTGTTGGGGCCCAGGGCCCCATATGCCTCAATAGCATATTGATTATTTTAAATTACATTTACTTAAGAAATGGCCAATACAAAAGGGACACTTAAGACCTTTCTCTTTCTCTCTCTGAAAGCGGGAGATGAATCTCTTCCTGCATCTAGAGGCTGAAGGACATCCTTATCACCAGAGAGAGGGAGTTCGGCTGAGAAGCCTGTATACAATTGACTACCCCAAGCCCACACTGTTTAAATTCCTCACTAATTAAGCACCCAAAGCCTAAATTCTTTGCCCTGTCAATTCCTCATAAATTTACTGTTTACCTAAAGAGTATAAAAGTTGCCTGCTTTGTCTACTTCTTAGGTGCCATTTCTGTGAGACTTCTGTGCACAAGAACTAAAGTGTTCCTTTTTCTCCTGTTAATCTGCCTTATGCGAATTTTCTTATCAATCCAGCCAATAGAACTCAAGAGGGATAGAGGGGAAATTTTCCCTCTCCTTGACACTTGTAAAGAGTACATAATGCTCACTGAAGGTGAGAAATAATTAATAAAATACTATTTTCTACCCCATTACTGTCAAGCTCATTTATCAGAGCCTAATAGACATGATTCATGAGAAAAGATGCCTTGCCAACAATCTGATGAAATATAATTATTAATTCTAAAAGCATTTTTAATGCAAGTCATATCAAATGAATTTACTCCATCAAAAAGTATATCTAGTTAATTAATAACAAAACAGTAACTTTTAGTAATCTGAGTTATATTCAATTATGTAATTTGGAATGACAGATCATAACTTTGACTTTTATTTTTGTATTTCTTTTTTAAAATTTTTATTTAACTTTACAATATTCTATTGGTTTTGCTGTATATCAAAATGAATCTGCCACAGGTATACATGTGTTCCCCATTTTATTTTTTATTTTTTTCAAGCAGAATAAGAGCTCTCATACTGAATTTCTGATTAGAACTCATACCCTGCAGGTGGCTCTCATGGTCTTCTGCCTGTTGGTGTTATTGAATCAACCCATCTGTTCATGATCTGTTTTGAAACTTTGTTTCTGTCTTCAAAGTAAACAAATCGTTTTAGCATACATGAATCAGCACTGCCATGTACTTGGTCACATAATTACACCTATATGCATATACTTTTGCCCATAATTAAAACTGCGTGTTTAGACATATACAGGAAAAGTCATAAAATGATATTATAGTCATGAACTTTCACTTCAAAAAAAGGAAAACTGGTACAGAGCTGTTCCTCCAGCAGTCTCAGCTCTGGAGACAATCCGCGCGGACAGAACGCTCAACATTCGGGGGTCAATAAGCAGCCACCGGCTGAGGTCAACTGACGCAAAGAGGCAGAGTCTTCAGGCTGAACAAAGCCAAGGCAAACTTAGTGCCTGCGTCGTCCTTGCAGCCTTTCAGACTGCAGCTAGCTCAGAATTCAGTTCTGGGGGCTCTCTGCTTAGCTCACAAAGGTCATGAATTACAGTCGTCCTCCTCCCAACGTGGGCGACTTGATCTCCCTCAAGGTGGACAACCTGACCGACCCCATCTCTCACAGCACCCTGAGGTGCATCTTCGAGAAGTATGGGCCTATCGGCGATGTGTACATCCTCCGGGACCGCTTCACTCAAGAGTCCCGTGGCTTTGCCTTCATCTGCTTCCACGACAAGCACCACGCCGAGGAGGCCATGGACGCCCTAGACGGGGTCATGCTAGATGGCCATGTTCTGCGGGTGCAGATGGCACGCCATGGTCGCCTCTTAGATTTCCACCAAGGCCACAGCCAGGAAACTCCTCCCCAGAGTCAAGAACGCCAGAGCCGCAGCCTGAGGCTTGGTCGCTGCCGCAGGTCCAGCACCAGGAGCCGATCGCCATCTCAGGCCCGATCTCACTTCAGCTGCTCAAAGTCTCCATCTCGCTCCTGTGATAATTCTCCATCATCCTCGAGATCAAGTTCCACTGGAAGTACCAAGTCCTCCTTGGAGTCCACATCTTCCTCAGCAAGCACATCTAGGTCTAGATCCAGAAGCCTTCCACCAAGAAGAAAGTACAGGTCCTGAGGACAATCAAAAAATCCCTCCAGGTTTCCAGAAGAGGAAGGAGCGGTGTCATATTAGAATGATAAAGAATTAATGAACAACCTGAAAGCTAGGAGCGGGGTGTGTGTGGAAGGGAATGAGGGGGACAGCAGGGGGAGAAGATCAACATCTCAGGTGATCAGACAGGCTTTGAAATTACCTACTGTGTGTTGAAAAGGCTATTCTTTAACACATTGTGTAACTTTTTACTTGTTTCGAATTTTGCCTCAAGTGGTAAAATTCATTTCATAATGGTATTTTGTTTCTTTTATTCACATATCTTTTATATTAGTGAGATGAACAACTTTGTTATTGGTTTGAATATTTGAGGTAAAGTTTCATTTATCATTATATACTGCATTTTCTTTGAAAGTAAACAGATTGTTATCTACTTTGTGGCCTCTAGACTTAAGAAAAGGAGAAGGCAATGGCACCCCACTCCAGTACTCTTGCCTGGAAAATCCCATGGATGGAGGAGCCCAGTAGGCTGCAGTCCATGGGGTTGCTCAGAGTCGGACATGACTGAAGCGACTTAGCAGCAGCAGCAGACTTAAGAAAATGTGTGTAGCCTTTTCTTTCTGAGTAGTCAAAGACTGTCTAGTGATTGACTCTTCATTGCCACCATTCTTTTAAAAATAAAGACCTACTTGAAGTTATTATAAGTGTATGTACATGTGTTATTTACCTTTGTATTTAAATGGTAATCTGGATCTGCATTGATACAGAGAAATTTAAGGTGAAAATAATTTTTTAAAGAATTATTTATCAAACATATTTCTAGTTTCATGTATTTTTGTGCAGTAGACTCAGTTGTACAACAGTTGGGCAATGATGGCTGACTGTTAAGGTGGTGTTTTGTAGTACAGAATGCTTGGCTACTTCACGTTTTCTGCTGATTGCTCCTATGTAAAGATAATGTGCTGTGCAGAAACAAATGGTTATCCAGTTTGTTAAAAAGCTTGACAACTGTACTTGCAGTCACCCAGGCCCAGGCCTCACATATATAAGGGAGCGTACAGTGAACACATCTAGCAGGTGAATTTTTTTTCTAATTTTATTATTATTATTATTTTTACTTTAAATATTGTATTGGTTTTGCCATACATCAACATGCATCTGCCACGGGTGTACACGTGTTCCCCATCCTGAATCCCCCTCCCCATACCATCGCTCTGGGTCATCCCAGTGCATCAGCCCCGAGCATCCTGTATCATGCATCGAACCTGGACTGGCAATTCATTTCACATCATATGATATCTAAATGGGAAGAAGTGCCTAGCAAGATAAAGGGAAGAGCTATTTTCTTCATTATCTTTGAATTGGAAGAAAGAAAGTGGGAAAAGCACGTGCAAAGGCACTAAGGTGTTTCAGAAAGTAAAGATACAGTGGCATAACTAGAATATATGAACTGAGAAATGTGACTTGAGAAGAGCATGGAAAAGATAGAAATATAGTATATTCAGTAATTCAGTTCAGTGTAAGCCACAATAAGGAGTTTGGAGTTCATTTTAATTGTAAGAAAAGTCCATTAAGGGAGTCAAGAATGAAAATCTGTCTGACAGTTTAAGAAGATCACTTTTGTTCTCTCGAGGAATAGTAAATAAGAGATTATGGCCCAAGACGGCAAGAAGGCAGGGATACTCTAGCTTCATGTGGGGGTGAAGCAGAGGAATGGAAGGTAAATTCAAGATAAATTGTGAAGATGGACATCACAGTGCATCACTTGCATGTGGAGTAGATGTAGAAAAGGAAGAAAATTAAAGGATCATGTTGATGCTGATTTCTCACTAACCTAGTAGGTAGAAATAAGATGCTGATGTAGGGTATATGAGGGCTGGGACAGAGGAGACATTTTAAGGGAAGAGTCAAAGATGCATGTATGAAGGCCAAGGAATTGTATCATATACAGATAAATGCACAGGATTCTAGTTCAGAGAAGTCTATAATGGAGATACACATTGAGTATTTACCAAACTAAAGATGATATTCAAGTCCACCCAAATTGATGATGTCACCTAGGAGGAGAGCATATGACCCTGGGAAACCTAAGGATTAAGATGTGGTCTCAAACTGTGCCACTGGCATGCCTGAGAGATTCAGCACAATTAACTGGAGTGTGAAAGAAATGCTAATCCTTTCATGTGTATTACTATTGACCTTTCTTGATTTATATACCTGCCTATGTGTATTTAAACATAGTAAAATATAAAAACAAATGTTCATTTGTGAGAAGAAATATGCTTCTATTTTTGTTCTGATGGGAAAGCATGATCAAAATTTTGAAGACAACCGTCTTAAGGGTCAAGAAGAACAGGGGGAACTAGCTGTAAAAACTTAGAAGGAACAGCCTGTGAGGTAGAACAAAAGGTAGGAAAGTGGATCATGGATGCCAGGAGCAACTATTGTCCTAAGAAGCAAAGATGTGGTCCGTTGTCCCCTCTTTCTCTCTGTTGTTGTGGGAAACACAAAACGACAGTTAGTCTTTTGTGGGCCCTGTTCCAAATGTGAGACTTGCTGGAAATGGATTGGGGAGAATCAAAAAGATTCTGAGAGGCCAAAGATCCCTAAGATTGTCAACGAAGTTGTTTGTTATTCTCTGCCCCACCCACCTCCATTTCTTCACTCAAGTCTACTTTCTCTGCTATCTATTGGTTGAGGTGTTTGTTTTGACTTTTTGTCTGGGCCTTTAACAACTTCACAGTTACACTGGAAATCATTGGGTTGCTTGTCAGATTTCAAATATTACAGAAGCTATTTGGGGGGAAAATAAAACAATGTATATTTCAGGCACATTTCCAGTCCTAAACAATGTAAAGTATGGCTAAACATAGCACTGAGCCACTAAGGCTGTCTTTCAGTTCTATAATGTAGAGAAATAATAGCCTTATGACAACTTGGATAATACCTTTAAGTTTCTACAGTATTGTTCCAGATATCAAAGAAATTTCACTCCACAGTGGTTCTCCCTTTTTGGTGAGCTATGTAAAAACAGCCTTGGCTCTGCAGAAAGAAAACCTAGGTCCAGTCCTAAAGTTTTTTGAGGTTTCTAACTTTTGAAAATCATTCAACTCCAGTAAAATATAAACTGTAAAGAGGTATGTACATGTAAGGCATTAGTACTAGGTATTATAATGGCTATAATATGAAAAAATCCATTATTCAAAATTTACTTTATATCATGTTTCGAAACAATTATTGATTCTACAGGTAGTGTACATATACTGATTATGTTCTCTTCATTATTTCTTATACAAGAAGAAAATAATGTTTAATCTACTGATCACATGGAAAGGAGAAGAGTTTAGATCAGCCATGCACGTATTTATGTACTCTTAGGATGATAGGATTAAAAAATCAATAAGACAAAAGACTTTGAATTTTAATGAACAAGTTGGAACGCTTCCTTTTATTTTGTCAATGTGTCTCCCATCTGGGTAGAAGCCTAATCACTTTCAGTTGACACATATAGTGTTAGTTTATATTGGGGTATCTGTCCCTTTCCTCAAAGAATTTGAAACAGAACCACCATACGACCTACCAATCCTGCTTCTAGATATACATTCAAAAAGAAAGAAAATAGGATATCAAAGAGCTCTCTCTGCTTCCCCATGCTCACTGCAGCACTATACACAATAGTCAAGCTATGGAAGCAACCTACATGTCAACCAATGGATGAAAGGACAAAGAAAATATTGTATTAATGGAATATTATTTAGCCTTAGAAACGGAAAAATTCCTGTAATTTGTGGCAACATGGATAAATGTGGGGGCTATTATGTAAGGAGAAACAAACCGGTTAAAAAATGACAAATACTTAATGATTCTACTTATATGCTGCTGCTGCTGTTGCTGCTAAGTCACTTCAGTCGTATCTGACTCTATGTGACCCCATAGACGGCAGCCCACCAGGCTCTACCGTCCCTGGGATTCTCCAGGCAAGAACACTGGAGTGGGTTGCCATTTCCTTCTCCAATGCATGAAAATGAAAAGTGAAAGTGAAGTCACTCAGTTGTGTCTGACTCTGAGCAACCCCACGGACTGCAGCCTACCAGGCTCCTCCATCCATGAGATTTTCCAGGCAAGAGTACTGGAGTGGGGTGTCATTGCCTTCTCCTCTACTTATCTGAGGTATCTACAATAGTCAAACTCTTAGAAGCAGATAATGGATTGGTGGTTGCCAGGAGTTGGGGTGAAGGAGAAATGAGGAGTTACTATTCAAAGGATATAAAGCTTCAGTCAGGCAAGAGGAATGAGTTTTAGAGATCTTCTGTACAACACTGTACTTACGGTTAACAATGCCTTACTGTGCATTAAAAAAAAAAAAAACTCAAAGAGGGTAAATCTCAAGTTATGTCTTATCACAACAAAAAAAGAAAGTGCAGTGCTTATTAACTTTTACTGGATCTTATTGTTTAATGTATTAAAAAGGAAGCTTATATAATAACACAATGTAATATAACTCATATATAGTAAAATTATGATGATAAAACTTATTTTTGCATTGATATTAATTGGTGCCCTTTGTAATCCTATATACTTACATGCTGCATTCAGTTATTATTCTGAGGAGTCCATGGGCTTCACCACACTGCTAAAGGGATACATGGCATACACAGTAAAGAACCACTATCTATTGATGATTCCTTAACACTGACCTGGCACACAAGCAGGGGCTCCATAAATTTTGGATGAACTACACTGATAGTAAGATGACTCAAATTTCTTGCAGCTGCACAATGTCATAAATTTATGGAGATTCTCCAAAGTAGAAATTTAATTTCAACTATTGCTAAAGGAACTTCCTGGCATTTATGTGTTAACGAGGTAACACCTATTTTACACAACTGATTTATGAGTTCTGACTTTTGAATCCAAATATATGGAACATATATCCATATGTTTCTAATTCTCTATATTCTTTCTGATGTATATTTAAAATACTATTTACTTGTAAACTTTTTCCTTATATTTTTTCATGTGGATCATAATAAGCCAGTTTTAAGTAACAAGTATTACCTTTAAATTCATGCTCTCATATTGCTTCCTGGATTAGACACCTGCGTAATTTGTATATTTAAATCCTCAGCCTTTTCCTGCAATTTATTTAGCTGAACCATGTAATATTTTCCTCTTATACCCAAAGGTACCTTTCCCCAAAGAATTCTGTAATGATATGGAGTGATAAAAATTATACAGACATAAATTTCAGAGGCACCAAATCAACTGCTTTCCATTTATCATCATGGTAGTTAAAAAAAAAAAAAAAAGTAGAATCAACGTGATTTACCTTTTAAAGGGGTAGACATATCTGTTCCTATTGACAAATATGCTTTTTTTGGTGACTGGAATCATGATAATCTTTTTATGTGGTTACCGAAGTACCCAGTTATCACAGTTTTTACACTAAAAAGGCAGTATTTAAAGTGTCAAGATTTTTCATAATACCATGTCCTGAAAGTGTAAGACTGTGTTGCTGATATGTTTTCTTTAACACTTAAGGAATTGTGAACATTTGGGATATATTAATTGATGATCTTTAAGCTTTACCAGTAGAATTGCAAATGGGTGATAAATATACAGCACATTCCAACTGAAAATCCATAGGAAGAAAAGACTTGGTGAAGAAACATTTAAAAAATTAACAGTAGCTATTTTTAGTTTAAGAGAAAATTATACAAAACTTGAAAATTAAGCCATGGGACGGTTGTATATGTTCAAGTAACACAGTAGGGTGTTATCTAAATGTCCCCCATGCCCTCAAAAGGGCTTCTACATTTTCAGAGAAATGCAAATCTGTTTGCCTTACTGCTTACTATTAATTTGAGTCCAGACATTTTACTACTCAGTCAAGTGAAAGTGAAGTCGCTCAGTCATGTCTAACTCTTTGTGACACCCATGGACTGTTGCCTGCCAGACTCCTCCGTCCATGGAATTTTTCAGGCAAGAGTACTAGAGTGGGTTGCCATTTCCTTCTCCAGGGGATCTTCCCAGCCCAGGGATCGAACCCAGGTCTTCTGCATTGCAGGCAGAAGCTTTACCTTCTGAGCCACCAGGGAAGTCCTACTACTCAGTAAGGTTAAACTCTAACTTGTAGAAAACTGATATCATGTAAATGACCTTTTTATCCAGTAGAGAATATAACCCTAGATGCTGTAGGATATTAACTTGTTTTGAATTAAACTTATCAATCTAATTCCAGAATTTTTTTTAATCACTGATACAGAAGCATTTACTTCCTGTATCTTCTTTTGTAGCTGACTTGTCTTGCTACTGGCTCCCTCATCAATGTGTTAAATAAAATCCAACATGTACTGATCATGAATTACATGAAAATTAACAAAATTTCACTTTGACACTAGGTGGAGGATTATGGATTTCCTTTATACTTTATTATTGAAAATGTCCTCAATTGACCTACAACATATTAATAATCTGCAAATATAAATGTCTATTTAAAAAATACATAGCGTATGAAAACCTATTTAGCTTCATGATGCCATATGCATGCAAGATTTTGAATACCATACAAAGGAATCTGTTTAAACTGAAGATGAAACAACTTTGCAGCTGATAGTGGGCTTTTGTTTTCTTACCCATCAGAAACAAAGTGATGCAAAAAAACAAAAATAAATAAAATTCAGAAATATGAAAAAGGCATGAGTATTGACATGCACTTATTGTGAATGTGATGAGAGAGGTACGCCAGGACAGAGAGTTAGATTCATTACACTCCTTTCTCATACTATAAATGAAAGAATAACAAATACTGGCTAAAATTCAATAACTTCCATGGCCAAGATACATACTATAATTTGGACATTGATTCCCTTTGATAACCTTTCTCCTCAGGCACTGTGAAGACAAATAATAATTAGTAGTTCAGCTAGGATTTGGACCAGAAATTTCAGCTTCTTTTGTAAGAGACACTCCACATTCACTAAAGCTCTGACAGTTGCAAATACTCCCTGTGGCCAATCCTGCTTATTTTCCCCTTTGGAATGAGTCTGTTTTAACTGAGCCCTCTGGGGTGTTGAGCCACTAGCAGAAGTCAGGACTATGAAGGCTGAGGGCTCAGTTGCAAGCTACTAAATAATGCTGCTTCCCCAAATTTTATTCCTGTATGAACTTTCAGTAAGAGGGACGGTGCCCAGAAGTGGCACATCAGAGGTATCTGCAGTACCTATCTCAAAAACATGCCCCTTCTACCTATTCCACAAATTATACAGTAACCCTTGATCTTGAACTGCTTCTCCTTTCTTTTTAAGTATAAAATCCTGGAGGAGACTTAAGACTGTTTACACTTCTAAGTCTGTTCCTATGTCAGAATACTGACAGTGAATTCTGCAGTGTGAAACTTGAGGTGAAAGAAAGGAAAGAAAAAGGCTGGGAAGAAGGTGATGCTGGAAAAGGAGGGCAGTCCCTAATCATTTCTTTGTTTCATACCCACTTCATCAGTTTTCTTTTCCCATTAGTCTGCATGCTGCTGCTGCTGCTAAGTCGCTTCAGTCATGTCTGACTCTGTGCAACCCCATAGATGGCAGCCCACCAGGCTCCCCCATCCCTGGGATTCTCCAGGCAAGAACACTGGAGTGGGCTGCCATTTCCTTCTCCAATGCATGAAAGTGAAAAGTGAAAGTGAAGTCACTCAGTCGTGTCCGACTCTTCACGACCCCATGGACTGCAACCTACCAGGCTCCTCCATCCATGGGATTTTCCAGGCAAGAGTACTGCAGTGGGGTGCCATTGCCTTCTCCAATTAGTCTGCATAATGAGCATCAACTATTTATTCCCCTTCAAAATGTCCCAAAGTTTCCTGATTATTAAAGGAAAAAAAAATTTGGCCTTAATAAATAGGACTTCATTCTAAACTAAGAAAATCAGACTCTGCGTTGACTGTGCTGTGTCCCTCAGTCATGTCCGACTCTGCAATCCCATGGATTGTAGCCCGCCAGGCTCCTCCGTCCATGGGATTCTCCAGGCAAGAATACTGGAGTGAGTTGCCATGCCCTCCTCCAGGGGATCTTTCCAATCCAGGGATCGAACCCAGGTCTCTGGCATTGCAGGTGGATTCTTTACCATCTGAGCCATTAGGGAAGCCCTAACATAAGGCAAACCACAAGTGAAATTTCAAAGTTTCAAAGAGCCACACCAAAAAAAGTTTACTTTTAATAATGTATTTGTTTTACTTTAATATGAAAAAATTGTATCATTTTCACCTGCAATGAAATAGTTTACTTCCTTTTATGTTACTTTTAAGTCTTCAAAACTCAGCATGTGTTTTGCACTCATAACTCATCTTGGGACTAGCTGCATTTCAGTATTTCATATGATTAGTGGCTACTGAATTGGACATGGCAGCACCAGAGAGAGGCCTAATACTGTGATTCTTATGATCAGGAAACTTTGGAAAACACATCTCTATTTGGAGGAGACCCAAGAATTCATTCAATTAATATACTTTTCTCACTAACAAAGCTTGGATTAGCTCAGTATTGATGTGATGCTGTTAGAACTTACAAGATACTCAAGAACTTTAGCATTCACACAAATACAACACTTTAAAGTGAGATAGAGCATAGGAATTTGGAAAAATCTTGCTCATGGTAAAAATACTTATTCCATTACTGTACAAATGGATCATTAATGACTGCATCACTGCCTCAGTTTGGGGTTTCCTTTCTTAAAATTTATTTTGAATTGGAGGATTGGGGTTTCCTTTTAGTGAATGAAACTATTTCTGTGTGAACTATAGAACACCCTGACCCAGAAAGTAATGGCTGGATTTCTTCCTAGAACGTTCCTTAACTTTCTACAATTTAGATTTAAATAAAAAGAATAATTCTTATTTCATTTAGTTATTTGAGAAATAAATGAAAAAAATGAGTGAAGTGGTGATCATGCAAGCAAAGCCAAAGATTGTATAGGGAAGATGCTAAGGGTAATTTCCAACTCCTGTTATAGCTCTAATTTTTTAACTTAGGGGATGACCCTTCATCTCTCACACCCTTCATTCTTCCCTCCTCTCTTTCCATCTTCTTCATGGGTGACCCTATCTCCTAGCCCCTTGGCAATTTGCCTATGGCTCTTTTTGATTGTCAGGCGATAGCCAACAAGATACAGGGAAAGTCATTCCCTTCTCTTACTCATCAACAGTTCTGTGCAATGAGAGGTTAGGGCTTCCAAGTTTCCATCAGCCAAAAGGTAGAAATCACTTAGAAGTGCTAAATGATTATTGCAGTGTTGACAGCTATAGATAATGAGGGACCGTATTTCTCAAAGAGGAATATTTATTTTGAAAGAAGAAATTAAAGATGGGAATATTACTACACAGACTTTCCTTTAATTTCTCCTTTGAGAACTCTACGAGAGTGTATACTTGTTTGTTTCACTACCAGATTCCTGTTTCTCGGAATAGTATTTGGTGCATAGTAGGTCCTCTACAAATATTTGTTTAGTTACATATTGAGAGAGTTGTTTGGTGGAATCTAACCAGCAAAGAGCCCATGCTGATACCCATTCTGTAGTATTGCCTCTTTTGGAAGCAAGGACTTAATATCTGATTTGAGGAAAGCTGACAATGATATACAAAATAACCAATTTGGGCCCTATTTTTTAAAATTAATTTGATCTTTTAATGTGATATTCTTGATTCCCTTATGACCACAATGAGTCCATCTTAATCACATGTGCTGCTTTATTTTCAACCAAAAAACACACACAGCACCTTCAGATGGATACTTAAGTAGAAATAAACCATTTAAAATGTGTTTACATGTGGAATGTCTAAAAAGAAAATAAGCATAACAGGACCACAAAATCTGTCATGTATGTTCCTCTAATAACAATTTGAGGATGCACTGTTTCAAGTATGCTAAACTACTTCAAAGTGAAATCTGTATGCAGGTCAAGAAGCACAGTTAGAACTGGACATGGAACAACAGACTGGTTCCAAATTGGGCAAGGAGTACGTCAAGGCTGTATATTGTCACCCTGCTTATTTAACTTATATGCAGAGTACATCATGTAAAATGCTGGGCTGGATGAAGCACAAGCTGGAATCAAGATTGCTGGGAGAAATATCAATAACCTCAGATACACAGATGACACCACCCTTATGGAAGAAAGTGAAGAGGGACTGAATAGCTTCTTGATGAAAGTGAAAGAGGAGAGTGAAAAAGCTGGCTTAAAACTCAACATTCAAAAAACTAAGATCATGGCATCTGGTCCCATCACTTCATGGCAAGTAGATGGGGAAACAATGGAAACAGTCACCGACTTTATATTCCTGGGCTCCAAAATCACTGCAGATGGTGACAGCAGCCATGAAATTAAAAGATGCTTGTTCCTTGGAAGAAAAGCTATGACCAATCTAGACAGCATATTAAAAAGCAGAGGCATTACTTTGCCGACAAAGGCCCATCTAGTCAAAGCTCTGGTTTTTCCAGTAGTCATATATACATATGAGAGTTGGACAATAAAGAAAGCTTATTGCTGAAGAATTGATGCTTTTGAACTGTGGTGTTGAAGACTCTTGAGAGTCCCTCAGTCAGCAAGGAGATCCAACCATTCCATCCTAAAGGAAATCAGTCCTGAATATTCATTGGAAGGACTCATGCTGAAGCTGAAACGCCAATACTTTGGCTACCTGATGTAAAGGTCTGACTCATTGGAAAAGACTCTGATGCTGGGAAATACTGAGGGCAGGAGGAGAAGGGGACAACAGAGGATGAAATAGTTGGATGGCATCACCAACTCAATGGACATGAGTTTGAGCTAGCTGCAGAAGTTGGTGATGGACAGAGAAGCATGGCATGTTGCAGTCCATGGGGTTGCAAAGAGTCGGACATGACTGTAACTGAACTGAAGCTACAGCTTGCCTTACAAAGTTCTCACCAAAATTATAGTGTAAAAATCTAGGAAGTACACAAGAAACCATAAGTGTCCCGAACAAAGCTTATCTTTAAAACTTCCACTTTTGTCCAGACACTCTTCTACTAAAATACATTCAGTAACTGTTATTTATATGCTAAAACACAGACTTGGGCATGGGTCTTACAATGTCCTTCACAAAGAGTTCCAAATTTGCCTGTCCAGTCTGAGCAAACACCATCCACCTGGGAACCTGAGTTCCCTAAGCTCTTGCCACTTAAAGTCATTTTCATTCTCCTAACATAAAACAAAAAGGAACTAAAGAACCTCTTGATGAGGGTGAAAGAGGAGAGTGAAAAAGCTGGCTTAAAATTCAACATTCATAAAACACAGATCATGGCATCCTGTCCCATCACTTCATGGCAAATAGATGGGAAAACAATGGAAATAGTGACAGATTTTCTTTTCTTGGGCTCCAAAGTCACTGCAGATGGTGACTACAGCCACAAAATTAAAAGCTGCTTGCTCCTTGGAAGAAAAGCCATGACAAACCTAGACAGTGTATTAAAAAAAAAAAAAAAAAGAGAGATAGACATCATTTTGCTGACAAAGGTTCGTCTAGTCAAAGCTATAGTTTTTCCTGTAGTCATGTATGGCTGTGAGAGTTGGATCAGAAGGCTGAGTGTCAAAGAATTGATGTTTTCCAATTGTGATATTGGAGAAGACTCTTCTTGAAAGTCCCTTGGACAAGGTTTTTCTTAGAGAACATCAGCTGTCGCTACACACAGATTTGTCTTCTGGGCTGCTTACCAAATTCTGGCCTCCTACCAAAAACCTGCTTTTATTTCAAATCATGGGTGCTTTTGTATCTACTGTTCCCTCAATAATAGACATCTTATAAAGAAAAGTGAAAGTGAAAGTCATTCAGTCGTGTCTGACTCTTTGTGACCTCATGGACTATACAGTCCATGGATTTCTCCAGGCCAGAATACTGGAGTGGGTAGCCTTTTCCTTCTCCAGGGGATATTCCCAACCCAGGAATCAAACCTGGGTCTCCTGCATTGCAGGCAGATTCTTTACAAGCTGAGCTACCTGGTAGCTCATAAAGGATCTCCCAAATCTATATCTCAGTAGGAGTAATTGAAAGGGCTTCATAAATTGGAAAGTGCCTTATTATGTTATGACTAATGTTATTGTCATCAGTAACAAGTCTAACATCATCTCTAATAATAAAAATAACTTCTAATACTCTGATTTTGATGAACTATGCGTCAAATGATAACCCATAGCAATAAAGAGGTTATGTGTCACCCATATTGATAATGACATAAGATGGGTTTAATTGGGGTTATACTGATCACTAAACACCATTTTTATGGATGAAAGAAGTTTCATTTTTATTACTTAATATCCTTAAGGCCTCTTAGGAGGGCCTGGCCCTATAGTGAGTGGTGGATATTATTCTCTTTATTAGTTTCCACAATACTTATTAGACAGAGATGTGATTTAACTTGTTCTTAACATTTCAAACTTCTGGCTGATGGTCAGTAAGCCACATAATATTCAGTTTCCAAGGCCTTTAGTTATTTGCTTGTGATTTGGAATAAAATTATTTAATTGTTCTAAGTCATAAAAAGTTATAAGTATAATGTTACTACTTCCTATTTTTTTTATTGAGAATCACATCAAATAATATTTATTATAATATTTAAATATAAATAAAAGCAACTTTAAACACTACTGCAATTAAATAAATAAATATTACTATAAATATTAATTAAATAAGTATTGTGTTACATCTTTCTGGACCTGTTTTTGTAAACGTGGTTTTATACCATCTTCCCTACTTATCCATTTCTAAACTGGCTTCTTAATTTTTTAAAAACTAATATTTTTCCCTTATACTCATCATATTATCACAATTATTATTTTGACAATCAGAAATAACACACATACACACACACACACATGATTATAACAAAAAATCAGTGAAATGATACTTTCCTCTGTGTGATGAACCCTGAAAATTTCTATTTTGCTTCACTAAATACAAAAGCTGATGGTGATATAAAAATTGATATCATGACTCACAGTTTGGAAAATACTAGCCTACTAGATTAAAAAACAAAAAAACAAACAAACAAACAAACAAAACAAAAAAAAAAAAACACGAGAAAAAATAAACCTAAAATGTAACCAGGAGAAAAGGAAATGAGTCCTAACCTTTCCCATTTCTTTCCAAGCATCTTTAATCTGTCCAAGAGATCCTTATTGTGTCCCAATTAAACCACAATTTCTCATAACACCTTCACTTTTTAAATGTTTTCCCCTTTTTCTGGATGTAGGCTTTCCCCCTTACTTACACTTACTTCTTGGAAGGAAAGTTATGACCAACCTAGACAGCATATTACAAAGCAGAGACATTACTTTGTCAGCAAAGGTTGATCTCATCAAGGCTATGGTTTTTCCAGTAGTTATGTACGGATGTGAGAGTTGGACTATAAAGAAAGCTGAGCACCAAAGAATTGATGCTTTTGAACTGTGGTGTTGGAAAAGACTCCTGAGAGTCCTTTGGACTGCAAGGAGATCCAACCAGTCTATTCTAAAGGACATCAGTCCTGAGTGTTCATTGGAAGGACTGATGTTGAAGCTGAAACTCCAGTACTTTGGCCACTTGATGCAAAGAACTGACTCATTTGAAAAGACCCTGTTGCTGGGAAAGATTGAAGGCAGGAGGAGAAGGGGAAAACAGAGGATGAGATGGTTGGATGGCTTTACCGACTCAATGGAGATGAGTTTGAATAGACTCTGGGAGTTGGTGATGGACAGGGAGGCCTAGTGTGCTGTGGTCCATGGGGTTGCAAAGAGTCGGACACAACTGAGCAACTGAACTGAACTGAGGCTTCCCTCATCTTCTTTCCTGTGAAACACTTCCAAATATTCTAGTCAATTAGTCAATCCTTTTCTTGTGTTTTCCCCAACACCTGTTATTGTACATATCTTTATTACACCTCTTAGATGTTATTTTAGTTGCTTAAATATCCCTCTACTGAATGTATATTGATGTTTCAATTGTTTAAATGTCTATCATCTTTAGTGAACCTTGACTTCTCTGTGAGTAGACTAGAATTTTGTTAATTTTTATGTCCTAAGCACCTAGCACAGGGTCTGACAGAAAGTAGCTCCAAAGTAAAAGTTTGCTGAATACATGTATTGATTTTAAAGGTTAATTGAAATAGAAGGAATTGCTAGTGGTAAATGTTCAAACATAGTGGTGCTACACAGTTTCTCCAAAATAAGGGTAATTTCATGGACAGATCCATCCCTCAGGCAGGACAACTAACTGATTAGACTCCCAGCCTTATGCATGGGAATGGTTGGTGTCATGGACTCCTCTTATTTGAACATCATTACAATTCTATTTCAAAATTTCTGTTCTTCATGATATCCCAATGAGACTATGAAGGATTTAAAGAATTCTGTCTCCTTAGATGACAGTATCTTGGGTGGTTATGTACTGGTTGAATTGCCCTGAATACTCTTTTAGGGATAGTCCTGATTTTAAGATAACAATTGCAAAATCCTATAAACTACGGATTGGTAGTGTTGGCTTATTACAGCATGTGGATCTTAAACAAAGGTTTACAAGCCTCTGTTAAGCCATGCTGTGTAGCTTATTATTTTTTAAACAACTGTGTTGTTTTAAAGTTAAGGTTGTTTCAGCAATCCATTGTTAATATTTAAAAATACATATATTGTCCTTTTGTAAGCACATACAAGTGTCATATATTATTTAAAAACAAATAGAAATTCAAGGGCAAAAATGTTTGAAAATGTATTATTTACAAATAGCAGTAAAAGGGATTTTCAAAATAAATCCATGTTAACTAGGATTTACAATACAATATAAGCCTGTACTATTAGTTGTAATGCCAGGATTTCGATAACTATGCTGGAACATTAAATTTATTCCTTTTCACAGCCTGAAGACATTTTAATGTCTGAGTAGCAATAAGAACAAATTACCTAAAAACTTTTAATAGTGTATAATAAATTAAGACTGAATGGTAATGCAAAAGTGGGTACAACAGGATGAAATTATGAATCTCATATAATGATCCAACAACACTTAAAGTGTGAAAACAACATTGGTATTCTGGAATATACGACCACAGTTGATCCTAATTGTTTTTCTCCTGTCAAATAGAAATTGCACATCAATCTCAAAGTATTGCACACTGTTCATTACATGCAAATGGTTATGCTGTGCAGGCTCTCCAAGGGTACTCAAACGTATTTACAAAAGGAACCAGGCTAGAAGAAGAGTTTCTCTGATGGCACTAGGTCTCCATTAGAGTTCTTCACTTATAAGCAATAGAAACTGTCTCTGCCAGTAAGGAAATCCACATTCAGAAAATGGAGTTCAGAGGATGGAAGGGAAAAATCAAAGAATCAAACTTGGGACAATCAGGACTCTAGAGGGAGCCCACAGCAAGGGTCGCTTGTTGGTGTTGACCAGGCATTCTCTTTAGAACGGACGAAGTCCAAACTTATCTCTTCTCTCAAGTTTAAAAGTCTCAAGAAAGAAAATGATTAGCCCAGCTTGGGTCCTATGCTTAGGACCATAGAGGTGATGGGAGAAATGCTCTGGCAGAACAACCTCAAGAACTCTCTTGGACAAAACACTTGATTTATTGTCCCATGAAGACGCTCAGGTACTCAAGAGGACCTGGCAGTACTATTAGTAAGGATAATAGTTTTTATATTCTCTTTAAAATGTTTAAGTCCACCACACACTACTTAAGTGACTTTAAAATCTTTTTATTTTTAATCTTACCCCTTCTTCTAATGCATGGAGTTGGAAGTTGACTCTAATAACAAGTCTATTTTGATTTACGTTTTCTTACCATGACTTTTAGTGTATTTGATAATCATGGTTGAAGTCTATTTTACTGTTATCTCAAGCAACAAAGAATATTTAAAGAGATGGTAAGAAGGACCCTTGCACTTTTATTGCAACTTTTTATTACACTATTACTCTATCTTCTAAAGCAAGAGTTAATAAACTTTTTCTGTAAAAAGCTACATAGTTCATATTTGGGCCTTTGTGAGCCAGGCAGTCTCCATGGTAACCACTTATCTTTGCCTCTGTAGCCAGAAAGCAGTTATAGATAGTAAATAAATGTGGTAGGGTTCCAATAAAACTATTTGCAAAAACAGGCAGCTAGCAGGATTTGGCCCCATAAGATACCTTTTATGGAGAATTTAATATTCACAGTGTCAATAATATTTAGTGTACTATGTAGTATATCAAACTCCTTTAATTGTCAAACATCTGAAGGATGTCATAGGTGAGATATTTACTCTAATAATGATCAGTTCAGCGTTCCACATGGAGTTCTAGAGCCTATGGTAGCAATATTAGTTTGTTTCAGGTTGAATTATTCCTCAAAATGATCCAATTAAGTAAAATGAATGACTATATCTAGGACAAGGAGGGCACTAAAACTTCGAGGACTCTAAATCTATAAAGTAAAATTATTTATTGACAAAGAGAAAGTAATTGTGAGCCAATAAAATCTCAAGGTGAAATATGCCACTACGTGGTCTGATATGCACTCATATTAGACTTCTCTACTATCTTTCACTCACTCATGTCCCTGAATCTTTCCTCCTTACTAGTTTTGATCAAAATAGCCTAAAACAAGTTTACTGCCAGTAAAGTGCTGTCAACTCTAGCTTCACAAAAGAACAAGAATTTAAAAATTTGTTAACTATGATGTTTGCAAACAACCCTGATCTCTGGCTTGTACCTATAATTTGGTTCTACAGTAGGAAGATTCACCGTTCTTATGACTAGATACTTGCTATTCAGCTTGATGAATAGTTCATCCTGAACCAACTCATCTGTGAACAGGCCTCTTGTACTATAATTTGTCAATTTTATCATCGTTCAAAATTTACAACTCATGTCAGAACATTTTCTCAGTCTCTTTGTATGACTTGTTCAGAGCGAGCTCTCTCCTTATGTTGCCTTTCACCATATTGCTCTTTTCTGTTTCCTAAAATCTTCTCCCAGTTGGCTTTGGGAATCCCAGCAGTGTTATGGAGGAGTGACAAATCTGACTCTCTGCGACTCCATGGACCGTTGCCCACCAGGCTCCTCTGTCCATGGTATTTTCCAGGCAAGAATACTGGAGTGGGTTGCCATTTCTTTCTCGAGGGGTTCATCTCAACCCAGGGATCAAATATGCCTCTATGTCTCTTGCATTGGCTGGCAGATTCTTTACCACTTGCGCTAACTGGGTAAGAAATACTTAACTGCTGTAGAAAAACACTTATTTTGCTATGCTGGCTCCAGTGTTAACATGTTGTCATGCATTTCTACCTTGGCCTTCATATGCTGATGCTGAAGCTGAAACTCCAATACTTTGGCCACCTGATGCGAAGAACTGACTCCTTGGAAAAGACCCTGATTCTGGGAAAGATTGAAGGCAGGAGGAGAAGGGGACAACAGAGGACGAGATGGTTGGATGGCATCACTGACTTGATAGACATGAGTTTGAGTAAGCTCCAGGAGTTGGTAATGGACAGGGAGGCCTGCCTGGTGTGCTGTAGTCCATGTGGTCGCAAAGCGTGGGACACAACTAAGCGACTGAACTGAACTTTATGTGATGAACACATGAGGCTGTGAGCTTACTAAAGGAAAGGGGACACTTTGCCAAGTTTGTATCCCTAGTCACAAGCCAAGTGCCTCCCTTGCACACAGTAGGCTGACACTAAACGTTTGTCGAATGAATTTTGATATTTATGATATACTCAAAGGATCAGAGAATAGAAGCCATCATATTGTTAAACTTTCAGCAAATATGAGTGTTTCAAGTATTTTGTACAAAGAAGAGAGGGTGGCTCCATGAAAGGAAGATTTTCTTGCATAGAAGATGGGGTAAAAATGGCAGAAAGTACAAGTTTGGGGATAGTTTGTTTAGGCAAATAATATGATGAAAATATAATTCATTTATCCAATTATTCATTATAGTGAATATAATGTGTTACATGTATGAAAAGATTGTTCTAGGTACTGAGGGTATATTGGGAACCATGAAACACAAGGTCCCTGCAAGATTTACATTCTGGTAGGAACTAGAGAAAATAAACGTGCATATATTAAAATTTCAAAAATTGACAGTGTTATGATGAAACTGAAGCAGGATAATTCGGAGAGAAATTAAGCCTGTGTGTGTATGGCCTTTTTAAAACAGGAGAATTTACAAAAAGCATATCTGAGAAGATAACATCAGAACACAGATATATGTAAGTAGAGAAGTGTACAAAAGTCCTGAGAGGGAGGGAATTAGGACACAGGGGATAAAGACTGTGGATAGGGTAGAACCTCTAGCAAAAAGAAAAACAAATTTAATGGAAGGAACTAGCGTTAGAAGGAATAGGAAGAAGGTATGCGAGGAGAGACAGCAATGAGATCAGAGTGGCTGGAACATCCTCTTTGCAAAGTATTGTACATAAAAATTACCGAATGGCACCCCACTCCAGTACTCTTGCCTGGAAAATCCCATGGATGGAGGAGCCTGGTAGGCTGTAGTCCATGGGGTCATGAAGAGTTGGACACTTACTGAGTGACACTTTCACTTTTCACTTTCATGCATTGGAGAAGGAAATGGCAACCCACTCCAGTGTTCTTGCCTGGAGAATCCCAGGGATGGGAGAGCCTGGTGGGCTGCCGTCTATGGGGTTGCACAGAGTTGGACATGCCTGAAGCGACTTAGCAGCAGCAGCAGCAGCATTAATTAAGCATTAATTAAATAATTAATTAATTTTCATTAAATAATTTATGTTTCACAATGCTTCCATGCTGATGTGAGCAGGGTTTTTTCCCCCCAATTTGGAGTTTGGAATTAGTATGCTTCACTTTACGTATTTTTTGTAGATTCTTACTCTCCTGATAATTTCTTACTCTAAGAATGGGGATCTCTTGGGGATGATGTGTTTTCATGCATTTTAAGCGGCTCTTTACTGCTATGGCTATTACAGTAACTTATAGTTTCAGTTCTTATTTCTTTTCCATAATGCATAGCAATTTTTCATCTTAAACATACCATGCTGCACAACAGAACTTGAAGAACAAGCCACTGAGATTATCCAATTATTTTAATATACTTATTTTACAAAAGACATTTGATAGGCAACAACTTAGAGCCCCTCTCTGACTTTCTGTCCTTTGCTAAACTCCCTATAAATCTGTTACTACTTCTGAAAAGACGCATAGGAGCCAAGAAGTTACAGAGGAGTTTCTAAGCAGCAATAAAAGGCAAACAATATTTAAGTAAGAATGAAGTGCCCAACTGTTTAACTGTATTGAGAGACTGAATTCTCATGCCTCTACCAGCTAATAACATTGGAAAGCTTATTTTAAGATGCATTCCCATACTTACACATCACTGTAACCCTAAAGCAAGGGACTAGAGACAAATTATCTTTGCAGCAAATTTTCATGTTGATTCCCTTATGTTAGTGTACATCCTCCAGTTACATAAAGCAGGGCAGCTTTGAGACCACCAAACACAATTTTATGAAATTTTATTACTGCTGAGGAAATATAAAGGGCCAGCAATTGTATGAATTATTCTTAACACTGGGGTCCCAATGAAGGGCAACAGATGGCAGAAATTTTTACTCAAATTATTTTTTTTTTCATTAAAGTCTCTATCAGCATTTGAGTCCCAGCAGTGTGACTATTAAGAAGCCCTCAAACTCACCAGCCAGCTGGTAAAATCAGCACTATAAAAACCCAACTCTACAGAAAACATACTTGTATTCAATTTGGTCTTTTACACCATATGCCTTTTTTCTAGATAGCCTTTGATTTACTCCATATTCTAAAGTCAGTTATCTCCAGTAAAGTCCTTTGGGGGAGTACCTTACTAATTAGTTATTAAAGTATATCCAAATAAAAATACAAAAATTCACTATAGCAGATAGTGTCAGTGACCCATGCACATTTATTCAACACTCTTTGTTTCCGGGCAAGCCAGTGATTTTTCAGTGATGGTGTCTGCCACTTGAGGGGCTCAGAAAGCGAGGTGAGGATAATTACAAAGTCTAGGTATCTCCTTTAAGAGGAAGACAGCTTTTTTTTTTTTTTAAATGAACTCACTTGTCTCAAATGTTGGAGCAGGAGTTATCCAGCTCCAATGTATTCTTGGAATCTAAACTTGTAAGAACTGGGTCCTTTACAAAGTGCTTTGGAATTTTCCTCCATCACAAATAGCCAATGTAAGGCAAAGCTGAAGAGCAGCTAAAATTGTCTGTGACTCTCTTTTATATGCTTCTTTTTTGCCTTCCCTTTGCCAACTCCAAGAAGCTAGTGCCTTTTCCCTTGATTTATTTCCTCATCTGAGAGATCACAGTAATGTTACGACTATATAATTTATATGTAATTTTTCATTCTCCATGCAAATTTCTAATTTGAGAAAAGAAAAAAGTGCATTTTTCTTAACTAGACAATGAATTTAAATAATTATTTTGAGATTTGATGGTGAACATAAACATTATGATATGACATACTTAATCCATGTTGTTTAAGTATCTATAATCACAATGAATTAAAGTGTATCATTATGTTACAAAGCTAAGCTTTTAACTGTATTTATTTACAGCAATACACAAAAATACATTGTAATTCTAATACAATATAAATTATGAAGGAATGAAGCACAGTTGTAATGTTGAAAGATATACTAGAGACTGACTTTAAGAAGATATTTTGCCTAAAAACAGCAGATAACTAATGCCACAATAACACACTGCTGCTTTATTCCCTATGCTTACCATTCACTAATTTAAAGCCAAAAATGTTTTATCTAAATAATCCTACTTCTGCTTACTTCCTGAAGTTAATTTCAAATGGAATTTAAGATCTGATAGAGTGCCTGATGAACTTTGGACTGAGGTTCGTGACACTGTACAGGAGACAGGGATCAGGACCATCCCCATGGAAAAGAAATGCAAAAAAGCAAAATGGCTGTCTGGAGAGGCCTTAAAAATAGCTGTGAAAAGAAGAGAAGCAAAAAGCAAAGGAGAAAAGGAAACATATAAGCATCTGAATGCAGAGTTCCAAAGAATAGCAAGAAGAGATAAGAAAGCCTTCCTCAGCGATCAATGCAAAGAAATAGAGGAAAACAACAGAATGGGGAAGAATAGAGATCTCCTCAAGAAAATTAGAGCTACCAAGGGAACATTTCATACAAAGATGGACTCGATAAAGGACAGAAATGGTATGGACTTAACAGAAGCAGAAGATATTAAGAAGAGGTGGCAAGAATACACAGAAGAACTCTACAAAAAAGATCTTCACAACCAAGATAATCATGATGGTATGATCACTCACCTAGAGCCAGACATCATGGAACGTGAAGTCAAGTGGGCCTTAGAAAGCATCACTACGAACAAAGCTAGTGGAGGTGATGGCATTCCAGTGGAGCTATTTCAAATCCTGAACGATGAGGCTGTGAAAGTGCTGCACTCGATATGCCAGCAAATTTGGAAAACTCAGCAGTGGCCACAGGACTGGAAAAGGTCAGTTTTTATTCCAATCCCAAAGAAAGGCAATGACAAATAATTGTCAAACTACCACACAATTGCACTCATCTCACATGCTAGTAAAGTAATGCTCAAAATTCTCCAAGCCAGGTTTCAACAGTTCGTGAACTGTGAACTTCCAGATGTTCAAGCTGGTTTTAGAAAAGGCAGAGGAACCAGAGATCAAATTGCCAACATCCGCTGGATCATCGAAAAAGCCAGAGAGTTCCAGAAAAACATCTATTTCTGCTTTATTGACTATGCCAAAGCCTTTGACTGTGTGGATCATAATAAACTGTGGAAAATTCTGAAACAGATGGGAATACCAGACCACCTGACCTGCCTCTTGAGAAATCTGTATTCAAGTCAGGAAGCAACAGTTAGAACTGGACATGGAACAACAGACTGGTTCCAAATAGGAAAAGGAGTACGTCAAGGCTGTATATTGTCATCCTGCTTATTTAACCTATATGCAGAGTACATCATGAGAAACGCTGGGCTGGAAGAAGCACAAGCTGGAATCAAGATTGCTGGGAGAAATACTAATAACCTCAGATATGCAGATGACACCACCCTTATGGCAGAAAGTGAAGAGGAACTAAAAAGCCTCTTGATGAAAGTGAAAGAGGAGAGTCAAAAAGTTGGCTTAAAGCTCAACATTCAGAAAACGAAGATCATGGCATCTGGTTCCATCACTTCATGGGAAATAGATGGGGAAACAGTGGAAACGGTGTCAGACTTTATTGTTGGGGGCTCCAAAATCACTGCAGATGGTGACTGCAGCCATGAAATTAAAAGACACTTGTTCCTTGGAAGAAAAGTTATAACCAACCTAGATAGTATATTGAAAAGCAGAGACGTTACTTTGCCAACAAAGGTCCATCTAGTCAGAGCTATGGTGTTTCTAGTGGTCATGTATGGATGTGAGAGTTGGACTGTGAAGAAAGCTGAGCACCGAAGAATTGATGCTTTTGAACTGTGGTGTTGGAGAAGACTCCTGAGAGTCCCTTGGACTGCAAGGAGTTCCAACCAGTCCATTCTGAAGGAGATCATCCCTGGGTGTTATTTGGAAGGAATGATGTTAAAGCTGAAGCTCCAGTACTTTGGCCACCTCATGCGAAGACTTGAGTCATTGGAAAAGACTCTGATGTTGGGAGGGATTGGGGGAAGGAGGAAAAGGGGATGACAGAGGACGAGATGGCTGGATGGCATCACCGACTCGATGGATCTGAGTTTGAGTGAACTCCAGGAGTTGGTGATGGACAGGGAGGCCTGGCATGCTGCGATTCATGGGGTCGCAGAGTCGGACCACACTGAGCGACTAAACTGAACTGAACTGCACTGCACTGCTTGCTCATGGTAATGTTTTTATAAAGGACTGTTAACTTTTAATACGGTTCACTAAGTAGCACTATCTAATCAAATCAATAGGCTTCATATCCACTAATAGAAAGGTATCCCACTTTTTAAAATACTCAAGCTAATTTTGATTTTTATTAGTTCTACTGTCAACTTCTAGAATTTTCAACTCCATTAAAATAACAACCCATGCTTTAAAACTTATTTCTTTCTAATTTAGAAGAACATGTAGAGCTAAATATTAGCATGTTATGATTTCCACTTTTCTGTTTTCACTCAACATATTGTTGGCTCACCAATTCACTCGGTCACTAGATGAGTTGACATTATTTTT
Source organism: Bos indicus (assembly GCF_029378745.1). NCBI lineage: Eukaryota > Metazoa > Chordata > Mammalia > Artiodactyla > Bovidae > Bos > Bos indicus. The sequence goes on along the minus strand of NC_091789.1, from coordinate 119,023,617 downwards.
ATAACTTTCCTTCATGATGCTTAGCTTTCCCTTTGAAAACTCTCATTAACATTTACTCTTTTAGTTCTAAAAGGAGGTAAACATGCCAGCTTTCTGAGAAAGATTTGTTTGGTTGAAGTGGAAGTTTCCTCACTTTTTAATCCAAGAGTTATACTTTGAGAAAATGTAACAAGACATAAAAATAAGCATTATTGAAAATACCTGGTTATTCAATCTATATTTCAGATGTTTGGGGATAGCAATTCAGTAAATGCACTTCTGTTCTCATAGATACAGGTTAATCACTTAGGAAGTGTGATTAGTTAGACTAATGTGTAATGAGTAATTATTTTGTGGAGAATGAAATTTTAAGTACTTTATGCACATCTCATTTTTATTATTATTTAGAACAAAACAGATGTAGAGACTTAAGACACTTCATAGGATTCTGTAGCTATTAAAGGAGGTGGAATTAGAACCCACACTTTTTGAATATGGCTTCCAACTTCTTAGCCAATCTTCAGAATTTCTACTATAAGCTAATGTGGCATGTCACTATTTTGTGGATGATAAAATTCTGTATATGTACTCAATCACTGCTTGTTGAATGAATATTTAAGACATGCACAAATAACTAAGTGAGCTTATTAACAGACCAATTTTAGTGGCATATCACATGATTGATATTTTCTCATATAAAAATATGATATTTTTAAAAGATTTCCCATGCTGCATGACATTTTTAGAATATCTTGAAAAATATTAATTAATATACTTAATTTTATCACTCAGTTGTGATGGGGAAAAAACAGCTGAGTTGCATGGAGCCAGGCAATCTTTTCTTTACACTATTGGTAGCAACTTTATTTTGAGTAATAACACCAAATGTCAGTAGGATTTATCTTTTTTAAATTAAAAATAGAAATAAAATGCAGCTTAATAGAAGTATATACAGACAAGCACATAATGTGCGATGATTTATCATTTTATTTCCTATCTAGACATGATATATGGGCTTCCCTGGTGGCTCACATGGTAAAGAATCCACCTACAATGAGGGAGACCTGGGTTCGATCTGTGGGATGGGAATATCCCCTGGAGGAGGGCATGGCAACCCACTCCGGGCAACCCACTCCAATAATCTTGCCTGGAGAATTCCCACCTACAAAGGAGCCTGGCGGGCTGCAGTCCAGGGGGTTGCAAAGAGTCAGACACAATTGAGCAACTAAGCATAGCACAGACACATTTGCTGAAACTCATACAGATGAGGTTTTAAACATCAGTGTACCCTTTTAAATATCTGTTTAGTACATGGCCTACTTGGTTGATATTCCTCAAAGTAACCATTACAAGTTCAGGGCAACAAATCTATCTGCTGCCAACCTGTAGCATCTACATTTTATTTCCTAAAATAATTCCTCATCAAAAACTTAGATCCTCTTATTCATTGTTGGGATTCCCTGGTGGCTCAGTGATAAAGAATCCACCTGCCAATGCAGGAGATGCAGGTTCAATCCCTGGGTCAGGAAGACACCGTGGAGTAGGAAGTATCCACCCACTCCAGCATTCTTGCCTGGAGAATCCCATGAACCGGGGAGCCTGGTGGGTTATGGTCCATGGGGTCACAAAAGAGTAGGACATGACTGAGCGACTAAACAACAACAAGAATAATTCATTGTTAGTTAATCAATAATGATAATGACCAAGAGAGCTGAAATTACCAGATTTCATTTGTCTTATCAATGGATATGGCTGATAGTGTCTTTCTGGACCCTTTTCTGAGACTTAACAGACTAGAAAGATAACCTCAGTTTTCTTAAATGTATGTGTGTCTATGCGGGTATACACAAGTGTGTATGCAGGATTTTGGACCTTCTTAATCACAGGGGGAGGGGGGAAGGACACTGTAACTGTTTAGAAGATTTGTGTTACCATTCACAGTTCCTTAGCCAGAAAAACTTTTTCCAAGTATAAAAGAAGTTCCTTTTATACCTTATGTATGTACTGTGTGCTATGCTTAGTCTCTCAGTCATGTCCAACTCTTTTTGACCACATGGACTATAGCTACCAGGCTCCTCTGTCCATGGGGATTCTCCAGGCAAGAATACTGGAGTGGGTTGCTATGCCCTTCTCCAGGGGATCTTCCCAACCCAGGGATTGAACCAAGCACTCCTATATTGCAGGCAGATTCTTTACTATCTGAGCCACCAACGAATGAGTAAAAAAACAGACTAAATAAAATAGTTTTTTTAAAAAATTATCCAATTAAAGGAAACAAAGTTCTGATGAAATGTTCACTTACATCTAAATCCCAGTGTGAAGAAGTAGAGACCTTTAGTCATTCTCAAGGCAAGTAAAATTATTGTATATTGAACAGCTTTAAGATTGTATAGAGGGCTTCCCCGGTGGCTCAGTGGTGAAGAATCCACCAGCAATGCAGGAGACCCAGGTTGGGTCCCTGAATCAGAAAGATCCCTTGGAGGAGGGCATGGCAACCCACTCCAGTATTCTTGCCTGGAGAATTACATGGACAGAGGAGCCTGGAGGGCTACAGTCCATAGGGTCACAAAGAGTTGGACACAACTGAAGCAACTTAGCATGCATGCATGCAAGATTGTATAGAAGCAAACATAACAAAAATCAAATGACATTAAATTTGTTTTGGACTTCTGCCTCTAGCCTAGACTAGATTTAACTTCTTGGCTAAAAATTTTTAAAAATGAACAAAATGTATGAAACAGTACTTTTTAAAAGACACTGGACACTGGGTAATTAAAACCAGTCATTTCTGAACAATTAGAAACAAATGAGAACCAATGAGGTGAGCCCTACAGTTGCCCCAGCTTACTCTATGAATAGAGTTCCAAGCTATGACAAAGGACAAGGGCAGAAAACAGGGCGTCTTCTTTAGATGAGGAGATGGAGCTGGGTATCGAAGGGAACCAAAGTAGCTAGAGTCACAAGGCAGAGCATCAGAGAGGGGACAGATATACAGAGAATAAACATTGGAGATCTGCAGAGAGCACCCTTCCAGTTTCCAGTTAAATCCTAACCAGTTCCCATATGACAAGTGAAAATGAAAGTGAAAGTCACTTAGTTGTGTCCAACTCTTTGTGACCCCATGGACTATATAGTCCATGGATTTCTAGGCCAGAATACTGGATTGGGTAGACTTTCCCTTCTCCAGGGGATCTTTCCAACCCAGGGATCAAATCCAGGTCTCCTGCATTGCAGGCAGATTCTTTACCAGCTGAGCCACAAGGGAAGCACAAGAATACTGGAGAAGGTAGCCTATCCTTTCTCCAGCAGATCTTCCCGACCCAGGAATCAAACTGGGGTCTCCTGCATTACAGGTGGATTCTTTACCAACTGAGCTACCAGGGAAGCACAACAACAAGAAACTACCAACGTCAAGGGAAAGAACTATACACAGTAATTAAAGCAGACAATCACCGGAGCTCACATATGGCTGGGAGAGTACCCGTTCCTGCCAGACACAGTGGAAAACATCATACAAAAACATCAGAGCGAGTATTCAGATGGGTTTTGCTTCAGTAGTGAGGAAAATTTAGCCCTAGATTTTAGGTTGTTCTGCTCAAAACTCAAAGTATATGAGTAATACACTCCAAAGATCAAACTATTTCCAAGCAAAAATAACTATGTTTCAGTACAAAGGTCAACAATATTTATCTGCACAAATATATCAAGCACTCAACAAGTTAAAATTCACATCTGGTATCTAATCAAAAATTACCAGTCATCCAAAGAAGCAGGAAAATAACACTCATAGAAAGGAGAAAAAATAATTGGAATTGACCGAAAATAGACAGAGATGATAGTACTGGTAGACAAGAAACATTATAACTGTTATTGTAACTGTATTCCATATTTCCCAGAAGGTAAAGATTGAATGTTGAGGTCTGTTAAGATATTAACATGGAAAATGTTAAAATTCTCAAACCACATTTCAGCATTGTATTGAATCACACAAGACAACAATGTATGAGGTTAAAATTATACACTAGATGAGATAAACCACAGACTAGATAAGCTAAAAAATAGATTGGTCCATTTGACAATAGGAATTATTTAAAATGAATTACAGAGAAAATAAGACTGAAAATAAAAAGAACAGAACATCAGTGAGTGGCATAATATACGCTATCAGAGTCCCTGAAAAGGGCAAGGAGCAGAAAAATATTATTTTTAAGTAACACCTTTAAAATTTCTAAATTTGATTAAAACTATGAACACACAAATCCAAGAAGCTTAACAGACCACAAGAATAAGAAACATGAAGAAAACTATACCAAGGAATATCATAAACCCATTGCTCAATTCCCAAAAACACTCCCTAATAAACCTTCTGTATCCATTGCTGAGTGAGATGACAAGCTGAAATATATACCAATATCCATATCAAAACAACCACTCTCTGTGGAGTAGAAGGTGGGTATATATTTACCTACAATACACCTCTACAGTGCCTCATTTTTTATAATGAGTATATATTATTTTTATAACAAAACAGATTAATATGTATAACTACCTTGGGACAGACATCTTTCAAAATGGCAAGAGGTTTATAAATCTCCCCCAAAATACCTTATATTTCTTTCTTTAAGTCAGAGACCTGGTGATGCTACATTGGCTCAAAATTCACTTTAGTGCTATTAAAAATATATTTTCTGTATGATGTCAGATTAGAAATCGATGAATTTCCTCTATCTGCAATGGTAATGCTGATGAGTATAAAGATTTGATTGATATACACATAATTACACAAAATTTTACAATATTAATTTTCTACATTTACATAGCTTACATATATATAGGGGTGTATAAATGGTTACTTTAATATCAAAAGGCATCTTTTCTATGCAAAAAATATTCGAAAAAGGAGAATTGTTAAGTTGAAAATGATATTACTTTTATGAACCCAGCATTTTGAAATGCCTGGACTATTTAATGTATTACCCCCTTTTCTTTGCTTTCATCTGTCTTAATCAATATTTTCTGGCATTCAAAAACTGGCCACAGTTCAAATCTCCTTGACTGAAAATTGCTACCTGAACAATTTGAACTAAAAAATATTGCAAAAGTACCTAAGATTTGGTGTAGTGAACCCAGTATTTCTTATACTTAAGCCATATACTTTATAACCTAAATTATAACCTCCACAATCCACTTTATCTACATAATCAAAAGACACAGCCAGTTGAAATTAAACTGTATGATGGTTATAATCCATATGTTGCACTTCCATTAACAAAACCCATAAACAGTCAATAAGTACTGCCAATTTACTGTATTGTTTTGGCCTCTGGCCTATCTCAGAAGAAATTTTGTCAATAGAATATATAGAAATATTGCTACATCACCACAGACTGTCTTTAGGGAAACAGAACTGTAATTTTATAATGACGGATATGTCTAGTGACTACATTATTACCAAGTACACCACAAGTTCTCCTCCTGGACAAAATCCACACACTGCCCTAAAGCCACAGGACACCCTGCTGTAAGATGTTTCTCTGTATTCAAGATTCAATTACACTTTGCAGTTCATCAGATAAACCGGTTATGTCTAGACTCTCATCCTGACACAAAACGTTCCAAAATGATCATCATGACAAATTCTAGCATGTGCGGTGCTGACAACAAAAGTCAGGAAATATAAATTTCCATCATCCTTCACAACCTGAACTTAAAGAAGTTAAGCAGTCGTGATGTTGTGGTGGAGATAAAAACAGTCTGAAAAAAAGAGATTTCAAAAACTTACCTTAAGATACCATTTATATTTGGCATGTTCCCAGTTCTCAGGAATTTGTGTCTTTTTGAGAAAGTGTTCAGCTTCTGTTAGCCATTGATTAAATATCTTCATATCATAATGAAACCGTCGCCATTTTTCAACAGATCTGTCAAATTGCCTAGAAATAAAAATTAGGGATCAAGAAAAATAAATGGATTATATGGACATAGAATATATGTTATTACATTAATAAAGCTATTATTTTGATAGTTTCTCACATTTGTATATGTCAGTTTCAGTTAACATAAATAACTAATATTGAATATAGGATGAATTAAAACATTTGATAAAAGGTTGCCATTTCCCTTCAAAATGAATACACTTTGTGACTGAGAGGAAAATAGAGACAATTATTATGGAATATTAGGGTTTTCTTCCCTATGAGAATACTTAATTTTAATAAAATTTCAGAAATTTAAAAGTACATTAATACCTAATAAATTATTTTGAAGCTAGATACTAAATTTCAAAAGATTTTCTGGATCAAAAATTAGCTCATAAAGTCTGTCAATTTCAGTCATATCTTGAGCTAAAAGTGTCTGCTCATTAAAATCTTCAAGCATTCAGGATGACAGCTGTAACTTGTACATTGGCTTAGATGTAAGAAATCTACCAGTTAACTGGTATACTAGTCTTCCTTTCTCCTTTTAGTTGCATTGTATCCACTAGCATTTTAAATTGTGATGCTGAAGGAATTTTGTGAAAGGTAATGTGTCAACATCTCACATGAAAAGAACATTGAGAAGGAACTATTTGGTCATTTCTGGTCACAGAAGAGACTGAGCCAGAAATTATATGAGTCAAGGCTTTATGTTTTTGCTAAGAGACTTGCACATAAAAATCACATCAGTCAGTCAATTCAGTTGCTCAGTGGTGTCCGACTCTTTGCAACCCCATGAATCGCAGCATGCCAGGCCTCCCTGTCCATCACCAACTCCTGGAGTTCACTCAAACTCACGTCCATCGAGTCAGTGATGCCATCCAGCCATCTCATCCTCCGTCGTCCCCTTCTCCTCCTGCCCCCAATCACGCCCAGCATCAGAGTCTTTTCATAGGGCATTATAAAATAAAAAAATAGCAATAAAACACTGATTTTGGGTCCCCAGTCTAGAACAATTGCACCAGTATCTTTGGAGGTGGGACCCTGACATTGGTATTTTTAAAAGCACCCAGGTGATTCTAATGTACTGACAAGTTGAAAAATACAAAAAAAGAAAAATACTATACAGTGCAAGTTTTAAAGTCTGTGGGCTCATGATCTACTGGGTCTGCAGGGCCTGTCCAAACAGGCATTTGCCAGCATGAAACAAAAGCCATCCTGAAAATTCCTGCTTATTGAGTGACCTCATAGTACAGCTGTCTGTACAGTTCTCTGAGATCTATTCTTAAGATGCAATGGATTAGTTTTGAATATCTTGAGGATCTTCTCAGATCTCTACCTCCCCTTGGGAAATTTAAGTAATTTTAGGATCCAAATAATGTCACAATTCCCTATCGTTTTACTAGGAAAGGAATGGAATTCACATTATAAACTAAGCACTGGGGTCTGTGGATTTACATATCCCATTCCATTAACTCCTGCAACACCCTCTGCAACATACCAATTATTATTCCCATTTTTCACTGGAGAAAGGTGAGATGCTGAGTAAGTTACCAAAAGGTAAATAGATATTAAATGGCAGACCTGGAATTCTAACTCAGATCCCTCTGGTTCCAGTGGTGTCCTTTAGCACCTTACATTAAATTTTCTGGGATTTCCTTTTTTCAAGATGAATTTTCACCAAATTAAACAATTCAAAGTGATAGTTGTAAGGCTTTTTTTTTTTTCTTATTTTCTTCCACTATTTAATTATATATCTACATGTATTCTATCATGCATTCTATCAGGTATTACATTTAATGATTAACTGTATTTTCACCTTAAAAATATCTAAAACAGTATTTTGGTAGCATAAAAAGGCAGCTAATAATAGCCAAGAGAGATAGTCTCTATCACTAGCCTATAAATAATGGAGATGTAGACATAGGGGACAGACTTATGGACACAGGCAGGCGGGGAGGAAGGAGAGAGTGGGACAAATGGACAACATACACGCTACCATATGTAAAAGAGATAGCCAATGGGAATTTGCTGTGGGACGCAGGGAACTTAAACCTGGGCTCTGTAACAACTTAGACGGGTGGTAAAGGGTGGGAGGTGGGAGGGAAGTTCAAGAGGGAGGGGACGTATGTACACCTATGGCTGATTCCTGTTGATGTATGGCAGAAACTGATATAATATTATAGAGCAATTATCCTTCTACTAAAAATAAATTTATAAAATAATTATATCTTTAATAAATAATGGCATTTTATAGTTGATCAAATGTTTTATATCCATCAGCCACAAAATGATCTTGGAAATGTTTGCATGGTTAATAATAATTTTGTTTTCCTATATTTTCAGTGCTAATACCCAAAACATGACTTAAGAATACATCTGAAGAATGTATTCCCTATAAAAAGGAATTGTACATTGTGTATGTCTTACAGGCATTTGAATCACTGGAGTCAGAGAGCTGTTAAATGAGAATCTAAAATACAGTGAGTCATAGTTGGCATGGTATCGTCTTGGTGAGGCTATAGTTGATTTTAATTTTCATTATATATATATATATTAATATTGTTAAGTTTTCCTGAAATGCATACTTCATACTTTGAATATTTAGAAAAATACAATAAGTAAAATTTATTTTAAATGGAAAGTACAGGTGATTTACAATATCATATCAGTTTCAGGTGTACAATAGTGATTCAATAGTTTTGTAGACTATTCTCCATTTAAAGTTATGGCTGGGCATACACACAGAGGAAACCAGAATTGAAAGAGACACGTGTACCCCAATGTTCATCGCAGCACTGTTTATAATAGCCAGGACGTGGAAGCAACCTAGATGTCCATCAGCAGATGAATGGATAAGAAAGCTGTGGTACATATAGACAATGGAGTATTACTCAGCCATTAAAAAGAATACATTTGAATTAGTTCTAATGAGGTGGATGAAACTGGAGCCTATTATACAGAGTGAAGTAAGCCAGAAAGAAAAACACCAATAGAGTATAGTAACATATATATATGGAATTTAGAAAGATGGTAATGATAACCCTGTATGCGAGACAGCAAAAGAGACTCAGATGTATAAAACAGTCTTTTGGACTCTGTGGGAGACGGTGAGGGTGGGATGGCTTGGGAGAATGGTGCTGAAATATGTATATTATCACATGTGAAATGAATCGCCAGTCCAGGTTCGATGCATGATACAGGGTGCTTGGGGCTGGTGCACTGGGATGACCCAGAGGGATGGGATGGGGAGGGAGGTGGTGGTGGGGGTTCAGGATGGGGAACACATGTACAGCCGTGGCAGATTCATGTCAATGTATGGCAAAACCAATACAATATTGTAAAGTAATTAGCCTCCAATTAAAATAAATAAATTAAAATAAAATAAAAAATAAAATACCTAGTAAAAAATTAAAAAAAAAATAAGTTATGGCTATCTTTTAAATAATGGCTGTATTCCCTATGCTGTACACTATATCCTTGTTGTTTATTTATTTTATACGTAGTAGTTCGTGTCTCAATGCCATACCCTTATTTTGCCTCCCCCTTGGTCTCCCCACAGTTAACCACTAGTATATTCTTTGAATCTGTGATTTTGTTTCTGTTTTTTTTATACACATTCTTTTATTTTAATTTTTTAGATTCCACATATAAGAGAGAACATACTGCTAACATAGATAACATCTTTCTCTGTGTGACTTACTTCACTAAGCACAATATTTTTTAAAAGGCAATCTCACATGCTAACAACTACCATCTCCATCTTTATACACTGAGAAACAGACTGAGGCTAACCAGACCACAGAGGAGTTGTCATTTGGTCATTTTCCACCTCTGTTACAGTCATCAGCCCGCTTCCTATTCTGCTTTTTTCTATTACCCAACCACCAGATTTACCCTCTTGCCAATGCTTTTATGTCCTGGAAGGTGATTATTTCTTCAACATCTGGGCTGTAAATACTCTTCCTTCTAGGCTGCTGCAGATGTGTGCCTCCACCACTCACTGCACTGGCAGTGACCGTCTTTTAGAAGATTCCACAAAGTCTCCTCCCACCCAACCCCTCTGCCTCTTCACAGTTTATCTATCATCTAGTTTCTCCAAGAGAAGAAAACCATCAGGGCCCACACAGTTGATCATGGTACCTCTTAGGGCTGCAAGACAAAGTTGGAGATACGAACATAAGGGAAACACTCAGGCTTCTCTACTTATATTTGTGTTCCAGGTCCACAAAAATGGGGCAGGATGAAGTTGCCAGCCACCAAGGACTCTCTGCAGTCTCCCCTTCCCCCCATGCCCTACTGTCTCAGGATTTCGTGACTTTGTACATTAGTCCAGTGTGCCTGAAATGCCCTCTTTCCCTTTACTCCATTTTCACTCAACTCCTGCAAGCTGAATCTTTGCATACTTAAAGACTTGACATGAACCATTAGGTTGGCCAAAAAGGGCATCCGGGTTTTTCCTTAACATCGTTCAGAAATATCCAAACGAACTTTTTGGCCACAGCAATACTTATACTGTCACTTTGTAAATATCTTACTATAGAGCATTCAATAGTCTGCAACTGCTAAAACTTTGAAAACAGTAAAGTTGATTTAATTTTATTATTAAAATTAATGTTAAAATGAGTAACTCTATTGAAACAAAATATTAAAGAATAAAAGCATGCACTTTACATGTGATGACATTTAATGTGAGTAATAATATTTTAAACTCCATTTCAAGCATCACATAAAATTTTTAAACATACTTTCTAGCATTTTAACATGTATTGTTAACAACCAAGCATAAATCTATTCTTGAATTTACTGTGTAAAATTTCATTTTTTATCATGCCTACTTATAAAATTAAACTCTCTCCCATTAAGGAACATCCTGAATGAACAGATATAAATTTTGCTAGTTTTACAATGTTACATTTATAAATTTAATCTCTAGTCACTCACTACGCTCCCTAAATTCCTCTCATTCCATTAACTGGACATCCATGACTGAAGGAAAATGCAGCTACAACAGGAAATACATAAAGATATTACAAATACCATTAAGGGAAATAAGTGTAAGTTTTACTCTCTGTATTATTACTAGAGGGGAAAAAAAAAGTTGTTGCATTTTTTTTTTCCTGACAGCAAGAGGTAATGTAGACCTGCCTAAATAAAGGACAAAAAATGTCAGTATAAACACATGGATAATAAATCAAGTGATTTTTAAAATTTTGCAAATATTAAAATTCTCATACACTATGCAAGCAGTATTTAAAATTACACTGCTGCTTCATTTATGTGCAGCATAACTTATTTCCTGCTGTTCTAAATCAAGTTAGTCAGATTATTCTCAAGCATAAATTACATTTAGGGAGTAATTTAGGTACTTTGGGACATACTTTAACACTGTCAGGCCATTAAGGTGGTGTTGAATTCCATGAAATAGATTTAAATAAATAACACCCTAGTAGCCTTCTGACATAATCCATTGTAGCTTTATACTTAAGGTCTGCAAACTCAGCACTGGGCTGCTAAGTACTGCCTCCTACATATTTCATCTTTGATTAGGTGAGTGGGAGGGATCTTGGCTAAAGTCTCATAGTCCAAATTAGAGGAGCTGATAAATATAAGTTAAATTAGTCATTTGCCCCAAACCATAGTACCTTCCCACGCCCCCGCCCCCTGATCCCAGCTTCCCCAATAATCCAATTATTTAGTAAAACCTAAGTATTGGGTTTGGAGAAGGCAATGGCACCCCACTCCAGTACTCTTGCCTGGAAAATCCCATGGACAGAAGAGCCTGGTAGGCTGCAGTCCATGAGGTAGCTAAGAGTCGGACATGACTGAGCGACTTCACTTTGACTTTTCACTTTCATGCACTGGAGAAGGAAATGGCAACCCACTCCAGTATTCTTGCCTGGAGAATCCCAGGGACGGGGGAGCCTGGTGGGCTGCCATCTCTGGGGTCGCACAGAGTTGGACACGACTGAAGCGACTTAGCAGCAGCAGCAGCAAGTATTGGGTTGGCCAATAAATTCATTCAAGTTTTTCCATGTTTATTGGTCATTTGTATTTCTTATTTTGTGAAGATGGCAAAAGTCTTATGTTACTGTGAAACATAAAACACATCTGTGATCTTCCCTAGTGGTTCAGTGGTAAATAATCCACCTAGCAATGCAAGAGACATGGGTTCATACCCTGGTCTGGGAAGATCCCACATGCCATGGAGCAACGAAGCCTGTGCACCACAAAACAGCCTGTGCTCTAAAGCCTGGGAATCACAACTACTGAGCCCATGTGCCACAACTACTGAAGCCTGCAAGCCTGAGAGCCCATACTCCACAGCAAGAGAAGTCACTGCAACCAGAAGCCCACGCACACACTACAACTAGAGAGTAGCCATCCCTCACCACAACTAGAGAAAAACCCCATTCAGCAATGAAGACCCAGCACATTCAAAAATAACATATACACAATGGAGTATTACTCAGCCATTACAAAGAATACATTTGAATCAGTTCTAATGAGGTGAATGAAACTGGAGCCTATTATACAGAGTGAAGTAAGCCAGAAAGAAAAACACCAATACAGTATACTAACGCATATATATGGAATTCAGAAAGATGGTAACAATAACCCTGTATACGAGACAGCAAAGGAGACACTGATGTATAGAACAGTCTTTTGGACTCTGTGGGAGAGGGAGAGGGTGGGATGATTTGGGAGAATGGCATTGAAATATGTATAATATCATATATGAAACGAGTCGCCAGTCCAGGTTCGATGCACGATACTGGATGCTTGGGGCTGGTGCACTGGGACGATCCAGAGGGATGGTATGGGGAGGGAGGAGGGAGGAGGGAGGAAGGTTCAGGATGGGGAACACATGTATACCTGTGGCAGATTCTTTTTGATATATGGCAAAACCAATACAATATTGTAAAGTTAAATAAAATAAAATTAAAAATAAATAAATAAATAAAATTATTGAAAAAGCACATTCATTATTTACTAAAACTGATCATTCTATGACTAGCATCCAGATCAAGATATAAAACATTGTCTGCAGCTCAGAATTCTTCTTTGTGTCCCTTCCCACATTTTAAGAACTTCTCCCAGTTTTCTTTCAGATTGTTCTTAAAAACTTATAGGACTGCTTCATGATTATGGATACACACATTATATTAGTTATATGTGTGTTCCAAATGTTTTTTCACACTCTGTGACTTTCATTTTCACTCTCTCAATGCTGTCTTTTGATATACAGAAGTTATTAATATACAGTATAGTCCAGTTTGTTATGTTATGATTAGTACTTTATATATCTATTTAAGAAATTCTCCATTATCCAAAATTCATTTACATATACTCCTTTACTTTGTTATGAAAGTTTTGTTAGTTTGCTTTTTCCCATTCAGATGTATAATCCTCTAGCATTATATTTTTGTATGCAGTGTGAAATAGAATATATTTCTCAGCAGGGGATCTATTTTAATTTGTAAGGTAAGGCATACAAACACAACAAAGTAATGGTGTACAGTGGAAAAATAAAAGTGTGTGCTGTGAAAAGTAAGCTTCTATCCTACTTCACACACCCTCCCCCCAACTCTGCCTGTTATTGTGCTCAGTAGCTCAGTTGTGTCTGATACTTTGCGACCCCAGGGACTGTAGTCCGCCAAGCTGCTCTTCCCATGGGATTTCCCAGGCAAGAATACTGGAGTGGGTTGCCATTTCCTCCTCCAGGGGATCTTCCCGACCCAGGGACTGAACCCTCATCTCCTGCATTGCAAGTTGGTTCTTTCCCACTGAGCCATCGGGGATTCTCTCATTGTAAATAAAACTTTCATAATTTGAAATATTGATAGAGCTAGGCAAAGAAATAAACAAATACAGTGTTTTAAAGTAAGCATTCTCATTCAGTTTTATTGGATTCGATATATCCACTGCTAGCATTTTTACAGCTCTGGATCGACATATTATTTTGAAACACCCAGTTTATTTTATGTTTCATTCTCTCTGGGTTATGAGTCTGATTCTTAGGCTTCACCAGTTTGGAGTGGTTCTTTGAGTTTGTTTCTCACAGTGTTTATAATACTGGAGTTCAGGAACTCATTCTCTGGTCTCTACTCCCTCTCTTCACTGCTGAAATTCCACCCATTCTATTTCAACTGTTTCTCATAATGTTTCCATTTATTGCCACCTGAACAAACAGAATAGACAGACCTTATGTGAACTCTTTAAGACATCGACTCTTAAAGTGACCCTTTCCAATTATAGGGGACTCTTTTGCATTGCTTAAAGGGAACAGGGATATTTTTTCCCTCAAAATACAAAACAAAATCTAGTTCACCTGATTATTATAGGTGAACTCTTTGGATCTGGATCTCCTCTCTGGGTATTTCCTTATACAATGGCATTGAATCTTAAAGGTTCAACTAATATCTAGAGCAGGGGTTGGCAAACTTTATAAAGTACTTGAAAATAAATAATTTATGCCTTGTTGGCCATGCAACATTTATTACAGCTATTGAGCTCGCCCACTGTAACCCAACACCAGCCATAAATGGGTTTGGCTAGATCCCAATAAAACTCTATTTACAAAAACAGGTGTTGGGCAGGATTTGACCCACAGGCTGTACTTCACCTACCCTTCCTGTATAAACTGATTAGCACATATCCCCAGGTTCTAACCCTCACCTGAGCACTGTATCTAGCTGTTTTTTTTTTTTTTTTAATTATCCTCATCAGAACATTCTATGTGAACCTCAAACATGACTTGTTTACAAATCCTTATTTTCTTTTCTAATTCTCATAATTTTAGTTAAGGATTTTCATGCTAGAAATGTTGAGATTATCCTTTACTCTTTCTCACCATGCTGATTTCCATACCCTATAAATTCTAAACCAGAAATGACTCTTCAGTTTGACTTCTTCCTTCCAGCCCCACTTCCATAGCCTTTTTTGAAATCCTCTAACAACTTTTCCTCATGATATCCCAACTCACTTTTCCCTAGTCAGTTTCTGACCACTCTTGAACTTATGTCTACATCGCCATCCCTTCTTTCTCTTTGGTTCCAACATGAATGTTCATAGACATTTACATAGTCCATGGTGTATATACTACACTTACAAACACTGAATATCTCAAAAACTTCCATAACAATCCAACCTTTCTCCTACTATCCTTTTAACCTGGGCCTTTTGCTTTATCTTAGAATGCCACCCTTCTGCCACGTCACTTTATTCTATGAGGCCTGTCTCCCCTGCCTAAGACAAACTCCTCTCACTGCACAAAAACCTCTATTAATATATCACTTCATGTTCTAATTATGTATTTACAGAGCTGTATTTCCCAGCAGATTCTGAGCCTTTTCAGAAAGGAATACACCTCATTGACTTTTGAGTTCCTAGTCCTAAGCAAAGTTCCTGGCACATATAAGTGTTTAAATACATGTGGCGGATTCATTTCGATATATGGCAAAACCAATACAATATTGTAAAGTTAAAAAATAAAATAAAATTTAAAAAAATAAACGAATGAATAAAAGAGTTCATAAGTAATTTGCTTTGGCTCTTTTTGGTTCCTTTTAGGAGCCATGAAGGCTTGGGTACACTATTTTACCGCTCTGTATCTAGGTATACCATAAATAAAACTAGGATAATACTGCCTGCATTACACAGCACTTTGACAAGAATGAATGTATACTGTAAGCTATAGATAGCAATAACATTTCAGTACTATTGTTAAAAACAACTTAATAATTGGCACATTTTAAAACACTGATACAGAATTTAGAGCTTAAAAATATCTTAGTCTACATCATAAACCATTTCAAATATGTCAATATAGTTTCAGTAAAATGTAGCTCTTATTAACAGAAAACACAGAATGACTTTTAAATACAGATAATCTAGCTCAATACCATTCTACAAAATTAATGCACTTTATACAAACTTGCCAAGGTCTAATTTAACTCTGAAGATGAACATTTACTTAAGGACTATGACTTTTTTAAGAGGGGTGTCTCAGAATAAAGTTATATTGATAAAATTCACCTTATATCAAAGAACACAACATTAATAACTTAAAAATAATAATGATAAAGTTAAATCAATGCTTATGGCATTACTTGTAAGGATTCACAAATACTTCAGGTTATCTCTAGAAATTTTTAAAGAAATCTTAAAATTCTTTAGATTTCTAAAGTGTTTTTTTTTTTTTTTTCAATTTTTCTTGTTTCTAATTGGTATACATATCTGGAAGGAATCTAAAAATCAGTGTTATAGTACTTACTTCTATCTACAAGTAGGTAGATTTTCAAAAAAGAAGGTTAAAATAGAGAAAGCTGCATGGGAAAGCTTCAATTATCTTAAATAATGACTTTTTGAATTTTAAATACTCACAAAACCACACAGATACCCATATATATATATATATATATATATATATATATATATATATATATATATATATGTATGTATGTATGTATGTATTACACAAATCAAGAGCTTGACTTAAGTGTATAGTAAGAATATGGGGGTTTTGACTAAGCATATTATTTTGGCTTAGGGAGAGATACCCTAAATATCTCTGAGATAAATATATAAGTACCCAAATAAGTAGGTATATCTTCACCTACACTTGACATCTGTTTATTTAAGTAGCTATAAAAAGACAAGTAGAAACATCTCTGATATGGCTAATGTCTCTGGTATTTCACAAATCTCCTTTGCTCTTCTCTTTTACAAACACCTTTGCTATAGTCCAAAGTCCTAACAGACCAAGGACTGGGAAAAGGGTGCAATATTTGACAGTTCTGTCATGCTGGAAGAATATTCAGGGTATGCTATTCCTGCACTGCTTCTGAAAAAAAGAAAACAATGTAGGACTATGCTAATATTAACCTAAAAATTATGCAATCTCAACGTCTTCATTTGGCACAATTATCACCCTGTAAAAATACTCAAAGTAGCAAAAATAGTTTGCTATTAGTGAACTGCAATGTTAACTTTAATATTAGGATCTTTTGGAAAAATTAGCTACAGAAACTGATTCAGCAGTCTAAGAAAAATAATCTGAATTTCTTAAAAAGTTGAAGGTAAAATTCTTTTTGAGGACCTGATATATTATTCATGGATCTCCTTTACAAAATATGAGCATTTAATTTAAATGTACATATCTTCCACAGTATACTCTCACAATTTGTATGAAGACATACTTTCAATTTAAAACAGGCCATAGGGGTATTGAAACATGTATAATATCATATAAGAAACAAATCGCCAGTCCAGGTTCGATGCAGGATACAGGATGCTTGGGGCTGGGGCACTGGGATGACCCAGAGGGATGGTATGGGGAGGGAGGTGGGAGGGGGGTTCAGGATGGGGAACACGTGTACACCCGTGGCAGATTCATGTTGATGTATGGCAAAACCAATACAATATTGTAAAATAATTAGCCTCCAATTAAAATAAATAAATTTATATTTAAAAAAAATAAATAACACAGGCCATAGGGGACTTCCTTGGCTCTCCAGTGGGTAGGACTTTGCTTCCATGCAGGGGGTGTGGGTTCTATCTCTGGTCAGGGAAATAAGATCCCACATACCACACAGCACAGCCAAAATTAAAATAAAAAAATAAAACAGATCATAAAACAAGAAAGCTATGCAGCTTATGAAATTTGGAGAGAGATAAACATGGGTTTGAAATTCTACTTTATTGTTTAATGGTGCTTTGTAAACTTGAGCAAGTGATTTAATTTGCTGGGTTAGAATTCTCATTTGTGAAATAGCTGAGAAAAGAAGGGAATCTAAAGGCAAAGGAGAAAAGGAAAGATGCATCCATCTGAATGCAGAGTTCCAAAGAATAGCAAGGAGAGATAAGAAAGCCTTCCTCAGTGATCAATGCAAAGAAATAGAGGAAAACAATAGAATGGGAAAGACTAGAGGTTTCTTCAACAAAATCAGAGATACCAAGGGAACATTTCATGCAAAGATGGGCTCAATAAAGGACATAAATGGTATAGACCTAACAGAAGCAGAAGATACTAAGAAGAGGTGGCAGAACTATACACAGAAGAACTATACAAAAAAGATCTTCATGACCCTGATAACCATGATGGTGTGATCACTCACCTAGAGCCAGGCATCCTGGAATGGGAAGTCAAGTGGGCCTTAGGTAGCATCACTATGAACAAAGCTAGTGGAAGTGATGGAATTCCATTGAGCTATTTCAAATCTTAAAAGATGATGCTGTGAAAGTGCTGCACTCAATATGCCAGCAAATTTAGAAAACTCAGCAGTGGCCACAGGACTGTACAAGGTCAGTTTTCATTCCAATTCCAAAGAAATGCAATGCCAAAGAATGTTCATAGTACCACACAATTGCACTCATTCCACATGCTAGCAAAATAATGCTCAAAATTCTCCAAGCTGGTCTTCAATAGTATGTGATCAGTGAATTTCCAGATATTCAAGCTGGATTTAGAAAAGGCACAGGATCCAGAGATGAAATTGCCAACATCTGTTGGATCATTGAAAAAGCAAGAGAGTTCCAGAAAAACATCTGGTTTATTGACTATGCCAAAGCCTTTGACTGTGTGGATCACAACAAACTGTGGAAAATTCTGAAAGAGATGGGAATACCAGACCACCTGACCTGCCTCTTGAGAAATCTGTATGCAGGTTAAGAAGCAACATTTAAAACTGGACATGGAACAACAGACTGGTTCCAAATAGGTAAAGGAGTACATCATGGCTGTATATTGTCACCCTGCTTATGTAACTTATATGCAGAGTACATAATGCGAAGTACTTGGCTGGATGAAGCACAAACTGGAATCAAGATGGCTGGGGGAAATATCAATAACCTCAGATATGCAGATAATGCCACCCTTATGGCAGAAAGCAAAGAAGAAATAAAGAGCCTTTTGATAAAAGTGAAAGAGAGGAGTGAAAAAGTTGGCGTAAAACTCAACATTCAGAGAACTAAGATCATGGCATCTGGTCCCATCACTTCATGGCAAGTAGATGGGGACACAATTAAAACAATGACAGACTTTATTTTTGTGGGGGATCCAAAATCATTGCAGATGGTGATTGCAGCCATGAAATTAAAAGACACTTATTCCTTGGAAGAAAAGCTATGACCAACCTAGACAGCATATTAAAAAGCAGAGACATTACTTTGCTGAAACATGTCCATCTAGTCAAAGCTATGGTTTTTCCAGTAATCATGTATGGATATGAGAGTTGCACTATAAAGAAAGCTGAGCACCAAAGAATTGATGCTTTTGAACTGTGGTGTTGGAGAAGACTCTTGAGAGTCCCTTGGACTGCAAAGAGATCCAACCAGTCCATTCTGAAGGAGATCAGCCCTGGGATTTCTTTGGAAGGAATGATGCTAAAGCTGAAACTCCAGTACTTTGGCCACCTCATGCGAAGAGTTGACTCATTGGAAAAGACCCTGATGCTGGGAAAGATTGAAGGCGGGAGGAGAAGGGGACAATAGAGGATGAGATGGCTCGATGGCATCACTGACTTTATGGACATGAGTTTGAGCAAGCTCCAGGAGCACCCTGGAGTGCTGCAGTCCATGGGGTCACCAAGTTGGACACGACTGAGCGACTGAACTGAACTGATCCACTTCACAGAACTAGTATAAGAACTAGGAATAATATAGTAAAGTATGTTAGGTACATAGTAAGTACTCAATATTGGCAATGATAATAATCATAATATCCAGATATATAAGAATATGAATACAAATATTATGTATACATAATTGTGACATAAATGTAACTGCCATGTTTACAAAATATTATTAAATTGTCAAGGCTATATATGCTCATTTTCTTTTAAATATATAATTATAAATGAGGAAAATACGTATAAATCCTTCTGTACATTTCCTCACTCGTACACACAAATAGAATGATATCTTCATGTAGATTGAGTATCATTGTCCTTTAAGTCTCAGATATTTCACTATGTGTAAAATGATTGTAACAGAGAAAACCTAAACTATTATAGAAAATGCAGCCATATGTCTTTCCTGGTTTCTTTCTGAATGAGGGAAAGACAGTATACCTGATATAGCTATAAAATTAACTTTGATTGTTTTCTGCCAAGGGAGAATGAAAGGGGTGGAGGTGAACATATTGTAATCTACGAGGCGAATAGTAATACATTTAGGTGTCATTACTTTCTCAAAAGTATTAAAATACAAATTTCAAATATGCATAGAGGGATCCAAACATAGAAAAATATGACATTTTGCTTCTTAGGCTGCCAAAATATTCATTTCCTCTATAGGCTGTTTTCACCAAATCAAAATACTCCACTTGAGATCAGCTTATGAAACTGCCTCTTTTTAATAGGGGCAATCCTTTCTTTCCACCATGATTAAAAATAAATATAATGACACTGTATATCTTAGAATACATTTGATATGAGAATGCAATAATATACATATAAAAATAAAATTGAAACAATTAACTTTTCACTTAGCTTGATTCTACAAGAGCAATTCTGTTTTATCTCTTACACAGTTTCACTGGGACTATTACCTTCCACAAGACTGCTTTTCTTAGTAAGGGAGTTATAATTAACAAGAGCCCCCCCCCCATACACATAACAGTTATCATCTACTATATTAATGAATGTATACAAGCTATTATTATTCATCAAAAAACTAAGATCATGGCATCCGGTCCCATCACTTCATGGCAAATAGATGGGGAAACAGTGGAAACAGTGGTTGACTTTATTGTTCTGGGCTCTAAAATCATTGCAGATAGTGATTGCAGCCATGAAATTAAAAGACACTTACTCCTTGGAAGGAAAGTTATGACCAACCTAGACAGCATATTAAAAAGCAGAGACATTACTTTGCCAACAAAGGTCCATCTAGTCAAGGCTATGGTTTTTCCAGTGGTCATGTATGGATATGAGAGTTGGACCATAAAAAAAGCTGAGCACCGGAGAACTGATGCTTTTGAACTGTGGTGTTGGAGAAGACTCTTGAGAGTCCCTTGGACTGCAAGGAGATCCAACCAGTCAATCCTAAAGGAGATTGGTCCTGGGTGTTCATTAGAAGAACTGATGCTGAATCTGAAACTCCAATACTTCGGCCACCTGATGTGAAGAGCTGACTCATTGGAAAAGACCCTGATGCTGGGAAAGATTGAGGGCAGGAGGAGAAGGAGACGACAGAGGATGAGATGGTTGGATGGCACCACCAACTCAATGGACATGGGTTTGGGTGGACTCCAGGAGTTGGTGATGGACAGGGAGGCCTGGCATGCTGCGGTTCATGGGGTCGCAAAGAGTCTGACACAACTGAATGACTGAACTGAACTACATTTCAGTTTCCTGGAACCAATCTCAAAGAATGCATAAATGAAAAATATAATAGAGGCATACTTAATTGTCAATTTATTCTAAAATAATTTTTCAAAGAAAGAAAAATATTCCCATTTTACTACTGTAATTTGGTTTTCAAACATGCATACATAGTACAATATTAAAAAAAAAAAAAAAAAAAAAACTTGGAAGAGCCAAATGGAGTTAACAGAGAATTAATGCTAAAAATAAACCAGACTAACATTTCAATTAGAAATGGCAAGGAGAAAATATCTATGCTATCAGAGGTGGTAAGTAGTAAAGAAAATAAGAACCATGATCTTTTTTTGCTGTGAATTGTATCCATAAGTCAAAGGGAAAGTGTCCAAAGGGCTTATAAAGCTAGAAAAGCAGTAATTATTGTCAAGGCAGATTTCTGGCTATGTATATGTATGTGTGTGCACATGTGCATGTTTAGTCACTCAGTTGTGTCTGACTCTTTGTGACCCATGGACTATAGCCCACCTGGTTCCTCTGTCCATGGAATTCTCCAGGGAAGGATACTGGAGAGGGTTGCCATGCCCTCCTCCAGGGAATTGTCCCGACCCAGGGATCAAACCCATGTCTCTTGCATCTCCTGCATTGGCAGGTGGATTCTTTACCATCTGAGCCACCAGGGAAGCCCTGTGCATGTGTAAGTATGTACATACGTATATGTATACACATATGCATACAAATATACAGACACATATATATTTTGTATATACAAACACATGACAAATAAATATGCCAGGGGTCCATTAATAGGAGTATGACCATGATGCTCATTTTAGTTGAGTTCACTCGTCCCAGAAACATTTGGAGGATTCTTCCACACCTACTCCCAAGGATGGATGTCCTTTGGGAGCAGACCAGTGCCAGCATAACATCATATAGGTAAGACACGTTCAAATTCACTGAGCTAACACCTGACCCAACTAGAGCAAGTATAACTCAAGGAAACTTTCATCATATCTGACTAACTTATGAATAAATATCATCATAATAATCAAATTCCTTTTGCTATTTCACATTCCATCTTATTAAAACACAAGTGCATGAGGGAAATATTCTTGGCATAAAACTACTATATTCATTAAATTTTTTCTTTCCTACACCTGAAGGCACATGTCTAAACCTGTAGGGGTTACTTTATTATTTAATTAGAGCAGTTTCTTTTCTATCATTTTAGGTGTTTCATCTGAAGTTTGATTAACATCAGTGTAGGCTATGCTTTCAAGCAAATACAGTTTGTACAGAAAGAGGAAAGAATAGAAGCAATTTTTTAAAAAAATGATACAGTGTGTAAAGAAATAGAACTTTGAAGAAATAAAATATCTCATGTACTATAAATAAAATATTTTATATACTTTATAAATGTGAAGTATAGTATTTGCATGTTTTATTTAACCATGAATTCATTCCTTTAATAAACATTTACTCAGTGCTTAATATTGGGGTTGTCAGTGTTCAATTCAGGAGGTATTAAAGATGAAAAAGATACTATACCAGTGAGAAACTCCCAATTTAATGTGTGTACTGGCTGTTGTCATGAGGACATGTACCAACACCGTAACATATACAGTGTTGCCCAGTGCACATTCCCCTTGCCTTTCCATTTCAAAGTATTATAGTGGCTCAACTTTGAAATGACCACACTTAGACTGCTCTATCTGAAGACTCACTCTGGCTGCTGAAGTCTATTGTGTCCACCTACAGTAAGCCAAAACTGCTCTGGAATGAACACCCCTGGAAGCAGCTCTCCAGCAATGATTCATGGGAACTGATGTACAAATTCCCCAGTTCATTTGGCACCCTCTAGTGGGATAACTCTAAGGTGTATCTTTTATACCATCTCTCAAATATTCTTCACAAGGATTAAGCTCTGGATACCCAAAGTTTTAACTGGGTTGAAAATGACCCTTTCTACTGGCTCCCTCCCATTTCCTGTCTCACTTCCCTAAGATGTTCCATGTACTTCCCTCCCTGTTTGTACTGGGGTTCTTTCCTGAGCATCAGCTTTTGGGGGAATTAAAGTGAAGACAAAAGATAATGGCAATATAGAGGAAAATTCTACCCTAAAGAATTGTAAGAGTTGTTTAGCCACTAAGTTGTGTCCAACTCTTTTGCGATCTCATGGACTATAGCCTGCCAGGCTCCTCTGTCCATTGAATTTTCCAGGCAAGAATACTGGTATGGGTTGCCATTTCCTTCTCCAAATTATGAGAATAAAAGGGAGTGACTGGGGACTAGACGGGTGAGCAGCGGCATCTCAGAGAAAGAAGGATGGGCATTACATGAAGAAGAGTCAGCATGTTGGAAGGCTCAAACTAGTGGTTCTAAAATTAACATCAATCAACTGGAGGGCTTGTTAAAACACAGATTGCTGAGCTTTACCTTCTGAGTTCCTAATATCATAGGCCTAAGAATTTTTGTTTCTAACAAGTTCCCAGGTGATACTGATGCTGCTAGTTTAGGGACCACTGGCATGGAGGAAATGGCTAAATGATAGGTGGGCAAAAGGAACTGGATCAAGATTATAAAGATTCATGAATGTACTGTGACCTAAACTTTTTGGGGTGGGGGGGTCAATATTGCTAAAGTTTTTATTGTGAAAGAGCGTATGGAACAAAATCAGTAAATAATTGTAGATTTATGTAGTATAATAAATGACAAAATCCTTGAAGAAAGAACACACAGAATATTTTATATATAGATCCTGATACGATTTCTCTGGCTATATTTTCTGCCAAAATTTTGCATATATGTAAAATATAGTCCAGATTTCCCACTAATGCTATGACTATTAGCTTGGCGGTTTCATGTTTCTCACAGGCTATGGACATGTGTCACAGCATAATTGGCTGGTCCAGGAATCAGCCAGCAGGGCCAGCCATGCTGAAGACATATATGTCCACAAGGAAGCAAACACATTACTTGTCTATAGCTGCCCTACACTAAGAGTGACTACTGTATTTTGTCCTTGAGGAAGAGGGTTAATTACGTTGGGTCAGGAAAAGAGAGATGAGTCATTATTACCAGTTGTCTTTCTGTTTTAAACATGTGCAAATGTATCATACACAGAATGAGACCATAGCAAAAGCTAGAATTCCAATCAGAGCTTTTGTTTGTTCTCTGGAAAAGGATTCCCTGCATCTACTCACTTAACTTTATATAGTTACATCCATAACTTTATATAGTTAATATATTTTGTGGGGTTCTTTTTTGGTCAGAAGCTTTAAATATTACTTTCTTAGCAAATTTCAATTATACCATACATTGTTAACAACTCCAAGGAACAGTGGCTGCTTGGGCGCAGGAGGGCCTAGAGGAGCTATCCCACATTGAAGGTCAGGAAGGGCGGCAGTGAGGAGATACCCCTCGTCCAAGGTAAGGAGCAGTGGCTGCACTTTGCTGGAGCAGCCGTGAAGAGATACCCCACACCCAAGGTAAGAGAAACCCAAGTAAGACGGTAGGTGTTGCAAGAGGGCATCAGAGGGCAGACACACTGAAACCATACTCACAGAAAACTAGTCAGTCTAATCACACTAGGACCATAGCCTTGTCTAACTCAATGAAACTAAGCCATGCCTGTGGGGCAACCCAAGATGGGCAGGTCATGGTGGAGAGATCTGACAGAATGTGGTCCACTGGAGAAGGGAATGGCAAACCACTTCAGCATTCTTGCCTTGAGAACCCCATGAACAGTATGAAAAGGCAGAAGGATAGGATACTGAAAGAAGAACTCCCCAGGTCAGTAAGTGCCCAATATGCTACTGGAGATCAGTGGAGAAATAACTCCAGAAAGAATGAAGGGATGGAGCCAAAGCAAAAACAATACCCAGCTGTGGATGTGACTGGTGATAGAAGCAAGGTCCCATGCTGTAAAGAGCAATATTGCATAGGAACCTGGAATGTCAGGTCCATGAATCAAGGCAAATTGGAAGTGGTCAAACAAGAGATGGCAAGAGTGAATGTCGACATTCTAGGAATTAGCGAACCCAAATGGACTGGAATAGGTGAATTTAACGCAGATGACCATTATATCTACTACTGCGGACAGGAATCCCTCAGAAGAAATGGAGTAGCCATCATGGTCAACAAAAGAGTCCGTAATGCAGTACTTGGATGCAATCTCAAAAATTACAGAATGATCTCTGTTCGTTTCCAAGGCAAACCATTCAATATCACAGGAATCCAAGTCTATGCCCCAACCAGTAATACTGAAGAAGCTGAAGTTGAACGGTTCTATGAAGACCTACAAGACCTTTTAGAACTAACACCCAAAAAAGATGTCCGTTTCATTATAGGGAACTGGAATGCAAAAGTAGGAAGTCAAGAAACACCTGGAATAACAGGCAAATTTGACTTTGGAATACGGAATGAAGCAGGGCAAAGACTAATAGAGTTTTACCAAGAAAATGCACTGATCATAGCAAACACCCTCTTCCAACAACACAAGAGAAGACTCTACACATGGACATCACCACATGGTCAACACCGAAATCAGATGGATTACGTTCTTTGCAGCCAAAGATGGAGACGCTCTATACAGTCAACAAAAACAAGACCGGGAGCTGACTGTGGCTCAGATAATGAACTCCTTATTACCAAATTCAGACTTAAATTGAATAAAGTAGGGAAAACCACTAGACCATTCAGGTAGGACCTAAATCAAATCCCTTATGATTATACAGTGGAAGTGAGAAATAGATTTAAGGGCCTAGATCTGATAGATAGAGTGCCTGATGAACTATGGAATGAGGTTCGTTACACTGTACAGGAGACAGGGATCAAGACCATCCCCATGGAAAAGAAATGCAAAAAAGCAAAATGGCTGTCTGGGGAGGCCTTACAAATAGCTGTGAAAAGCAGAGAAGCAAAAAGCAAAGGAGAAAAGGAAAGATAAAAGCATCTGAATGCAGAGTTCCAAAGAATAGCAAGAAGAGATAAGAAAGCCTTTCTCAGCATATCAGTGCAAAGAAATAGAGGAAAACAACAGAATGGGAAAAGACTAGAGATCTCTTCAAGAAAATTAGAGATACCAAGGGAACATTTCATGCAAAGATGGGCTCGATAAAGGACAGAAATGGTATGGACCTAACAGAAGCAGAAGGTATTAAGAAGAGGTGGCAAGAATACACAGAAGAACTGTACAAAAAATATCTTCATGACCCAGATAATCACAATGATGTGATCACTGACCTCGAGCCAGACATCCTGGAATGTGAAGTCAAGTGGGCCTTAGAAAGCATCATGACAAACAAAGCTAGTGGAGGTGATGGAATTCCAGTTGAGCTATTTCAAATCCTGGAAGATGATGCTGTGAAAGTGCTGCACTCAATACGCCAGCACATTTGGATAACTCAGCAGTGGCCACAGAACTGGAAAAGGTCAGTTTTCATTCCAATCCCAAAGAAAGGCAATGCCAAAGAATGCTCGAACTACCGCACAATTGCACTCATCTCACATGCTAGTAAAGTAATGCTCAAAATTCTTCAAACCAGGCTTCAGCAATACATGAACCATGAACTTCCAGATGTTCAAGCTGGTTTTAGAAAAGGCAGAGGAACCAGAGATTAAATTGCCAACATCTGCTGGATCATGGAAAAAGCAAGAGAGTTCCAGAAAAACATCTATTTCTGCTTTATTGACTATGCCAAAGCATTTGACTGTGTGGATCACAATAAACTGTGGGAAATTCTGAAAGAGATGGGAATACCAGACCACCTGACCTGCCTCTTGAGAAATCTGTATGCAGGTCAGGAAGCAACAGTTAGAACTGGACATGGAACAACAGACTGGTTCCAAATAGGAAAAGGAGTACGTCAAGGCTGTATATTGTCACCCTGTTTATTTAACTTATATGCAGAGTACTTCATGAGAAATGCTGGGCTGGAAGAAGCACAAGCTGGAATCAAGATTGCTGGGAGAAATATCAGTAACCTCAGATATGCAGATGACACCACCCTTATGGCAGAAAGTGAAGAGGAACTAAAAAGCCTCTTGATGAAAGTGAAAGAGGAGAGTGAAAAAGTTGGCTTAAAGCTCAACATTCAGAAAACGAAGATCATGGCATCTGGTCCCATCACTTCATGGGAAATAGATGGGGAAACAGTGGAAACAGTATCAGACTTTATTTTTGAGGGCTCCAAAATCACTTCACATGGTGACTGCAGCCATGAAATTAAAAGACGCTTATTCCTTGGAAGGAAAGTTATGACCAACCTAGATAGCACATTCAAAAACAGAGACATTACTTTGCCAACAATGGTCCGTCTAGTCAAGGCTATGGTTTTTCCTGTGGTCACGTATGGATGTGAGAGTTGGACTGTGAAGAAGGCTGAGCACCGAAGAATTGATGCTTTTGAACTGTGGTTTTGGAGAAGACTCTTGAGAGTCCCTTGGACTGCAAGGAGATCCAACCAGTCCATTCTGAAGGCGATCAGCCATGGGATTTCTTTGGATGGAATGATGCTAAAGCTGAAACTCCAGTACTTTGGCCACCTCATGTGAAGAGTTGACTCATTGGAAAAGACTCTGATGCTGGGAGGATTGAGGGCAGGAGGAGAAGGGGACGACAGAGTATGAGATGGCTGGATGGCATCACTGACTCGATGGACATGAGTCTGAGTGAACTCCAGGAGTTGGTCATGGACAGGGAGGCCTGCATGCTGCAATTCATGGGCTCCCAAAGAGTCCGGCACGACTGAGTGACTGAACTTGTTAACAACTAAAGTTACCATGTTGTACATTTGATCTGCAGTCTAATTCATCTTGTAGCTAAAAGTCTGTACCCTTTATCTAAACTCTCTGTGTTGCCATTCCTCAGCTCCAGGAAATCACTTTTTAACACTCTGTTTCTATGACTTTGACTTATTTATTTATTAGATTACATACATAAGGGATACCATGCAGCATTTGTCTTTCTCTGTCTGACTTATTTCACTTAGTATAAAAACCTCAAGTTTCATCTGTGTTGTTACAAATGGCAGTATCCCCTTCTTTCTCATGGATAAATAACATTCCTTGGTGTATGTGTATACATGTTGTTTGTGTGTTACATCTTTAACTAGACTACCATTGAGGGGCTTTTCTGGTAGCTCAGCTGGTAAAGAACCCACCTGCAATGCCTTAAACACAAGAGACATGGATTTGATCACTGAGTAGGGAAGATCACTTGGAGAAGGAAGTGGCAAGCTGCTCCAGGATTCTTGCCTGGAAAATCACATGGACAGAGGAGCCCTGCAGGCTATAGTCCATGGGGTCACAAAGAGTATGACATGGCTGAGGGTACACATACACATATATTATGGGGCTTTTCGGTTGTTTCCATATCTTGGCTATTGTGAAGAATGCTGCAATGGGACACACAAGTAGAATTATGTCTTTGGTATCCTATTTTCAGGTCTTTGGATTTATACCCATAATGTGGAATGGTGGATCATATTGTAGTTTCATTTTTTCAATTTTTACTCAAATTACCTAGAGTTTACCATGAACATTTAACTATACTATTTTATCACTTATCTATCCATCTATTCATCCCATTATCCATCCATATATTTTGATGCACTTCAAAGCAATTATAATCACAAATATAGTTCACCCTAAATACATCACTCTGCATATCATCAAGTATACTTCAGTGATTCATAGAGATTTTGGTTTTCTCTGTAAGCAATGGGATTTTTACAAATTCTCCCAAATAATTCAAATGTGTCATAAAGGCTATAGATTGCTGGATTAAAGAAGATAGGAAGCATAAGGTTTATTATTTTGTTATTATTAATTATTGTAGTTGCATTCTCTTTACATTATGGCTAATTCAAGTCATAACTATGTAACAGAGTTATTACTTATAAAGAAATAAGACTCAGAGATTAATTAATAAGATTAATTTTCCACTGTTCACATAGTAAGTGAAAGAGTTAGCAATCAAA